>NW_020664725.1:6280483-6331379 GCF_002925995.2 Terrapene triunguis
CTCTCAGTGTCCCACATGAGAGTTCTTGGTTTTTTGCTACTGAAACTAATGGCATGAGCTTCTCTCTGAACCTAGTACATTTTGCATGTCAGTAGCCTCTTTCAACCGAGAATTTCAAAGCACTTTACAAACCTCTCTCTCTAAACCTCACAACGCTCTTGTAATGATCCCATTTCCGGGTGAGTTTAAGTAACTTGCTAAAGTCACTAAGCAAGCTGGAGACGGAATCCTACATCCTAGTTCCCTATGATAACCACTAGTCTCACTTCCTTCCATACGCCCCCCTGGTCTCCTCTCTTTAAGCAGTCACAGCTCCTGACTGGCGTGTTCACACACTTGGTCTGTTTTCACTTTTGATTTCCTTTAATTGGATCGACTTACCTTTTGTGAATTCAGGAGCTGCTTGAATTCGGGTTGCAGAAGCATCTTGACTTTCCTGTTCCCAGGAAAGTTTTGCAAGTTATTTAGTTTGGTGTGTGTTGCAATACGCACCCGGCTGCGTGTGGTGCATGCATGTTGCAGAATTGATTTGAGTAACTTCCTGTTGGTTTCATCAGCTTGACGACAGTTCTCATAAGGTTATAATGTCGTGATTTGCATATGTGTACCAGGGCCATCTGCTAGGTGGACTATTGACTTGCTCAGTCTTCTGGCAGAGCTGATCTCATTGGGTAGGCCTGTACCTTGGGACCCAGTCATGTGTGTGTCTGTGTGTTCATTGGCCAACAACTGCGGTGTCTGTGATTCAAGGATCACTTGGATGTTTGCCCTACCGTGAGTTTCTCTGTAATGACGTGTTGAATTATCGTGCAGGGAGTTATTTAACTCTCCTCAGGGGTGGCACTGGAGCCCGTTACTACAGCGAGATGGAGGATCTTGGGGCGAAGGTGCCAAGTGCAGGTTACCAGCACTGATGACGAGCTCTGGGGTGGGATGGGGGCTGAGCTGGGAGAGGGGGGTTATTTTAACCCTGATCAGCGGCGAGGGAGCACTTCCTATGACGGCTATGGCACCGCCCAGGGGTCATTAGTAAAAAGAGAACAGGATTATTGGTAACGCTCCATTACATAGAGAGGTCCAATGATTTAGATTACTGCATAATATTTCTCTACACAGAAGCTCGCTGTTGTAATGATTATTGTATTGTCTGATCTTTATGTGGCTAGAATTGTCAACCCGTTCAAACTTCCTGAATAAAGACTTTGGTTAATAAATAAATCCGAAGACAGGGTCTTTGTGCTTCATGTTCATCCTAGTTCCCTGTGATTACCACTAGTCCCACTTCCTTCCATATGAGGGGAAGCAGGACTAGAACCCACGTCTCTAGAGTTCCAGTCCTGTCCCTCTGCACCGAGAAGCCCTGGCACCAGGGCGTGGTGTGCTTGTAGCAGTAAGCTTTCTAACCCTGTGTCCCCTACTCCTCTTCCTAGGACATGAACGGCCTGGAGGAGGGGGTGGAGTTCCTCCCCACCATGAATGCCAAGAAGGTGGAGAAGCGCGGCCCGAAGCGATGGGTGGTGGTGACTACTGTGCTGCTCGTCGTCTTGCTCGTCTCCCTCATTGTCGGCCTCCTGGTGTGGCACTTCAAATGTGAGTGTGGCGCTTCCCTGCCTGGACATGGCAGCTAGACTGGGCGGCTAGGGTGGGCTCGCCCATGGCACCTGACCCCTCCGGATCAGAGGGCTTTAATTCCCGCGAATGAGCTGCCCACAGATGAACGCTGCTGCTTTTTTGGGTCCACGGGCCCCATTGTATTGTCTCTGCACAAACACCAAAGTAAGATTCAGTCCCTGCTCTGCAGAGCTTGCAATTGAAGTGCCATGTAAAAGCTGGCGGCCGTCTCTCTGCTTAGTGTGGCTTATGTGGCTCAATGGCACTACCTTGGGGGGCAGCTGCAGCAGCCCGTCCTGGCTGGGGTACCCCCCTTGCTGACCGACTCCTGAGGTGAAAGTGGGGCGGCCATTGCGGGGGGCCTCTGGCACTTAAGCATCCCAGTCCCTCCTGTTCCCTGCCTTTGCCACACAGCAGTTGAGTCTCCTCCGGCCAGCAAGACTTGATCTGATTTCGGTGGCGGGGGGGTGGCAAGTCGCCTGAGGTCAGACTAGATGATCTGGTGGTTCCTTCTGGCCTTCAACTCTATAGCTCTATATGTGGTAGTATAACCCACACACCTCCTAGGTGAGTTGTTCTGTCCCATCTAGTCGCACCGAGACCACTTAGAGAGAGTTAATGAGTCTGCTACAGCCTTAGCTAAGAGCCAGTTGGCTTTTAACTCATGCAGTAGAGGCTCATGCACTAAGCTCCAGAGGTCCCAGGTTCAATCCCACCCACTGACAACTGGGGGCTCGTCTGGGATTTCCACTGGGAAGTCTCTGAAGCTCGGGACGTGCTTCCTCAGCTAGGGAGTGTGTGGGTCAGGTACTAAGCTCCAGAGGTCCCAGGTTCAGTCCCGCCTGCTGACAACCGGGGTCTGTCTATGTTTTCCAGTGGTTAGAGTAGGAAGCCAGGACTCCTGGGTTCTCTTCCCAGCTCTGCCCCTGCCCTTTGTAAGCCAAGTTCCCCGCCTTGCTCAGGCTCTCTTGCTCTGATCGCTGCACTGAGATCCTTTCTCTTTCTGCAATGGCGTTTTCCAGACCGGAGAGCCCCTGTCCAGAAGGTTTACAATGGCCACCTAGTGATTGTGAATATGAACTTCATTGACGCCTACGAGAACTCCAACTCCACCGAGTTTGCCATGCTCTCCAAGAAGGTGCAGCACACGGTAAGGGACTCGCTGACTCCTCCCCGCGTGGGAGCTCTCCGCTCAGCCCAGAGCTTGTCATGGGTGTTGGGATTCTGCACGGCAGTCCACTTGGCACTTTCTGCCCTGACGCCTCCCCCTGGCTGCAGTACCGGCCTTCTGTATGTCCACCTGAGCTCAGTGGGCCGAGCTCAGTGCTGTGGAAAGGGTCACAGATCCAGCTGTGGAGGTATTTCTAGGATGCCAACACACCTTCCGCTGCCTCCAATCGCTGAAGTATCTGAGCACCTCACGAATGATACTGAAGTTGTCCTCCCATGACTTTGTAGGTGCCTAAATATGGACTCGGGAGCCTGCCTTAGGTTCCCCGGCTTGCAAACTTTGGCTGTGATGTTAGGGGTTGTTGGTTTTTTTTTTTTTTTTTTTTTTTTCTTTGTTTTTTTTACACCCAGTTTTGCTGGGAATTGATTTTCTCCTGATTTTGTTTAGGTGCTTTTCTGTATATTTAATGTGTTTCTCTTACCTTTTTTTTAAATTTTAGATCGAGGAGATCTATAAAAATAACCGAGGCATTGGCCCTTATCACAAGAAGACAGTAATAACTGCATTCAGGTGGGTGCTGCGTCCCTACAGTTGCATCCTGAGCCCATACGTGGGGGCAGGGAGCTGGTACATCCCGGAAATTAGAGGGAGGTAAAAACTCACCTTTCCTGGGGTACCATGGGACAGAGCCACCTCACTTCAGCAATACCTCTTGGTTTTCCCCCATGCCCAGGGAGCAGCTGTGAGCTCCCCAGTCGGGCTCCCTTTTATTTTAGATTAAGAGAATAAGACGGACCCAATGCAATGAGTCGTCTTTGTAACATGCTGCTTCTGAATGGGAGCAGCCCCCAGGGAACGGAACGGTGCGGCACCAGACTGAAATGAAGTGACGTTGGTCTGCCAGGGGCCTCATCGTGGTATTAAGGGATAGACTCTCTGTGGGTGATTCAGTCTGGCAGGGCCCTTCTGTGAACAGAGCCCCTGGCAAGGCCATATTCAGCCAGTTTGTTGAGCTCCCCTTCTGCCCCAAGAGCCCTCAGAATCAGGCTGAGCCAGGGGATTTCGGGTGAGAGCAGAGTGCACTCATTCCCTGCAGCCTTCACCGCTCCTGGGCCTTGAATTCAGAGTGGAATGGGTGCAGAGGAGGACGTCTCGGATGATCCGAGGAATGGAGACCCTACCTTGTGAGAAGAGACTCAGAGCTTGGCTTGTTTAGCCTAGCCAATAGAAGGCTGAGGGGAGATATGCTTGCTCTCTGTAAATACATCAGAGGGATATATACAAGGGAGAGAGAGGAGTTATTTAAATTAAGTGCCAATGTGGACACAAGAACAAACAGATATAAACTGGCCATCAACAGGTTTAGGCTTGAAATTAGGTGAAGGTTTCTAACCATCAGAGGAGCGAAGTTCTGGAGCAGCCTCCCCAGGGGAGCAGTGGGGGCAAAAAACTGAACTGACTTCAAGACTGAGCTTGATAAGTTTATGGAAGGGCTGGGATGATGGGACTGCCTACGGTGGCGGGGAGCCGATCTGCGACTGCTACCAGCAAATAACTCCAGTGGCTGGTGATGGGACACTAGATGGGGAGGCTCTGAGTTACTACAGAGAATTCTTTCCCAGGTGTTTGGCTGGTGGGGTTTGCCCACATGCTCGGTGTCTAACTGATTTGCTGTATTTGGGGTCGGGAAGGAATTTCCCTGTGGGTCAGATTGTCAGAGACCCTGGGGCTTTTTCACCTTCCTCTGCAGCGTGGGGCACGGGTCCCTTGCTTGTTTAAACCAGTGTCAATGGTGGATTCTCTGTAACTTGTTTTGAGGACGTGAGTAACTCAGCCGGAGGTTAGGGGTCTATTACAGGAGTGGGTGGGGGAGGTTCTGTGGCCTGCAACGTGCAGGAGGGTCAGACTAGATGATCATGATGGTCCCTGCAGACGTTAAAGTCTGAGAGTCTGAGTCCCCGGATCCCGTCTCCTCCTCCTCCCCCCGGCGTTTGCACGCTGTCAGTAACTTGCCTCCCTTTTCCCCTGCAGTGAAGGCAGCGTGGTTGCCTATTACTGGTCAAAGTTCATCGTCCCGGCATACAGGGCCGAGGCGCTCGACAAGGCCATGGCTGACAAGCAGAGTCTGATCCAAACGGTGGAGTACAAGTCACGGAACCCCGTGCTGCAAGTCAAGTCGATCGTTGCTTTTCGTGAGTCCTAGCTTCGTTCCCCTTCTCTTCTTCCTCGTTGGGCTCTGGGTCAGGTGGGAGGGAACTGCCTGATGGCCCTGGTGATTCTAACTCTGCAGGGGTTTCTTTGGGAGGCAGAATAGACCTGTGCTTGGAGGCCTGCAAGCCATCCTAGTCTTAGCTTTGCCACTAGCTCGCTGGGTGTGGGTAGATCTCTTAACGGCTCCGTGCCTCAGTTTCCCTGTCTGTACAATGGGGATGACGTTTGCTTACTTTGCCCAGGCTGTGAAGGTTAATGACTGGAAATGGCTTGAGAGTCCTTGGAGGGAAGGCTCTACAAAAGGGAAAAGTGCTAATTTGACAAGCACTGGATGCCTGGGACAGGTGACGTGCTCTAGGTATGGTGCAGGGGAAGCAGCAGTAGCAGCGCTAAGGGACATTTTGGGGTCAGGGTCAAGCCAGGGAGTGGGATTTTATATTTTTTTTGGCTCGTGAGAGCTCATCCCCCCCTCTGATGGGGGCGACGGGGCTGGGAACCAGGACAGGCTGGCTGGAGAGAAAGGAAGATTCCCCAACCCGAGGCAGCTAGTGAGGAACGGTGACTCTTAAGCATGGGAGCTGGAAGCAGGTGGTGTCATGGGGAAGCCCCGGCGCTCTCCCTGCTGCTTCTGGAGAGAGCTGGAGTCCTCCCTCCAGGACGAGATCATAAGAGAACTCTGTACTGTGGCTTGTTTGCTTGGATTCTGAAGCCTCCGGACCTGAGCCCTCTCCCCTACGATCGAAGGCACCTACGCCAGAGCTCTGCTTGTTTTGGGGGCAGAGGACCAGCTTCCCCAGGTCTCACTGTCAGGGAAGATGCTCTTCCCCCCCGTCAAATGCAGTCTGGCTGGGTGCTCCCTGCCTAACATCTCAGCAGTGATGTGTTTTTTCTCTTGTAGCTGCTGATTCCAGTATAATGCAGTCACCAGGAGACAGTAAGTGCAACTCTTACTGTTCTTGCCAGCAAATATTGCCCCTGAATTGGAGGGTGGGACTGATTCCTCTTTTCCACTAGGAGCCCCCTGGGTTGAGCTCTAGGAAACGCTTGGATTTGCTGGGAGGGTTTTCATTTGCGGCCAGGAGAAGCCTAGGGATGCTCATGATTCCAAATACGTGACCCCTCACTGGGTCTGACTTCGGGATCCTCTAGTAGGATTAGGTGGGCCTCTCCCAAGAGGCAGGTTTTTCCATAGATAGTGCAACTTTCCTTTTTAGCTAAAGGAAAACCATAACAAGAAAGAACAAAGATCTGGTCTCCCTGAGAGAGCACAGTGTGTGTGTCTCCTCTGTAACAGTCTGCAGAGAGACTAAAGACTAAATCCCCTGTTGGACTCTGCATGCAGGGAGAGCTTTTAAAAATTTAAAGCTACACGCAGAAAACCAAGTCATCGGAGCTTCCTGGCCTCTTAGCCCACACCTTGGGATTACTGGGGGCCAGATAGAGCGGTGGTGTTGGACCTCGGTGCTTTTCATCTCTTGCGGTTTAAACCAAGAACTACCTGTTTGCGACGTCTATCTGCTTTCCCGTCTGTGATGCCTTTACTGACATCCAGACCTTCTCCCCTGCCCTCCTCTCGGCAGATAGCTGCAATTTTGCCCTACACGCCAAGGAAGGCGAGATCACCAGCTTCACTACCCCGGGCTTTCCCAACAGCCCGTACCCGAACAATGCTCGTTGCACGTGGGTCCTGAGGGCCGACGCTGACTCCGTCATCAGCCTGACCTTCAAGACCTTCGACGTGGAGCCCTGCCACGAAGGGAGCGACTTCATCAAGGTCTACAACTCCCTGAGCCCCGTGGAACCCCACACCCTTGTGATGTGAGTGACTTTTCTGGGCTACCTCCTTCCGTGGGGAGATTCGGAGGGTGGGGGGAAGAAAGTGGGGCCCGTGCACAGGCTTCTGAAGGGCGTCAAACACCAAGGAGTGAGAGGAGTTGTCCCGGGCAGAGCAAGGGGTATAGTTAGGGGTAATGGATTATGCTGCGCCACAGGACTCTTGCGCCGAATAACAAGGGAATTGTCCGACAAGGGATGGTATGATGGGAGAGCCTAATTTTGGCAATTAATTGATCTTTGATTATTAGCAGGTAAATATGCCCAATGGTCTGTGATGGGATGTTAGATGGGGTGGGATCTGCGTTACTACAGAGAATTCTTTCCTGGGTGCTGGCTGGTGAGTCTTGCCTACATGCTCGGGGTTTAGCTGATGGCCATATTTGGGGTCAGGAAGGAATTTTCCTCCAGGGCAGATTGGCAGAGGCCCTGGAGGTTTTTCGCCTTCCTCTGCAGCGTGGGGCACGGGTCACTTGCTGGAGGATTCTCTGCACCTTGAGGTCTTTAAACCACAATTTGAGGACTTCAATAACTCAGGCATAGGTTAGGAGTTTGTTACAGGAGTGGGTGAGTGAGATTCTGTGGCCTGCGTTGTGCAGGAGGACAGACTAGATGAACATAATGGTCCCTTCTGACCTTAAAATCTATGAGACAGCCAGAGCTGCTAGACTGTGGAATTAGCCTCTGAAGGAAAGTGAGTAGGAATCAAGCCCTTTAGGGCAAGGACTGTCTTCCTGTGTGTCTATGCGGCACCCAGCACAATGGGGCTGCCGTCACAACAGAAGTAATCCGATAAATCAGTGGGGTGACGCTGAACTCCAGACTTAACCGGCTGTTGGGGTCAGACCGAATACTAACTGAACAGAGCAAGAATGAATAAATGCAAGACCCGCACGAGAGCAGCAGGGGGTGTGAGCAGAGGGATTGCAAGGAGAAAACCGAGATGGGGAGAGAGCTCTTGAATAAATAGGTCATTTGAAACCTCCTTCCTGGGCGGACTAAGATAATTAATATATAATTAATAATTCACTTATTGTGGAGGCACTTAGGAGCCCCGGTCACGGCAGGCACTGTACGAACACGGAACAAAGAGATGGTCCCAAGCCGATCGAAATAGTCCTTTTTAATGCATATTCCAATGGAAGCAGTTTGTTTTTTCGCCTGCCGAGGTTTCTCATGGCAGAGTTAGCCGACCTGAATATTATCGCCGTGAGCCTCTGCAAGGGAAACTGCCCTCACTGATTTGTCTTTGTCCACGAGGAGGGTAACGCAGCGAATGGACAGTCGTCTGGATTTACAAAACAATCCCTTTTAATAACCTTAATGTATTGGCAGCCCAGGCAAAGAAATGTTCACTTAAAACAACTGGGGGGGACGACGACTCTCGAGATGTGGCGCAAACTATGAAAAAGTTGAACCGAAAGAAAACCCACTTAGATTGCAAGTTTCTCAGGACAGGGCTTTCGTTTTGTTTGTATAGCCCTGGCACAGTGGGGTCCTGGCCTGTGATTTGGGTCTCCGGGCTGGGCACTGTATTTGCATTGCAGCAATCTATGCAGTGTTGGTCTAGCCTTGTTGGTCCCAGGGTATTAGAGAGACAAGGTGGGGGAGGTAATAGCTTTTATCGGACCAACTTTGGTTGGTGGGAGAGACAAGCTTTCAGGCTTCCACGGAGCTCTTCTTCGCGGCTGGGAAACCTGCTCCCAGTGTCACGCACATAATAGATGCCATGCTGCCTATTCCTGACCACATACGAGTCTATGAGTCTATGAGACAATTGCTCACAAAAAAAGTCTTTCATTTCTTGTCAAGCAGTTTAGCAACCAGGAGGAAGAGACCACTCTGCAGCCCCTAGTAACAGGGTCCCATAGCTCAGGAACCACTGTAATACATGGAGGCAGCATGGCCTAGTGGACAGAGACTCGAGACCTGAGTTCTCTTCCTGGCTCTGCTACTGGCCAGCTAGGTGACCTTGGGCAAGTCATTCCCCCTCCCCCTGCTCTGTGCCTCAGTTTCCCCAGCTGTCAAGTGGGGATTATGATCTGGCCCTCCTTTTGTAAAGCACTGTGAGGTCTAATGCAAACTGGATATTATTATATGATTGAGCTGATAGTGTCCCTTTAAATCTGGGATTATCTTTTCTGGGGCGGGGTAGGGACTCTACGTGGTGGGGAAGGGGAATGCCAAGCAGTGAAGAGGGCATAACGTGGCAACTGAGCTCCTGTCTCTGCTCCGTTCCATCGTGTGGCGCTCTCTGTGCTTCCTTCCTTCCAGGCTGTGCGGCAGTTACCCTCCGTCCTACAACCTGACCTTCCTGTCCTCCCAGAACGTCATGCTGGTCATGCTGATCACCAACGCTGAGGGGCGGAACCCTGGCTTCAAGGCGGAGTTCTTCCAGCTCCCAAAGGCTCCAAGTAAGTAGGGGGCTCGGGAAAGCCCCCCTCTCTCGTGGAGGTGGGGAAGGGAGAAGCCAGGTGCTTGTGATGATGCTGCCAATTGCACAGGAGTCCCTTAGAAGCAGGTCTCTTCCTGGCTCTCAGAAGCTCTGGTCTTACCCACAGTGCACTTGGCTTCTTTAATGATGCCCCCTAAGGAGAAGGGGGAAGGAATTTTGTTGGATTAGCTGGGAAGACCACCTAATTGGTCTCCTGGGTTCTATCCACGCCTTAGTGTGGAGCCGGTATCTCCAGAGATTGGCTTCACCTCGTTAAAGGCTGCTCTGCCTGTGTGTGTTCCTGCCTCGGGTAATAGCCGATCACTGCTTTTGGAAGCCCTGGCATCTTGATTTCCTTTTCCTGCTTGTCTTCTAGCCTGCAGCGAGACTTTGAAAGGAGAAAGTGGAAACTTCAACACCCCTTACTACCCAGCCCACTATCCACCCAACATGGATTGTGTCTGGAACATAGAGGTGAGAGCACGGGCCGGACCCTTCTGCCTAGCGAGGATTGATAGAAGTGGGAGGTGGAGGCGGCCAGTTGGGGGGTCAGCTTAACCCATTGTTAAAGTCATGGCAGTGAGTTCGGCAGGTGATTGCTAAGGCCAAGAGGTTAGCAGGATTCCCAGAAGGATTTGGGGGTGAGGATAGATTTTTTTTTTTTTTTTTTTTTTAAAGGCGCTTAGCTCCCGTTGACTTTCATCCCCCTCAGTATTGTATGTGAATAATAGCACTGGCTACGGCTTTACACAGGGCATAAGGGACCTCGGGGAACAAGCCAGCCTCTGATGGATGGGGTAGGAAGAAACTTCTGCCGTGGGCAGGTTATTCCACTGGAGTTGGTTCTTGCACTTTCCTCCGAAGCGTCTGCTACTGGCCACCATGGGGGATGGGATGCTGGAGATGATGGGCCCTGGCTTGACTTGATTTGTCCATTTCTGTGTTGGTTTCTCCCCTCTGTCAATGTCCCCTACCTTGCTTTGGTCAGTCCTTGTTCCGAATGACTCCAGCGGTGTCATGAGGCTTTTCCCTGACCATTCGCGTCTTTCCTCTGAAACTGACCAGGTGAGCTGGGCGATGGGTAACTCCTGTAGCAACACCTGGCTCTGTGCGGCTAGGACTAAAGCTACGGCTTGCCTGGCAACCCATGGGAGCTGTCCAGAGTAAACTACAGGTGGTAGATTGTCTGACTGGCCCGGTCTCTGTTGTGAATCGGGTTTGAAAAGCTCTGCATACCCCCCCCCCTTTTGTGATGCTCTCCACTTTCTTGGGGGTGTGGTGTCTTCTCCCCAACGAAATGCTGGCTAGCTTTCCCCTGGGGAGGAGTCCCTTATGGCCCAGCTCTGCTGTCACTCCCTCCCAGGGCCACTGCCTGCAGCCTGGTGGTGGGACCCTGGTTTAAACAGGAATTTCAAAGACCTGCAGAGGCAAAAGAATGAGGCAGGGAGGCACAGAGCACTCTGTTTCTTCCTACCCCATCCATCAGAGGCTGGCTTGTTCCCCGAGGTCCCTTATGCCCTCCCGCTGAGGCAGGGAGGCACAGAGCACTGTGAAAATGCCAAGGATTATTTGTGATTTTTATTATTGTTCTGCTCTGGCCTTTCCTCATGGACTCGTCTTCTGCCCCCCCAAATCTCACCCATCTTCCGTCTAAATTGGTGTCTCTCTCCCTTTTCTGATCGCCAAAGGAGGAAGGAAGAGAAACCAGTTCCCCACTCTCACTCGCCTCTCACTGACTCTGCTGCCTCTTGTCTCGCCCCTCTCAGGTCCCCCCTACAAAGAATGTGAAGGTGCGTTTCAACCTGTTCTACGTATTGGAACCTGGCGTCCCGGTCGGTTCCTGCACCAAGGATTATGTGGAGATCAGCAATACAAAGTAAGTGCTGAGCAATGTGACATGACTCGGAGGCACAGGCTGGGGACCGATGAAACAAAGGGTGGCAAAGTAAACTGATCAAAGGAAATACTTTTTCATACAACATGTCATTAGGCTGTGGAACTCACTGCCACAGGGTCATTGAGGCCAAGAATTTAGCAAGATTCCAAATGGGATTGGGCATTTATATCGTTTACAATAATCCCCAGAGCTGCTATAGCAAATGCTAACAGATTCTGGAAGGGATATAAAACCTCATGCTTCTGGGTTTAAGCCAATACCTATTGAGGATTAGGGTGAGACCTTCGTGGGGGCAGGTTATCTCACACTTTCCTCTGAAGTACCTGGCATTGGCCGCTGTCGGAGATGGGATACTGGACTGGATGGACCAGGTGTCTGATCCAGTCTGGCAGTTCCTATGTCCCATGGAGAATGGTGGGATTACACTATTGCTGCTGTGAGAATCTGGCTTGTTGCCCATCACTGGGGATCACGGCCTAGTGGCTATAGCTGGGGGTTACTCTACTTGGATTTCAACATCAGATGCTGTCTACAAAGCTAACCACTGTCAGATGCCGGTTAGGAATCCAATAGGACTGTTCTTCTTTCTGTTCACACCGAGCAGCCCTGTGCTTTCAACCTCAGTAAATGTCCTAAAAGAGAAGCACAAAAGTGAAGTGGAGAAGGGGAGTGGTTGGTGTGTGTGTCATCTGAAACGAATACGCAATGGCAAACTTATAGAAATTTAAAGGTGCAGTGTGCAGAAAGCAAGATCAGCTATGTACGCTACAAGGACAACTTGGTTACATTAGTTTTCCGTTAATTTGTTAATGGAATTGAAAGCCACACCTGCTTGCTGCTTTGCAATGTAACAACTCCTGCAAAAATAATTCATGGTTTAAAAAGTTTTAATAGAAGTGAGCTATCTTGTTGAGTGCTTGGGTCAGCTCTCTAGGGCTAACCACCCTTTTGGAAATGTGGGGGAGATCAGAATCTAAATCCGGACCCAAATTTCACAGCTAGCCCTTGGTAGCACTTGTATTGTGGTAGCACTGAGGAGTCCCAGCCAGGGACTAGGACCCCATTGTGCCAGGCGCTGTACACACACACACAACAAAGTGCCCCAAGGGGCTTACAATCTGAGTATAAAACAAGAGACAACAGGTGGATCCAGGCAGCCGGGGAAGCACAAGGAAGCAATGTGACCTTGCTGGTCAGCATGAGGGGCAGTGGTCTCTCAGCACACCAGCTACCAACAGTTGTCAAGATCTTTGCAGGCCCTTATATCTTGCATGGGCCATATCAAACAGCCCCCTTCTTGCCACCAATCTAAGCACCCTGACTTTGAAATCCAGGTCTCAACTTTGCAGTTCGGGGCGAGGCATCTAAATCTGGCACCTGGCATGGAGCCATGGTCACCCTGCTAATCCATGCTGGGGTCAGCCCTTGTTTAGAGTGAGTGGGAGTGAGAAGACCCTGTTGGTGTCCTAGGCTGATGGACGTATGTGAGACACAGAGAGGAAATTGCCTTTTTCTACTGGTGAGGGAGGGACCCTCTCTTCTGTACTGTAACCGTTCCTAAATCTGTGCTGTCCTCCCCTCCCGCCAGGTACTGTGGAGAGCGCCCCCAGTTTGTGGTGGCAAGTAACAGCAACAAAATCACGGTCCGGTTCCATTCAGACCAGTCGTACACAGACACTGGCTTCTCGGCAGAGTTCCTGTCTTACGATTCCAGTGACCGTAAGTTGAAATCCAGATGCTGTGAACTTTCAGGGGAACTGGCTTATTTTCTTAGCTGCTGAGGAAGGAGGGATGCAGCTGGGTTATTGGTCTGCCCTTTGACCCCTGGAGGGTTTGGGTGGGAAATGAAATGAGTTGTGGTGATGGATGTGCATAGCCCAGCTGGGCCATCACATCTTGGGAAGGACGCCTGCTCGCTTGGCTTATTGCTGTAGTCGCTCTATAAGCTGGCTGGCATGCATTCGTTGTTCACTGATAAAATCCCGGGAATTCTATATGTACCTATTTGCACATCCCCTTTTTTTTTTCTAGTGCAATTCTGAGGCAAATGCAAGGTTCTGGCCCTTTTTTAACAATAACCTGAACTGGACCACCCCAAATGCTGGGAAAGTACTGAGCCAGATCTGAATTTTGTTACTGTAAATGGGCCAAAGGAAATCCTAGCTCGAATTTAATGAGACCACCCCAGGTTGCAAGGCCTTAGGCATCGAGGGTATTTGAGTGAAAAGAGTAACTCCTCTTCACTGGGAATAAGTAGCAGATTGTTGTAGTCACTGGACCCAGCACTAGAGGGAGACATAGAATCATAGAAGTGTAGGACTGGAAAGGCGCTCGAGAGGTCTTCTAGACCAGTCCCCTGCACTTGATGATCAGACTCACTGAATCCACGAGGTACAGATACACTTGTGCTTCGGGGAAGTCCGGATCAGGATCCAGTCTGTCGTTTGAACCTTGTCTCTCAAGTTTGTTCTTACATAATGTCTCATTTTGGCTTCTTCATGCCAAGTGTCCAGTGGGTGGAAACAGACGTGGTGAGATGCAAGCACAGGACAGAATAGCCCATCCAGGTCTAGGAACATCCCGGTGCAGGAAGCAGCGGGTTCTCCCTGGAAAATCCACTCCACTCACACAGGAGCATTCACCCACGCTGGTCCAGATGTTGTGTCCTCAGTGCAGCATGTGTGTTCAGAGAAATGGACACGCCGAAAACTGAATGCAAGAGGAGCTGATGGTTATTGGCAAGGCTAATGCATGTTGCACCTTTTCTCTTTCTCCCTTGTTGCCTGCAGCCTGTCCTGGCAAGTTCACCTGCAACACTGGCCGCTGCATTGATAAAGTCATGCACTGCGACGGCTGGATGGACTGCACGGATTCCAGCGACGAGCGCTCCTGCAGTAAGTCCTTCCTTTGGATTCTCTAGGCAGGGCCACGTGGTGGGACGGAGAGGTCTCTGTGGAATGTCAGCAAGTGGGAGGGAACTCCTGACTTGCTCAGGGCTCCCCCAAGTGGACAGATTGGGATAATGCATCAGGGCTGGGGGCTGAAGGCAGTTCTTGGTAGTCCAGCCGCAGGGCTGGAGGTTAGCCAGACTGGGGTGTCTTTTAGAACCTGTGCATCCTAAGCCACAAGAATTACCCTTTACGGAGAGAGATCTCGGTAGGGAAAGTCCTTTCTTGATTGCTGGGCCCAGCAATCCCCTCTGGCAGCTTGCAGAGTTGCTGTCTTGCTGGAGATGAATTTAGACATGGGTTATAAGTCCAACGCTGTCTCAGTGGCTCCGGTTGCCAGCTGCGTGATCTGTGGAGTGCACCACCAGCAGAGCCTAGCAGCCGGGCTGCCGAGCTTTTGGGTGATGGCTCTACCACAGCTCTACACGGGCTACTTCAGCGCTGCACGTGCGTAGCAACTGATGCAAAGGTGTTGGTGCTGCTGCTGTTCCTGTCATTCAATGGGAGTGAAAATGGATCTTGGTGCAGCTGCCTTCATCCCAGCACCCAGCTGACTGAGTTGATCTGAACCTTGAACACTGGGGACATGGGGTGTGGGTGTGGGTGTGGGTGGGTGAGTGTCTCTCTCCAAAGATCAGGCCTTCTGGTGCTGTGGCTTTTTGCTGGAGACCTGAATCTGACTGAGAGACAGACTGTTCTTCCCCTTTTCATGGAGGAAAGTCAAACCCCCGTCCAACTAGCATCAAGCTCCCAGTGGAAACTGTTTCCTCCCCCAACCTTCAGCCCGGTGGAGATAAGGAACAATCAGCGGGTTGAGTGGTCTGGAATCCCTTTATAGTTCGTGAGCCTTCATTCTTATTGTTGTTAATCTCCCTGCAAAGAGCCAACGCCAGGTGACTTTCACTCATTAACCTCCCTCCGACCACTGCCTGTTAGGAGATTGTTTCTGCCGTTTAATCCTTGCTGATGCTGCTTTGTGGTCCCAACCACCTGGCCCCTGCATGCCCTAGGGGGCTGGCGTACCTGCACGCATTTCATTACATTTCATGACCTGTCATGCTCAGGGCACTACAGTGCTGTTTATAGCTCCTTCCTGGGCAGAGCATGGGAGTGTGTGTTTGTGTTTGTGGATTCATTTTTGTCTCTCTGATTAATATATAATCCCACCGATAATGTCATTAGCCATGGCCTAGAGTCAATGAGAGGAGATTGGAGCCCCTGGCTCAGGTCTCGTTGTACTAAATGACAGGACTCAACTCCCTTGGGATGAAAGTGGTGTGCTCCTGGCCCATGGGTGCTCGCTGCCCCCCTGGGGTGATGAGTGGGTGCTCGGGCTGCCCGGGTGTGTACTCAATCTCAGGCTCTTTTTGAGTGAAAAATCTGTTCTCCGGTTCTTCTTTGTTCCCTCACCCTACAAACGCATCAGGCTCTGTCTGTGCTACTGAGTGTGACCAGTTAGTGACATAGTCAGCTCAAAACACGTTTACTGCCCTCTCAGTAGCCATTGGCAGCTGAGTCTTGTCTCGCTTGGAACACGATTGACTTTCTGTAATGGCTTTGGCTGGGGTTGCTTCCTCCTGACTCTTCCAGTGCATCCCAGAGTGCATTGCTCCATGTGCTTCTGGTGTCGGTCTGTGCGCACGTTTGCTGGACACTCAGTCCCCTGCTGAGGCATGATGGGATAGCTGCCCAGATTTTCCCGGAATGGACTGGGGCAAACGCTTAAACAGTATGGCTGGTGAGGATGCCCAAACTGCATGGAAAAAGCTGCTGCCAGGGTGCCACTCAGCCAGGTTTGTCGTAACCCGCTCAGATGAAGATGTTGCAAACTGGCTACCAAAATATGTCTGTGCGTGTTGCCAGTCTCTCGGGCATTTGCAGGGCACCGATCCCCTATGGTATCTGGCACCATGTATGTGAGGCAGATGCCAAGTGCCGAACTGGCCAATGACTGGCAAGCTGGAATGGCCAGTTGTTGCAGAAGGTTCCATCTCATCCAAATGCTCAGCCCCAGATGTTGAGCCAGTCTTGGTCTGAGGGACTAAACATCTGTCCCCATTTGATGTTAGACTGGCTCCTGTTTCTCCTCCTTAAGGGTGCAATTGAAAGGTTCTTTGTGGCTTTGAAGATCCTCCTTGGTGTCCCCAAGTTATGGGAGCTGCAGGCTCTCCCTGTACAGTCAGTCGTTCTGGCTCTTCTGTTTCTCAGGAAGGGGCCCAGCCTGGGAGACTGCTAAGCACATTCAGCTCCCGCGGGTGGAGATGCACCGCCCAGGGCCATGTCCAAAGTGTATTCTGGGCATGTCTCCAATGGAGAGAGACCTGCTGAAATGTCACTGTCTGAAACCCATCACCAGCCTGTAGTTGTGTATTGTACCGGTGAGCGATGGCATCGGTGCATCATCTAACGCAGGGGTAGGCAACCTATGGCACGCGTGCCGAAGGCGGCACGCAAGCTGATTTTTCAGTGGCGCTCACACTGTCCCGGTCCTGGCCACCCGTTCAGGGGGCTCTGCATTTTAATTGAATTTTAAATGAAGCTTCTTAAACATTTTAAAAACCTTATTTACTTTACATACAACAATAGTTTAGTTATGTATTATAGACTTATGGAAAGAGACCTTCTAAAAACATTACATTGTATTACTGGCACACGAAACCTTAAATTATAGTGAATAAATGAAGACTTGGCACACCACTTCTGAAAGGTTGCTGACCCCTGATCTAACGTCTCCCCTTCCTTCCCCAGATTGCACCAAGGAGCAGTTCAGGTGTGATAACGGCTGGTGCAAGCCACGCTTCTGGCTCTGCGACGGTGTGAATGATTGTGGGGACAACAGTGATGAGCTGCAATGCAGTAAGTGACTCGCCCGTTGCTTCGCCCCACGCTGAGACCAGGCCGTTAAGTCACGGTGTTGAAGGCCAGAAGAGACCTCCAGAACATCTGGGCTGACCTCCTGTATAGTCCAGGCCACTAACACCCCCACCCACCTAGTCAACAACCACAATTAGACCAATGTATTACAGCCCTCAGGAGAATAAACTAATGTGTGCCGCAGACAGAGAACAGGAGGGACTGAGACCTGACAATGTGTGAAAAACACTGGTGGGAAGAGTGTTAGAGCTGGTGAGGTGAGAGTTAGATCTGACTAGCTGCAATTGGGGTGACTCTGTGTTTAGTTTGAACTGGTTTTAACAGAGAGAGGGAGGATCAGCTTTGCCTGCAAAAAATAAATAAATATAAAATTAGAGTAATTGACTGGAGCTAGATTAATATTTGCACTTTCCCACAGAAAAGCAAGAGTTTTATAATAACTTATTTAGATTAAAAAAAAAAGTTTCCTATCCCACGTTCTGGGTGCCCTAACATAATTCATCCATACAATAAATGCAATTAAATTAAATGCCAACCGTATTAAAATCAGTGCTGCAGGAACTCTGCTGCCAGCCAGCTACTAACCTTCTGCGTGATCTAGGAAATGCACCTCAACCAGACCCTTTCAAAGGAGGTGTCTTTTGCAGAGCACCTGGAAAGTTGCCAAATTCAGGCTATTTGGGACAAAGCGGTATTATAAGGGGCTGTGTAAGGAATAAGTAGGCTTGGAAGGGTTGGATTTTTGTAAATGTCAATTTCATCGTACAATCAAAACTGAGGAACAACTATTTCCATCGATTGACGATCAAAACTGACAGAGAGGCAAAGTAAGAAAAATGCTGCTTGGGAACGTATTCGAGTTTTGATTCCAGGACATTTTACTTTGCATAATTGGACAGGGGGTGTTGACAATTTGTGTTCTTTTATAAAGCTGTAACTTTCTGAATCTCAAAGTCTGGCGTTCAATAACTATTGCCTGACTCCAGCCCCAGTTTCCAGCCCCTCAAAATTTAAATCAATAAAAATTTTTGGGGGGGGGGAAAGATAAAAAAAGAAATTTTGAAGACTGTTAAAAATTAACTTAAAAACACAAAAAAAAAAAAAAAAAGCTTAAAAATAAACATCGGAATGACAAATCAATAAAAATGGGAATTCTGCCAAGCCTGGGATAACATCAATGTTTTGTGGGAAAGGGGAGAAAGAAAAGAGCAGATTCGTAGGAGGAGATGGAGAAAGAAACAGAGGGGAAACAGAACATGAAAGTTGGGTTAAAGGTAAGAGGTGTTAGTCTAAGCTAGAGAACCACAGGGTCTGTCTGCGTCCTGCAGCCTCAGTAAGGAAGCTCCTTTATATCCCTGAAAGCCTGGTCCTGTCTCCTCCATCAGGCGGGTCGCTTAAAGCTGGATCTTTGGCACTTTGTGCCCTTTTTGCTCTTTCTGAGCAGTGGCTGCTTCCTCTTTCTCCCAGAATGCCCAGATAAGAACTTCAAGTGCCGCAACGGGAAATGCATCCCTGAAAACCAGAAATGTGATGGCAAGGACGACTGCGGGGACGGGAGCGACGAGGGCACCTGCAGCAAAGGTGAGGACGGGCTGGGGAGGAGAGTCTTGAAATGGGCACGCTTATTAGCAAGACCCGCGTGAGCCTCCTGCAGGCCCCCAGCAAGGGGCCACGAACAGGGCTTCCGTTTGCGGGAAATCTGTGGAACCACGACAGCGTGCCAAGAGGGGGATCTCAAAGCCACGACACAGGGACACGGGTGGGATTCCCGTGGGAGCTGCATGTCACTGGTGTCGCATATACCAGCAAAACCATGTAGCTGAAACGCCGAGAGGCTCATATCGTCCCCACGCCCTTCTCCTGGGAAGGAGCCTAAAAGGCAGTCCCAGACAACATTCCTCCTGGCCTCAGCGTCCTTTCCAGGAACTAGTGCCTGGGGGGTTCCCCAGCATGGTGCCATCTGGGGCTAACGCTTCTCCCTTTGGCCTGCCTGCAGTGGAGTCCATCTCCTGCACGGATTACACCTACAAGTGCCGCAGCAGCGGGTGCGTGAGCAAGACCAACCCGGAGTGCGATGGGAAGAAGGACTGTGCTGATAACTCGGACGAGGAGAACTGTGGTGGGTGATGCCCCTTCTCGGTGCTGGTGTGGTGGCTGGCACTCCCCTAAGTCAGGGTTTAGATTCTGAGAACTGCTAATTATTTTATGGAGTTGGAAAGGGAGGTTGGAGAGGGGTGGGGATATGGACGTACAGTGAAACCCCGCTATAACGCGATGATTCGATTGCGATAAATGCGGGGTCGCGGTATAGCGGGGTTACCAAAATTTTACCATTTCAAGCCGGTCAGTTTCAAGCTGGTCAATTTCTCTTGGGCAGAGAGTAGGGGAGAGGTGCAAGGGGCAGAGGAGGAGCGAGGAGCAGCTGGGGAGGAGAATGGCTCTTCCCGCCAAAAGGAGAAGCGGGGGTAGAGGGGAAGAGGCAGTTGGGAAGGCACATTCCTTTTTTTGTTTTTCTTCGGCGGCGCTCTGGCCGCATTTTTGTGTGTGTGTGTGTGTGTGTGTGTGTGTGTGCATGCTTCAGCGGCGCTCCGGCCGCTTTTTCTTTTTTTTGTGCTTCAGCGGCGCTCTGGCCAGTGTTTTTTTGTTTTGTTTTTGTTTTTTGTTTTTTTTTTGTTGTGCTTGGGGCGGCGGGAGCCACCTTATGATCGCATTATAGCCGAACTCGCGTTATCACGGGGTTTCCCTGTATTGTGCCTTTTGGAATTGATTTGTTTTGCTAGGGAATAGGCAGACTGTCATCAAGAAGTTGAGGTGATGGTTTGATCTTTGTTTTTAAATTAAAAAGTTTATGTAGGACCTACACAAATGCTTTTATTCACACACTGCTGACTCTGCCACTACAGTTCGCAAACTCTATTCCCACTGCAGTGATAACTCTAATGATCAGTTGCCAAAGCGATTGGCGGCATCAGCACCATTAAATAGATTCCCCAAGGATAGAGCAGGGGTCTGACGAGATTGAGAGCAGGTAACTAACAGGAGTGGTCTCTTTTCTCCGGTCTTTCTCTCACTCTCCCATCTCAGACTGTGGGATCCGCTCTTACAGCAAGAAGACCCGGATCGTCGGCGGGCAGAACTCAGAAGTGGGCGAGTGGCCGTGGCAGGTCAGCCTGCACGTGAAAGGCCAGGGGCACATCTGTGGGGCCTCGCTGATATCGGACAAGTGGCTGGTGTCAGCAGCACACTGTTTCCAAGAAGAGGGGCAGATCAGGTTGGTGGGTGCGGTGGGATTGGGTCTCTGCTGCTCTCTAGGGTTGGGCAGACTCGGTGCCATGTCAGACACGCGTGTGGAGGGTAGGAATTGCTATAGCAGATCAGACCAATGGGCTCTTTGGCCTAGTATCCTTCCACCAATGGAGGCCAGTACCAGCTGCTTCAGAGGAAGGCATAACTAACACATGCATACGCTTCCCCCTGCCCGTAAGGGAATAACCGAGAATGTTCTCTCTAAAGGGGAGTTTACTCTGATGCATAGGGGATGCTTCTTTTCCTCCCAACAATTCAGTGGACGCTTTGAATCCTGTACTGGGCCTGCTCCAAGTAATGGCTCCAACCCCATCATTATCAGACGGCAGCCTCTATCGACTGCCCTCCAGATTGATGGGGATGATGAGTGCGCTGCCACTGGTCATGCTCGTTAGGTGGGATCCTCGACTCCCCTCCCGCATCCTGTTGTGGCTGGTAGTTCTTAGCAAGCGGTGGCTCAGCCATTGGACTGCTGGGGGACCCTGCCATGCTTAGAGAAATGGAAGGGTGTGAGTTTATCATCATCTCGCTGGTCACAGCTGTTTAAACTGTGTATTCTGGTAGGGAGCTTTGCAGGGAAGCTCCATGTTCCACCAAATAGCCCGGCAGCCACAACGGAGCTCTGAGGGACTCCTGGGAGCCCTATGGGGCTGGTCAGAAAATGGGCACTCTTTCCCCCCATGGCGAAATGAAAAAATCAAAATGGGTACCTCATGGGAGTTGTAGATTGGCTGCCTTATGCTCCTGTTCCTTCTAGGCCGGGTTATCTGGTCAGGCTACATCTCTCATTCTGCACCCCTGATAATGGGGGCAGGCCGTTGCATCATGGGAGATGTAGTCTGTCTGTGGAGCCCAAACCATAGAGGAGAATGGGGGCAGAGGTACCTGAACTACTGCTCCCATGAGGCTTCGTGACAGTATAGCCCAAAGAGTCCTAATTCAGTTTTCAGGCACTTGTTTGTTTGACCAGAAACCAGACGTTTCCGTGGAAAACAAATGCTATTTTATGGAAACGCGGTTAGTTGAAAACCCAATTTTCTGTTTAAATTTTTTTTTTTTTTTTTTAATTTTTTTTTTTTTTTTGCTGGAAAACTTTTTCCCAGTCCAAACCCTGTCCTAGAGCCATCTCCAGTTTCACCCCGCGTCACCCTGTGGCATGTCTCTGTGCAGGTACTCGGACCCCAAGCTGTGGACGGCCTTTCTAGGGCTTCACGACCAGAGCGACCGGAATAACGAGATGGTGCAAGAGCGGAGCATCAAGAGCATCATCTCCAACCCCCAATTCAACGACTTCACCTACGACTACGACATCGCTGTGCTGGAGCTGCAGAGTCCTGTCACCTTCACCACCTCTGTCCAGCCCATCTGCCTGCCCGATGCCACCCATGACTTCCCTTCTGGCAAGGAAATCTGGGTGACCGGATGGGGGGCCACCTCGGAAGGAGGTGAGGGGGGTCACCTGGGAAGGGGTGAGGGAGGTGGGACTGGATGCCTGTATTTGTTCTGGGTGCACTGGATGCCACTTGGCTGATCAATGCGTAGCCCGAGTGGGGAGGGGGAGAGCCTACAAAGTCTTGGTAGATCCTCGCCTCATTGGAAACTCATTTAATCCATAGGCCACCATTGTGGGGGCCTTGTGCTGAGAATGAAGGCGTGTTTCCAGCAGCTGAGAGAGGGGGTGTTTTGGGACTGTCTGGAGTGAGTCCAGAGTCTGCTGCCAGACTTTCCCCTCAGCCTGTGCCACACACGGTGCCCCCAGCCCTTGTAGCTGGTTTTGGATCCTCTTGCTGGGAGAAAGTGGGCTCCCGTCAGGAGCCTGGGATGCAGTGGGTGGGGGAGAGGTCAGGGTGCGGCTGGCGGTCAGTGGTGGGATTGAATCCGACAGGAAGGGAGGTGTCTCTGGGGCGCAGCTGGGTTCTGATGGCTGGAGTTTGGGACTGGGGGGTTGGGGGAGGGGCTTGCTTTGGGGGAGGCTGTGAAGAGAGAAGGGAGCATGTTGGTGAGGAGAGCACTTGTCTGCTCATAACCCTCAGGGCGCTGAGGATTAGGAGTTGGGACATGTGCTCTCCACCCCAGACTCTATGCATGGAGGGGACTCCTATCTCTGGTCCTTGTAGGTGTTGGTGCCACCATCCTGCAGAAGGCGTCGATTCGGGTGATTAACCAGACCATTTGCAACACACTGCTGACCAACCAGATAACATCGCGTATGATGTGTGTGGGGTTCCTGACGGGGGGTATCGATGCCTGCCAGGTAGGGGCCTCTGGGTTTGGAAGGGATTTGACCAGATTGTGTTGAAACCCCAGGAAGCGGGGGTAGCCCTTTCTTAGCAAGTTGGGTCCAACACGGTGGCTTACTTTGTATCTCCATCAGCCCTGGTGCATTCTGGATACTGAGGCTGTCTCTCCCCTAGGGGAGGTTTTATTTCCTTAGTGTTAATCAATGGGAATCACTGATGGTTTTTCTTTAACACCCAGTTCTTTGGAGGGGAGGGGTGTGCGGGAGGCGTTATTTGGCTCTGGATCCAGATTTTCAAAGCATGGGTCACCTCCATTTGCTTGTCAGTTTTCATCCGGCCCTGGCTCGCTAGTGCTGGGAAGCTGTTGCTATCTGATAGCTGTTTGCCTGACTCCTCTGGCCTACCTGCCCGGAGCCCCAGTCTCCACCCGCATTGCTGGTGGTCTCCTGAGGAGAGGCCAAGGACTCAATGAGCCCTGAGGCAGAACTCTCCTGCCTCAGCCAAGGGTCAAGATGAGGGCCGAGAGGGCGCTTAGTGTTGCTGCCTGCATAACAGGTTGCCAAGACGGTTCTATTCACCAGCGTGAAATTCGCTGGAAGACGGGACTCCCGTTCCCCAAGTACCACCAAGGTCCCAAAGGGAGGGGAGAAACTGAAAGAGAAAGTTAATGCAAACATCAAGGCGCTTCAGAGACTCTTACCTCCTGCAAGGTCTTTTTAGATGAAAAAACAAACCACCTAGGAAATTCCCATGTGAAAACTTCATCAACTTACAGTGATGGTCGATCACCCTCCTACTTCCTACCCTACCTCTAAACACAGTCGCGTGGAAATGACCAGTGGACGTAACTTCTAGAAACATTTCACGTCCCTTACGAATTCCTTCATTTGGTTAATAACTATGTGGGCAGGGGCTCGTTTCTGTGCTCAAAATGGAGGAAGAGCCCGAGGTGGGAGGGGATTAGCCTGTTTTAACCTGCGGTTCCGTTTCCATGCAGGGGGACTCGGGCGGGCCGTTGGTTAGCGTGGAGAACAACAACAGGCTGTTTCTGGCCGGCGTGGTCAGCTGGGGAGACGGCTGCGCCCAGCGGAACAAGCCAGGAGTCTACACTCGGGTCTCCAAGCTGCGGGACTGGATCAAGAAGCACACGAGGATCTAGGAGGGCTCCAGCGAGGGGCTCTCGATCCAGATGGACACGCAGGGCGGGCGGCGCCTCTCACGTTCGGCTCTGGGTCTCTTTCAAGCCGGTGGTTGAAGACACTCCCAGCTGATGTGAAGGGAATCGTGTGTGTGTGTGTGTGTGTGTGTGTGTATGGTTTCCTCCCCGCCCCCCTGGGACTGGACCAGCGGGACGCCTGCCCCGTTCGAAGGCATGGGGGGGAGGAGTGGGCAGCTCGGATCCTTCCCCGTATTCCCTCCCCTCCTCCTTCAGGGAGCTGCCCCTAATGTGAACTTAACCTCTACCTCTGGTGAGCAGGAACCTCCAACGGGAGAGCGTAGGAATCCCACCTCTCCTCCCATCTCACCTCAGCACGAACTGTGATGGGCGGACGTTCTGGAGGGAGTGGGGAGAAACCCCTGCTCATCCTAGTCCAAAGGGACTGGGCTGCACCAAGGACACGCTTCTCCGTATTTGAAGCGGGGCTGTGTAATTGTGTGTGTGTTTCACCAGAACTGCCCAGTGTCTGGCAGGTGATGGCAGAGCTGGTTTTTTGGATGAATCCTTTGTCTCCCACCCGGGAAATTCCGTGTGTTCCAATCTTCCACCTGCTCCTTCCGGCCTGTTGTGTCCAGACACCCGCTTAGACGGCGTGGGAGGGATATGCAGCCTGAGCCCCCACTAACCCTCCCAGGAACTGCTGGGGCTGCCCATTCAACCCCCCTCTCTGGTCCTAGCAGCCACCTCGATCCAGTTCAGATGGACTTTTAGATACTTGTTTTTTTAACCGTGTTTTTGGTTGTTTTCGGAGCTCCAGTTCCCCCCGATAATGCTGCACGGGGAAGGTTAGCGGTTTGTATCGGTTGCCTACCATCGAATGACCCCCCCCCAAAAAAACTGCTCTCGGTGACTCCAGTAAAACACTTTTAAACGAGAGGTTTAATAGCGAGAGGTTAAAATCTCCCCTGATCTGTCAATGATGGAAAACCAGGCTCTGTTGGACCCGCTCCCTTCTCCCGCCCTGAGCTGCTGTGCTCTGCCTCCGGCCTGGGGGTGGTTATGGGACAGCTCGTCCTGCGCTTAGATCCATTTATGATGTCAGTGCAAGGAACGCCAGGCTCTGCATGGCAGGGAAGGCTCACTGCTGCCCCCTGCAGGGGAGTGATGGAGGTGATTGTGACCTTTTAAATGAATCTTTCCTCGCAAGAGTGGTTTTTATCGGCTTGTTTTGGAGCAAAGGGGAGGTGGTTGGCGACGCCCTGCTTGGATTCTGAGAACGGAGTCAGGGAGGAGATGACTGGGAAATCCGCCGGGTGCAAGACAGCTATGGCACAAGGCAGAGTCATCTCAGCCTAGCCTGGGCGCTGTCTGTGCTGGGGTTAGCTGCTGTTCAGTCAGTCCGGCTGTTCTCACTGGGCTGTTACTGCGTGCCAGCAGCTGACCCTGCTTGCTGAGCGCTAGGCTTGTGTACCCTGTGCACTAAGGGATCTAGCACATGGGAGGATGGTTCTACAGAGCCTGCATCTCCGTTTGAGGGGGGTCATGCCTAAATTTAAACACAGAGGTTTGGGGCCCACCAATCTCCGCAGGCTGCTCAGATCCACGCAGGGCACTGCCTTCTGGGTCTTGTAGTCCCTCGGCGAGGTTCGTCACGCAGACCCACAAGGAAATGCACTGTAGCCACTGTTGAGGGGCATCGGGGGGGTCACACTGCAGAATTCCAGATGAGCCAGTCGCTACTGAGTTGCGGGCTGAACTTTGCCACCCCCAACTCCCCATCTGCCTGTTTTTCACAAGAATGGTTTAAATGTATCCACTGGAGAGCGTGTGTGTGTGTGTGTATGTGCGCGTATACGCATTATCTATCTACTGACCTGTTTACGGGTCAGATTGGCATTGCCACAATGTGCCTTAACTGTAAGAAGTGAAGTGTGACCTCGTTCGCTGTCAGTGTGACCTCGTTCGCTGTCTGTGAAACCCCAAGCCCGTCCGTGGGACGTGAGCGCCTCAGTCCTTTAGCTGGTTCTTTAGTCCTTGCAGGAGGCTGAAGCCTTAGGTGCCATGTGAGATCGGGGAGACAAAGGGTCACACAGTGGTTGCTCTTCACGGTACCCCAAAGTAGGCCCCCAGGCAGCGCGTTGAGATCCTGAGCACGGGGCCAACCCTGTAGCTCTTCTATGGACCAGTGGAAATATTGGGAGTGATAATGGCTGCAGCGTCAGACCCAGGCTCCGTCCTGCTCAAAGGCATTACATAGGCAGGGCATGGACTGGGAGCCCCAATAGGAGACTTCTGGCTAATTGAGAACATGACTGCAAGCCATGCTGTGTGTGTGTGTGTGTGTGTGTGTGTGTAGTGGTGATACAATAGAAGCTATTTTGTGGTTGGCTAGTGCTGCTATGGGGACAAGGTGGGAGTAGAGACCTGTAGGTACCTGTGAATGGCCCCTCTAGGAATCTTTGGTACTTCCCTCTTCTGGCCAGTGCTGGGCCCCGATCCTGGAATCGCTAGCACCTGACTCGTTGCAGGATCAGGCAGCAATCTGCCAGGACAGAGGGGAGCTGATAAGCGTGTAAAACCATTTGCTCGTATGAACAGCTTGCCGCAGCCCTAAAAGAGTGTGTTGCCGTTTTAGGAAATGTCTCTGCCTGCCCCTGATCCTTGACACAAGCCGGGCTGGGGTAAGGGGGGGGGGGGTGCTTGATGGCTTTTTAATCTATTTTTAAAAGGAATGTTGCAAAATGATTTCAAATGTGCTGATTTTTGATCCGGTTTTCTTCTGTATATATTGCTCCCTACCGTAGTGTTGTACATATGTCGGAGTGATGAAAGCAGGCCTTTCCTGCTCGGTTTAACCTCCTTCCGCACTTCTTTGTTGTAAAGTCACTTTTGTAAAGCTCTGAATGAAATGGAGAGGCTTGGAGAAAATCTGTATTAAACTGGGTATTTTTGTATTACTCTGATCATTTCGTTCTTTATTGCTGCACCCAGAGGGCTTGGAGCGCTTCGTAAACCTCGCTGATCTGATCTCCAGGTCCTCTGTGAGGGAGGGATTGTTGTGCCTATTTCACAGCTGGGGAAACTGAGGCGCAGAAAGGTGACTTGACCCAAGTTGCAGTGCGGGAGGTCTAGGTTGGATATTAGGAAACACTATTTCACTAGAAGGGTGGTGAAGCACTGGAATGGGTTAACTAGGGAGGTGGTGGAATCTCCATCCTTAAAAACCTCTTATGCCCAGTTTGACAAAGCCCAGGCTGGGATGATTTAGTTGGGGATTGGTCCTGCTTTGAGCAGGGGATTGGACTAGATGACCTCCTGAGGTCCCTTCCAACCCTGATATTCTATGATTGTGCAGGAAATGGGTGGCAGAATTTCAGACCAAATCTGGTAACCTAACAGTGACAAGGCTGTAGAGAGGAAGCATGGTCCAGTGGTTAGGGAGCCAACTGGAGACCTGGGTTACAGTTCCTGCTCTGCCACAGATTTCCTCTGTGACCTTGGGCAAGTCACTTAATTGCTCTGTGCCTCAGTTTCCCATCTGTAAAACGGACTGCGAGGGTCAGTCCGTTACCGATCATGCGGCGCTCGGATACTCTGGGGAGGGGGGCCAGGTACATATGTCAGATAGATGCTTGGTGTAGGGAGCGGCGCAGCTGGAGAGAGGGGCTTGCGGAGAGCTCCAGAGGATGCCAACAGCCAGCCCCCTGGGCTGAGCTACAGAAGGAAGCTGACTGCAGCGGATGACGGCTGAACTACAGCAGGGTGTGTAACCCTCCGAATCTCTATCTGGTATCAGCCCCTGGCGGCCTCTGCTCTCCGTGCAGTGCAGCGTGATGGCAATTTGTACTTATGCACTCAGGGAGTGGGGTTTTCGCTTTCCCAAATCTGCCCATCATGAGGCATTGAAACAACCCAGCGGCTTGTCCTCCACCTTGGTACGCGCTGCTCCCTGGGAGCTGTCTACATGGCAGTGGCGTGAGATCCCTGCTTGAGGCACACCTCTGATCCTGGGCCTGGCTTGGTCACCGATGGCAGCATAAGGAATGCAGCGGGAAGGCTCGGTGATGTGAACGGGCTGTTTGAAGGGGATGCCCGGAATTCTGCACTCCGGGCCCCTGCTCATGGGCACGGACTGGGCTGGTGCAGAAAAAGGATCTCGTAGAAGGGCCTTGATTGCGACTGGAGCAAATTGGATGCCGGTTGTCAGGGCAGTGCCACTTGCTTCCCATGCACCAGGCCTATCCTATACCCTAACTCCAGCCTCCTCCCTCCCTGCAGGACTTGACCTGTCTGGATTCTCGCTCCCAGGTGGGACCACGGGGCTGCTCGTCAGACTCTCAGCTCAGGTAAATGGAACCCACCGAGGGGGCTTAGGCCCCGGAGGCTCCCTCCCGGTTGGAATATGTATGGCTTGCGCCAAAGGGAGGACCAAGAAAGAGGCGGCTGGATCGCTACACGGCAGTGGAGGGCATTATTGGTATTCCAGTAACATCCACAGGCCCCAGCCAAGGTCAGGGCTCCACTGTGCTCAACACTCTACAAACCCAGTAAGAGACACTCTGCCCCAGGTAGCATCCAGTCCAAACAGACGAGACAGAGGGTGGGAAATGGGGCACAGACAGGTGGAAATAGAACCCAGGTTTCCTGACAGTGGTGCCAATGCTCTATCCACTAAACCACGCTCTCTCCTACTGTCAGGCTGAACGACTCTTCCTCAGCTGGACTCACCCTGCAGTTCAGTTTCTGGGGCTCTCTGGGCCCAGGGTGGGGGGCACGTGTTTATGTTGCTCCCCCTCCGTTTCCTTGCTGGGCCCTTCCCAGTATTCAGTTGTGGGGACTTCCTTGCTCGCCAGCCAGGACTGAGCGTGGGGAGAAACGAATGCCTCCTTTGTCAGCAGTGTGCTCTGTGGAGGTGATGCACATGAGAAGGGAGGATGGAGTGTCTCCAGGCTTGTCTGTGTGCGGAAGTGACTCCAAGGTAGGGGGTGAATTTAATGTGCTGTCGCTATTCTGGAGTAAGAAGTTCCACATGGAGAGCTATTCCAGAATAGCAATAGTAGAATCCTTATTCTGGAATAACTATGCTGGCCAATTTCCCTATGTAGACCAGCCCTTAAAGTTTTCCAGCTATCTGGCTATTCTGGTTCAGGGCTGCAATCACACTTGTAATACTTTTCCCAATGCATAAGCTTTGCTGTAATGAAGCACTGTGACCATTAGGTGGCAGTGCAACCCACAGCCAATGTAGGATAGATTATAGCTCAAAACTCTGTGGTAGTTGGGACAGGAAAGGCCGATTAGACCCAGTCTGTTCCCTCTGCAAGGGCAGAACGTGGTCCACAAACAGAAGACCCGTTGTGCTATTTGGCTGCGAGCTGTCAGCCTCCACCCCAAACCCTGTTTTGCCTCCAGCATTTATAATGGTATTGAATAGATAAAGTGTTTTTAATTTATAAGGGGAGGTCGCACTCAGAGCCTTGCTATTTGAAAGGGGTCACCAGTAAAAAAAAGTTTGAGAACCACTGCCCTAGAGGAAACTGGAGGCGTTGTGTTTCCTGTGACTTCTGAGAAGCCCCAGCGGCCTCTTGGAATTGATTTGATATAAGGTAGTGTCTAAATTGGAGCTAGCAGCTTTTGGCCTGATCCTTCTGGTGCTTACGCCAGTAGTTACTCCAAGGGTACCCTGGCTTTATCTCAGTAAGAGGAGTCTTTGGCCCCTCCTGTTTCAAACATATTCAACATGCAGCCCCCTCCCTCCCTATGAGGCAGTAACATGGCTCAAGATGCACTGGCTGAAATCTGAGTGGGGAGAGGAAGAATTGCATCTTCTTTCTTTGAGGAAAGAAGAACTCTAGAAAGAGATACCTGAGCCTTTCCTCTTATCTTCACAGTGGCATCACTTCCAGCCATTGTCATCAACATCTGCCTGGCTCTGTCCCCTATTGAGGAAGATACCGACTGACTAGGGAGTCTTCTTGCCCAGTAGGTTAAAGATGAATTGTGTTAACTGGCATTCAATCACCTCTAGGTACAGGCAGCAATAGAATGGGTGACCATGTGAGATGGTAAACCTTTTGCCTCTGACTGGTTCAAGTCCAGCCCATGCTGGAAGGGATGCAAAGTGGCTACCAGCTGACGGTTGTTGGCTAGCCTACAAAAAGTGAGTTGGAAGGTTTACATTACAGATTCCACTGGAAAATGGCTTGACTAAACAAGTGTTTGTGAGAAAAATTCCGTGTGTCCAAATAGGGGGGAAAAAATCAGTTTGAGTTTATTTTTTGATAGCCTGACATTTAAAAAGAATGTAGTATTAAAATGGGGGGGATTCCCACCCTGCATGACCATGGAGAATGAACTTTTTCAGTCCTAGCAGAAAAGGAAGATCAAGCAAGGTTATGCTGGTTGCCTAGAGCTTCCAATGCTGCACCGCTCTCTGTTTAGGCAACAGACAGATACAGCAATGTTTCTTTCTAGGGCTGGTACCTTTCACCAGCATGAACCTATTTGGAGTAGTTTTAAACACGCAGGAGAGATTACACACACTAAAAACTAGAGCCACTGCCCTTTAGTATCCGAAGCATTTATTTACGTTTTTGTAAGCTTTTAGAAACATTGGAATAAGCTGATTACAGATAAGCCCCCTCTTTTAAACAGTATACAGGCACAGTGTAAAATCCATTCTCCTATTAATTTGTGCTTCTGAACTCTTCCATCAGCTCTTGTGAAGGGCAAGGTGCCGTGCTTAAGACACAGTGAAATCTACTCCGAAGAATTTAAAGTAGTTCAAGGTTCCCTATCTGCCTTTGAGCTCCCCTACCACTTTCTGGCCTCTTATGATCCATTCCATCTCTTTTGCTTTGGTGGTGGTGGGCAAAAGGCCATACATAGCAGCAACTATGAAACTGATCATACAAAGTGGTGGTGTCACAGCCAAAATCAAACAGACATGTTTTTATCCTAATCTGTTACATTTATAACAAGAATTGATACAAAACTTTCACACAGAAGTGATTACATTAATTAGCCCTGAACAGCTCACAGTAATTGACTACAATCATCTCCTCCAGGAGCTAGTGGGAAAACGGCCGTGGTCTCTGCTACCAGGCACTTAGTAACCTGTTCAAAGCACACAGCTTGCTAGGACTAGAGCCAGTGATGGCTGCGCTGGAGGAAAGGGGGAGACTGGGGACGAATGTGGCTACCAGAGATCACTGCGAGAGCCAAGACTTATCTTTTTATCTAAGCCTGGAAGAATTTGAGGGGAGGAGACTGGAAGAGGGGGCTGTGCCCCAGCTCTCCACAGCCCCATCCCTGCTCCTCCTAAATGCTGACCCCACGTGCTCGCAGCCAGTAACAGCCACCACACTGGGGGACCTAGCTCTGGGGCCAAGAGCCCTTGGGGAGCAGGGCCCAGGAACCCAGGCCAGAACAGGCAGCTGTGGGGAGCCCCAGACCCTCCACCTGCCCTGGACAGCGTGCCCCGCTGGGCTGAGACGCAGGGTCAGGAGCTGCTCTCAGGCCCCCAGCCGCTGCTGATGGTGGCGCTGCCTTCAGAGCTGGGCACCCAGCCAGCAGCCACTGCTCTTCCCGCTATGTCTTCAGACCTGGGTGGCTGGAGAGCAGCAGCTGCTACGGGGGGGGGGGGGGGGCGATAGCCCCTGCAAGCTTCCCCCCTGCAGTGCAGCCCCTGCTCCCAGGTGATGCTTTATTAGAGAACCTTGGCATGGGGTAGCAAGTCTGTCTGCGTGGCCTGGAAAGATTTCAGTGCCCTTTTCTTGGTTTCTTTCCATCCTAGTGAGAAAGGAGTTAGTGCCAGGAGAATTATACTTAAGTGGCTGCAGTGAAGGCAGAGAGAGGGAGTCCCAATTCAGCATCTGCAGGTGTCCGCTTGATGATGATCTTGGGGGCATAAGACCTGCAAACACACTTATGGCAGTACCAGCTGCAGAGGAAGTTTACTGGCTACCAGCAGAATAAAGAAGAGCGAGAACCCAAACAGAGCAGAATTCAAAGACAGATTTTTGCAGTGCTGGTTTCATCTCCCCAAGCCTGGGGGGCAGCACCATGGCCTCAGCCTAAATTGTAGTATAAGGGAGACTGGGTGGGTTGTGCTGCTTGGAGCAGCTGAACTCTCTGGATCATAAAGAATATGGTCACACCAATGCATCCCAGCCCGATCACCACGGCGAGGATGTTGATGGCTCTTGCAGTGTCGGAGGCAGTCTTCGCTCCTGCGATATCTCTGCGTGCTAGGCACTCCTCCACCTGGGGACAGAGGCACGGGCTAATTAGGAACGACATTTTGTAAACTGCTTTCAGATCCATGTGTCTTGTACCTAATAAATTGGCTTCCCCATAACAGGTAAAATAAGAGATCTGTTTGACAGGCAGGTAAAAGAGAAACAGGACCAGATTCTGCTCGGTTATAAATTTAAAGTCGCTCCACAGATTTCACTGGAGTTACTCTGGATTTACACCAACAAAAATGAGCGCAGAAACTGACCCATCAAAGCTAAGGTCAGAGTTTTCAAAAGCAGCCCCTCATTTTTAGACATCAGTTTTTGGGCACTCAACTTGAAACCCCCTTTGGCCTCAGAGGTGCTGAGTTCCTAGGAGAGCTGTTGGGTGCTCTCTGCACCCCTAAAACTAGTCCATAAGGTATCACGCTGGGCAGACAATCAGTGGCTGTTCCTGAACATTTAGGCTTGACTGACTTGTCCAAGGCCATACAGCAGTCTGCTGCTTTCATGCCTGGAGACAGGAGCGTCGTGCTTGGGTAGGTCAGCTCTCCCTCCTGGGTCAAGATGATCCAAGTATCAGAGTGCGGGGTGGAATTTAGATTAAATCTCTTCCCTTTAACTCATTTGTGTTACAATTAGATTCTACTAGGGGATCCAAAGTCTCAGCCTCTCAAAGATACTGAGTTCATCTAGCCCAGTGGTTCTCAACCAGAGTACGTGTAACCCTGGGGGTACGCTGAGGTCTTCCAGGGCTTACATCAACCCATCTAGATATTTGCCTAGTTTTACACTAGGCTACATAAAAACCACAATCGAAGTCAGTGCAAATTAAAATTTCATACAGACCATGACTTGTTTATACGGCACACAAGTGTAAGTACAATATTTTTATACACAGATTTATTTTATAATTATGTGGTAAAAATGAGAGAGGAAGCAATTTGTCAGTAATAGTGCGCTGGGACACTTTTGTATTCTGACGTCTGGTTTTGTAAGCAAGTAGTTTAAGTGAGGTGAAACTTGGGGGGGACACAAGACAAATCAGACTCCTGAAAGGGGTACAGTAGTCTGGAAAGGTTCAGAGCCACTGCTCTAGCTCTTGGTGGTATGACCACCCCCACAATGCTGTGGGGAAGAGTAACTTTGTACTGTTCCTTACTTCTAACAGACGAATAACATTCCCACCCTCTGTCCAGAAAGCTATTTGCAACAGAGTTCTGCTGAAATAAGCCAGCAGTGCCCCGCGTCATCAGAACAGCCAGGTTGAGCAACAACTTTTATGAATGAACCATCTAACTGAAAGAAGCCCCTTATCTGGTCTATGTTATCCTCCCATACATTGGTTACTTGACTGTTTCCCCGCATACATTTTAATATCTTTTAGTGCCGGTGAGAAGGGTTTGCCGGCCTAAGAAGCAGTTGTGCAAGACTCCCCCAACTCTATTCAGTCAACATGTTTCACCTTGGGAGTAACCCACCCCCTCCTGGAGGCGAGGTTTTTTTTCCCCCCCCCCTCCCTTCAAACCGTTCCAACACACAGTGGAACAAATGAAACTTGTTCAGACCTGCTGAAGTTTCCATAAAACGCTATGTCAGCCAGTCACACCCCAATCCAGCAAAGCACAGTAGTGTCACTGAAGTCCCATTGGCTTTCACAAGGACTATATACTTGTGCTTAAGTGCTCTTCTGGATTAGGGTCTTGGAATGTGTCTACATTCGGGTTGAAGCCACCAGGGTAACTACACTAATGCAAACCCCGAGCGTACATGTGCTGCACCGATGCATTGCACTCTTGTTTCATACCATGCAGCGTGTTTACACTCGTTTACATTTGTGCAGCTGAGACCTTAATAGACCCGGCCAAAGTCTGGAACAACACAAGCAGGGTAGTGAGCTCTAGTGGCCAACAAATGAGTATTTTTTTAAAAATCAACTTTGAAAGGGTCTCCTTGCATTTAATACACAAACTAAAATGCCCCAGTGTCTGTTTAGAGATTGTCTCTCTCGTCACTGTATTTTAAACCCTCTTGCTTCCTGTTTTTGAAAGCTTTATGGGTTAGGCAGAAGCCACTGAACTCTGGGGGGTTTAGAAAGTTTTTGCTGCTCATAACAGAGCTGACATCTATTCTCAGCTGGGAGGAAAACAGAAAAGGCTGTTGGGAAAAACTGCCCAAAGCAGTGAATTCCAAGATGATGATTTTAATCAGTTTTCCGTCCTATTCCCCATCCCTCCATTCTCAGGTCCCAGTTAGCCAGCTCCTGCCAGGACCCCCCACCCACAAACTGCCTGCCCATAAGCGTATGGGGTCAGAAGCAGCAACGTCAAATCAGATTTTTCAGACTCAAGCATGTTGAGTGACTGCACCGTACAAGGCATCGAAGGCCTGGCCTTCCCCTCTAGGCCATTGCTTCAAATCTAGTCTAGGTTAGGAGCAACTATTCATGGTTACTTTGGCTGTGAACAGTCTGTGCTTGTAACCAGGAAGGTTTCGAAGCAGAGGGACTGCGAAGTTCAGCTCTGGATCTGACCATCCCCGGGGTGGGATCGATCTAGCTTTTCTTTTGTAGTCCGTCTGCCCCGTGCCTTAAAAATCGAACATCAGAGGCTCCAGAGGGGAAGCCAGAGCGGAGTGTAACTACTAATGCATTCCCACCAGCAGCTATCCGAGTATCACAATATTACTGCCAGGCTGACCTGCCTCACATGAGTGGTGCTACTCCAAGGAGGTGCAGACCATGGAACCGACACCTCCCAGTAGGCACTATCCCATGCTGATTAAAGGGAATGTCCCCAATGGCAGCATAATATGATATTTAATAGTTTAATCCAACTGCTGTGAGAGAGAGGTTATTCTGACATTGCTTTGCTTTTACATTCAATAGTCTATTCATTTTATCTACTGTTACAGGTAACAACTATGATTACAGTGAGGGGGGAGGGGGAATTCCACTTTACTTTCTACAAGCAACTTTCTCTCCTGATTGTAGGTCACACATGGCAATGGGGGGAGGGGGAGTGTTGAGCTGTCACTTGTCTAAATTAGACTTGTAAATGTTTCTTATTCTGGACACCAGGGCTCCAGGAATGCACCAAGAAAAGTCAGATGCATCATTGGGCGTGCTTGGAGCCTGTCTGAAACAAGGCTACACTTAGACTTCGCCACTACTGTGGGTAAGGAAATACAGGGCATGATATTGGAGGCAGCCGGCAACCTGCTAATGCCCAAGGAGAAGCTTACGAGATTTCTCACAGCTACATCCCTTAAGAAGAGGTACTTGCCAAGAGGAACAGATTCAGGGATCATCATCTTTGGTGCCCCTATACTAACTACAGGGGTGAAGGAGGAGCATCTACCACCTTGACTCGTTCATTGGGGCCGAGCAGACTTCTAGAACAAGTTGCTGACAGCCACCAAACCCACTTCCACGTGTACATGACCATCTTGAGCTAAGTGAGGAGTCGAATAGGAGTTCAGGACGGGGTGTATTACTTGCACTGACATGATACAGTCCTGATTTAAGAATCCTGTATTAGAGACTGGTGCTATTGTCTTGATTCTTAATGTTACCCTCTCATTGTACAGTTAAATGAGAGTTGAAAACCAGGGGCTGTGTGAAAGTATGGCTCTAAAAGGGTTACATATTGCTTAGTTCAGGGCAAGATGACTATACCTGTAAAACAAGGTTTTAAAGTCTATTTACTTTGCAGCCCTGCTGCAGGAAGTCTTTCACTCTTAGTAATCTGTGTGTGGGGTGTTTATGGGAGACTTACTGTCTTCACGTAACCCTTAAGCAAATGAAGTACATAGCTGAGCAACTCACTTAACCAGCTGTGCAAAGTCTCCGAGGTCCTTGCATAGCACTGTCAATGTGCCGCACCCCTTGCTGTTCTATTCCCGTTGGCGTAGGTAGCGTCTACACTGAAGCGTGACGGCGGTGCCTCAGGGTTTCAAGTGTAGACGAGGCTGCACAGCCAGTCAGTGGGACAAGAAGCCAGGGAGGCTAAGTTCTGAGTCTCACTCCCCAAATTAGGTAATAGAGGGGGGAAGGTTTCAGATCAGGAGCATTTGAAAATTTACACAAGTACACCTTAAATGTGGGATTTTTTGGGGGGGGGCTATGGGAGCTGAAAGCCTAATAAAGCTTTGTCTAGAGGCACAGTTGTCAGTCAGATGAAATATGATAAATGTGTCAATCTACTCTTTAACAGGGCATTATTAAAGATCAGTGTGCCCAGGAGAGACTTCAGCCTGTAAGTTGTCCTGGTAAAGTGGTGTGAACAGTCAGCCATCTGTCTAGCCACTCCAATATATGAGAGAGAAAAGACAGGCCAATTAAAGTTTTACTAGGCCCAGCTGGGTTTTTCCTTAGGAGGAACTGTCCCTTCCTTATTACTTGAAACCGTCATTCTTTTGTTAATGGGTAGCTAGTTCCTTGAATAAATGAAGCTGGCACAATTGCTTTGTTGTTAAACCTAGAATAAACAAACTTTCAATATCCAGTCACAGTTGCGTTACACTTCTGCAAAGGGATTGAGTAATGTGCTAAACCCAGAACTAAAACTTCCCCAAATCCTGGGATAGGTGAGAGCTGAACTTTCCAGCTTCCGCCTCTCTCTAGAAGACCCCTATGACGACTTTGGCTCACCTGTTGCTTGTGCGGTGGCTAAAAATGTAGAGACGGTAGACTTTGTCCAAAGATCTTTCAGAGTAGATAGACCAATGGTCTAGTTGAGGAAATCCTACCTCTAGAGTAGCCAACTCAGGTGGGAGAATTGCCTTCCTTGCTCCCCAACAGAGAGTGCACAGCCTGGCACGTTCAAATCCCAGCAGATAAAGGGGTGGGGGAGACTTCTCTCCCGCTCCCTTGGGTGATCCACCTCAAAGCATGAGATCTGAATGTTCATGTCAGAGTTTGCATAGTTACAAGCGTTCGTGTCATAAAATCACTCAGCCCTTAAAAATGGCCAACCGCAGAACTAAGGTGAATCAGTGAAAATGGTATGCCCACCTTTGTGTTACAGTGAGTTAAACTAGGAAGGAGGATTAGATTTGTAATCAGTAAATGGTGATTTCTCTGTCCAAACACAGGGGAAAAAAAATTTCCATTGATAATTGGAATTTACAGCTAGTCTAAGTGAGAGAAATGCTGCTTGAAAACTTGAGTTTGATTTAAGGACATTTACTTTGCATATTTGGACATGTGATGTTGACAGTTTGTGTTTCTGAATCAACATCTACTGTCATTGTTCGACTGCACCTGTGAAAGTTTAAAAATCAGGGGTGGGGTGGAAATCCTTAATCCATAATTTTGGGCAACCCTGACCATTTAAATAGACAAATCAGAAATTGCTTAAAAATAAACTGGTACATGTCCAAATTATTTAAAAAAAAAAAAAAAAAAAACAAGTCTGTAGACAGAACATAAATTGATACCACGCCATGTCCTAGAATGGGTTTTTTAAGGACATTAAGGGCTGTCTGCCTTTTATACGGCCTGTGGCTGAGAGAATTTAGCCAGTTTCTCCATCAAGATAAAGGTTTAGATGAGGTCTGAGAAGCAAGGATAGACCAACTGCTAAGATATACTATTTGGTATGCTAAAGCAGACCTTGGGGCAATATTCTGCATAAATTTAATGGGCCATCAGATTGGGTAGATTAGAAGAAAACCACACAAATTGTAGAGCACCAGGTTAATGATGATATATGGAACTGGCACACAGCAGCTAACAGCTCTAGCATTCTCTCTATCAGAGAGAATTTGATTTCAGCAGCCTGGAATTTCCAGACTCTAGTAACTGGAGAACAGTCTGGGGGGAGGGGCTGTCTATGTCAATTCTCAGGTGACAAGCCACTGCTGTGGGAGGGGATGAAGCTGGGATTTCTCCAAGGCTGCTCTTCCAGGACCTTTGTTGGGGGGAGGGATAGCTCAGTGGTTGGAGCATTGGCCTGCTAAACCCAGGGTTGTGAGTTCAATTCTTGAGGGAGCCACTTAGGGATCTGGGGCAAAATCAGTACTTGGTCCTGCTAGTGAAGGCAGGGGGCTGGACTAGATGAGTTCTCAAGGTCCCTTCCAGTTCTAGGAGATAAATACATTAATGGAGATATCCTATTTATATAATTCTCCACCTAGTGGGGAGCTTCAGATTTCAGACCCCATAGCTGCTCTAAGGGAAGAGGAGCAATCTCTTCCTCCTCCACTCCCATAGCAGGATGTCTTGGGAGGCTATGCTGCTGGCTGAGGAAGGAAGGAGTGCTATTCTACCTTTTCTCCAGCCTCCTGGCTGCTGCACTAGGTGCACTTGCACAGCTCCACTCCTCCCTCAGCTTTCTGGCTCTTGAGTAGGGGGTGTCTGCTACTCTATCCCTCCTGCAGTCTCCCCTTTTGGGCCTTCCTACCTAATGACTAGACTGATGCTTGTCACTTTCACGTTGACCACAGGCTTCTAAACAGCAGCAGTGAAAACTGACAAGAAGGGGGTTCATTTTCAGGATGGGCAGCTTGAGAGAACTCTGAGCTGCAGACTCCAGAGCCATCTGTCTGCAGACTCAGGATGACAATACTGCATTGATTCACACGCCATTACCAATCAGAAAGCATCCTGAATAGCAAGAAAGGGATAGCTTTAAAAAAAAAAAAAAAAAAAAAAAAACTTAGATTCTGCAGAAACTGATAGTTCTTTCCCTCTGATTTTTCAAACCCAGGTAAACAGGTAAAAAGAACCTGCCTAATGCAAGTGTTGATGAAGAGAGGTAATTGGTGGATTAACAGAACAACAAGCGCTACACCAAGAGCAAGACTAAAAATGTATCATTCAAAAAAATCAGCAGCAAAAGTTACTCATTGGGCCAAATTATGCCAGGGTGAATTTGGCCCATTTGTTCCAGTACGTGAGAAATCTGACTGATTGCACAAATGCATTCTGGGTATGTTGTTTTATCATTGAGAGACAGATCTTTAAAACTATTCGATTACAGGCTTTTCCAGTAAAACATCCCCTATTCTAAAGCGTTGCAATTTTCATGCTTAGATTTCAAAATGTGGAACTCTGGCAGGTAAATCAGCATTGTCCCCACTTTACAGATGACAAAACCAAGGCCAAACAAGAACTTAGGTGCTGCTGCTTCTGCCACTAGGTGTCCTGATTCATAGCCCAATACCGTCTCTGTTGCACCACATGTCCTAGTCATGCAAGGAAATGCTACAGCATTACACAATCGTTACTGAAAATTAAACTAGTATTGATTTATGTCCATGAAAATCAAGTCACACGAGGCTTACAATCTCTCGGCTTGTTCCCAAGAGTGCTGAGCATCTGTAACTCATATTGAAGTCAGGGGGAGATGCTGTTATTCACCAATGCTCTGGATCAGCCCCAGAAACAGCACTGCAGAAGACATTAGTAGATGTAATAAACACAGGGAAGTAAGTAATTCATTGCCATTAAGATATACCCAAGATACAGGTAATCAAATATATGGGGGAAAGCAATTGAGCAGGTGGCTTAAATACAGAGCAGAGTTGGGAAAGATGTAGATGGCAGCTCTGTGTGGTTTCATTAAGTACAGAATCAGAGTAAGATGCAAGATAAGGGAAAATTAAGGTTAACAGGCAGTCTATAATTAAGTGTCCCTACAACAGTGCTAGCAAGTTCTGAAGGTCAGTGAATGTCAAGGATTATTAGTTTCACAGTAATGAACTTGGCTGAGACATGGCATTGCTGCCTGTTGCCAGGGCCTCGAAGTGCTCAAGTCAAAGTCACTAGAAGTTGGAGGTGCTCCGCCGGATCAGAGCCTAGATATGAAACCCAGGAGGGACAGAGCAGATGTCTGTAATGAAGGGGTCATCCTGAATTGAAACTGATCTTTGTTTTGTGCACCACTCCCAGGGGGTTCTTCACCATTGTAAAAAGATGCCCTGCAGCTGCATGTTTAGCGTACGCACTAGAGATACAACTATAAGTCCTTTAAAGAGCTCCCATGGTCAATGAAATTGAACTAGCTGCATTAGGGTGAAGACTTTCCAGAGCCTTAGGGCGCTGCCCAAACCCCACAGCAGTCAGCTGAAATGGATACCATTACTCAGTGGAGATTTGCTCTCTGGGGTGAGGAGCTTACTGATGGTTTCCTGTCCTGTTAGGAGGTCTCTTTGAGGGCCAGCCCTTCAGGGGCATATGAAGGGATATTCAAGCCCATACCTTCCTCTGAGCCCAATCCTACTGTCTTTGCTCATCTAAGTACTTCTGTAGCCTCCGTTACCACCCCAGTAACTGACAGGAGGTAGGGAAGTATTTGCATTTTACAGCTGGGGAAGTGAAGGGCAGATCCCTTAAGTGCTAGATTCACAAAGGGACTTAAAATCCAACATTTAGGCCCCACCGACGTACACAAAATCCCCACTCAGCTGCTGCTTGCTCCTCTAGGAGCCTAGCGGCCCCTATGTTTCCACTGGTAGGCATGGGGACCCCACAGGAGCTGCTTGGAGCCCCTGCTCGTGCCTAAGCCCTGAAGGGATTCTCAAGCGAAGTGTTCCCTTAGCAATCTCGCTTGGGTGGCCTGCTCGGGTAGGTGTGCTGAGCATTAACCCCCCCCCCCACACACACACACAAGACAGCTGGGGGCAAGCAAGGTAGGGATTTGGGGGGGCAGGTTTGCATCTCTGGAATACCCAAGTACCCAGGGGCAAATGCCCCAATCACCAGGCTACAGTCTCACTGTCTCGCTCACTGAATACAAAGTGGAAGAGTTTCAACCACAGAGATTGAGACACCCACCCCGCAATACCCCAGAGCCGGGTGGGATGGGCATTTTCCTAGGTTCAAGTTTCTGCTCCAGATAAGGTAGCTCTGGGATTTGAAAACAGGACTCCCACATCCCAGGGGAGTGCCCTGCCCCTGGGCTATTGGCTGTATTGGGGTGCATCTGTCTGTCTCTCCTCCTCCCACACCCCGGAAAAATGGATGACCTGGTTGAGAAGGCTAATTCCAGGAGAGAGATCATGGCTGAGACTCCCCAGTGAGGTTAGACACCTCCCTGCAGCCTGTTGTCAGGTACCTAGAGACCCAGATCCATGGGAGTTAGGCACCTAAGACCCTTTGTGGATTGGGCCCTAAGCCCCACTCCTTTCCTCTGCATTTCACTCCTTGCTGGCTTCTCTGAGGGGCCTAACTCTCCCCTACAATGCGTGTGAAGCCTGGGAGACTAATTTGGGGCTCTGAATTCCACTGGGCGGCAGGACACCTTTTTTAATCTAGTCCTTAGCGACTTGCCCGAGGTGACCCAGGGAGTCTGTGGCAGAGCCAGAACTGAAGCCAGATCTCCTAAGTCCCAGCCCGGTGCCTTAAAGCCATGCCTCCTCATCTAAAACCCTGAGGTGTTATATTTGTAAGACGCTGCGTAAAACTGATTGCTGTGCTGCTTGGCAACAGTTTTATATTTCCTTTGGATCAGTCCCCATTTGCCCATGTCATCCCTGACCACTTCCAGACAGTCTAAATCATGAGGCAGACAGGAGATCAACAGCAGATTCCACCAGGTACGTGGTGGAAGAGGAGAGGGCATTGGGCCTGTGTTTGGCCAGAGATCCTCAATTCAGCCTCTCCTCTTCCACCACGTATGTGGTGGAATCTGCTGTTGATCAGGGGATTCATTGTCTAGGCAAATCTCTCACCAAGTCATTAGAGCCTCCACCTCATAGAACATCACTGACAATCTTTGCCATGCTCTAGCACCTTCCTTCCAAGCTTCTCCGAGCGCTGTACACTCAACAGTGGCTTAAACCTCGTGACATTGCTTAGTGGTTAGAAAGGGAGCAGTGCTTTACACAGGGGCAAGTTTTAGCCCAGAGCGGTGAAATAGCTGGCCTGAAATCTTCTCTCCCCCACCAACAGAAGCAGGTCCAATAAACGATATCACCTCACCTGCCGTCTCTCTAATTTGCCTAAGATTATACTGTCTGAACAACATCCTGGAGGGAGTCCCAGTCTCAGCTCTGAAAACTAGGGCCTTCCCGACATTAGCGCTATGACTTCACATTTCCACACAGTTCGTGGTCTTGTTTCCCCCCCGGCAAATAAAGCCATAACAGTGAGTTATTCAGATTCCTTCCTGCTATCCTGCCCTGTTTCCTGTGTAGAAATCTCACAATTACTGGCATGACTTGGAGCCTTTCATGAGCTTGTTCGCACACGGTGAGAAAAGAGGTTAGGCTGAGCACACAGCTGCTGCTGGCGCTTGCTATTGCGACACTGGGGAGATTTTGATTTGGCAGAGGAGTCCTGATTTTTAGGGGCCAATGGCACTTCTTTAAAAGTTTACGTCACTCGTCAATAAACAGGGCCTGAGGCCGGGGCACTACTTGTTCAGTTTAAAACCAAACTGCTGCAGGAAGCAGTTTATCCAGAGGTCTTGCCCCTGCTGTACAACTCCCCCCCCAACCCCCGGTTCCTAGCACACATTCAACTTATCACAGGTGCCAGTCCATCAAGAAGTGAGGTTTTTTACCCACGAAAGCTTATGCCCAAATAAATCTGTTAGTCTTTAAGGTGCCACCGGACTCCTTGTTATTTTACACACTGCATCACTTAGCTCAGTGGTGCTCAACCTGGGGTATGTGTATCCCTGGGGGTACGCAGAGGTCTTCCAGGGGGTACATCAACTCAGCTAGAGATTTGCCTTGTTTTACAACAGGCTACATAAAAACCACTAGCAAAGTCAGTACAAACTAAAATTTCCTACAGACTATGACTTGTTTATAATGCTCTATAAACAGAACGCTGAGATGTAAGTACAATATTTATATATCAAATGATTTGATAATCACATGGTGAAAATGAGAAAGCCAGCAACGGTTCAGTGACAGTGGGCTCGGATGCTTTTGTATTTTTTAGGTCTGATTTTGTAAGCAAGTAGTTTAAGTGGAGGTGAAACATGGGGTACGCAAGTGTGACATGGCCAGGAAGGGTTAAGCATCCTGCAGGATAAATGACCCAAATTCAACCTCTAGGGACATGTTATTACATAATGTTTGTGTTTTTGTGTGGTTATATATATATATTGTTTGAGGTTGACAGTGTAACCAAACGGTTCCTGTCTATGCTGTATTCTGTTACTTCAGAGATCAAAAGGCGATCTTAACATTTAAATGAACTGTTAATATAGTGATATCACTGTATTGATCTCTCTTTGAAATGTATAGCACTCACCTGTGAATGGTGGAAAACAGGCAAATGCCTTATGTTAGTTAATTATCAGTGATGCTTAGGAAATAGGTCCACTTCAAAGTCTTGATGATTGCCTGTTGTTGGCCTAAGGACTCTGTACTGTCAAGGGAAGGCCGGGAACTGTATAAAGGTGTCTTGGGTTCTTTATCAGATCTACTTGATGCTTTATGCAGGGGAAGCTTGAATCCTAAATCTGAGATCTCCAGTCCCACCTGGATCATCCTGAATATGAACACTGAACTAAAACCTATGGACTAACTCTGAAAGGACTTCTTGAAGCTACAAAGCTCCCCATCTCTACTATAAAACTGATCTCAGAATGGTACTCATGTCTGTATGTCTACTGATCTTTTAACCAATACTCACTCTTTTCTTTTTTAATAAATTCTAGTTTAGTTAATAAGAATTGGCTGTAAGTGTGTGTGTATATCTGGGTAAGATCTGGAATATTCATTAACCTGAGAGGTAATGTGTCCGATCCTTTGGGATTGGTAGAGCTTTCTTATATGATTAATAAGATTTTCAGTAATCCTCATCCTATTTGACTTGGGTGTCTGGGTGGAGGCCTAAGGCTAGGTTGCTTTAAGGGAACTGTTTTGGCTGCTGGGTAACCGGTGAGGTATTACAGAAGCTGTTTTGAGGCTAGCTTAGTGGATTTAAGTACTGGAATGACCAGCAGCTTTGGGTGCCCCAGTCTTTGCAGTTCACCCTAATCGAGTGACCTCAGTTGGCTCCCTGGGACCCCGGTCACAGCAAGACAAAAATCAGACTCCTGAAAGGTGTCTAGTAGGCCGGAAAGGTTGAGAGCCACTGACCTAAATTATAAGCTTTTGGGGCCAGAGACTTTTCCCCCCCTCCTCCTCCCTCCCTCGGTGCAGAGCCCCGAGTCTGTCTAGCACCGAGCACAATGGGGCCTTGGTTCATGACTAGGTCTCTTAGGCACTACCCTAATACAAACAATTAATAATAATTAGACCCAAGCCAGCTCAGTTGACAAGGTGCCTAAAAGAGCAGCAGCCCTTCTATACTAGAGTTCCCAGAGTCGATAACAATGGTGCAGATTCTTCAGTGTTATTAATGTCAGGTAATTTTGGCCAGATTTATTGAGAGCGAGAGCGAGAAAAGCTAGAACAGTGACTGAGCCCATCCGGGTTCCATGATTCAGCAGGTCCTGGAGTGGCAGAAGCTGCAGCTGGAAGAGGGAAAACTGCTCCTGCAGGGGGAGGAAGTGGAGCCCAAAAGGGCTTGTTGACCAGGAAAAGCATAACCAGTGTAGGGAGGGAAAAAAAAGCACAATGAATGGGGAGCATCAGGGCCAGCACCACAGAAGCACAGCGCCAGCACAACAGCAATACCAGCGTGAATGGGACCTCATTGCAACAGAGGAGCCAGAGACGTAATGAACATAACGGCCATACGGGGTCAGACCAAAGGTCCATCAAGCCCAGTATCCCGTCTTCTGACTGTGGCCAGTGCCAGGTGCCCCAGCGGGAATGAACAGAACAGGTAATCATCAAGTGATCCATCCCCATTGCCCATTCCCAGCTTCTGGCAAACAGAGACTAGGGACACCATCCCTGCCCATCCTGGCTAATAGCCACTGATGGACCTATTCTCCATGAACTTATCCAGTTCTTTTTTAAACCCTGTTATAGTTTTGGCCTTCACAACATCCTCTGGCAAGGAGTTCCACAGATTAACTGTGCGTTGTGTGAAAAAATACTTCCTTTTATTTGTTTTAAACCTGCTGCCTATTAATTTCATTTGGTGACACCTAGTTCTTGTGTTATGAGAAGGAGTAAATAACATTTACTTTCTCCACACCATCATGATTTTATAGACCTCTATCAGATACCCCCTTAGTCATCTCTATTCTAACCTGAAAAGTCCCAGTCTTATTAATCTCTCCTCATACGAAAGCTGTCCATACCCCTAATCATTTGTGTTGCCTTTTTCTGTACCTTTTCCCATATATCTTTTTTTTGAGATGGAGTGACCTCATCTGCACGCAGTATGCAAGATGTGGGCGTACTATGGATTTATATAGAAAATATCATATTGCATCTATCTTATCTATCCCTTTCTTAATGATTCACAACATTTTGTTTGCTTTTTTGACTGTTGCTGCACATTGGGCGGATGTTTTCAGAGAACTATCTACAATGACTCAGATCTCTTTCTTGAGTGGTAACAACTAATTTAGACCCAATCATTTTATATGTATAGTTAGGATTATGTTTTCCAGTGTGCATTACTTTGCATTTATCAACTCTGAATTTCATCTGCCATTTTGTTCCCCAGTCACCCAGTTTTGTGAGATCCCTTTGTAGCTCTTCGCATTCTGCATTGGACTTAACTATCTTGAGTAGTTTTGTATCATCTGCAAATTTTGCCACCTCACTGTTTCCCCCTTTTCCTAGATCATTTATGAATATGTTGAATAGGACTGGGCCCAGTACAGATCCCTGGGGGACACCACTATTTATCGCTTTGCAATCTAAAAACTGACCATTTATTCCTACTCTTTGTTTCCTATCTTTTAACCAGTTACCAATCCATGAGAGGACCTTCCCTCTTATCCCATGACAGAGCCTTTGGTGAGGGACCTTGTCAAAGGCTTTCTGAAAAAAATCTAAATACACTGTATCCACTGGATGCCCCTTGTCTACATGCTTGTTGACCCCCTCAAAGAATTCTAGTAGATTGGTGAGGCATGGTTTCCCTTTACAAAAACCACGTTGACTCATACCCAACAAATGGTGTTCATCTGTGTATCTGACAATTCTTTACTGTAGTTTCAACCAGTTTGCCCAGTACTGATGTTAGACTTATCGGCCTGTAAATGCCAGGATCACCTCTGGAGCCCTTTTTAAAAACTGGTGATCCAGTAAGCGGAGATAGAACATAGCGTGCTGACTCCGCATGGAGAACAGATGCTGACTTGTTGCCCCAGTTTAAGAAGGGGAATACCAATGGCTCTCACCCCCTTCGATGCCACGTAGGCAGCTCCCTCTGTGGAACATCTGCACAAAATGGCTGCTGCTCTCTGCACGCAGAAAACGAGCGTAGGAGTTTAAAAGGGTAACACAGAGAAAACAAAAAGCACCACAGGTTCACATCTACCCACCCCACAGAGGAAAAAGGGGATACAAAGTGAAGTCCCATGACTACGCTCGGATACGTGCGCCTACACTAACCTGGGACCATAAGGGGCTCAATATGGTCCGATAGCATCTTCCAGGATTCAAAGGGGTTTCTTAGGAAATTGTTGCTAATTGACATACATTATTCAATTTACACGTACAAGACAGGGAAAAGGCCTTCTCATCATGGGATGTATCAGAGCACTGTGCTGAGCACCAGGCTGTCGGGTTTCCCCCTGCGGATTGGCTTTGTCTTCCCACTCCCTTACTGGAGGTAAAAAGCCATAGCAGCCTACAGCCAAAGGGCCAGGCCAGTCTCTGAGGATTATGATCAATTTAAAGCGGCCTTGCTCCTTAAATTTGAACCGACTCCCCAGGCTGATCGGAAAAGATCTTGGGAGGGGGAGGGGTTGGGGTTCTAAAGAAGAAGGGGAGGACTTAGAAAGAGATGGCGACTCAGCTGGGGCATTACCTCTGCAAACGGGGCAAAGGCAGGGGGAGTCTCTCCCCGAGAGGAGCTGTATGAAATGGTCGGGTTGGAACAGGTTTAGGATCTGTCCCCACCATGATCTTAAAAGGTGGGTAGGGCGAGGAAGCCAAAAGACCTCAGTGCCACAGGCAGACGAGTATGTGGATACCAGGCCTGGTTCTTAAAGGAAGCCCAAGGGGATTGGCCCAAGCATGGGACCCAGGTGAGGGGAATATGCAAGTGCAGCTCAGCGAGGGGGAATGGATAATCTGGGAAAGGGGGCAGCCCCAAGCTGACTCAAAGAGTTAAAACCCTTCCGGTCTCTGGGAACAGGTCACCAGTGAACAAGCTGCCCAGGTTTCACGCGCCAGGGGGCTGGCCATGCTGCACAGCTGGCTAACATACCGACCGTCCAGCTGGAGAGCCAGCCCGAATGGCAAAGGTCTGGTGTTTACTAGGGTATTCAGCCTTGAGAGGGAGGGGAGTTCCACAGACTGTGCATCAGGCATACAATGTACATGTGACTGAATTCACTCGGCCATCTGTGCACAACTTCTCTTCTTCATGGGAACAGAAAACCCCCATCCCCAATGCAAGTTAAGGGGGAAGACATTGTAGGGGTGGAAGGACACTAGCCGGGCCCATACCCTAGTAGAACCCCCAGGGGTGAAATCACATCAAGTGCTGGAAGGGAGATAGACATGGATGAAAGCTGCCAAAGGTAGAACCATTTGCAGAGCCCTTAGCCCAGACCCCAGTAAAGATCACTCAGAACTATCAGGGGCCATTGCAATTGAGATTTCATAAAGAGGTGATTTGGCAAGCTTGGGGCAGAGCCCAGGCCTGCTGGCTGCTGCCTGGGCAAACAGAAGGCTTTGTTAGCCCACAGGAGCTAGGAGGAAGGTGGGGGCAGCTCCTCCTCACTGCTTGTTCTGAGCTGACCTGCTCTTTATACTTGCACAATGCCTGGGAAACGGGAGAAACGTGTCCGAGCGGGAAAGGGGAAGGACTTCTGCACAGGGCCCCACAATCTGCATCACATTGGCTCTGATGCACTAGGCCAGAGGCAGTGGCCCAGGGCCAAGCCACTGCCTTCCGTTACTGAGGGGTTATGCAACCAGGGATTGTTCCAGAGGACACAGAGTTCTGACCCATAAGGGGATGGGCACAGAGAGGACTCTGGCTCTGGAGAGAGCACAGGATTGCTCACCAGGAAGAAAAAGGTTTCCTCATATGACACACAGCGCTCAGGGATGAGGACGGATATCCTGAGAAGGCATACCAAGAATTGGAGGGGGGCAGGTGGATCCTTCCCAGCCCTGATTTTGGGTAACCAGAGCCCAGCAGGAATGAGGGATCTCATTCACAAAGAATGCAAAATTTGCTCACATACAAAAGTTACTCATAAAACATCTCTGTCAAGACATGCTCCAGCTGGTCTCCACAAAGCACAGTCTCAACAGAGGGGAGCTGCCGTAGAGAGATCTGCACAGAGCAACTCACATGTTCTATAACGGTAAAGTTCTGTAGCCTTTTACAATGTCCACCTGCAAGGCCATCTCACACCTGAGTGCAGCAAGCAATCTTGCATACCCTGGGGCTGCTCATCTAAGAAAGCCCTAGACATTTCAGCATCGGATTTCCCAGCCCTCCTCCATGTCTGAGCATGAGGTGCAATATTTGAACCTTCCTGCAGTTTTGGCACTCCGGGGGTTATAAAACCATCTGTCAGAATACGCAATTATTTCATCACACGCAGTTTCACCAAAATGAACAAACAGTCTAGTTCATCGATTCCCAGACAAGGGCCAAAAAGAAAACATGCAAGAGTCTCAACAAGAGAAATTTTAGAGGCCATAATGCGTGAGTCATTGAGACTGAGGCCACCTTTATGCTACAAACTTTGGGTTGAGGCAAGTTACGTGGGTCTCAAGGCCTGGCAGTCAGTACATGACTGAGGCGTGTGCATACTGGTGTTGATGTGCAGGGCATGAGGCTTAAAGGGTTTCAGGCAGTTTGGGGCCCCCCAGCCATGGAGTTTTAGCAGGGAATACATCCCCAACTCCCCTACAGCCACAGGAGTATTAGAAATACACAGAATACCACTCACTCTCAGTTCTGAGGAAGAATCCAAACTCAGAGCCCCCTCCCACCCCCTAAAGCATGCAAGCCAGCTGTGCCGCTTCAAAGGATAATTCTTAAATACCCCCAGACAGCAATGCAGTCTGCACACCAGCATGAGAGGAGGCAAAGTTTGCTGGAAACAAGAAAACGCTACTTTAAAAAATAATAATAATTATGCACTGAACTAAACCCTCCCGTGTCTTTAGAAACTAGCAGGCTCCATTTGCACCCCACCCTGAGTTAAGGGAGAGGAAAACAAACGGGAATCCTTGCCCCCAGAGCCCAAACGCAGGGAGGGAGGCTGGGGAAGCTGCAGTCTCTGCAACACCAGCATGCAGCAAAGAAACGGGTGGAGGGGAAGCGAGGGCTCCAACCCCAGGCTACCCCCGGGGCCAGGCTTACTTCTCCCTCTCCAACCCCCCGTCTTTGGGCGCTTCCCAGAGAGGAAGCGGGGGAAGTTTTCATGGGGAGCGGGTCTGGGGGGGCCCTTACCTGTCCCGAGTAGAAGACAGCGACCAGCCCCAGGGGGAGGCAGCAGCAGAGGATGTTGAAGATGGACCAGTACTTGTAGGAGGGCACGGAGTCGAGGTCGGGGATCTCCAGGCGGGCGTAGGGCAGAGAGCTGGGGGGGTCCATGGCTGGGGAGCCGGTGCGGGATCGGCAGGACGGGCAGAGAGGAGTGGCGTGGCCCCGGGCAGCGGAGAGGCAGGGAAGGCGAAGAGCTGGAGATCAAGGCGGAGGGAAGCAGCCCAACACCTCAAACCTCCCCTTGCAGCGACGCGAACAGACCCTGCTCCCGTTTCCCTACTTCGCTCTCTATCCTGTACAAGCGGTGCGGGGCCAAACCGCACCCACTTGCACAACGGGAGCGTTGCTATTGTGGCGTCACACCGGGGTTTTCCCACGCGGTGGAACCTGGGCCAGGAACCGGCCCGCTCCAGCGCAATCGGCGGAAACCCACGTGCGGGGGCTGGGCGCGTTTTAATGAGTGCGGCCTCGCCGGACCCTCCCGCGGAGCCCCGCCTGCTTCCAGCCAGCGCGGCAGCCCCCCAGGCAAGCCCAAATCCGGGGCGAAGCGTGGGAGGGAGCAGTAGGGGCTGGGAGCTCCTGGCTGAGCTGCAAAGCCTTGGGGCTGGCTCGCTCACCTGGCCCAGCTGCGAGAAGCGGCTCCTTACGGGAACAGATCGAGGGAAAAACCCTTAAAGGGCAAGGCGGCATGACAAAATGAATTGCCCCAAGTTGCCTGGCGGTGCAGCCACTGCGGGACTTAGCCGGCTTTTGCACGTCCACACTGCGCTCCTTGTGTCGGTGCACGGCCTCACCAGGAGCGCTCGCACCGATTGCACCGCCAGTGTGAGATGGCTTCTGCACGGTCGGTGTCAGCAACACAGGGTCTACACTGACACTGCCTCGACCTAACTACATCACCCTGAGCGCTACGCTGCTGGCGGAGGTGGAGTTATGAAGTCACTGTCCTGGGCACGTTACATTGGTGGGAGCGACATTTTAGTGTAGACTCTTACAGAGTGAGGTCGACATAAGCTGCATTACGTGGACCTCGCTCTGCAGTGTAGACCATGGGCAGGCTCAGGTGCTTAACCTGTTTCTGGTGAGATTGTTTGGGCTTGTCTATACTTACACGCTGGTTCGGCAGCAGGCAATCGAACTTCTGGGTTCGATTTATCGCGTCTTGTCTGGACGCGATAAATCGAACCCAGAAGTGCTCGCCGTCGACTCCGGTAATCCTGCTCGGCGCGAGGAGTACGCGGAGTCGACGGGGGAGCCTGCCTGCTGCGTCTGGACCGCGGTAAGTTCGAACTAAGGTACGTCGACCTCAGCTACGTTATTCACGTAGCTGAAGTTGCGTACCTTAGTTCGAATTGGGGGGTTAGTGTAGATCAGGCCTTAGATACTTGTCTAATGCCCCACAAAACAATCCAGGGGACACGGGGGAGAGACAAGGGCCTCCTGTGTAACTTTTAGCCTTGTGTTTGGGTCCTCCCCTGTGATGC
>NW_020664725.1:6331389-6409350 GCF_002925995.2 Terrapene triunguis
GAGCTGCTACATGTGGTGGTGAGTGCTCTATCTGTTACAGGTACATTCCCCAGTGAAAATATTTAAGGCTAAACTGATTATTTATTTTAACACCTTGGAGCCGCAGTCATGGCCCAGGACCCCACTGTGTTAAGTGCTGTACAAACACAGAACAAAATGACAGCCCTCCCTCCTCCCCCTCTAAGTTTAAGACAAGAAAGAACAGATGGGTATAGACAGAGCAGAGAGCACAAGGGGCGGGGGGGAAGACATTCATCCACATGATGGGCAGTGGACTCCACCCACCAGCAGCCTAACCACCATCAGTTTTATGTAGGCCTTGTGGCAGAGGTTTTTGCCAGAACTGTTTTATTTTGTAATTTAAAACCCAATGCACTAGCTGCGTAAGTACCAGGGAAATAAAAAAACCACCTGGTCAAAGCCCATTTCATACTGGCTAACCTCTTCCTGGGGGAGGAGACGACAACCTGCTTGTGGTCTTCCCTGCTACATGTGTAAGCACAACGAATGTCATCAAACTGGTGACTGAATGTCCTGAAAAGGCCTCCCAATCATCAGCCAAGAAATAGCAAAAATGGTCCCTTCCTGGTCAAACTAGAGGCTGGCCCCTCACTGCGTATAATGCAGTTACCCGTTATGGGTTTATCCAGCGCAAAATGCGACTACCTCCTGAAGATCCTACCAACAGACCCTTGTCCTTTTCTCTTGCTCCAACGCTGGGGTAGTTTAGCTGCTGACCTTTGAGTTCTACAAAGTGGTTTGTGGCCACCCTCATCTTGGCATTTATGTAGTGCTTTCCATTTGTGGATTTCAAAATACTTTACACAGCTGGGCAGGTATATTACTAGCCTTATTTGATAGGAGGACAACTAATGCACATGCATTAATGAATGGCCATCTCCTGCCTCCTAGTCCTGTGCCCAATGCCACTACTAGACCACGTTGCCCCTCAGCTCTGAGCAGCAGCTTGTGAAAATTGCAGGTCCCCACATATAGTACTCTACCTTCATCTGTGCAGAACACTTCACGCTAGCATGGATACCTCCAGACAAAAGATGAGGGCAGTTGCAATCTGTTCCATTTTTGACAACCCTGGGGTCAAAGCATCTCTCCCTTAGGCAGAGCTGGGGAATCGCTGCTCTAAAATGGAAACATCAGTGGCAGCTGACCTGCATTCAGTCCTTTCAGACAGGGCTGCAAGGTATCCTTTGAATCAGATTGAGAAAGCATAAGGGCTGGAGATGGGGCTCCAAAGAGCTGTTGCCTTCTTGCTTTTTAAAGCCTGAAGTTCAGGTCTTGAACATGGCTGGGAGATTGTGTGGTGCGGCCCAGCTGAAACCTAGGCCCTGCCCTGGGTGCTGTGTGCCAGGCCTCAACCACCACTAGCTGCCTAACCTACAGCAGCAGCTCCTCTTGAGGCCAGGGGCTGGCTGGGTCGGGGCAGTGGGATCAACCACAGGAGGGTAAGATGGGAAGCAGGGGCTCTGGGAGCATCAGGCTGGTGGGATGGGAGGTGTCAAATATTAAAACATGTTATTGTTCATCTGCTATTGAAAACAGTATGATGGTTGTTACTTCAAACACTGCCCTTGTTTAATACAGTAACTCCTCACTTAAAGTTGTCCCGGTTAACGTTGTTTCGTTGCTGATCAATTAGGGAACATGCTCATTTAAAGTTGCGCAATGCTTCCTTCTAAGGTTGTTTGGCAGATGCCTGCTTTGTCTACTGCTTGCAGGAAGAGCAGCCCGTTGCAGCTCGCTGGTGGGGGCTTGGAACCAGGGTGGACCGGCAGCCCCCTATCAGCTCCCCCATCAGCTCCCTGCTCCCCAAGTTTCCTGTGAAGCAGCTGCCTGCAGTCAGCTGTGTCCCTTCCCCACCACTGCCATGTGCTGCTCCTGCCCTCTGCCTTAGAGCTGCTCCCCGAGACTCCTTCTTGCTGTGCTGGGGAGGGAAGGAAAGGGGGGACTAATGTCAGGGTGTCCCCCTCCCCCCTGCACCTGCACCCTGCTTACCCCCATCTTCCATAGAGCAGGGCTCAGGATGGAGGGAGCTTGCTGCAGCTGTGTCTCAGCAAGCCGATCTAATTAACAAGGCAGTGTAATTAAGGGAAATGTGCATATCTCCCGCCATTCCTGCTGCCTTGCAGAGTGAGAGAGTTAACCCTTGAGGGCTCAGCCAATTGCTAGTTCATCATTTAGCAGTAAGGGAAATATCCCACCCTCTGACTCCTCCACCTCAACCAAGCTTCACAATCATCATCACTGTGTACCAATATTAAATTGTTTGTTTAAAACTTATACTGTGTATATGGTGAAAAAATTTCCCTGGAACCTAACCCCCTCATTTACATTAATTCTTATGGGGAAATTGGATTTGCTTAAAGTTGCATTTTTCAGGACCATAACTACAACATTAAGTGAGGAGTTACTGTACCTTAAAATGAAATTTCTCCCTTGTTACACTTCTTATTGCATGTGATCTCGCTGTGTATTTTAATGGGGTTTGCTATGGAAATGGTTTTTGAAAACTTTTTTCTACAATTTGTCTGTAGTGCAGTTTTATTGTATGTTTGTGATCTTGTCTCAATCTATTAAAATATATATGAAATGATAAAAATAATTAATATACTGCAGTGTTCAAAGGTGGTTCCAAGCATATCCTCCCCCGGAAAATGCATATTTGTCTAGGTTGTTATATATTTAAAGGTCTGCCCTGCGCCCATCATAGGGTTGCCAATTTCCAATCGCATAAAACAGAACACCCTAGCCCCACCCCTCCCCCAAGGCCCCCGCTACTGTTCACTACATTCCTCCTACCTTGGTGGCTGGCTCTCTTTTCTCTCTCTCCCCCCCCCTCCCTCCCCCACTCACTTTCACTGGGCTGGGGTAGGGGGTTGTGTGGGAGGGGGTGAAGGCTCCAGGTGGGGATGTGGGCTCTGGAGTGGGGCTGGGGATGAGGGGGGGGCTCTAGGATGGGGCCAAGGGAGTCAGTGTGGGAGAGGGCTGTGGGTTGTGGCAGGGGTTCAGGAGGGGGTACGGCCTCTGGGGTGGGGCTGGAGATAAGCTCAGGCTAACCTCGGGTGGCTCCCGGTCAGTGGTGCAGCGGAGCTAAGGCAGGCTTCCTGCCTGTCCCGGCACTGTGCTGTTACGCGGAAGTGGCCAGCGGGTCCAGCTCTTGGGCCGGGGGAGCCTCTGTGCGCTGCTCTTGGCCGCAGGCACTGTTCCCAATCAATGGGAGTGCGGAGCTGGTGCTTGGGGCGAGGGCAGCATAGGGAGCCCCGTGGTCCCCTCCAGCCCAGGAGCTGGCCACTTCCGAGGAACAGCATGGTGCCAGGACAGGTAGAGGCTAGCCTGTCTTAAACCTGCAGCACCACCAACCAGACTTTTAATGGCCTGGTCGGTGGTGCTGACCAGAGCTGCCAGGACACCTGTTAAAAACCAGACACCTAATCCCCTAGCCCATCACCTTGCCACCTAGACACTGTACATTCCTAAACATTTCATCCATGATCCTGCAAGCACTTATGACCACATGTATCTTTATTACTGAGGGTACTGGACTACTTACAATAGCGAGGTTAAGCACATGCATAATAGCAGGATCTGGGCCTTATGTGACAGTAGCACGGAGAGGCCTAACATGGTGCTAAGCATTGTGCAAAAGAGGATAAAGTCCCTCCCCCAAACAGTTTACAGTCTATGAACTATCAGGTAAATAAACATCACCAGAATGAGTCTTCTGAAGTCTCTCAGTGGTGAGCTGACAATAGTGGACCCAATTCATTTACTCAGTAAGTCAAACAGTGCCACTGAAATTTATCGGAGTAAGCGCCACTTAATGTAAGTCAGAATGGGGCTCAGTGTCTGCACTATAGTTCATTCTAAAGGCAAAGATGCTACAGACAAATCACTACTTGCTACACACTAAGGCCTGATCCCACAAACACACGTCATTAACTTTACTACAGCGAGCGCTGCCAGAGATTTCAATGAACTCCTCGCTCATTTCACGTATTTTAACATGGGCTAAACTGGTCATGTCTCCGTCGCCTTGTCTACAGCGGAGTTTTAGAGTGTGTGTGTTAGCATGGGTGAGGCGATGTGTTCTAAAAAACAATACACCTTTAAAATCCTAATCCCAGCTCTAAGGTAGCCAGCAAGCCACTGAGGAGAGTTAAGATGTGAATCTAGAAAAACGAGGAGTCTGGTGGCGCCTTGAAAACTAATAGATTTATTTGGGCATAAGCTTTTGTGAATAAAACCCCCCCACTTCTTCAGATGTGAATCTAGGGGTTTCTTTCCGATTGGCACCCTAGTTGTTTGGTTTGCAACTCAGCTTTCCTTTCTCACCCGGACCCGCTGTGCTTCTAAGAAAGGGAAAGTTCCCCCTAGCTCTGCTGCCCCTTCCCACATCCTCACTTTTCTGGCGACAGAGAAATAGGTCAGCTCAGAAACCGTTAAGGCCTGATTTTGATCTTACCCACACCAGCGAGGTGAGAATGACTCCAATGAAGTTACCCACATGTAGGCGAATGGAAAAGCAGGCTCTTGCTTTTATACGCCAGCCCTGCGCCAGTCTAGACCTACGTTCACTTCCTCCATACCCAGACCTGCTGTCATTTCACTCTTACTGTGGTGAGTGAGTGAGTGATTTATGCTGTGTTTATAGATGTTTATATAGGGTGGGAACGTCCTTGCCTCCTGTGGGCCAGATGAAGCCAGCCTGAGGCAGCTAAACCCAGGTGTGACGGGTTGGATCACAGAAACCCCCTTGGGAGCTGCCACCCGATGTGCCAAGACTACCCCTGCTTCTGTTTTCCCTGCCAGCTCAGGACTCCAGCACCCCGTCTTGCTAGGTCAGACCCTCTCGTCTGACTCCAACACAGACCAAGGGTCTGAATCACTTGTCCCAAAACTGCAAGTTTACCCAAAAACAGCTCACAGGAGTGTGCTTGTCTTTAGCACTCAGATGCCCAACTCCCAATGGGGTCTAAACCCAGATAAATCCGTTTTACCCTGCATAAAGCTTATGCAGGGCAAACTCATAAATTGTTCGCCCTCTATAACACTGATAGAGAGATATGCACAGCTGTTTGCTCCCCCAGGTATTAATACATACTCTGAGTAAATTACTAAATAAAAAGTGATTTTATTAAATACAGACAGTAGGATTTAAGTGGTTCCAAGTAGTAACAGACAGAACAAAGTAAGTCACAAGCAAAATAAAATAAAATGCGCAAATCTATGCCTAATCAAACTAAATACAGATAATCTCACCCTCAGAGATGCTTCAGTAAGTTTTTCTCAGACTGGACACCTTCCAGGCCTGGGCACAATTCTTTCCCCTGGTACAGCCCTTGTTCCAGCTTAGGTGTTAGCTAGGGGTTTCTCCATGATGGCTCCTCTCCTTCCCTCTTCTGTTCCACCCCTTTATATATCTTTTGCATAAGGCGGGAACCCTTTGTCTCTCTGGGTTTCCACCCCCCCCTCACTGGAAAAGCACCAGGTTAAAGATGGATTCCAGTTCAGGTGACATGATCACATGTCACTGCAAGACTTCATTACTCACTTGCCAGCACACACATATACAGGGAGACTCACAGGTAAACAGCCATCTGCAGACAATGGGAGTCATCAAGATTCCAAACCATCATTAATGGCCCACACTTTACATAATTACAATAGGCCCTCAGAGTTACATTTTATATTTCTAGTTTTAGATACAAGAGTGGTACATTTATACAAATTAGATGATCATACTCAGTAGATTATGCACTTTGTAATGATACCTTACAAGAGACCTTTTGCATGAAGCATATCCCAGTTACATTATATCACTTATTACCGTATTTTCTCTAAATCTATCCCAGTTACATTATATTGACTTATTATTATATTTTTATAAAACCATGTAGACTGCACAACGTCACACCAGGGTTGTGAGTTCAATCCTTGAATATGGGGCAAAAGTCTGTTGGATGATTTAATTGGGGATTGGTCCTGCTTTGAGCAGGGGGTTGGACTAGATGATCTCCTGAGGTCCCTTCCAACCCTGATATTCTAAGCAAGGGATGTGACCTTTGAACTGGGAGAAGCCCAAGGGTGCAAAAGAAAATTTGGATACAGCGTTGTGGATCTCTGGGCCTTTATATGGCTAGGCAGCCCCTCCATGCTGCTCAGCACCCCCTGCCACCAATCCCTGAGGTCATCGCTTCCTAGAGTGAAAAAAAGTTAGACACGTGAAACTTCCAGAGGCCAAGGAAAAGAGGGACTGAAACCATTTCCCTTGCACCACCTTGTGGCACACATGAGAATGGCAAATTGCTACATAGATGATCAGTGGCAGCTTTTACACAACTTTCCTCAATTGCTCTCGCATTTTCAGGACTCTTTCTGAGTTCATGGTGCATCACCGGCATTGTAAAACAATCACTGGGAGTTAATAGGGCCGTGTGGGTCTAGAGGGTACCGAACAGCGTCACAACCATCATTAAAGGTGCAGTTCAAAGGAATTAGAAAGAGGTGCAGTGACCTTGGACCACTTGCTGAGCAGAGACGCCTGCCAAGAGGTCAGCACACTGGTGATGTTCAGAACCCTGTACTGGCTTCCTGGTTCATTTCCTGTGCCTATTCAAGCGCCTATCTTAACTGTGGAGGTCTCAGCAGGTGGGTCATGACCCACCAAGACAGCTGTGAGTATCATGTATGAAGCGGTGATGTAGCCGTGTTGGTCCCAGGATATTACAGTGATAAGGTGGGTGAAGTAATAGCTTGTATTGGACCAATTTCTGTGGGTGGGAGAGACAAGCTTTTGAGCTTACACAACTCTTCTTCAGGTCATGGGCGTAACTAGTAACAGCTCTCAAGACAAGGACATAGTTTCTGGTTGCGTGAACCCTGCATAAAAAACTAAAATAATTCTGGGATTGGATATCTGACCGAGTTGGAGAAGGCGGTACACTCAACCGGATGTCATTTCTTCAGCTGTCTGTCTAGTGTGAGAACTTTGAATTCCACATCCAATCAAGTCCAAAATTTCAGGGAGTGTTGCAGGCATCAGTGGTCAGAACCCTACTGATTTGCGGGGGGCATGGAAAACTGACAGGAGGAAAATGGGGGACACAAGGAGTTCCTGCTATCAGTTTAACAGAACCACTCCTTCAAGCACTCTGTAACTGTCTGTAGATCAAACTGGTTGATGGCACCCATTAGCGCCTTCCAGCATAACAGTATCTTTGCTCATTCTCCCAATAGAGTGCAACATGTTGACATCCTGAATGACAAAGTATAATGGGGGGGGGGGGGGCGGCACACAAAACCCCTGGCAAGGGGGAGACTGGAGGAAGGGAGTCCCTGAAACAGAGGGGGATGGAAGGTGGCCCAAGGAGCATGTGAAGTGAAATAGAGGAGTCAAAGAGCCCCTGGTGTGTGCCATAAGCTCTGCCCACAGAAGTAGTTAAGCGTGAGACCCCCTAGTCATACAGACCACCACCCCAGACACCACTAATTGGCCTCCCCACTTGGCTGAGAGGCCAAGCACTGAGTGGGCCATGGAGACTGATCTCCATCTCTTGGACGAAGAGGGATTTCTCCTGCATGTGTAGCTGGGGAGGGGGGGTAGGGATGTTGGTGGGACGTGCTGGGGGAGGAAGCTTACCCTGCTTCCTGTCTACACTAGCAGCACTCAGATACTTTACTAGTAGAGGTGAGCCTGAGCTGCAGTTTGCCTTAGGAGCTGTATCCCTCCGGGATGCCAGGGTGTTTGGACCAGGTGCAATTGATAAGGAGCTTGCTCTAGGAATAGGCCTCAGCCATGAAGTTCTGCTCCGGAATCCAACTACCCCAGAATTTGGGGCTGCTGGGATTGGATCTGGGGCCTTCTCGATTCTGTTTGAAACTAGGCAGATAGTTGTCTTCAATGCACAGACTGGGGTACATGGGCTAGACCTGAAGGCGGAGGCTCAGCCTACAATCAGAAGAGAGAAAGCACCAGGATGCCCCCTTTATCCATATCACAGGGTGGGTTTGCTCTGAGAATTCAGTAATGCAGGTCTCAGCTCTTGAGGTTAGGATACTGATCCTGGACTTTTACACTGACTTTTCCTGTCTAAACCAGCGAAAGGAAAGGCTAAGCTTTAGCTAAGTACGCTTGGCCTCTCCCCGATGAATCGAAAAGCTCGAAGTACTAATGCTTTGCCAGCAGATGTCACTATCGAACAATACAGCAAGTGGCTGCAGCGTAGCTGCCCTATCACAGTACAGAGGTGGATCCAGAAGTTTCGCAGCAGAGGAGAGAGAGTTCATTTGGAGTGGGTCCCTTAGGGGCTCAGTTTCCTTGAGGTTAACTAAGCCCAGTAATACTCAACCTGAGGGGTAAAAGTTTGTTGCCCCTCCTGTACAGATGGGGAAATTGAGGCACAGAGACCAAGTGACTTTCCACGAGTTCACACAGCAAATCAGTGGTGGGATTAGAACCCAGGAGCCCTGTCTCCCAGGCCCTCCCATTCCCACTTTCTGTCCCAAGTCCACACTCCTGTAGATATCACGTGAGAAAAAGGACTGGAAGGCAGGAATGGAATAGGGAGTTTGCCTCAGGGCAGTAGGTAGCCAGGGCTAGAAGCGAACTCCTGGGGGAACCAGGTCTATTCTGATCCCGGAGCCCCAGGGGACTCTTCCATGCCATTGGGGTGCAAAGGCAGGAGGCAGCAGAAAGGAGGTTTCTATTGAATAAGGTTTTAAAAACTGCACACCAGGGCCCTCTGGCACTTCAAAGCTGTAGCAGGGACTGAACTCTGACCCTCTTCCTCCAGAATTACAGGCCTCAGTCAACCCCCCAGCCCCAATCCCAATCAACTCTACTAAGCCAAACACACTGAGTGCTCGGGAGCTGGAATTGGGATTTGACGTTCACAGCTCAGGCCTGGCTCAATTTGACAGAAGAACAGATTCTCTCCAGGGAAACAGATTTTATTCTGCCTATTAACAGATGCTGCCTGTTTTTCTAGGGAGGAAGGATGAGCTTGACGTTAAGATACTGGGCTGGGACTCAGGAGACACTGAATTAATTACTTGCTGTGTCACAGACTTTCTGTGTGACCTTGGTCAAGTCACTTCGGTGGGCCTAAGTCAGTGGAAAGACTCCCATTGACTTCAACGGGCATTGGCTCACGCTCTTAATCTCTCGGTGCCTCAGTTTCCCCAGCTCTAAAATAGCATATTACTTCCCTATCTCATTGGAGCATGGCAAGGATAAATCCATCAATCTATGTGGAATATTCAATGTTTTTGAGGCCCTATAAGTAGATAGATGTTACAATAAGGGAAAGTGTTTAAATCAATTTACCAGTCTCTAGTGTTTGTAAATTACTATGGTTGTTCTGTACCTAATGGTCACAGACTTCCATAGAACAGCCTGGAGCCCTTTGGTTTAGAGAGTCCTGCTTCTTTGTTGCTTTTTTAATTCCACCTTCCAAATTGCACAAAGTAGTTTTCATTTCTTTTAAAGGAGTCCTGGACAATGGGAGTTTGCATTAAGAAAAATTAACCCTTGACATTTGGTTGCTATCTAGTAGGCAATCAACACCTCCCCTCCCAGCACTGTACATAGTAACAGTCTGGCATGCAGCAAGAAACTGGACTTCATTTGCTGGCTCCAGTCATATGACTGGAATGACAAAGGTTTTTGGGACTCAGTCCTGTGTCGGGTCAGTTTCCACTAACCCCAGTGGCTATGGTTATATTGCAGCAGTGGGCTGGAGTTTAGAGATCTGGGTTCTGGGCTCTGTCACAGACCGTAAGTCCTTTGTCATGTCACTTACTCGCTCCGTGCCTCAGTTTCCCCCACTGTGAAATGAGGGCAATAATACTTCCTTCCTCCCACCCTTTACATATCTTGTCTCTAGACTGTAAGCTCTCGGGGGGCAGAGACTGTCTGTCACCATGTGTATATATACACAACTCCTAGCACGATGGGCCCCCCCGATCTTGGCTGGAACTATTTAATATAAATAAAAACCACAACACAAGGGTGATCGAAATACAAATGAATCCTAACAAAAAGAGAGTCAGCTATGGATTTAATATTTTGACTTAGCTTAATGGTGACACCTAAGGGCCTGATTGTGCTACCCAGGGCCAGCTTTAGGCCGATTCCCCGGAATCGGGCCCCGCACCTAAGAGGGCCCCACGCCCGGGCCTAAGAGGGCCTGGTGCCTTAGGTGCCTTTTTAATTTTTTTTACTCACCCGGTGGCGGTCCGCTCTGGGTCTTCGGCAGCACTTCGGCGGCAGGGGGTCTGCTCTGGGTCTTCGGCGGCATTTCGGTGGCGGGGGGTCCTTCAGTGCCGCGGAAGATAAGGAGCGGACCCCCTGCCGCCGAAGTGCCGCCGAAGACCCGGACCGCCGCCGGGGATTTGAATCGGGCCCCACAGGTCTTAAAGCCAGCCCTGGTGCTACCCCTCCTTATTCTGAGAGGTCCCTGTCTCCACAAGTCACCCCCTGAAATCAGAGCTCTCACCATATCCTGGCTCATGATCATCAGTCTGATCATTCCAAATGCCAGCAGCTCAGCCTTCGAGCCCAGAGCCAAACAAGCATTATTCAGGCTAGTTTCTGCCTGAATCACTGTAATCCCCAGTCTGCTCCGTCTCTTTCTCAGGCTGCCTTGCTCTAGTGGCCAGAACCAAACCTGTCGCTGGGCTGATGACCGTGAATGTGCTATTTGACTATTATGATTGATTAGAAACAAAATTACCAAGGGCCCAATCCTGACGACAGGGCAGAGCTAAAGCTATTTGGGTTCCCTAGCTGTGCATTCCCAGCGCTTGGCTTGTCTGGATTTCCTTTAAATTCAGCCTTGACTGAATATCTTGGGTTTATAGTGCTGGTTTGGGGACTAATTACAGCATTCTTGTAATGTTTTCTACCCTTCGGTTACTGATACGGCCTCGCTATCTTAATTCCAGTTTAACATAATTTAGCGTCCTGGAGTATGTGAGTGTATCTAGCTAATCTCTCTCTAGCTGTGCTTACATATTATCCATCGACACTTGATCTCTTTTCTTCCATGTATAGAAGCGTCTCTCTTGTGTGCTCTCTCTCTCACACACACACACACACACACACACACACACACACACACACACCTTCTGAAACTTTCTCATATTGTGTCCACTTCCTGTGGCATTTCTAGTGGTTGGTTGTATGAAGCAGTCACATTTGGACAGGATCAAGGAGAGAGGATGGAAATCAACTTGCTTTAATGCACCCACGTGGGCTGGTTGGTTCTGTTCCCCCATTACCCCCCCCACTTTGCATCTAGGCTCCTGCTGAACACAAGACACTACATTCACTAGCACTGCACCTGCCCTATTGTTTGCACTCTTCTGTGTTCTGAATTCACTTTGCTTCTCTCACTCCTGTGTGTTAGTTACTCCTCCAGTTTTGTTGTCATCCACAAATCTGATCCTGCATTTACACCACACAAAAAGAAACGGGCAGAAAGCCATGGAGCTGGGCATCATGGTGCAGCAAGGGCCTTGGGTTTTCATTAGCCTCTGGGAATCTGTCCAGGGTCCTAGTCTGAGCTAGAACTAGCAGGAAGCCTCGTGCTTGGGGATCTGGACAGGCGCTTTTCCAATAGGACAGAAGCTGCTCCATGGACCGCCTGGAAGTGCCACGTGGGCTCTTGTACGATAACCACCAGACTGATCTTTACTGTCGGACTCTCCAAGTGAATCAAGAAAAATTCTTACTCAATCCAGTCCCTTAAAATTAAGGTGCTGAGCTGAGCCTCTAGGCTAATCAAGCCTGCGACAGCCTCATCAAGCCTGCGACAGCCTCATTCACCAGTGACTAGGAGGAACAGAAACCAAGCTGGGTATCTACAGTAGACTCTGGGGGCTAATTTTCTTAGTTACACAGGTGTAAATCAGGGGTTAAGCGCACTGAAGACAGTGACACTAAACTGGTGTCAAATGGTGTAAGTAAGAGAAGGATCAGGCCTTGGGTATATAACCCAAGTACATAGATCCTGAATGGCAGAGGGTCATCTTCTGCCATCGCTCACACCTGGGTAGCTCCAAAGCAAGTCAGTGGAGTGAGACACAGCAGCTCATTGGTGCCATCTGGCAACAGGTTCACTGCTCAGTAACAGCAACTCCAGCCAAACTCACGTCACTTATCCCGTTGCCATCATGGCATTTATCCATCAATGATGTCATGTAAGAGCCTCAGTGAAAGCTGAGATCATGCTGATCATTAATATCATTGTGAAATGTGTGTCCAGTTATTATGTAAAACGTTCTATCTGTAGAATGAAAATACGTTCCTCGAGTCTGAATCAAGGCAGGGTTGACAAACAGGTCTCTGCCAGGTACGCAGGTATGGGATCGATAGTCACCTGTCTGTCTTGGTTCACACAAAATTGAGCATTGTAAGCCAACGCACTGCAAGCTCCATTTACATCTGAAGTCAGCAGGGGGATGGGAAGTCAACCGAGAGGCAAGACACTGGAGAATAAATCCCAAGGGGGGGGGTCCTCTTAACTCTGGGGACAATGACTTTGGGGAATAGGAGAGGAAGGCAAAAAGATACCCCTTTATCATGCACCTGTGGAAATAATTGAGTAGTGCGATTACACTCATAAAACAGGCTCCCACCCAGCCTGGGTTGGAAATACTGCAAGACAACTTGGGTGAGTTTAGACTGCTTTAGACAGGAGGTTAAGCTGAATTGCTAGAAGACGTGTTAGGGTTTTGTTTTATATGTAACTTCGATGTTTCTATCATTCATCCTTACTCCCTATCTTTCAAATCTTAATCTTTGATGACAAACTGATGGGTGTTTTCCATGTAAACAGATCTCAGTGCTGTGACGCTGAGCTGATCAAACACGCTAGCGCGTTCACCGGACCCTTGGGGATAGCAAACCTGGTATTTCTGTGCGTAGCCAGTGACAGGGGCTGGATAACACAGGGGCTCAGGGCCTGGGGTGCACCATTGTTAACCTGGATGGCAAAGTTCGGGCTGGTCTAGTCCAGAGGAGATTGACAGGCTGGTGCTGTCAGGGAGCTGACAACCAATTAAGCGCCAGCAAGTTTCTCTCCCTCTTGTTGGAGGCAGGGGTGTAACAAGGTGACTCAGCCCTGGGAACAAGAAAGCATCAGATGGAGTTACTCCAGATTTACATCAGTGTAACTGAGATCAGAATCTGGCCCAGAGCCTGTGACATAACTAGAAGTCAAGCTGCTCTCAGTTATACTCCTCGTAAAGACTAAACGATTCCAGTGGTTCAGTAGTGACTCCAGATTAACATGGGTGTCAGAGAGCAGACCTGGACCTACTCCTGAGACACAGCCCTATGGCCTCTTCAGAAGTTTTCAGCTCCATCCCAAGGCTTGGGGACTCTGGTCTCTGGGTGTGTGCACTCAGACTCTCTCCCTCTCTAATCTGAGGTGATGGTTGAATGGGTGAGAACCCTCTGGGCCGTTGGCTACATACACGACTTCCCTGGGCCCCCGCACTTCCCATCAGGGCTGTGCGGTGCCACCCACAGCAGTGACTGTTCCCCTTAGCCCCTTCGCAGGCTGAGCTGCTGTTAAGCCTCCGAGCGAGCGGATTAGGGGAGTCACTCAGGGTCTGTCACACAAATCTTCAGGCTGGGAGTGTGTCACATTGCTGGCAGAAGCCAAATGCTCTTTGAACCTACCCAGAAGGATCAGCTCATAAATATCACTGTTCAGTCCGATTTGGGCCAGCAAGGGGCTCATTGCAGTGAGTATGATGGGAAATATTTAGTGTATATTATTCTCACAGCAAAATGACTGACCAAGTATTATTATTAATTTAATCAACTACAATTGGTTAATTACATAGTAAAAGCATCCTGATTGGTTAATAATTAAATCACACATGTGTTGCAAAGAGCCCCAGGAGACACATTAAAGAGCCACATGCGGCTCGCGAGCCACTGTCTGAGCATCACTGCTCTACAGCATCTGCCTCGGTCATGGGATAAAGGATTAGATGGACCATGGGTCTCTCCCAAGATCATAAATCCTCTCTCTGAACCGTTCCATTTCAATGGGTAGCTAGATCCAGTCTTTCCATAAACATCACGCGCGCTTCAAGCGTGTGGTTTCTCTCTCCTTCACCCAGTCAGAACAAGCCCAGGAGATCTGGGGTCTTCCCCATCCTCTTGTTCCCCCACCCATCCATCCTCACAGTCACTTGAAGTTAAGGCAGATCTTATGATTGGCAACGAGGAATCAAACTAATCCCAGTTCAAGTTAAACCACCAAGATGAAATTGAAGCAATTAAATTTAGACAAATCCAATTACAATCCAGACCCTTTAATTGGCTTGGAGTAATGGAGGCCCTGCCACAACAAGCAGAGATTACCGGGGCAGCTGGGCTGATCCAGACAGACCCTTGCTCAAGGTCCCTTGTCACTTGGGAATGGCACAGTTCTGGTCAGCCTTGCACTGCAAGCTGAAAAGAGAGAAGACAAGACTCAGGCCTTATCTACATTCAAATTTGCACTGGTTTAGCTAAACTGGGTTTACTTGAATTGGTGTAAGCCTCCATGTGGACACTTTTATTTAGGTTTAAGAGCGGCTCATTCTGGTTTAGTTTAAACTTGTTCCTAACTGACTTAAGCGAAGCCAAACTGCAAGGGCCCAGGTGGCCTTTGGTACCAGTTTAACTAAAGCAATTTTAAAATCACACCTTAAGTTAAACTGGTCCAGACTTTAGACCTCCCTACCTGGGGAATCCTTCCAGCTTCTTCTGTCCTTGCGGTTGTGAACACAGAGGGATTGTACTACAAGCAGCTTTGCATCAGTTTAGTTTAAGGGGTGATTTTAAGCTCTCCTTCCACTGAAATACAACGGTTCACACACATGGGTTTGCACTGGTTCAAGTAAACCAATGCAAATCTGTGTGTAGACATGACCTGAATTATACTCCTGGAAGACTCTTAAATTCAGTGATTGGGTTGACTGCTTGCCAAGGGGCTATTTCCCAACACCCTAATCTCCCATCCCCCAGTATCTGTCTCAAAGGGTACGTCTACACTGCAATAAAACATACGCAGCAGGCTCACGGGGCTTGGGCTGTGAAGCTATAAAATTTCAGAGTAGACGTCCGGGCTCTGGAAGCCCGCAATGGTGGAGGGTCTCAGAGCCCGGATGTTTACACTGCAATTTTATAGCCCCGTGAGCCTGAGTCAGCTTAGTGTGCAATGTAGACATACCCCAGGTGGCCTCAACTTCCACTGAAGTCACTGAAGTATTGAACGGTTCAGCTCCTCCCTATAAGCACTCAGATGCTATGGTGATGGGCATGCTTTCCCAGCCTGTTTTACGAACACCCTGCTCACACCCTGTAGAGTCTAAACTCACCCCCTTCCTAGGGTTTGGCTTTACTAACAAAGTAATCAACAAAAAATTCAGCACAAATCTTCTCCCCAGCTTTGGCTGCTTCTATGGTTCCCCCTTCACAGCTGCTCAGCCCATACTCTAGGTCCTCTCTCACCTTCCTTGTATCTCAGGCTAGGTCTACACTACAGGGGGGTGGGGTTTGACCTAAGATACGCAACTTCAGCTATGCGAATAGCATAGCTGAAGTTGCGTATTTTAGGTCGACTTACCTGGCTGTGAGGACGGCGGCGAGTCGACCGCTGCCGTTCCCCCGTCGACTCCGCTTCCGCCTCTCGCTGCGGTGGAGTTCCGGAGTCGACGGCAGAGCGATCGGGGATCGATTTTATCGCGTTTACACTAGACGCGATAAATCGATCCCCGATAGATCGATCGCTACCCGCCGATCCGGCGGGTAGTGAAGACGTGTCCCCAGTGAGGTAGTGAGTCAGTGGAGCCCAGTTAACCCTTTCTGGGGGGGGGGAAGATATTTCAGGCAAATAAATCATACCAGCTGTTAAATTGAATATACTAGTTAAAATGATGGGTAAAAATCTCAAAAATACCTACATAACTAAAGGTACTTTTGAATACCCACCCTCCCTAGAAACAAAACAACAAGCAGCAGGCCAGGACAAATCATCATGGAGTACCCGAGTTTGTTTGGACGTGACTGCTTTGCTTCGTAAACTCCTTGCTGACAAAGCCCAGTTAAAAACACATGGGTGCTTGAAGAGGCCAGCTTAATTCCTGGATGCGTCAAATCAGAAACCACCGGGTGAGCCTTGAACGGCTGACGCTGTTTCTTAAGAAGTACACTGGGAGGTGGGGAGAAGAACGGAAGGACAATACTTTTCATCCATCACTGCAGACTGGATCTAAGCTAGCCGACTATCATCTGTCCTGAATTAATTTTGGGAGAGGAATATCTTAAAAGCCTTTTTGGCTCTGACATCACATTCCTTCCTTCCTTCGCCAATGTGTCCTTTATGCCCTGAACATATACGTGACGCAGCCAGGGTCCTATCACCCCAAGATGTGCAGTGGGAGACATGCTGCGGGAAGGAACATTCTGCCCGTTCTCGCTATGAATGGATCTTAACTGAACCTTTGATTTAAAAGTTCCTGCCTTCCATTTTTTGTGGGTTTATAATGTCACCTGATTTATAATGGGGCTATTGTGATTCTTGAGTAACATGGTTTGATATGCAGGGAAGGTTAGTGGAGTAGAAAACTCTTTCTTCACTCTTGGCATTGCTAGGTATGTGTGTTTATTGTGTCTGTAGCGCAAGATGAGTATGGACTGGAATGTATTTTTGAGGGCTAGCGTTTGGCAAAATTGAGCTCTGAAGAGTGGTTGGGAGATGGGCCGAGAACATTAGTAGATGAAAGGGGTGGACATTGGACATATTCAGTACAGATGCTCCCCGACTTACGCAAGCGTTCCGTTCCCGAACGCCTTGTGTAAGTCAGATTTTGCGTAAGTCAGGAACGTATACCCGACAAAAAAAAAAAAGCTTACGGAACTTTTTCCGTAAGTGCAGATTTGCATAAGTCGGGTTTGTGTAACCCGGGGAGCGTCTGTATGCTGAAATCACCTGGGTCTGTTTGGTAAATGGCCTAGTTTTTTTGCCTGATCCAAGGGGCCAATGATCTCTTCAAAATAAGATATGTCATGAGCTTGCATGGATAGGAACTAATGTTATACCACCCTAGAAAGCTGGGAATATTAACTTGTTGATGATGTCTAGGAGTTTTTTCCCCTAACACTGGTGGTATGTAAGAAATCACAACTCTCAATGACATTGTTCCAATGACAGTCTTTGGTTTCTTCCTCTTATTTCACTTCCAACCCGATTTTCATGCTCACTGACTTCTCAAGGACTGTTACGAGACAGTACCAACACGGGATGCTGTCCAAGAGCTTGGAATCCCACATTTCAAGTGGAATATGTAATTCAACTCTGTCTCTAGGGACTCATCAAAATACTGGCTGCCAACATCATGCTAGAATTGAAATGAGGGAGAAAGCCACGCTGACCAGCATGGCCTAGTTTTAAAGCCGTGGGATCATCTCACTCATTTTAACACCAGTGCCTTTGTTGTTACCGAACATGAAGTATGATGGAAGTAGTGTCAGAAGCATCCCACATGGAAGGAGATGCTAAGATTGCTGGGAGAGGGAATCCGAGCTGAGGTGCAAAGTTCACGAGGTCAAGAGATCTCTTGAGCTCTGCTCTGACAATGAGAGGCCTGGTGTGGCACATCAGCCCTCCGTGAGCCATCGCCGTCCACTGAACAGTGCTGGCAGCTCATGTGCCTATGTGCTGCTTGGTGAAGTGGGGAGAGGGACCAACAAGTGGGACTTTCAAAGGAGGATCTAGCTTCATTCGTCTCTGCTCAAGTTCTCATTACCCCATTCAGGCCCTTTGCTGTTGCCCCCTCTCAGATCCCATTCGCTGACCCCATTAGACACCACAGGGCCACCCTTAGCTTGCCAATCCCCAACATGTCAGATACTTCAGCAGCAGCACCTGAGTTGCTGCTCGAGGGGCACTTTGAGGTTTAGTTACCTGACTCACTCGATCCTACCCATAGACGTATCAACATCTACATGGAAAACATGTCAAATATCTGAGTGGGCTCAGAATTAAACAAGATGACATCCCCTGAGCCTGTTTAGCCCCAAATTCACATAATGGGTTTGCCCCGTAAACAAGAATGCTTACACTAAATGGAGTTCCAAAAATGGCTCCTCTCATCTCCCCTTCCTGCCCCCCTGCTCCACAAGTGTCACTCCCCACCTTCTCAATGGCAAGGTTAGAGAGGAAGGACGGTCTCGAGATTATGGCACTGGATTGGAACGGAGGAGATCAGGATTCAGTTCCTGGCTCTGCCACAGACAAGTTACTTCACCCTTGTCTCTCTCCAGTCCGGGTTTGTAAAATAGAGATATTTCCTCTCTCACCCCTTGTCCGTTTTGCCTATTTAGATTATAAACTCTGCACAGCAGGGACTGTCTCTTACCGTACAGCACCTAGCACAATAGGGCCCTGATCTCAGCTGGGACCTTTAGGCACTGTTGTAATAGAAATAATAATGGCAACACTTTTCTGTGTCTCATCATTCCCTTTTATTAAGGCCCAGGATGTGAGATCTTCAGGCTCCTGTGACTAGTCAGAGCAGCCAGCCTGGTCCAGAGCAAGTTATTTATGCCACACACCAAATCCCCCGTTCTCTTGTGTTACATGAGAGCAGAGAAAACTTTCTCATCACGTGCTTTACTCCCTGCTGCTACTGCTGGCGTGTTTCAGCCTAATTATGTGCAACCTATTAAGAGAGAGAGAGAGAGGTAGCAGTGCCAAGAATGGGATTTCAGCAAGAGACAAACATTAAATCAAAGATTAGCCCTGTCTTTGGGGAGCCAGGAGATTACAGGTGGGGGTCTGTGCCTGTGTGTGTGTCAAACAAACAGGTCCTGTGTATTATCGTAAGCTACTTCTGATGTGGCAGACTCATTCTTCCCCTCCCCATACCCTTCACAAAGTTGACTGCTGGATCGCTTTCCTCTTTGAGAACCCACAGGGAGGGCTGATCAGGAACTACAGAAGAATCCCAAATAACAAGCCAACCCATCAGCCTTCAGAGCTAGGAACAGAAGGACCCAAATCAAGAACAGATGACTGGCCAAACTGGAGAAGATGGACCTTCTAGCTGTCAATGCTTCACAGGATAATGTAACTGCTCACTTATCCTCATGAAGCACCAATGGAGGAGGGAGATGTTTTCTGGACTCCTCCCCGGCTGGTGATTGGCTAATGCCCCCAAAGCATAAACACCTCGCAATATTTACCCTCATTAGTGTCACTGTCGCTACTACTTTCTTTCCCTTACTAATGTCCAATCCTAGTATGAAATTTACTAAGCTATTTGGTTTCTTCAAGAGAACACGGAAATATTGTCCTTGTGGATGTCACACGAGCCATTCCAACAGCTCAATGGGAAGCAAGAAACCCGTTGGTCATTGCTGGGTTATTCAAGCGCAAGCCACTGTGAGCCACAGGAGATAGGTCATGAGCCTGGCCCTTCAGAACCAGCCTGAAAAAGAGCAGCATATCATATCCTACTTCTCCTACATGGCAATGCAATGAACTAACCCCAAAGGAAACCAGGGCTGCCCCCATCAAGGTCCCAGTTTGAGGAGCCGAGAGTCCAACTGGACAACGTGAAGTCCTAACTACTAAGCATCCAGGCCTCAGAGCAGAACCAGCCAGGCAACGGCTAAGGCCACGACTACCCCAAAACTCAGTCTGACGTACACACCTTCTCTCATACCCACTCCCATCTCCTCTACTTATATGTGGAAAAATGAAGATGTTAAAAATCATATTTACTTCAGCCCCCACTAGATGTCTCTCTTCGCCATGCTAAAAAGGGCTCCTGGCTATCCCGCCTGCGGAGAAACATCTGGGATGGTTGAGATGGTGAAGAGAGGGGCAGCTAAAGGACAAGTGTCCAGCCTGCAATCCATGTCCCTGCCTCTCTCCAAGCCAAAGGAGTAGCTGCAGCCAATACGTGAGACAGCAGCTGGAGATCACAGAGGAAGTATGAGAGACTCTACAGCAGGGGTAGGCAACCTATGGCACACGTGCCAAAGGCGGCACGCGAGCTGATTTTCAGTGGCACTCTCACTGCCCGGGTCCTGGCCACCGGTCCGGGGGGCTCTGCATTTTAATTTAATTTTAAATGAAGTTTCTTAAACATTTTTAAAACCTTATTTAATTTACATACAACAATAATTTAGTTATATATTAATGACTCATAGAAAGACACCTTCTAAAAATGTTAAAATGTATTACTGGCACGCGAAACCTTAAATTAGAGTGAATAAATGAAGACTCGGCACACCACGTCTGAAAGGTTGCTGACCCCTGCTCTACAGGGAAACAAATGTAGTCGACACTGTGTGTAGGAGGGACGTGCAGTTACCTGACATTGTCAGGTAAATAAATAGACCTCAGAGGGGAAGGGGATGGAAATAGAACTGAATCACCTGGAAAGTCCCTTCATTCTGTTTGGCTCCAGGGTCAAGCCTGGCAGCATTTATAATGACAGACTTGCTCCCCCTAGAGATGATCCTGGATCTAAACAGCCCTGAACTAGAGAGGGAAGAGGGTAGATTCTGATGTGGAATCTGAATCAGGATCCGAATTTGGCAGTTGGCAGAAATAAAACTGACCCAAACACGCCCAAATTTGGGTGAGGGAGAATCCCTATCTGGACCTGAATTTTTGGGTCTCAGATCCTTCTCTATTTTCCACAGTCACTGTTGGCCCTGTTCTTAGGGCCCTGGTGTCTTTATGTATTGGGGTGTTGCCCATCTTCTTTGCTCTGGAGCTGCTGTTTCTCTCAAGTAGTCTCAGAGACTTTAAGGTCAGAAGGGACCATCATGATCATCTCCTCTGACCTCCTGCTCATTGTAGGCCACAGAACCTCATCCACCTGTAATAGACCCTTAACCTCTGGCTGAGTTACTGAAGCCCTCAAATCATGGTTTAAAAACTTCAAGTTACAGAGAATCCACCATTTACACTAGTTTAAACCTGCAAGTGACCTGTGCCCCACGCCGCAGAGGAAGGCGAACCCCCCCAGGGTCTCTACCAATCTGACCAGGGGGAAAATTCCTTCTCAACCCCAAATATAGTGATCAGTTAGACCCTGAGCATGCGGGAAAGAATTCTCTGTAGTAACTCAGAGCCTCCCCATCCAGTGTCCCATCACCAGCCATTGGAGATATTTGCTACTAGCAGTTGCAGATTGGCTACATGCCATCATAGGCAGTTCCATCATCCCATCCCCTCCACAAACGTATCAAGCTCAGTCTTGAAGCCAGTTGGTTTTTTGCCCCCATTGATCCCTCTTCTGTGCAACAATTGCTGTGCTGGATCTTAGACCCTGATTCCAGTTAGAGGACAGTGAAGGCCAAATCTCCTTAACTCAGCTGGGGGTAGGCTGCAAAGCATTGTATCTAATCTTCCAAGACATCCTCTGTTTGTAACCTTCCAAACCAGCCTGTTGTGGGGTTGGTTTGCCAGAGCGTCACACCCAAAGGCATGGAAACAGAACTAGTCTTTTGTCCCTCCAGGCAGATGGTCCTTGTCAGGACAAAGGCACACTTGGTGGGGTTGTGTGTGAGGGAGGCTGTCTTTGCTCTGTGGATAGACAAGGCAGCGCCCTGTCTGTGGGGCTGTCCGTCTGGCACTTCTGACCACCACTCAGTGTAGTCTAAAGTAAAAAGAAACTGCAAAGGGTCTGCTGAGGCCACGCTCCGAGCTGGCCATTTGCCCACTTGCGTCGGCCTAAATAAATCAGCAGCAATGTAAGCAGAGTGCCTGGGTCCGCTTTGTATTTCGAGCCATTAGGGATGAGTGGTTGCTGCGCTTGGGGTGGAGATGTTTAACAGTAACACTGAGAACGGGGAAGGCAAGAGGCTTATGTAACCCGAGGGCAGCTGAGGAAGCAATCGGGAGGCGAAGCAGAGACTCAGACCTGTCCACACACAAAATATACAAGGGGGGCTGACGTTCAGCTCTTATTGCATCGGTCGCCTTAGAAACGGTGAGAAAAGTAAAGAGATCAAGGATCCCAAAGCAATCATCGGTGCGGCCTCTAACCCCAAAAAGCCCACCACGCAGGCAAAAGGGTCAGGGAATGGGGAGCGGACAGCATTTCGCGCTGCTGGGAGGCGGAGGAAACCATAGCTAGATCTGCAGATGGTAGCTGGAAATAGCTGCATCCCTTGGAGGTGAGCGAGAGCACTGGGAGCAGGACCCGAAGCAACCATGGCCAGACCAAGAACAAACCCCAAACAGATTGTGAGTGATTGCAAAACCGCACCGGGCCCTCTGGAGAAATTACATATGATGAATCAAACCGAGGAAAATATCCCACATGGACATGGTTATGTGGAAAAGATTTTCACATGACTTGGAAGGGCCAGACAAAATGACCATGCAGGCTTCCCTTTCAGAGTAAATCTAGGTATATTTCTGAGTTCCCCTGTTCTGGCCAAGATGGACAATTATGTTCCATGTTCCCAACCCCCATCCCCCGCAGTTTTAATTGGATACAGGATTCTTCTCCACTTTGTGTCCTAAACCCTCACATAGCAACAGCTGCCTTGTTCCACTCTGGAGGTGGCTGCATCTCACTGGCAGGGGCGCTGGAACAGTTTGTATAATGCGGGGGGCTGAGAGCCATTGAACCAAACTGTAAACCCTGGATATAATGGAAACCACTTCAAGCCAGGGGGTGCAGCAGCACCCCCGGTACCCTTAGTTCCAGCACCCAGGTTCACTGGTGCTCCCTGTATCCTAAGAGGTTCTGGGTACCTGTGGATCCAACTGGAGTCTGTGGCTATGGCAGGTGCTAAGTGCTTCTCCGGGTTTGGCCCGAAGTGTCTATAGAGTTCTGGAAGCTTTCAGAGGAAAAGTGTTACATTAATGCACAGAATATTTGCCCTGTGCAACCAGTGAAGGCTTCATGCTCACCAGTGGCTCCAGTACAATTAACAAAGAGAAGGATAGAAACATGCTGGGAGGAGAGGGAAGCTGCCGGGTGAGGGCACCAGACTTGTTGAAAGAAACATTTCTCCATATACTGGCATTAGTGTGATGGATAAATGCCGTCCCCCTGCACTGCCTAGTCCAAAGGCTTGGCCATAACTAGCGCGCACACAGCGGGTACTCAAGGAGCGACTCAGTTTGCTCAACGACAAGTGGCACGGTGCCAGCTGCCCGTCTGCTTGGCTGATCCTGACTCTCATGCCTGTGCCCCTCATGCTTGGCTGGCCTTTGTGCCAACGCTCGTGGGCCCTGGCTTTGATGCCCACCTCCCTCCCCCCACCCCGGCCCGGTTCTTGGCTGGCCCTGGGTCTCATGCCTGGTGCTTTTCTGTTCGGCTGGCCTGTACTTGGACACATGCCTCCCTTGTTCTCAGCTGGCGCTGGCCCCAATACTCACCTCTTTCATGCTCTTAGCTAGCCTAGGTTCCAGTACCTCCTGCCTCCGCCAACTCCCACTAGCCTGGGCTTTGAGGCCTTGGCCCCCTCCTTGTCCAGCTCCACTTCTATCCATTATCTCAGGCTTTACTCATGCATGCCATAGGCACCGGGAGCGCGGAGGTACCAAAGAGACTTTACTCCTGTGAGGAAGTGAACCTCACCAGCTCTTCTCTCTGCTGCCTTGGCCCTGGGTCCTTCCTGACGGATCTCAAGTGTCGTTTACATTGGGGTTGTAGGCACTGGTGTAACTACACCAGCGTAAACCACTAGTGCCGATGTGAGACACAAACAGCTACAGTCCCAGTTTGAATGCCAGCATCACCCATTAATTAAGGCGTTGGCTGGTAGGCAGCCCTGGGAAAATAACATATGCAAGCTGGTACCTGGGAGGTTTCAAGGGCTTGAGGGACAGACATCAGCAGGAGCTCCCTTATGACCCTAAGAGCCCTCAAAGCCAACAGGCAAAGGGCCCACTGTACTGTAACTCATATCAGGCCTGGCACACTCATTATCCCAACACACTGTTGCTATAACATGTATGTTAGAGGCATCATGGAAGGGATCATATGTAATCTGGCGACGTGCTGGTCCTGAAAATCACTGTGTGATGTATGTAGGGGGAGTGGGGTGCAAAGAGTTATGCGTGTGTGCTGGAAATGTGTGTTTGGGAGGCAGAGCACATGCCAGACCTGCGCTACCCAAAGGAATGTGTAGTCATCTGTCTGACCAGCTGGATTACAGGCAGAGAATAATGAAAGTACATTTACGTATACGGTAAATAAAGCTGTCAAGCTAACGAATAATGTGTCACACCCTCTCTGACCTTCCTTCCTCCTTGCATCTCTTCTCTCTGTTCCCTCTGCACCTCTTCCTATCTCCTGCTCTTGTCCCCCATCCACCATAAGAACGGCCACACTGGGTCAGACCAAAGGTCCATCTAGCTCAGTGTCCTGTCTTCTGACAGTAGCCAATGCCAGATGCCCCAGAGGGAATGAACAGAACAGGTAATCATCAAGTGATTCATCCCCTGTTGCCCATTTCCAGCTTCTGGCAAACAGAGGCTAGGGACACCATCCCTGCCCATCCTGGCTAATCGCCATTGATGGACCTATCCTCCATGAACTTATCTAGTTTTTTTTTAAAACCCTGTTACAGTCTTGGCCTTCACAACATCCTCTGGCAAGGAGTTCCACAGGTTGACTGTGTGTTGTGTGAAAAAATACTTCCTTTTGTTTGTTTGAAACCTGCTGCTTATTAATTTCATTGGGTGACCCCTAGTTCTTGTGTTATGAGAAGGAATAAATAACACTTCCTTATTTACTTTCTCGACACCAGTCATGATTTTATAGACCTCTATCATATCCACCATTACTCTCTTTTCCAAGCTGAAAAGTCCCAGTCTGATTAATTTCTCCTCATACGGAAGCCGTTCCATACCCCTAATCATTTTTGTTGCCCTTTTCTGAACCTTTTCCAATTCCAATATATCTTTTTAGAGATGGGATGACCACATCTGCACGCAGTATTCAAGATGTGGGTGTACCTTGGATTTATATAGAGGCAATATGCTATTTTCTGTCTTATTATCTATCCCTTTCTTAATGATGCCCAACATTCTGTGCGCTTTTTTGACTGCTGCTGCACACTGAGTGGATGTTTTCAGAGAACTATCCACAATGACTCCAAGATCTCTTTCTTGAATGGTAACAGCTAATTGTATATGTATAGCTGGGATTATGTTTTCCAAAGTGCATTACTTTGCATTTATCAACATTGAATTTCATCTGCCATTTTGTTGCCCAGTCCCAGTTTTGTGAGATCCTTTTGTGGCTCTTTGCAGTCTGCATGGGACTGCACTGTGCTGAGTAGTTTTCTATCATCTTCAAATTTTGCCACCTCACTGTTTACGCCTTTTTCCAGATCATTTATGAATATGTTGAACAGGACTGGGCCCAGTCCAGATCCCTGGGGGACACCACTATTTACCGCTCTCCTTTCTGAAAACTGACCATTGATTCCTACCCTTGTTTCTTATCTTTTAACCAGTTACCCATCCATGAGAGAACCTTCCCTCTTATCCCATGACAGCTTACTTTGCTTAAGAGCCTTTGGTGAGGGACCATGGAGCTTCTGTTATCTGTTGGCTTCAACCAGAAGTGGGGTGTCATCTCTCTCATACACATGCACACACATTGTGGGACTAACAAGGACATTCTATTTCTAGCCAGTAGATAGCAGGCCAGGGTAAGCGCCACACCATAGCCATTCAGAACTTCATGGCAAGAATGGGGATAGAACTTAGGTCCTCCTGCTCCAAAAGCACAGGCCCTAACATGTGAGCTAAAGGAGAACTACACTGAAGTAGGTTTCTCATCCTGTCTGTGGCAAAGCCCCTAGAGGGCAATATTCTCTCACACACAGCTCGGCTCTTACAGCACCCTTTTGTATCAGGCCCTACGTGTGCTTCAGCACTAACCTACCCTCTTTCTTGTATTTCACTTATGAGCTTGGATTAAGCAACGGGACCGTGCAGACTGCACAAGCCCATTTATTTCTGGGCATTCCTCACTTGGAGAGCAGCAGCCCAGATGTTGCTTCCTCTCTCCTCCCAGTTCATTCTGGGGACATTACAGCAGAATCTGTCTGGTGTTAGTGTCGCTGATCTAACTGTTCTTTGGGAAACATGGGTCCATCAAGGAGCACATCCATGAGAGGAGAATTACTGTAATGTGTCTGTCGGCCTCTTCACTTGAAGTGATTCATTTCCTAAACACATTCCCCCGCTCAATGATGGGGAGATGCAGGAAGAAGCCACCTTAGCAGCCAAGACATAAGTGGACAGTCTCCATAACATGCCTCAAAAACAATTCTCTCAACTTGCCAGGCAGATTTGTTATTTCACAGTTACTCAGGCTCTTATCTTATCGCAGCTGATGGCTCAGTGTAAACGCTGCATACTTCAGCCCCATTTGGCTTCCTTGCTTGGTGATATTCTCCCAAGTACCTCACTGAGTTACAGCTCCTCAGCGGTGGAGTGGCAGGCATCGCCAGCCCTCTCTCTGCTCTGATCCTCGATGTAATGCAACAACAGGTTCCATCAGTTCTCTCACTGGTTACTTTGTGAGACCCAGGCTCAGAGTACCAGGTTTACTGAGTTAGTGGCATCTGCTTGGTCCCTGGAGGATGCATGTCTAAATAAACACATCCCCACTCTTTGGCGCAACTGGCAGACTTGGCTCAGGAGAAACCCAGGACTGGAATAGCAAGAGATGCTGCAGCTGAGGTCACTGGCAGAGCTGTGCATGGCTAGTCCAGGTAGCCAGAATCTGATTGGGGAGAAGGTAGGGCTCACAACTCCAACATGGGATTTCCTAACTACTGTTATTGATGAAAAATAATAGGTGAGCAAATATACCTGAGTAAATGAACCAACTCAGGTTTGCATCTAGCTCCCTGATACTCAAACAGGCTTAAGATAGAGACAGTATTTTTTTCTCCTAGGACAGTCATAAGGCAATGTAAATGAGAATGCCATATATCTAGAGCACCTGTCGCTCAGGAAGAACTCAAGATGCTTTTGCAAATCCTGCGCCAAATCCTGCAGTCCTCACGGAGCCAAAACCTTCATTTGGTAAGAACTGGGGGCGAGATTCTCCCCTCCTTATTCACAGTGCATCGAGCCTTACTCTGTAAACCCCCACTGAAATCAACGAGGCGTAAGATGCTACAGAACACAAGTAAGGATAGCAGAATCAGGCCTCGAGTGAGGACACCAGGATAGGACATTATCTAGCACCATAGGTCACACTTCTTCCTCATTTGTTCCTTGCCCCAGGTTAGGGGTGGCCTATACTGGCAGATTTTTATTGCACCCAGCAATGACTGATCTGTGCTGGCCAGTGAGAGTGGAGCCAAGACTCAGCCTATACCCAGCTCTCCCTCACCCACGTGTTCTGGACAAGGAGTAAGGAAGCAGGCAGCCCTGAACTCAAGGTCTGAGCAGGAAACCTTGGAGTGGAAGGGGAGGGGGTGGCTCTTATTCCCGCTTACGCTTTTGCATGGGCATTGTAGTACAAATCATGATCAAGAGGGAGTGAGGGCGGCTGGTTCTGACCCTTGATTTTAATGGGACCACTTGCCAAGTCAGGTGCTAAGAGATACAGAACCTGGCCCATCATTTATAAAATGCCAGCTCCTTGCAGAGGTGCTGGGAAGATGGCAGCAGAATGACGGTTCCCAGTAAGTGAGGACAAAAATGCAATCAAACTATTAGCAATCCGACCCTCCAAGAGTGGCTGTGGCGTGATTGGGCCAGGCTGCTTCCTGGTTAGCAGCTGTCATTCTATGACTTTTGTGTGTGTGTGGACAGAATTCCAATCTCAGCAGTTTCATGAAGGGTGAGGGGGAGCCTGGGCTTAGCAGAATACCCAGGGCCCGGGAAGCACGGAGCTGCTATTAGAAGCTGAGGATGTGTCATGCTTCCCAGGATTGGACCCATAACTTCCAGCTGACTTCAGCTTCAGTGTAGGAGTTTTACAACTTTTCATTTTGTCTTGTGCAACTGATTTTTCCCTGGCCTCCCGCCAACCCAGAACATGAAGAGCCCGGCATTCTCAGAGCGCAGGAGATGGGGTTGCACTGCCTCTGTCAAGCACAGAGACTCCTCCAGTGCATTCCTGCATGCACGGCCCCTGCATTCCCCAGCTCTTCTCTTCTCACAGACAGGTGGGAACAATAGATGCTAGAAGCCTTGATGTCAGCAGCCCGGATTGTTTTCTAATCCTGGAAGGAGTGAGAAGGCCTGAATTCCCCCACCCCTGATATTCATTCTTGAACTGTGAAAGGGGAAGGTTTGGTTAGGGGAAGTCTTGCTGATGGTATGTCTGGCTCTGTTGAGCACATGCCAAGGAAGGAGCGGACACTGTCATACTAGCGGACATGTTTAGAAGCAGTTGATGAGCCTCTTACTAGTCAAAGATAGAAGGCCACTTATTTATACTGATACTTTCACGAGATTGGGATCCCTTTATAAGCTCAGTGCAGAAGGTCAGTATTTTTTCTCGCCGCTCACATACTCCCATTTCAGCTCCATCTCGGCTGTGCAACAATGCCTGACTGAACTATAAATCAATCGTGGGAATTGGGTCAGTTATTTGGCCTTTTGCGGCGCCAGTGCTCTTGACGCACTTTACAAACATTTGTTAAGTGCCCCGGCACCCCTGGGAAGAAGGTATTATTATACCCTCTGTGTCAGCAGTACTCCACTCAATGAACTAGACGGCTAATTGGGGCGTGGTGTCCCTTTAAGGACTTCTGCACCTTGATTATGTCACTGCAAAACCGCATCATGCCATGTTGACACAAGGCCCTGCATACACAATGTCAGGATATTTTTCCATGGTTATGTACTCTCTGCCTGTACCCGGTTGCTTAGAGGCAAGGGAAAGGCGATTCTCTTATCTTCCATCTCCTCTCTTACTGGCTTCTTGGAAGGATGGCCAGACAGTGAACCCATTCTGATCCAGCCCGTCGCTGCTATTTGCCCTGCCTCATATGCCTCAGGCAAAACGAGAAGAGCTCTGAGCAGTCTGGGGGAGTGTATGAGAAGCACATGTGGTGCCCTCAGCCCTGTGTGTGAAGTAACACTGATGTACTCGGATGGGGAAACAAAGACAGAGGCGGGTACTTGCCCAAAGCTGAGGCCAAGCCAGGGATAGAAGCCAAGTATTCAGTTCTATGCACAGACACCACAATTTCTGGGGGGGAGGCCTCGTGCTGCAGATTAATGAGCATGGGTGTTTACGTTAGTGACTGTCCGAGTTGCATGTTTGCGGGGTCTCCGTTCTCTCCATATCAGAGATGGTTGGTTTATAAATAGTTATCAGCTGTGGGCCTGGCAAACTCACCATGGGACCTGACAGCTAAACTGGGTTCTTTTCACCTCATGCATCAGGATTATTAATAGATGACTCTGCACCCACTGCTATACCCTCAGGGATATCGGTCTTCAGTGGGTTTGTAAACAAGTCTGTAGATGATGCCCAGGGAGTAGATTCCAGCTCACTCTCAGCGGTAGCTAGAGGAAGAAGTAAACCTTTTTGTTACTGACATCAGCCAGAGACAGATAGACAGAGGAGGAACAGACCTTAGAGGAACATAATAGTCTCTTCTGGCTTTAAAACCTATGAATCTTTTGCACAAGGTAGTACCATTTGTCACAGCAGAGCTGTCCGGTAAAGATTCACTGGCATGGGTAAGGCCTTTCACATCTGCTGGGCTTACAGTAAGAGAGATGATAACACACACAAGGTCCAAGGGTTGCCTCGGAGACAGCAATAAGCAACGTGCTGCCAGATGACTGGGTCTCATACTGCAGCCAGTTCCTGCTAAAAATGTGATCTCAGTTGTGTGCGCACCATTATCGGACATTCCTGCAGGAAAGTCTGACTCTGATTCACCCAGCCATGGTTCTACTTTATGAAGCTGTTTAGTCATGTTCGTTGGCTTTGTCTCCCAACACCTGGGCTGTAATTCTTTGCCCCAACAAACTCACTCATTCACACATCCCATCCCACACCAGTTACAATAAGACTGAGGACAATACAAGTAAGGGATGGAAAAGACCTGCCAGAACATCTGCTCCACCCCAGGTGGTGAATGCAAGATTGTTCCCTACGTTTTATTCCCCAGTCTGACCTAGAGGTTCCACCACGCATCTTGGGAGACCGTTCCATAGTCTCACAAAACTCACCATTAGGAAACATGCCCTGACATTCTGCCTGATTCCATCCCATTACTCCTGATTCCATCCCCTTGTCCCGGCATAAGCAATTCCTCACCCGTCTTGGCATTTGGAAATAGTTAAATGGGTCTCCTGTTTTCATCCTTTGTCCACCAAGTTATAGGTATTATCACTAAGGCTAAGATTTTGTCACGGATATTTTTAGTAAAAGTCATGGACAGGGCACGGGCATGGAAGCCTGTGACCTGTCTCTGAATTTTACTAAAAATATCCCTGACAAAATGGGGACTAAGCCTGGGCAGCTGCATGTGGGCTGGGAGCTCCAGAGCCCCCCACCTCCCGTGTGGGCTCTGAGCTCCAGGGTCCCCCTCCGCTGGCGGCTCTGAGCTGCGGGGGTTCCCCCTGCCGCCAACAGCCACCAGGAGCTCTGGGGTTCCCCCATCGCCCGGGGTGGCCAGGAGCAGCGGGGGTCCCCCCCGCCACCCACGGTGGCTGGGAGCTGTGGGGGGGTCTGCTTGCCGCCCGCAATGGCTGGGAGCTGCATGGGGCTCCCACCGCTTGAGGCAGCAGGGGTATCTCACAGCTCCCTGCCTCTGCAGCTCCCAGCCAGTGCTGGCTGAAGTCACGTAGGTCTTTGGCAGTCATGGATTCCGTGACTAAATCACAGCCTTAATTAGCACTAGCTTTCACTCTTTTCACTTCCTCTTCCACTGGCTCCTCTTTGGCCAAATTGTGCTACATTTCTTAAAAGTACACTACCGTTTTTGATTACACAAATAAAACAAAGCAAGTGTTGAAAAGAATTCATTATAGAATCACAGCACCCCAGGGTCAGGAGGGACCGCAAGGGTCATCTAGTCTAACCCCCTGCCAAGATGCAAGATGGTCTACTCTAAACCATCCAAGGCAGATGGCTATCCAGAATGAATACAAGATTAGGTCCCGGGAAGCGGCTTTACCCTGTAGTGACTGATCCGTTTAGCAGGTTGTATTTTATACTAGAGTCGCCAGAGTCACCCTGTCAGGTAAGTGGCACTGGTACCACAGACAGGATTACACCACCACCACCAGAAAAATCAATAGCTTCTCAAGTAATACAGAAAGAAGGGGGGAAAGGAAATACCTACTTCCTGATGGGGATGTTAAGCAGAGGCAAAGCCTAAATAAAACAGCTGTCAAACTGGATCAGACCAAGGGTCCATCTCATTCAATATTCTGACCTCAACAGTGGCCAACAGCAGATACTTCAGGGGAACATGGAAGAAATCCTGCAATAGGCCGTGATGGAATAACCAGCTCACAGAGAAATTTTCTTCCTGAGTTTCAGCAATTAGAAACTGGCTCAGGTCCTGAAGCAGGCGGCCTTGCAAACCTCAGGATTTTTAAGCCCTAACTGCAACAAATGGGGATATTCTTGTTATCCATATAAGTGATCAATCCTTCATTGAACCCTGCTAGTCTTGGCCCCAGTGATATCTTACGGCATCAAGATCCACAGGGTAAGTGCGCTTTGTGTGAAAACACTGGGATTGACTGAAAGGGGCAGAGATGGCAGCTACCAGGTAGCTGAAATCTTAAGACCCAGCTAACTAGGAGCAATGGCAGAGAGTTCACCTCTGTTACCCAGAGCTATGATAAGGCTCTGGGACAGCCTCAGGGATAGGGGTAGGCCTGCAAGTGCTCCCAAGTATTCAGGAGAGCGTAAAGTTCTCCACTGTTCTATCAGTTTAATTAATAAGCATCCTGCCTGTTAATAATTTACTGCCAACTCGTTCAAGTAATCACTCATCAGCCAACCCTAGCTGCTCGGCTAAGGGACGGGAAAGCCACACTGCTGCTCCTCTGGCTGGCCTTATTTCATGGATAAAAGTTTTGACTCTGTCATGCTACTGCCTTTTATCAATATTAAATTCAAATAATCAGCAACCAGACAGTGTAGAACAGACTTGTACCTGGGCAAATGGGGTGCCACACTTGGTGCGGTTTTCACTGGACTGGAGGGGTGGTTAAGAAGACAGAAAATATCATAATGCCAATCTATAAATCCATGGTACGCCCACACCTTGAATACTGCTTGCAGTTCTGGTCACCCCATCTCAAAAACGTTATTTTAGACTTGGAAAGGGTACAGAGAAGGGCAACAAAAATGATTAAGGATATGGAACAGCTTCCATATGAGGAGAGATTAAAAAGACTGGGACTGTTCAGTTTGGAAAGAGATGACTAATAGAGGATATGATAAAGGTCTATAAAATCATGACTAGTGTGGAGAAAGTGAATAAGGAAGTGTTATTTACTCTTTTACATAACAGAAGAACCAGGGCCACCCAATGAAATGAATAGGCAGCAGGTTTAAAACAAACGAAAGGAAGTATTTCTTCACACAACGCACAGACACCCTGGGGAACTTGTTGCCAGGGTGGTTGCGAAGGCCAAAACTATAACGGGGTTCAAAAAAGAACTAGACAAGTTCCTGGAGGACAGGTCCATCAATGGCTATGAGCCAAGGTAGTCAGGGACGCAACCCCATGCTCTGGGTGTCCCCAACTTCTGACTGCCAGAAGCTGGGAGTGGATGACAGAGGATGGATCACTCGATGATTGCCTGTTCTGTTCATTCCTACTGACGCGCCTGGCATTGGTCACTGTTGGAAGACAGGATACTGGGCTAGATGGACCATTAGTCTGACCCAGTACGGCTGTTCTTACGTTCACTTGACTGGCATGAAAAGGGTAAATCACAAGTGTAAGATTAACACCTAGAGAGTAAGATGATAGAAGATCTCACTTAACTAATTCTCAACAAAATTCTGTATTTTATATTCCTAGCCGTTCCAGGAGATGGAGTTAAGAAATGGAACGGTTAGGTCGAACATTAGGAAAAACTTTCCTAATGGTGAGAGGTCTGCCAGGCTGTGGAACAGTCCCCAAAGGGAAATGATGGAAGGCACATTGCTTAAGTCACTGAAAACTGGACAAAATATAGGAAAATATAGTGTAGGGAACAAATCTGCCCCAGGAGGAGGTGGATGAACCAGATGACCTCATAGATCTTTTCCATCTCTAATGTCTGTGATTCTAGGAATTCCCAAAGGAAAAAAAAAAGGTCGTTTACAGATCAAGAACAGCTTAGAGCAGAAATCTCAGACTGGTCAGTGGGTATTGTGACCTGTGGTGCCTGGGGCAGCCCTCACTGGAAATGCCAAGGTCAGGGCAGGCTGCAGAAGGGAGAGCAGATCCTCCCAAGACTGGTGGGTAACACGAAAGTTAAACTCCCCAACTAGTCACAAACTGTTCTTCTGATCCCCCACACTGGTTACCTAGAAGCAAAAAAGAAATCACACCGCCCCCTTTATTGCATTCCAGTTCTCTAGTTCCCAATCAGCACCTAGGTCCAGTACAATGAGAAGTTATTTAAAAAACTCTGCTCACTATACAAAATGTTCTTCTGACCCCAAAGGGTCAGCCACATTACCAGGTAAGTATAGACCCAAAATACCATGCTGCCAGCCAATCCTTTAGTATCTAAAACTAAAGGTTTATTATAAAGAAAGAAGAAAAAAACAAGAAGAGAGATGTTAAACGGTAAAACAGTCACATACATACAAAGACTTCAAAGTCCATATAATCAGGTTCCTAGCAGTAAAACAGGCTTGTGGCTGTTCAGACCGCGTATTAGTCTTACAAAATTGCCCCAGGCAAAACATGGTAAAAATAGGACACTTTCTTGAGCTGAAGGACAGACAGCAGCAAGGTGAAGCAAAAGCTTTTCCCATCAGCTTTTCCCTTCCTGTTCATCTGAGCCTACCATAGACACGTGTCCCCATTCGCTTCCTCTGCACTTATATCACCTCCTCCCATTCTTCCCACTCAGACAGTAAAACCCTATTTATCTGAAAGTTCTGTGATCTGAGATGGTATCATGTCCTCCCCCTCCATCACAAACATCCCCTCATGAACAATTGATGGTCAACCCATGCATCTGAATTAATTCCTCCACTTCCCTTCTATACCTCTATTCTATTCAAATAGTTTACATTTTGCTCCATTTGTGACCACAAAGTTAAGAAGTTTTTAACCAGGAACACAGCTAAAAAACATTGTTGCCAAGTGAATAATCGCTAACAAATAATTTATGATGCCAAATTGTACATGTTTTTCTTTTCATTAGCAGATGGTGATATTCCTGAATTTGAAGTTATTCACAAAAGTTTCCCTCTGTGTCAATAACCATCTGCCACAACCTGGCCCAGTCTCATTCTCTGGATGGACAGTAGTCTTGGTTTGGATCCAACCACTGGATCCCACATGCTTCCAAGCCCCTGGATCTGGGTAGCAACTGATCGCTGTTCCTAGCTCTGGGTACCTCAAGCGCATGGTCAGGTGCAGATGCTGTCTCTGACACCCTTTTTGGGGAGTGGGACCCTGCAGTCTGGATGCCGAGACCCTGAAACCAGTGCCTCAGTCCTCCCAAGTCCCCCGGTTGCTGAAACACGTTTCCCCTTAGTCCATCTGGCTGTGGGAGCTCTGGTTTCCTAGTTACAATGTGGTTGTAAATTAAAGAAACCTCACAGGCTTAGCAAAGGAACTTCTTACACATATGTGCGACTGCACACACATTGTACTCTTAAAGAAGCACAAGAGAATCACAGATCTATGGACACACAACAAACTCTTGAACACACTCTTCCTTAGGGTCCTCACGAAGTCAATGGCCCTGCTGCTGGCAAACCCATTGTAGAGTAGTTGGTTGCCCCCTGATTGCTCTGTCACAGCTTCCCAGACGCAGTCTCTCTACTAGGTGTCAAGTTCCTACTACAAAATCCACGCTCAAAGGTGACATTCAAAATGGAGTTTGAAATACATGGCATTTGCAAAACCAAAACGGAATCCATAAACGAACATAGACTTATCCCCCAAACTGTCAAGCAATTGTTTACAATACTCAATATTCGAGCTTCATGTGGCATTGGTTAGTTACATAGGTCACACGATGTGGTTTTTGTTTGCTGGTTGGAAAACTCAGAACTAAAGCTGTGAATAATGCAGCAAAATATACAATTCGAATTCTGCATTGATAGAATGGAGGATTCAAGCATAAAACTCACTTTCTTATTAATTTGTATTGCCATAGTGCCCCCCCAGAGCCCCAGTCATGGCCTGGGACTCAATTGTGTTAGGTGCTGTACAAACACAGAACAAAGAAAAGGTCCCTGCTTTCAAGAGCTTACACTTTACATATAAGACAAGAGACGACAGATAGGAGAGCACAAAGAAACAACAAGACAATATTGGCTAGCAGGATGGGCACTGGTCTCAGCACACCTGCTGCCTAATCATTCACAAAACAGGATTCACACTAGGAAAATTCCACTCTCATGTTCCCAGGAAATGAACATCAAAAGGTCACAAAAGCAACTGAATCTAAATTCATTTTAGAACACAAATGAATATTCACAAAGCAGATTTTCCCCACAGATTTTCCTGGCTCTAGCTGTTTCCCTATTTACATGAAGCACTTTTGCTAACATGCCCTGAACTTCATCTCCTAACCGTTTCAATGTCTTTGGCTGTATAGAGCCCAACTTTCAAATGCGGACAACACACTAGGAAGTTTAAGTGTTACATTTGGGTGCTCACATTGTCATTGACCCATTCTATGGCTCTGTGGGGGCATCTACATGATCTGAAAATCTAAAGGGTGGATTTGGACACCCTATTAAGGCACACATTTGAAATCGGAGGCCACAGCATATATTCCTCAAAAGGGCATCATCTCTATGACCTGGAGGTGCATCCTAGGTCTTATGTGTTCCACAGGGAAGACATGGCATATGTACCTAGGCAGGTATGCAGAGGTGGCAGAGCCTTTCCAAAAGTGGGGGGGCCAGGGGCCCCCACCCCGCCCCTTCTGCCCGAGACCCCAGCCAAGCCAGAAGCCAGAGCAGGCCAGGAGCAGACCCTCCACCTGCCCTGGGCAGGGAGCCTGGGGACATAGGCTGGGGGTTGCTCTTGCTCCCCACCCCATCCCAGGCAGGTGGAGGGTCCATGGCGTGGCGCCCCATGCTGCCCGGGCTCCCCAAATGGGCTCCAGCTGCTGACCTGGCTGGGGGGGGGGGGCGGGGGAGAGGGGAAGGGAGGGAGACCTGTGGTGAGAAGTGGACAGGACAGGCCCTTCCACTTTCAAAAAGTGGGAGGACCATGGGCCCTCTGGCTCCTCCGGTTCTAGCGCCTTGCAGGTATGCCATATCCAGAATGGTGTCCATGACCGATGAAGAGAAATCACATTGTTATGACATCAAGGCCCATTAGTGGTTCACTGCTCTGCATCAGCAATTCTTGTGAGGCCTGACATAGTCACTACACCTACCACACTGTTGTCATGATATATACTCAAATGGTGGCATATCATTGGAAAACTCATAACTTTCTGACCATTAGTATTCTTGTGTGATGTATGTATGGGGTGTGTCCAAAGCGCTATGGATATGTGCCAGAAGTATGTTTTTAAAATTTGTTTTGGAAAGCAGTTCATAAGCAAAGTCTGTCTTAGATAAAGAAATGTGTATTTGCTTGTCTGATCAACCTGGTCATCAGGCAGAAACAATGAAAATCTGTGATGGGGTGTTAACCCCACATTTGCCCTGAAATGGTTAATGAAGACAAAGAAGGGAGCTAATTAACCCAACAGGCCACAGCTGAGAGGAACCAGGTGGCTAAGTAATCCCCAGATTGAATGAAGAAGCCCAGTTGAGGATGAATGAGCTGCGCTGGGACTATCAAAACAGGAAACTGGAAGCAGAGAGGCCTGCTGGGAAAGTCTGCAGTCACTCCCTGGGAGAAGGGAGGTGCATTTGGGTTGGTAAACCCAGGGGGCACCCAGGGAGGTAGGAAAGGGCTCAAGGAAAGGCAGTAAGGCCTAGAAGAGAACAGATCTTGACTGCTTTCTAGAGTGTCCCTCAGCTGGAACCCAGGGTAGAGAGAGTGGGCCCAGGTTCCCGCCAGCCACTGAGGGAGTGGCACCACGGGCCAGTGAATGGGAAGACTGCCCAGGACTGCTGAAGGAAGACTTTGATACTCCAAAAAGGGACAATGCAGATAGTGACCTGGCCAGAGGGCTGAGTCATGACAAGGCAGCAGCAGCTTGTGGAGTTACAGGGGGGCTGCAGACCCAGAGAGACAGAGTGCAACTGTGGGAATGGGCGTCAACCTTGTGAGCTATCCCCCAGAACAACCAGGAGGCAGCGCCATCCTAGCGGTGAGTGGAGCACCCTGTCACAAGGTACATTTATATAAAAGGTAAACAAAACCATCAACCTAGAGTGGGGCAGATAGCCTCTTAATTATAGAGACAAGGGGTCTGAACCTCAAACGATAGATAAATGAATTAACTGACTGTATACAATACTGTATTATAAGTGTATTGAGTATGCCTTTTCTGAAAACTAATGACACACTGGTGATTAATATCATTGTGAAAGGTATGTATAACACTATATGAGGATTTATGGCTATTCACTAATATTATGCTTTAAAGTCTGTGATTAAAAGGTGTACAAACCAAACATGCCAGGGGGAGTTGATAAACAGGTTTTCTCCTGACAACGAAAAGAGGCCAACACCTCAAATCGTGTGGCCAAATTCAATGGGCTATTCATTTGCATTGGCGGTTGCAGGGAGAGATCATTGGCATTGTAAAAATCACCCGTGGGGGAGAGGACAGCCTGGAGTCTACACACGACAGCCGGGTGTCCACAGCCAGCAGGGAAAAGGAACTTTATCGGGGTTTACTTTTCAAAGAATACATTTCAAAGGCATATTGGACTATAAAAAGAAAGGAGAGAGATCCCCCATAGGTATCCATCACTTGGGGGTGGGGGTTCAAGAGGCCAGACCTCTTGAAATCACAGGATACTGGGCCCTTCATGCGAGGGAGAGGAAGTCTCTGGGAACTGAATACAGGTGAGAAAGACTGTAACTTGCTGAAGTTAAGTTTTGTTTAGAAGTCTATTTTTATTTTTGTTTGTAATCATTTCTGTCTTGGCCCCTGATACTTGGTATCACTTAAAGCCAGGACTTTTTAATCAACTTGTTTTGCTTTTACAAGAAACCAATTCAGGGCTGTGCTAGAAATGAATGTGTTTGTCAAAGCCCAGTTAAATGAATGAGGAACAGTGTATAGACTCTTTAAAGGAGCAACAAACAAGGTTCTGAGTGTGCTACAGTCAGCAGGACTTGACACTACAAGGCTGACAGTTTAGGAGAAATTTGGGACTGGAGGGATGTAGGGATCTCTGCAAAAAGTAACCAGGCTGTAGAAGCCAGGGTGTGACCTGCGTGCTTGTAGGCTGGCTGTTGGTGTCCAGGCTGTGAACCACAACAGCATAGTGTTGAAGGCAGCCAGAGTTGCAGAGTAGGAAGTGACCTATCCCTTTATTGGTCTGGGTTGAACCCCAAAATGTTTCTCTCAGTCCTTGAAGTTAGTGAGGTTATTCTAATGAATAGAGTAACCAACTGGGATTCCAAGAACCACCACAAAAATGAAGAGGGGGCTGGAGGGACTGACTCAGGAGAAAATGATTAAGAGGGGTGAGTGAGGGAACATAAACTGCTAGTGATATACAGATCAAATAAACATTACGGAGAGTGGAATTATTTAGGACAATAGAAGGGGGCGGGTATAACGAGGAGTCATGGGATGAAATTAGGAAAAGGAAAATTTAGGCTGAATATCAGGAAAACTCTCTTAATGGTGAGACCTAATAGGCTGTGGAATAATTTCCCAAGGACAGAGGTGGAATCTCCACCCCAGGGTACATTTATAATTAGACTTGAGAAAACAATGGAGAATGGAATATAGGAAACAGTTCTCCAATAGCTGAGGAAAGGGATTAGATGATCTAATAGGTTTTATTCCTCCCCCCCCTTATTCTTAGGCATCAAATCCTCAAGACCTTAGTCCTTACTCAGCATAGTTATTACTTCTATCAGGATAAAGCCCATTGGCCCAGTCAGGATCGGGGCCCTGCTGTGCTAGATACAACACAGACAGAGAAGCGGACATGGCTGCTTTCCTGAACAGCTTACAATGTAAGAAAGGAGTTTTGCCACCATAAGGAGGGTAAGATTTGGATGAGGGGCTCTGCCTTTTCACTCCAGGTAGAACGTGCTCAGCAAAAAGCCAACAAGACCCCTGGCCTGAAGCATGCATCAGAGAACAACTGGGTACAAGACAGCAAACAGACCCACAGCGAGGTGTGCCCAGGACAGCTGGCTGGAATGAGGAGGGCTCAGCTGACAGGAGTTTGAAAGCTGGTCCAAGCACACAGGATAGCCTGGATAAAGCTGTGTAGTCAAGAGTGAGTGGAGGACATAAATGGAGCTACCCTGAGAGGCCCATGGTCCGAGCAGGGAGAAAATGGTGGCAGAGGTGGGCAGATGTAGGCGGGACCAGAACTGTGGAGATCTACTCCCATTAACACAAGAACACACAGGGGTCAATACTTAAGTATGGAAAGTGGGGTTGGCCTCCCTGGAAATGCTTCCAACATGGAATCCTGTACCCAATGCCATCCAGTTCTTTGCCACAAGAGAAATACAACCTAACCCTAATCCTTACAATACATCCCAAATGGTAATACAAAATTGCATTCGGTTATAGCCCCTTCCTCAGAGTAGCTGTGGACTGTTTTTGAAGTGGGCATGGGAGTCGGGAGACGGTTTCTTTTAATAACTCTGCCACTGACTCACTTTGTGGCCTTGGGCAAATCACTTTGCCTCCTTGTACCTCTGTTTCCCTCTCTGTAAAATGGGATAATGATACTCTACCCACCTTGGTAAAGTATTTCCAGCTGAGAAAGTGCTATTGTTATCATATCAGATGATCCTGTAGTAGTTCATGTTTGTAAATCAAGCCACACAACACCCCTTCTGAAGCAGGCAAATAGCCTTGCTTTACAGAGGGGAAAACGTACAACACAGGTGAAGAGACTTGCCCAGGGTGACTTAGTGAGTCAGTGACAGAGGTGGGAATAGAACCCTGGAGACCAAGTGCCAGTCCCTTACTTCAATTACTAGATTTTTATTTGCTCAAAATGAGGGTGGCTCAGCTAGCTGAGGAAATCTGGACCAATCACCTCCCCCTCCTCTCCAAAGGGATATATTTACATATAGGCGGAACGAATACACAGTATGTCCCACATTGGGCCCTATGATCAGTACTAGAGCCCTGAAGAGTTTCAATCTGGATCTAAACTTCCCCAAAGCTCAGAGCTGTTCTCTGACAGGCTGAGTCAAACTGCTGTGTCTAGAGAGATGGGCCAGCTGAAAAGTTTACATCTATCCAGGCACTTATATGGCTTCCATCAACACAGTACCTGAGCCTCTCACAAAGATTAATTAATGTACTCTCACAATACGCCAGTGAGGCAGGGAAGTCTTCTCCCCAGGTTACTGATGGGGAAGGGGGGCGGGGGGGGGGGGGGAACACACTATGAAGGCACAAAGAGGTGAAGACACTTGCCCAAAGTCACTCTGGGAGTCAGGATCAGAGCCAGGAGTGGAACTTGGGTCTCCTACCTCCTAGTCAAGTGTCTAAACCACAAGATCAACCTTTCCCTCAGACGGGCGGCTCTAGCTTTTTTGCCACCCCAAGCACAGCAGTCAAGCTGCCTTCGGCGGCATGCCTGCGGGAGGTCCCCGGTCCCGTGGATTTGGCGGCATGCCTGCGGGAGGTCCGCCGGTCCCCGGTTTCGGCGTACCCGCCGCCGAATTGCTGCCGAATCCATGGGACCGGCGGACCTCCCGCAGGCAAGCCGCCGAAGGCAGCCTGACTGCCGCCCTCACAGGGACCGGCAGGGTGCCCCCCGCGGCTTGCCGCCCCAGGCACGTGCTTGGAGCGCTGGTCCCTGGAGCCGCCGCTGCCCTCAGACCACTGGGTACTCAGATAGGGAGCTTCTGTACGGGCCCATGACCTATGAAGCCATCTCTGCAACTGCATTTGATGTCCCTTTTTTCTCCATCGTTTCGAGGGAGGCATAGAACGTGTCCTAAACCTTGCTACAAGATCTGGTTTCTGCTCACCAGCGTTACTTAGAGCTGCTGCTGCTGCTGGGTGGAGCGGGAGAAGGGGGACTGTTGAACACACAGTTTGAATATGAACAACACAGAAGAGGTTTATAGTTCCTGAATGGAAACGAAACCCCTTTGTATGGATTGGAGATTCACGGGCCAAACTGTTCCCCTCAGACCTTTTTCCCCTCCCCCCCGTCCTTTGGCTTTTTATTACACCCCACATGAGACATCTGGCCTGAAGTTTACAGGTCACAGTTTGCTTTGGCATTGGATGGATTTTGGAGTCCACCGTGTTTAAACAGGATTTTATGAATTGAACCGAGTCCTTCTTTTCTGCCATGCTTCAAATTAAGATTTCCACATATGCATTTAATAGCGATTCACTTGAGTAAGACACTTATTACATGTTCAGTAAAAATCAGCCGACAAAACGGAACACCCTCATTGAGGATTAACAAACTTATAATTCAGTGGCTCCATGACAGCTGTTAAACCTCAATACAACTGTCGTGTCATAATCCATTCTTTTATTAAGATAACTGCCTTATTAATGATGATTAAAGGGCTAACCCTTCTGCACAGATCTAATGCCTTTCGCTGAAAGTCCTCAAAGCAAATCACAAAAGTCGGTTTTACAGAGGAAGAGGCTAAGTATGTCTACGCAGCTCCTGGGAGGATACTTCCCAGCATGAGTTGGCACACATGCTAGCTCTGCTTGAGCAGGGGCACTAGAAAGAGCAGTGTAGCTGGGGGTAGCAGGAGCAGCAGCTTGGACTAGCTACCTGTGTGCAAATCCCCCCGTACTACATACTAGGGCGACTGGCCCAGGCTACCACCTGTGCTACCCTCCTAGCTGCACTCTTGACATACCCTCAACCAGGAAGGTGAAGTATTCTGCTCATGGTCTTGCGAGTTAGTGGCGGAGTCAGGAAATAACCCAGGTCACTTGGCTCCCAATCCCCTGCCCTAACTACTAGAGACACTTCCATTTTACCTTTAAGGAAGTGTAATCTGGAGGTCTAAGAAAGGATGGCTGCTTATAGCACTGGACTGGATCTCTGCAGATCTGGGTTCACCTCCTAGCTGTGCTGCGGACTCCCAGTCTAACTGGTCACTTCATATACACAGACAAGACAATGAGGGGAGAATGGAAGTATTTTTATTCCCATTTTATATGTGGGGAACTAAGAGAGAAATTCAGGGGCTTGGCCAAAGTCACACAGAGCAGGGAATTGAACTAGTTCAGTGCCTTAACTACAACGACTTGCTCAAAGGTACAGAGTCAGTGGTGGAGCCAGAAACAGAATCCGGGGTCAGATTTTTCCCCAGAGCACAGCACCCAGCAGCTCTCATCAGGACACTTCTGGGCAGGGAATGATGTGACCCTTGCTACTGAGCTCTTTAGAAAATCTAACCCCCCCCATTCTGGTGCCTAAATAGAAGCCGAATTTTGGAAATTTGGCTCAAGGAGTGTAGGCTCTCAGTCCTATACTTAGTACGCTAGAGCCTGCGCCTCAGTCATCAGAACAAGACACACTGTCGCCCTTCGTTCAGGCTGACCTTCCATCATGAGATATACCAGAAGTTCCTGCTTGGGCCACAGGGCTCAGTGATGACATAATTCTAGCACTAAATCTAAACCACATTGCAATGCTTGGCTGAGTTTGCAGAGTTTTTTCTTTCTAGTCCCCAGATTTTTTAGTAACGATGATATTTTAGGTTTACAAAAATAAAAATACCTCCTAGCCTCAGCACTTAGTTTGAAGATGCTCTTCCATGTATGGTAAAGGCAACTGACCAGTTCCAAAGGTCATGCAGAGAGTAAAGCGGCGGGGAGGGGCAAATTACTACTTCACACAAGACAATAGCCTTTATTGTAGCCCTGGGAGTTGGCCTATGAATACACTCGGGCAGTCTCCCAATTATTTGAGTATGAAGTGAAATGTTTTGCCAAAGCCCCATAATGGGCTGCAGATTTTGATATTAATTAATGGTTAAAGCATTTGTAAAATGTGCTACGTTCGGCTGGAAATTGCGTCACATTTCCCTTGAGATATTTCATCCTTCTCAACAGAGATTCTAGGACAATTCGCTGTCCCTTTAATCACCATTCTGCATGCGGCTTTCACGCAAGACCGACTGACCCTTTCCCACCTGTGCAGCAGGGACAGTCAGGCCTGGTCTACACAGCTGTTGTACTGGTATATAACAAAGTCAGTTAGTGGTACTGATAGTTACACTGGTACAACCCCTACTACACACAATACCAGCATAGCCTATTCCCCTTCCTCTACAACAGGGGTTCTCAAACTAGGGGTCGGGACACCTCAAGGAGTCGTGAGGTTATTACATGGGGGGGTCGCAAGCTCTCAACCTCCAGCTCAAACCCCGCTTTGCCTCCAGCATTTATAATGGTGTTAAATATATTTAAAAGTGTTTTTAATTTATAAGGGGGGGGTCGCACTCAGAGGCTTGCTGTGTGAAAGGGGTCACCAGAAAAAAGGTTGAGAGCCACTGCTCTACAGGAATAAGCATTTCGGTGTCCCCTGGAAGTTGGAGCCAAGGGCAGCTGCTTTGCTCACCCACCCCTAGAAATGGCCCTTATCTGCACACACAAAAGGAAGTTTGTACTGCTTCAACAATAGTTAAAGCAGTACAACTTTTGTATGGTGATATGGCCTTACTAGCCCATTTGTTTACAAACAAGGAGGGATTCTTTTAATCCTACATCATCGGTTTAGATGCTATAATAGTGGATACTTTAAAAATACATTCGCGATCTAGGGCCTGATTTTGCAAGTGCACTGAGTACCTGGCAGCTCCCATTAATTTCAGTGGGAGATGTAGATTTTCGGCACCCCAATTAGGCCATGGTCCAATTCCGGTTGAAATCAATGGAAAGTTGTGACAACAGGAGTTAAATTCAGCTCAAAATCAGGCCCTAGTTAGGGTGACCAGATAGCAACTGTGAAAAAACAGGACAAGGGATGGAGGGGTAACAGGCGCCTATATAAGAAATAGTCCCCAAAAATGGGACTGTCCCTTTAAAAACGGGACATCTGGTCACCCTACCCATAGTTAACCCACTCCCTTGTCAAGCAAAAATGAAGAAAAATGGGTACAGATAAGCCACTTTTCTGCAAACACTTGAGGATTGTTAAGAGACAATACCAGGACAGGAAAAAGCCTGGGACCCCAAAGAACTAAAAAACTATAGCAAACTAAAAAGGGTCTCTCTCTCTCAAGAGAGCAGGGAGTTGTTTGTGGGAACCAAATTGAGACACACACCTGCTGGGGATGTCTGAAGAAGTTAGGTCTGCCTTTTTCTCTAAATGCTTTGTTCCTATTGTTAAAATAAACAATGCATTGGTTTCAGAAGCCTGTTTTGTCACGGTACACCATTGGCACAGAGGGGCACCTAGCCCTATACCCATGACAACTACTATTCCTTTACGCAAACGAAGACAGAAAAGAATCTTAGTCATTAGCAACGTCCACTAATCCCCTCTAGGACTAGTCTAAATTAGCAATGACCTTTCCACAACATTTTGCGGGAACATTTTGATCCATTTGTTTTGCATGACCCTCTGAGCAGTCAAAGTGCTTTTCCATCAAATTCTAAACTCTGCCACCCCTTCCACAAATCCCCTCTCCCCCCGGTCAGTTTGCAAAATTCTCCTCTTCTAGCTCATGATTTTGCCCATTCCAAATGTCATACAGAAGACCCATGGCCGCCATTTTTGAGCATTTTTGGCATATAGAGATATAGAACAACATGTACAAAAAGTCCACATAGATTAATATGGGAAGTACACACACACACACACACACACAGGCATGGGGTTGACAAAATCTACACCTTTCAGGCAGAATTTCAGGCATCCAGAATAAGCGAACCAAGTTTGAAATTACATCTTAAATTGTTCTTGCTGTTGTTCATGGTGTGTCAGACAAGGCAGCCTGTTATCTCCAGCAGCATTACTGATCCTTATCTATACACTATGACTACAAGGGCAACAAAATTTTAAAAATGTAGATTCAAGGGTGCAGGAACAATTTGAGGGTGCTGAGAGCCATTGAACCAAACCATAAACCCTGTATATGATGGAAACCACTTCAAACCAGAGGGTGTGGCAGTACCCCCAGCACCCATGTGCAGATTTTAAACTAATAAAACCCTATTGTACATAAAAGCACAGAGTCAACCAGCCCCGCAACCTAAACAAACTCCAGGGAAACCTAGGCATCTCAAAAGATTCAGGTACACTTTGACCTTTAATCCTACCTTTTATTGTCTTCTCATTGGCTGAATACTCCCACAACCTGGAATACTTGCTCTCTCATAATGTTTTTGTGGGAGGCTGCCAGGTGAGATCCTAAAATCTTGGGCTGTCTTCAGGGTGAGGAGACTTTAAACAACACTTTCTCCATACTGCACCAGAACACACAGCTGCTTCTTCTGTCTCTGAAAAAGAAAGTCATTATGGCTTCTACTAGCCCATTTGACCACAAGAGGTATGCCCAGCCAATCAGGTAACCAGAACCAGTACCATAGGACTCAGCCCAACTCTAAATGTAAAGAAGGAATAGAGAAAGTTTGGGCATATGCTTTTTTCTGCATTGTCACCTTTCACCCATTTGGGTTGGGGGGGGGACTCAGTTTTTTAAAGATTTATTTCCTCTTTACAAGATTTTTTTTTTTTTTTTTTTTTAAAGGGCTAATTTTTTACCTCTCCTTTCTTTGCATTGTTCTCCAGTTCTTCCTTGCACTCCAGGCTTTGGCTGAATGTAGGGAAATTGCTGGATTGTTTAACTTGTTTGCATTTTCCCATGAAGCCAGATTGCATGTTCCTTTATCTTTTGCATGTCTCCTTTTAGGTGGGACTATTACAGTAGGCTGGCTAGTTTGGCTTTCTGGGTCTCCCGCAGTAGCTCCATGTCTGGGATGCACAAAAAACCTGCGCTCCACCCCAAAAACCTCTGTTTTCATTTCATTAGGTGCTTTATGTTCATTAAAACATTTCATTCCATATTTGCTTTTGTGTAAACTTTCAAATTCTATTTTTTATTTTCTTATTTATAACAGTTTTTTGTGTGTGGTTTTTTTTTTTTTTTTTTCAAAGCAGGGCAGAGGATTGACTCATCCGCTCTCATTAAAATTAGCAAGAGAAGTTGTAGCGTTGAAGGCAGCATAGCCCAGCAGATAGAGCATTAAACTAGGAGTCAGGCTGGCTGGGTTCTGTCCCTGGCACTGCTATGTGACCTGAGGTATGTTATTCCCACCCAGGGTCTGTCTTGTGTATTTAGATTCTAAGCTGTTTGGAGCAGGGACTCTGTTACTATGTGTACAATACAGCACCTAGGACAACAGGGTCCCAGGATCCAGTGTGGATTCCGGATGCTTCTGTAATACAATACAAAGAATAAATCCCCACAACAGCTAGGAAAACTTACAACTGCAAAACCCTAAACTGGGGTCCAGCCTTACTCGCGAAGACCTGTGTAAATTAGGAATTCTCCCACACAGCCAGCTCTGTATTAGTCTAATTGATTAGAGACACTTGCCTGTATTTCAAGCCCCTGCATGAGCTGGGCAGGGGGGGAGGACAGAACAAAGGGGACATTACCCCTTCCATGGCACAGGAATCATACATCTGTGCCTCAGTGAATGGGCCATGGCAAGGTTACTGCTCAGACACACAATAGTAGGGTTACCATATTTGAACATTCAAAAAAAAAGGACACTCCACAGGGGGTGTTGGCCCCGCCCACAGTCCTCCCACGCTCCGCCTGCACTCTGCCCCAGGCCCCGCCTCCTCACCCCCTGGCCCGCCGCTGGCTTGCTGCGTCCCTCTTCAGTCCCCCACCCACCGCTCACCTCCTCCCACCTGCCACACACCTCCTCACTCCCCTGCCAAATCCCCCATGCCCGCCCCAAGAACCCCCGCCTGCTGCTGGCTCGCCGCTTCTTGCCTCACCTCCACCCACCCACCGCTGGCTCCCTCGCCGCTCGCCTCTTCAATCCCCGCTGCTGGCCTACTCACCCCTCCTGCCGCAGGTCCCTCTGGCTCCTAGGATCAGGGGCAGCCGAGGGGTCTCCACGTGCTGCGCCCGCCACAAGCGCGAGCTCCATGGCTCCCATTGGCCGGGAAAAGCGCCAATGGGAGCTGCCAGAGTCGCGGAGCGGGGCTTGCAGGCGCCGGCAGCGTGCAGAGAACCCTCCGCCCCCCCCAACCCGACCCTAAGAGCCAGAGGGACCTGCCAGGGGCACGGTGGGGAGTCCCAGCGGTGCTTACCTGGGGTGGCTCCCAGGAAGCATCTGGCAGGTCCCTCTGGCTCCTAGGGTCGGGTCGCGGGGGGAGGGGGCGGAGGGCTCTCTGCCCGCTGCCGGCACCTGCAAGCCCCACCCCCACAGCTCTGATTAGGCAGGAGGGAGCTGGTGCAGCACGCGGAGACCCCCTCTGCCTCTGTGCCTAGGGACCGCCCTCACTGCAGGCTCCTGCCGGCGGGCGGGTGCTGGGAGCTGCCCCAGGAAGCACCGCCAGCCCCGGGACTTTGGACTTGGGGTTACCATACCTTCATATTTTCCCGGACGTTTTTAGATATTTTAAAATTCCTCCCGGACAGCAATTTAAGAACTAAAAAGCCGGCCATGTCCGGGAAAATACGGACATATGGTAACCCTACGCAATAGTCCCTCAGTCACACCGCCGGGCCTTGGCCTGGTTTTCACCTGCCCCTCCCCTGGTCAAGTGCTTTTCAGTAGCTCCCCGGGACACGGTTATGTCTCGTCGCACAGGGCTGTGCAGCCTCCCGGCCTATTTCACCCCCGAGAAACAAGGGAGCCACCCCCTACCGCCAATGTGGCTCTCCCACAGGGATGACAATGGCTGCCCACTCAGAAGAAGAGAGAGGCCAAAAAAAAATCAGCATGACAGCCTGGACTTTCCTAAGTTTAGGCACCTGCTCCCAGAGCACCCAGTTCTATGGCCCGTTTTTCTTAGCAGATGTGGGGTAGGTGCTCTGTGCTGCATCCTTACAGGTAGAGTCCCACAGGATCGCTCTAGGGGTCATCCAGGACTCTTAGCCTAGAACACCCTCCTCCCCCCCACACACACACTTTTGGCTGCAGAGATACAGTGAAAACTGTGGGCAGCATGGGTCTATGCAGACAGTTGCTCTAACCATAACTCCATAGCCTACAGGTCGGCTGGGAACCATGCTCCTGATAGGGTCTCTCTAGTCAGTGAACTTGTGGGTAGTTGGAGTGGGGGGTGAAACATATGGGCAGCCAGAGAAAGAGGAAGGTATGGCAGGGAGTCAAAAGGGGAAGAGGAGCATCAAGAGAACAGGGGATGTATTGCTGGGGAGGAACATGAATGAATGGTTTCTTCTCCAGCATCAGGGGCTTCCCCCTTTTGAAGTGCGAAAGCTTCTCACACTGCAGCTGGTTAGTTTGTTCCTTCATATAGTCAAGTGCAAGGTCCTTAGTCCATAGTGGGGCCTTTGCCCCATTTAACAATATGAAAAGGGTACAGTGGTCACAACCCACTGGTTCACAACCCCTGCTCTAGCAGGTAGAGGACCGGATGGGTACTCAAACTCAGGAGAGAGGTTCTCGTCTCATGACTCTTGGTGTGATCTTGGACAAGTCATTTTGCCACTCTGTGCCTCCGTTTCCCTCACTGTAAAATGGGGACAATGATCCCGCTCTCCCTTTGCAAAGTGCTTTTGAGATCCACAGAGGAAATGTGTTACAGAGAGCTGAGTATTATTATTATTATTTTCCTCCAATGCACTGATTCCAATATTTTCTTAACACCTCCTTTTCCTCCCAGGATAGAAGGCACCAAATAAGAGATGGCCCATTAGGATGGATGGATGGGGGTCCCCCTACAGTGTGGAAAAGTCCTACAAAGCTGAATTTGATCTTGCAGGGTCCATGACCACACACGGTGGTGTCAGAGACACAGGCCTGTGGGCAGGCAGGAGGAGAAGCTGGATTACAATGGCCACAACAATAGCAAGGGGAATGCATATTACTGGCAAGGGAAATTGCTTTTTTGCCTAAGAAAAGGAGCATTGTTTGGTGGTTAGAGAGGGGGAGAAGGGTAGGTTTTCCTCCCAGGGAAGCTACCCGCCTTAGAAAAGACCTCCCTCTACCATTCCTATGCTGCCATGGAAAGGGGAGTGTAAAGTAGTGGTTGGAGTTGGGAATTGCAGGCCCTGTGTTCCGGCTCTGACACTAACCACAGGCCTCAGTGTTTCCATGGTAACAACACTACTCACTGCACCTTTGCAAGGTGCTTTGAGCTCCCTGGGATAAAGGGCGTGAGATAAAGGTAGAGGGTTATTTGTGTTTAGGGATACCTTGGCTTTATGAAAATAAAAACTCCAAAGAAAGGCAAAAACCCCTCTGGTCAATTAATTTAAAGACGCAAATACCCCTAATTACCACAAGATGCTCCCCAAGTCAGACAGCAGCTCCTCAAGCAGATGTGCTCACGTTCTATTTCCTCAGCCCCCAGCTTGCGTGGGCAGATTCCAGCACTAGCCACTAAATAAAAATTGTCTAACAAGTGTCGACATTGAGAAACTGCCTTGGCTTTCGGTCCCTGCATTTTTCCCATCCTCCGGGCCAAGTTGCAAACATTTTGTCTGCATTATTCACAACAGAAAGAGCTTGTTTAAAAAAAAAAAGTCCATAAAAGCAACTGCTCGAAAGGAGAGTTTGCATTCCTTGAAGTCCTTCTGTGTTGTAGGAGACCTGCAAAGGGGTAGATTTGATCTTCTACGGTGAAAACCCCCAGCAAACTCTGCTTGCCCTGCAAGGAACACATGCAGTGTTCAGTTGGGAATGTGTAATCCCAGCAAAGCTTTTACACTGATAAACCTGTGATTAACTTTTGTTTAAATATAGTATGTCAGTGCAGGTTGTTAGGAGTGACATCCCTGATGGCTAATATCTTCTATTATTATTACTTGTATTATTGTACCATCTACAGGCCCATCATAGAGCAGGATCTGATTGTGCTAGGCACTGTATGAACACAGAATTGGGACAGCACGGCCAGCAGCCGATCAAACTGCTTCTCCAGTGTGCCTTTCAGGCCACGGTTAAGCATGGGTGTGCAACTCCAGCACCCAGGCCTATTTGATCTTTGATCTCCCTGGTGAGATGGCCAACAAAGTGAACACCCCTGTCACAGTGGTGATTTCGACAGCCATCTTTGTGTGCTTCTGGGGCAGCGTCATGGGGAGCACTGGAAAATGCTGATTTGGATAATGTTCTGATACAGGGCAGGGCAGGCGTGGCCTGGTCTATACACAACACTGAATAAGTAACTAAAGATGTGATTTTAAACTGATTCAGCTAAACTGGTGCAAAAACCCTGTGGGGAGACACATAAATCAATTTCAGTCTGGCTCACAGAGGTTTAGCTTGCAGTGATAGGTTTAGCTTTCACCTTTAAATTTATATAGCCCCTTTTAAACTGATTTGTGTGCGTCCACACAAGCATGCACGCTGGTTTAACTTAAATCTGTTTTGAACCAATTTTAGTTAAACCAATACAACTTCTGTGAGTCAGCAAGCCCATACAGTGGCAGGGATCCGTGCACTGTAGCACATTCTGGGTCTCATGCTCCATTACATCCACTGACTTCACACACATATTTCAAGTGAAGTTAGCCCTGGTGGTAGGTGTCAGCCTATATAAATCCTGGGGTGGTAGGCACAGCCTTTTTAAATTGATCCCTGGATGGTGAGTGGAGCCCACAACAACAGAATTCCTGCCCCCTTGAATAGTGTGAGGCTACAGAGCCCAGGCAGATGTCCAGTTCACAGCCCTGGGGTCAGATGTGCTCTGTCTATTGGCAAATGGGCAGTGGCTAGGCAATACGCCATAGAATCAAAGAACCACAGTATTGGAAGGGACCGCAAGGGTCAGCTAGTCTACCCCTCTGGGAAGATGCAGGATTTGTAGTCTCTAAACCATCCAAGACAGATGGGTATCCAGCCTCCTGTTGAAAACCTCCAGGGAAGGAACTTCCATGACTCCCCAATGCAGTTTGGTCCATTGTCATATTGTTCTTACATCCATCCAATGTTCTTCATTCTGCACCTACATGATAAGAGAGGCAAGTTCTGTGCTTGGCCTCTCTGCCAAGACTGCCACTGTGACTTGTGATCTGGATACCTGCCCACTGGGAACGGATCTGAGCCCCCCCAACTCATTTTTCATAAGGCACCACATCACTCTTCAATTATGGTTACCTTTGGTTGCTAGCCAACTTAGCAAAACAATGATCTAGAGGTAAGTAGCTCTGTGTCCCATGAACAGTGCCCATCAGATTGCAACAGGCAATGAGGCTCAATGGGAGAAATCAGAAAGTAACCCAAAGTCTGCCCATTCTGCTTCATTCTGTGATGGGACTTGAGTACGTCCATGGGATAGGGGTTGAGCTATGGAACCTGTGACTTCCTAGCTGCCCCTTCAAATCTTGGTCAGGACTACTGTGGCTGACAGTCAGCTGTGGAGTGTCTGGTAGTCTAACAGAGAGGAGGTTCCCAATCCGGTTGTTGATGCCCATATTACAACGAATATTAATTGGCTGTTGCTGCAGAGAGATAGAGATCGGCAACAGAATGGTCCATGGAAATTTAACTCACTTCTCATCGCTATAGGTGGCCTCTCCGGGGCAAGGGGCAGCAATGCAATAAAGGTATCTAGAGACTTATGGCCCCCATCACTAAACGTCCAGGAACTTCACCAACGTTAGCAAAATGTTTTCTCACAACACCCCTGCGAGGAAGGAATATTAACCTCATTTTACAGCTGAGGAGCAGAAGCACAGAGAGATTCAGCGATTGGCCCAGAGTCATGGAAAATGTCCATGACAAAGCCAGGAAAAGAATTAAGATCTCCTGAGTCGTCCTCCAGTGCTCTAACCTCTGGACCATCCATCCTCTGTAGCCTGTATGGTTGCAGTCCATGCTCGAGCTGCTCTTGAAGTACGTCAGTGAAGAATGTTCACACAGATCGTACAGAACTATTTTGCTGGAAATTAAATCACTCCTCCATCTCGTTTCTACAGCTGCCAACTAGCCTCCCCATTCCTCTCCTTTGCCCATAGCTTGCTTTCTCTCTCTCCCTTCACTAAGCCCCATTAAAGCCCACAAAGCATCTGTTTTAATTAGGTAACAATTGTTATAACCAGAAAAAAATGCACTGGATTTACAGCAGCTTGGGAAAAATCTGCCTGGGCCTGTGATCGCCACCTGACCCCTTATCAGAGTGATGCAGTGCATGCCCCTCACACGGCTCCAGAAGGACAGAGATCAAATTGCTCTTTGGAATAGCTGGGGATTAAGAAATGCTATTTGAAACGTTGCCAGCTAATCCTTCAAAGGGTGAGGAACCATCCCCTGGAGCACCCTGATGACAGAAGGCATCTTTCCTGCTTGCCTGGAGTTCAGTTTAAGAATCCCGCTCCCTCCCTCTTCTTTTCTGAACGAGCTCCAAGGTTGATTTCCTGCGTGCTTGAATAGGACCAGCTTGACACAGCCTGCCTTGGGATGAAATCACCAACTTGGCTTGCCTTCTGTCTGAAAAACAAAATCCTTCTGCAGGGCTTTCATCTAGGGAGAGGACAAGGATTCTAAAACACAAACAGGCCTCTGCCGACGGACCGATGTCTGAGTAAAGCTCCCACTAGCTATTCATTCTCTTCGGTTTTTAATAAACGTCACCCTGCTAATATTTTAACGCTTAAAAAAAATTTCTCTTCCTGTTGCCTCGATAATCCCAAATTGAGGAAAAATGGCCAGCCAATCAAAATACAAAATACTGAGAGGTCAAATCTAGGTAGAGTGCTTCAGAGACTCTGTGGTATCAAAAATTGAAAAGGGATGCCATCCAGGTAGAAATCACACCTAGGGCAAACAAAGCACAGGACTAGAAGAGAGGAAGGATGGCCCAGTGCTTAGGGCACCAGCCCAGGACTTTGGAGAGCAGGATTCAATGCCCTGCTCCACCACAAACCTCCTCTGGGACCTTGGGCAAGTCACTTAGCAGCGCTGGACCTCAGTTCCCCATCTGTAAAATGGGGATAATAGCTCTGCCCAAAGTCACAGGTGTACTGTTAAAGAGTGTGAGGTGCTCAGTAATGGGGGTCCAGATATTTACCTAAGCATGGCGAGAGAGAGGGGGAAGAAGGCAGCTGACACAGGCGAGTCATTAATCTGTCTCAGTTTCCCCGTCTGCAAAACAGAGATAAAACAGCCTCTGTACTAAAAAACTTGTCACTCCCGGCCCAAAGGCTACTTGCCAGCCTTCTCCTGTAAGGAGAAAGAAACAAAGTTTTTATAGTATTTACAAGTCCATAAAAACATTTTTGAAAGCTGAAACATTTTGAAAAGCTGGGCTAATGCTGACCTACGGTGGTACGGCGAGGGACTCAAAGCTGGGATTGTCCAAAGGAAATTATGGGAATTTGCTCCCAAGATCCATTAAAATTCAGTGAGAGTTAAAGGTGATTTAGGAGCACAACCCTCATTGACTTTCAGGGTGACTTGTGCGCCTATGTCACGTAGGCACTATTGAAAAATCCACTGAGGGGAAGATTTTGAAAAGCACTTAAGGGATTTTAGGAGCACAAGTCCCACGTGGGAGTCCATGGCAAATGGACACCTAACTCCCTTAGGCACTTTTGAAAATCCCCCCTGAATTTCTACGGAACTTGGGCATCTAACTTCCTGAGCTTCCTTTGACATCCCAGCCTAATTCCTTAGTGTTTTTGAAACACTTTTGGACTCTCTGACAAAGGTGCCAGGGACTAGGGTTAAGGCCTATTATGGAAATGCCTGAACTACAGGGAATAACAGAAAGTTCTATAGGAGGGCAAAGTGTAACTACTGTTAACTGAAAGGGTGGCCTGTGAGCACTTGCAAAATGTGGGCAGACGGGGACTTTAGATACAGGGCTTGACTGACAGATTCTTTGCCTTTTGGCTTTCTGGCTGGAGTAATGCTGCACATCCTTGACTGTCCCTATAGGTCAGTGGTTTTCAACCTTTTTTCATTTGTGGACCCCTAAAAAATTTTGAATGGAGGTGCAGACCCCTTTGGAAATCTGAGACATAGTCTGAAGACCCCCCCCCAGGAGTCTGTGGACCACAGGTTGAAAACCACTGCTCTAGGGCTTGTGGGAGAAGTTAGTCCTAAAAATCCCCTGTATACATGCTCATCAATAAATTACTCACTGCAGGCATACAGAATTGCATAGGTTGCCCTAGCATGCGATAAAAAAGCATCTCAGAGCCACCTCAGCACCACTGCTCCTTTTTCATAGATCTCCCATTCAAGCACCCCCTCAACCCAACCCTGCTTTGCTTGGGAGAGCTACCAGGACCACAGCACAAGGCTCTGTGATTGTGGCAGGATGGGATTGTGTTAAGTGGGCGCACACAGCCCAGCTGCAGGCAACGCTGGGTTAAGCCCCTGTTATGTACGTGCCAGTGCTAATTCTTGCTTGCGCTTCTGCTGGTTGGAAAGAGGGGGTCTGGGAGCGGCCATATGGTTATTATTGGTACTGGGGAGGCATGTGGCAGGGAATCACATTTTCCTTTGGGCCACACTCAGCCTGCACTTGTTTATCGTGGGGGAGGGACTGGAAAAATCATTGACTCACAGTAAGGAACAAAACATCGCAGCACTGAAGATGAAAACGGCTCGTTTCAATCAAGCTTTATTTGGTTGGTGCGGGGAGAGGGAACTCAACATTTTAATGGGGAAATTTGGCAGCTGCATGTTATTCCTCTCGAGCCGAGCGCGTGGGAGGGACAGATCCCAGCGCCAGTTCTCTTTGGGGGTCTTCCACCAGTTTCGCTACTCTGTACTATGCGTGGTTTAACCCACACAGAAAAAAACAAGGCTCTTTGCACCTGAAGCTGTGTCTATTTCAGCTACCAAAGGGTTTTTGAAATGTCCGGATCTGATGTGAAACCGTAGACCTACAATCGCCTCCAAGCTCTAGCAATTGTTCAGGCTCAGCTCTGACTCAGAACTTTGCTTGTGGCCCTTATCTGTGTGACAGATATGGCCAGGCCCAGGAGACAGAGCACAGGACCGGCACTCAGGAGACCCCAGCTTTGCCATCAACTTGCTTGCAGGTGGGGCAAGCCGTGTCAATCTCTGAGACTCAGTGTTCCATCCGCTTTGGGGCAGAGTTAGCGACGCTTATCCACTTCATTAGAGAGCTTTGTGATCCTCAGTAGAAAAGCATTAATAGCGTGAGTTATTCCAAGGGGACAAACCACAGTCCCGGATACCACGCCGCTGAAGTCTGGAAAAATATTTCTATTCACATCCATTGGGACCCCCAGCTCCAGCAACTAGAATGAAAAGCTCCTGCATGGTGAAAATATTTTCCCCTCTCCCCCCCACCATGACACAATTCTCACAGAAGGATCCTACCAAGTGTTAGGTGAGCCGCCCAGACCATCCAAAGTTGGTTCACACAAGCTGCTTATCCAAAGCTCGAGTCTGCAAAACTGGGCTGGCCAACTCACAAGAACTGTCTCTCCCCAGTCAGGTTTCTGGTGCTTCCTGGTCCCTGCGAGAGGGGTTGAGAACAGACTCTCCATAGGACGCCAGCCCCAGCCAGAGCACAGAAGTCATCCCCTCCACCCCGCCCCCCCCGCCAAATTAAAACAACAGGGGGAAATTACCCCACATTTGTGCAAGTCTCCAAGGGTATGTGTCCACTGCAATCATGAGATGGGACTGCAGCTTCTATAGACCTTCCCAAGCCAGCTCGGGGATTGGAGAAGTGAAGCTACAGCAGCATGCAAGTAATCACCCGGGGTCCTGAGTGGACTTGAACAGTCTGTGCTGGCTCACATGCTGTCATGGCTTCACTTCGTCCGGTACCCGAGTCAGCTAGCTTGGGTACATCAACACAAACTGCAGCCACTCCCTGTGATGCAGAGTAAACATCTCCTATTATTGCCCAGTGCCTCATTTACATAGACCTCCGAGCTGACTTTAATCACTGTGCTTAAGCATGGTGAAATGAGGCTTGACAAAGGGCGTTAAGCTCACTTGCGAGGCTCCTGCAGACAACATCTAAAGGGGATCTGAACTGGGTCTAAGTTCTGAGCAAGGATTGAGCCAGGAGGATTCTATTGTATCCAATTCCATTTGCCCACCATGAATGCTGCCAGGACAATATGAGCATGGAAAGAGCATTAATGTTTTCAGTTGTAATTCGCAGCTCTCCTTTCTGGCCTCTCTTATCTGGCAGCAGGCAAACACATGAACAACGGAGAAGAGCCAGAGCTCCAAGTCCCTCCAAGCATGTCCCAAAAAAATGGGAAACTTTGTTTCTGCTTCCATTTCTTGCTGATGTCACACAAGACTAATCCCTCCCCTCCACCCCCAGAGATTCTAGAACAGTGAGTGTCTCGCACAGCTGAAGAGGTTCCTATCCTGAAGTGTAACAAACAGGAAAGAGGGATGAAACATCTGGAAGGAGCAGCTGGTTCTCATCTCTGTAGCCCGTGTGTTCAGCACATACTCTATACCTGCCAAGGCTCATCTACCTACAAAGAAACAGAACATGGACACTCAGACGAAACAGCGCTGGTCAGAAATGAGCTTTTGTTACAGGTTCTTTAACAAGCAGGCGCATTGATGATCTCTCCATGTAATGCATAGAACAGTCTGCAATTACACTGTCCCTTTCATCCGACGATCGCCAAGTGCTTCCACAAAGGCGGTTATGTAGTAAGCTGGGGAACCAAGGCCGAGTACGGTTACACAACTTGCTCTCTATCATACAGGTAGTCAGTGGCAGAATCAGGTAGAGAACCCCTGGGTTCTATGCCAGCCAATCAGCGGAGGGGAGCACAACACACCTCCCAATCTACGCAGGTACTTACCTGGCTTCCATCACCAGAGAGTCTGAGCAGCCCACAATCATGAATGGATTTATCCTCACTACACCGCCGAGAGGCAGGGAAGTGCTATGGGGAACTGAGGCATGGGGTAGATTAACTGACTTGACCAAGGACAAATTGATCCTAGGTCTCTCGAGGCCCAGCCCAGTGCCCTCCCACTAGATCTGCCTTTCTTCCTAGCCATGTGTCCCACACGAGGACATGGGCTACATCAGTCAGGGCATGAAAGACGAGGAGATGCAGGTCTTGTCTGGGGACGGGAGAAGAGAAGTCACTGCAGAGCAGCATGTCCCATCTTCCAGATGGGAACAGAGGAATCACGGGGTCGAGGAGGAGGCAGTTCCACCCAGGCAGCCCTACCTATGGACAGAAGGAGAAGGAGGTGCAGGGAAAGGAATGGCTCCCATCTGTACTCAGCTAAACTGAGCCCCAGCACTCAGGCTCATGGACGTTTATAGGTCAACTCCACTATTATTGATGTAGTTCAGTCATTTCTAACACAGTCACGGCGCTGCCAAGCAGCAGCTGTGGGAGTCGCAGAGAAATAATCCCAGCCTAAGCTTCCGGGGGCATCATAAATTGCGCACGTCGTCAGCCAGCAGAATCCTGAGATGAAATTATTTCCTCTGCAGTTGATTATTTCCAACCCTTTGTAGCCCTTACGGCACACGCTGAATTGACAGCCCTGCAGAATTAGGCGCTCCGTTTAGCCAGCGAACAGGTATAGCCAGGGCAACGGTAATGCAAGCATCCACCCTGTTCTGTCCCTGCCAACGTGCTGTTACCCTGAACCGGAGGGACCCAAACTAGGGGAATGATGGGAGTCCAGGCTCTGTGGCCATTCAACTCATTGGGCTCTCTGCAGAGACTGCCAAGAAGGGAGTGAATTAGAGACAGCTGAAGGGATGATTCTCACAAGGTAGATGCCCAGCAACTAGACTGAGAATCCACCAACTCATTCCATGTAGGCTACAGAACCACCATCAATTGGTCACAGTCACTCCCAGTCTGGTCTGGCTGTGAACCAGTGACCTCAGGGTCAAAAGTTCTATCCCCTTGACCCATCCAGCTTTGCAGTATTTGGTATTCAGCTGTACCACACAGGAGACTCAGCTGCTTGTGTCACTTAGTAACACTTACTGTCGTGGTAGCAAACACACATCTTAGTCATTGGCAAGGATGGGAAGGGACAGACAGAAAACACACGACAGGGAAGCAGTGTTTTGATCAACTGTGGCATGAACTGGGGTTTAACTGTAATCCCCTTTGCTGCAGTTCCCATGCTATGCAACTCAGCGTCCCGCTCTGAAACACCAGTGCTTCAAAATGACGTCCCCGGTGCGTGGGGCCAAACCCCACGGATTTTGCCGGTCCTTCCCCCCCCCCCGACATCTGAGAGCACTCCTGGGGTGAAACAGACCTAGTACTGACGTTTATCATGGCCAGACACACATCTTCTTGCACTGGCACAGAGCCATGAAACCATCGCACTTTTAAGAATTTTCCCCCACTCCCAGACACTGCTTTTCAATATTTTGCCTTAAATCTTCTGGTGTATTTGATTAACCTGACCCAGCTGTTTTCCACTCACAACAAATCATAAATCTATATGCTTGGGTGAGACAGTGTGTGTCTAAGAATGTGTGTCTGAGGATGTGTGTGTGTGTGTCCACATCTGAATGTGTCCCTGCGTGTGTGAGAAATTGCAAACGTGTAAGTCCAAGTGGGCAAGAAAAGTTCAAACGTGGATGAGACCACGGCTGAGGCTGTGCAGGGATCGGGGTGTGTGTGTACTAATCTTCATGAGTCCATGCATGATGTATGGATGAGTTAATATACCTGTATGTATGTGTGCACGCACACACATACAAACGTACGCTTGTGTATGCTCACACATGTGAGCATGAGAATGGGTGTAAGTTGTTGCATGAGTGTTGTGCGTGGCGAGTTCATGTGTGTGTGGATGTGCACATGTCTAAGCCCATGCAAGAAAGAGTGCATGAGTCCATGTCAGAGGGTGTGCATTCCATGCACTGTGTGCATGTTACAGTACATACGGCTGTTTATGCAGGTGGGGGTGCAATCAACAACTGCCTGTTGTGTAGCTAGGGTTCTCCATACCACATATAGTTCAGAAAAGGAAGAAAAATGGCTGATGAAAAATGTTACTATATACATTTTTTTCAGAAATAAAAAGCATTATTCAACGACTATAAAAGGCAAAAGTTTGGATGAAGGAGAAGAAGAGGGTTTGCCAAGTTGTTTAAAAAAAAAAGAGCAAGTTGCTGCCAGCTCCTGGCATGTGTATTCTCGCTTGTATAAATCAGTCTCCCTAGACCTATAGTAGTTCTTGCTGATGGACTATCAAGCTCCTTGGCTAGATGAACGGGACATGTGCTTTATATGCACTTACAGAATAGTAAACTGTTATTAAAAGTGGAAAAAAACCCCCACACTCTGATTTACTTGTGGTTTTGCCTGCCCTGCTGTTTTAGCACAGAACAAACCTGTCCACGCAGGAGAGCAGAGTGGAAGCAGAGAGATTATATGTGGAAAACTACAGGCTACCTCCTCTGTGCGGAAGCACTTGATGTGTTACAAATGCAAACCGAAACAAAGCAAGAACAACCTGCTCCCCGCAACACAAAAAAGAAAAACCAGTCCAAAACAACCCCCGCTACCAGGGAATGTTCAATCAAGAGATGGGCTCACACCACTAAATTGTGTCAGTTTCCAAACAGTCCAAAGTAAACAGGGGCTTGGTTCACTCTGTTATGAAGTCAGGGGGCAGGTGCAAACTTCTGACCTTGGACATGGGTTTGGATAAGCCACCCCCATGAAGTCTGGCGGTGTTTGGATCCAGGGTTTGGGGTTGGGTCCATATCTCTGTAAACCCAACCACTAGATTTGGAGTGGAAAAATCCAGTGGGCTCAGTTAGCTGCTAATGGCTCTGCATTGCCAAACTGGAGAGCCTGGGGTCCTAGACAGGCAGGGTCTGAGCGCACTGGAGGAGGCAACACAATCAGGCATTGGAAGGAGAGGGCGCCTCACGTTATGGGACAATTGGGGAAGCATGGATGGGCTCCCATGGGTCTCTTAGGCCGGTGCTGGGTGGATCATAGTACATCTGGTTTATTTTGGGAAGAAAAGGGCATTAAAAGCAGGAACATCAGAAAGGATTTTCAGGGCTCCAAATGGAACACGGGGGAAAAACATACAGTGAAGTACTGAAAACCTGACCTGAGCAGACTGGTTCTCTCTATATGGAGCCTGCCCCCATCCCATGTTACCACCCATTCCACTTTATCAGTCAACGTGCTGCACGTAAACACTTACCGCTTGGGTTGTATGGCTGTTACCTGCTAGAGCCAACCACGAGAGGCCCCAGGTACGTGGAGGACAGTTGTTCTCGTCAGGCTCATCAGCCCTGTGCGTGCCATTAGGAGTCTGCCAGCTTTCTCATTCTATGCTTATGTTTTTCCAGGCGATACGTGTGTCAGACCAATTCGCCTTGGGCAGTCACTTGGCATCTACAATATCAATCCACATGCCAAGTTTTTAGAAAATACATCAGAGTAATCTGTCAGGGTATTTGAGTTTACAGGAATCAATAAAACCCACTTTGTTTTTAAAATGCCGTTTTGGGCAACTAATTCGAAACCAACGTAGCTCTTAAAACATGGAATTTGATTGCTGGGAGCATAGCCATGCAAAACCCAGAATGCCTCTGTATGTAGCCCGTTAGATCCCGAGGGCACAAACTATGCCTCCTTGTCTGTCTCGTACCGCTCTGAGCACACTGTGTGTTACTGAGTTCGGTGAATCTCAGTGGACAGGTGCTTACATCACCAAGAAAAAGGACCCTGGCAACTGGCACTAGTGACGCCATCCCATTGGCACTCTCAGAATAGCCAGAGTGATCTGCTCACTGTAGGTCATTTCAGGTCAGGGTTGAGGCACAGCAGCCAGGCAGTGTGGAGAAACTTGCACTACAGACGTCTCTGCTGTAACCTGTTCTGTGGAGGAAAATCAGTCCCCAGGGCTGTGTCAGTCTTTCAGCAGCACTAAATTCATAGGACGTACATATTTTTATAATCTATATTGGTGTGACCGGAGTCCCAGGGGAGCCAACTGAGGTCACTCGATTAGGGTGAATTGCAAAGAATGGGGCAGACAATCCCCAAAGCTGGTGGATATTCCAATACTTAGATTTACCAAGCCAGCATAAAACAGCTTATATAATACCTTACTGGTTACCCAGAAGCCATCAACACAGTCCCCTTAAAGTAACCCAGCCTCAGGCCTCCACCCAGACACCCAAGTCAAATATGATGAGGATTACTGAAAATCTTGTTCATCATATAAAAAAGTTCTACCAATCCCAAAGGATCGGACACATTACCTCCCAGGTTAATGAATATTCCAGATCTTGCCCAAATATACGCTTACAGCCAATTCTTATTAACTAAACTAAACTTTATTAAAAAAGAAAAGAGAGAGAGTATTGGGTAAAAGATCAGTATACATCCAGACTTGAGCACAATCTTGAGATTCAGATTCATAGCAGAGATGGAGAGCTTTGTAGATGCAAAGAGTTCTTTCCAAAATAGTTCATAGGTTATAGTCCAGTGTTTATATTCAGGGCGGTCCAGTCCAGGATCTCAGTCCTTGTGGTTTAGACTTCCCCTACATGAAGCCTCAAGCAGATCTGAGATCACAGGATCAGGACCCAAGCCATTGTTTACACATTTTCAGGCCCTCTTGTGACAGCTCGGAGTCCTTTGGCAAACAATAGGCACTCATGGGAACTTTGAAGTGGACCCATTTCCTAAGCGTAGCAGGTAATTATCCACATAGATTAACATAAGGCAATTGCCTGTTTTTCCACCATTCGCAGATGATTTGCTATACATTTCAAAGGGAGATGAATACAGCATATCCTATGTTTACAGTTCATTTAAATGTTAAGATGTCCTTTTGATCTCTGAATTAACAGAATACAGCATAGACAGGGACTGTTTGATTACATTGTTGACCACTACCAATATATATGTAAATAAACAAAAACACAAACATTATCTCTCCATATGTCTTTAAGCGTTGAATTTGAGTAATTTATCGTGCAGGATGTGTACCCTTTCCGGTCATACATCACAATTGGACATGTCCTTAATTACACATTTCCACCAGCCTGGCAACATCACACATTTTTATGGCTTGCTTATTATAACCATGTTTGGAGGACATCGCTTATGAAGGGCTTTAAAAACAATTCCTGCTGTAAGAAAATTGGAGAGTAACTCCTGACCCCTGGTGAGCTCTCACTCAAGTAAGCAATCAAAGGAGCAGCTAAAAATAATCAGCCAAATCAATATTATTATTAGCATGACAGTAGCACCTAGATTGTCCAGCTAAGATTGTGGCCAGTCGTGCATGGTTCTGTACATACACCTAATAAAGAGACAGACTGTAAGCTCTTCAGAGCAGGTACTAAGTAGACAAGATGAAGGTGGGTGGGGAAACTGAGGCAGACAGGTGGAGTGACTTACCTAAGTTCATACAGTGTCAGATGGTCCCCTGAATTCCAATTCAGTGCCCTAACTGCTGGACCACGCTGAATTTCAGTAGAAGAGAGAGTTTAAAGGTTAAGCAAACCTGCAAGAAATTACACAGGGATACTTTAAAACTATTTGCTTAAGTCAGGGACTTGACGTGCTGGAGGTGGCAGGAGGTGTCTCCTGTTAAGATCAGACTTGGTAGGGACAATCAGCATACTGCTGTAATCAATCCATTCATTTAAGTTTAATGCCAGGCCAATCACTGCAGTGTCCAAGTGACTAAACAGCACTAGTGACATGCTGTGGCCAGAACATGAATGTATCTAGGGTGAAATTCACCCCTGAGCAGAGGGCCAGTACAATGCCCCCATGCACCACTTACATCCTCAAAACAGGGCTTAAGTGGGATTTAAAAAAACGTAGAGGGGCGAATTTTACCCTTAGCAAACACACTCATAACAGCACCCTTTAGTGTGGCCTTTACATTTACACAGCATCTTTCATCCAAAGATCTCAAAGAATTTTGCAAATATAGGCAAGGTCTCATTATCTTCATTTTACAGATAGGGAAACATGGGCAAGGACTGATGAAGTGACTTACTCAAGTCACACAGCAAACTGATGGCAGAGAACCCAGGCCTCCTGAATCCAAATCCCCTGATTTAAATGCCATAGAACTCCACCTCTGGGAACTATTACAAAGTCGGGTCTTGTCATTTAAACAATAAACAGCATAAAATCAAACATAACTGAACAGATTAGAATCAAATAAGAACCTCTACGTTGCACAGATACACTAAATTCACTCAATTAGTTTACCCTGCTCCCTCTTGAAAGGCGTGGCTGTGCACAGGTCACAGGGCATAAAGGGCTAAAGTAAGGGGGGGAAGAACGAGGTTAATCTGGGTCTGTTTGGAGAGGGATTTGGATTGCTTGAGTTGATTCAGGAAGCAGCACGCAGTAGAACATGTCACTGGTAACTGAGCTAATGAAACACCTCTGGAGATAGAAAAACATAAGCTAAATTCAGTCTTGGCTTCCTATGGTACGTCTACACTCCCCAAGTCCCAGAGCCCGGGTTTGAACATCTACACTGCAGTTAAATACCCCCGTAGCCCAAACCCTGCGAGCCTGAGACAGTTGGTACAGGCCAGCCATGTTGACTTGAGCACCACTCAAAAGCCTGGGAATGTTTGCCAGATGGCAAAAGGCAAACAAAGGGGGAATTTTACATATATAGGCCATATCCTCAGTAGGTGTATCTCCATTGTAGGCAATGGACCTGGCTGATTTACACCTAGCTCCCATGTTAAAGAATTTTAAAAAGTGTTTTAAACAAAGTAAACAAAACTGACATAAAATTAAACTATTAAACACCACCGCCCCGTTTCAGACTCAAATGCGTCGTAGCTCTTAAAACAAGGTTCTCCCTTTAACATAAATAGTGTTTCTAAAGAGCAGCTCCTTTTGTCCAACTATTCCTCAAGCAGCTTTTTCAGCCAGGGCTTGCATTCATTTTGCAAAAAAGGTCAACCTGAAAGATTTTTATTTATTTAAAACATAAGCTCCCTAAAGGGCTTCTCTTTTTGTTTGTCTTTTCCTTTAAATGTATTAATTTCAGCTCAATCAACTAAGAGGTTACATAACAGTTGTTTATAATTATTGTCACGTCAACCCTGAAACTGATCGCTATAGCTCCGATGTTACATAAAGGCATTTTTTATTAAACTGTGGGAAAGAAAGTCTGAACTTGGAGGGGTTTTTTTTTTCCTTTTCATTTTTTGCTTTTTTAAAGTTCTGTTGTCTATTAGGCAGTGCTTCGGACTCTTCTTTCTGTGGGATTTTATTCTACACAGTTCATGGGTCTGTTTTCATACAAATACACACTAACAACAATATAGTTTCCAGCTCTCTCTCTCTCATGTCTCTCTATTCAATGCAGAACACAGGGCCTTCATCACTGCCTTCCATCTTTGCTGGTCTCCTGCTGAAGAAGTCTTACCTTCTTCCCATGTAATTTTGATAGCTTTCTATTCTGCTTCTATTGTGCGTTTCCATGTTATCTTGGTCCACCTTATTGCCTCTTCTTCTAGGGTTTCCAGGCCAATATCTAATGTAATTTCCATGGACCCCTTTAAAAACTGAAGTTCGAGAAGATCACTCAAGACGAAAGCAAGTTAGAGAAGCCACTAACATTAAGACCCCAATTCAGCAGAGCACGCAAGCACAAGAGAACAGTGCATTGCTGAATAAGGATGGTTTGAAGCACGTGGTTAAATGCTTTGATGAATTGGGGCTGCAGGGGCTGTTCCTGGCCCTTTGACGCCAGTGTCAGTGTTACCCATTGCCTTCAATGTGCAGGATCAAGCTTTTAAAAGGGAGTCATTTTATGCTGTCATGGGAAAAGCACTGAAGTTAGAGGTAGAAAATGTGATCATTTTTTTGGGGAGGGGGAAGGTGTTTCTATTTTTTGTCAAAATTTCATTTTCATCAGAATTTTTCAGGAAACTAGCCGTGATTTGACCATGAAAGCAAGACCCATCTCCTCCATCATCCATGCTCTATTTCAGATGACATTTGTTCTCAGCTGGGAGTTTCTTTTCCCTGAGGAATAACATCCACCAAGCCTTCCATCACATTCTTTGTCACCTTGGCAGCAGACCCAAAGCCATCAGCCCTTGGACATAGTCCTAATCATATCTCCTAGGACAGGGCACCATATCTCCAAAGCTGGAACGCACTGAAGTTATTAAAATCCAGCAAATATTGAGGATCATATCCAACCTTGGTACGAGCCAGTGCTGCCCCCACTGATTCTGCACTGACTAGTTATCCACAATGGGCTCTGCGGTCACAGGTTGGATTTCCTGAGCAATTGCTGGAGTATGCGGCAGAGCCTGGATGAAGAAAGGTCAAAGAAGAGAAGTTCCTAAGTACCTACTTTCCTGCAGAGGGAGGAGCAATTCCTATCCTGAGGTTACAAATAAGTGTAGACGCTTAAGCCCTAGGTTAGCAAACTCAGGGTCTGCTAAGTCGAGTTCTACTAACCTTGGGCTCACATTGTAGTGTAGATATACCCTAAGGCAGACAGAGTACAACTGCCGAGTCAAGGTCTTAAATATAGAAAAAGTTTCATATCAAATTTAAATGCATGTTTAGCATATTTGGATTTGTATTGCAAAAGTCCCCTTGCCTACACACCCAAGTGACTTCTTTGGACCCTGAGATCTATCAAGGCAACACACTCTGTTGATCTTTTCTCATCTCAGCAGATGTTCACACTGAGGCACATATATTGGAAAGCTGGCTTTCGATTTGTGCAAGTTCATTCAGAATCACTGCTCCTTTCCAATTTCAGTGTGAATGTCTTCACAGGGACGTTCTAAGGTTCCTATTTTCAGGGCAGTATGACCAGAAGAGTGTCAAGGCCTCCAGCTCAAATTATAGATCTGTCCAAAACACTTTTATCAGAACCCCGCTATTCCCCAAACAAAACGCATTATGATTCTCACACCATACACCAGTCATGAGGCAAAGTTTTCAAAAGGGAAAGTAAGAGCACAAAATACATAAAAACCCAAGCTGTCCTAACCTACCCCTCCAAAGCTCATCATGGATGTTTACCCTGTACTCTGGAATCTCATTTTCCATTTAGTTTTCTAATCCCAATTTCAGATGCTGAACACAGCAAGGATTGGACTGCTAGCATGCTCATATTTGGCAATCACATCAGACCATGGCAGGAATGGCAAATATGCATGTGGCTGGGTAGAGTTTTAAACATTTCAATCAAGCTGTTCCAGAAGTCATGTGCCTTGACACCGGTCCCCTAGCCGTGTGGAGAGGCAAGTGTTCTAGCATAGCCAGGGCCATGTGGACTTGTCAGAGCAGGCCTAGTTTAACTGTAAGGAGTGACAGAGATGGCATAGCTTAAGCTCCCTTCCTCAGGGCTTGTCCCATGGTCAAACTGAAGCTCATAGCTGCAATTGCAAAGAGTCCATCAACTGACATTTTAAACATTGTTCTATTGAGAACAGGCCTGTTTCCAGTGATGTTCCACCAGGAAAACCACATTCAGAAGGAAGCCTTCCCCGCAGAACACACGGCAAAAGAACAGCAAGGATCGTACACACATATATGAAAGTCAAATGATGTCAGGTACTTTTTTATAATACTCCTTACTCAGGCAGTCTCTGCGGTCACTCACTTCGTTTAAAGCTACCTTCCCTCTGAACAGGATGCTGAAAACAGTTGTTTCGCACCTTATTTAACTACTTCAGACCAAAGTCAGCCCTAATATAAAAGGCTGAAATCCCACTGAGAGTTGCACCCGCTTATAGCCGAGCTGAATTGAGGCTATTGTCCGTACTCTTAGGCGTAGATAAAGTAACGACACAAAGCAAGTATATACTCCATAAAACATTAATATTTTAATGAAAAATCTTAGCTTCATGTTTCTATCCAAAGACACTCAAAACTAGGTTTTCCTCCTCCCCCTCCCCTTAATTTTGACCTATAAGGGGACCAGTTTGGAGATTTATTTTTTTTTGTATTTTAAAACATTTTTTTTTAAAGATTAAACAATCAGGCTAGCAAAAAAGTACCCAATACATACTTTTCTTATATCAAACAAGCTAGTATTTCAGTACAATGTAACTATACAGAATATATACATTACACATATGATCACAAAGCATACACTACAGGCTCAGAACAGATTTGAAAAAACATGATATTCACATTGATTACAAGAACTCTAAAAATGATTGTAACGTTGAAACGGCACTTAGTTTACAAAAAAGTCACAAAAATATATATAGCCACCAAGAACTATGGTTCCTGAAAAATACTAATAGCCAGATAGTATTATATAAAATGTGAAGTGTATTTAAACATCGTATACATTAAAAACAAAACCAAAAAACATTTCTGTTAAGTCAATAAACATGCCAAGTAATCTAGCTGTGACCAGCGTCAACAAGAGAAGCTGTACTGTGTATGAGATGACGACTGGATATACGGCTGGTGACTGGAGACTGGCACAGTTAAAAGGGTTGCACTGTTACTAAAACACACAAAGAAGCCCAATGATAATTTAATTCACATTTTTCCTCCTGCTCTCCCCTCCCCCGCCCTTCAAGGGTTCCATCAAAGGCCAGTGCCCAGAGTCAAGGCACTGAAACAGCAGGGCAAGGAAGCCATTGAGGACTTTCTTGTAGGCAGGGCTATAGTCAGAATATCAAAAGCATGCATCAGCTAAACAAAATGGTCAGTCGAAATCTCCTCTGTGGACTTTATCAACCCTCAGGAAGACTGTGGTTTCCACACAGGAGGGCAGCCCCAGAAACTCTTTTTTTTTTAGTGCAACCAGATCTGTAGGTGAGCCCTGTAGGATACTGAACGACTGTCGTAGCACGCACTGAGTTAACAAAAACCCAGAGCTTTACCAATGATTGTTGTATTTTTAAAAAAAGTTCACGTTTTATGGTTTATTCCCTCTGAATAATTTGCACCGTGTTCTGCTGGTGACCTCTGATGTGGTTGAGGCATAGTCTGACCCCATATTTGATGGTGAGACCAGTACTTTTTTCTGCCCACAATGAAGTAGGAACAGAAGGTGCTCCCTACATCTGCATATTACCTATGCCAGCCAATCCAGGCAGCGTGCACAAAGCCTCTACCCCTCCAAATTGCATATAAAATGCTACAGGGTATGCCCTGAAAAGAGGATGGCAAAATTCTCATGCCCTAAAATCTTTGGACTGGAGGGGAAAACCAGCAACCAAGAAGTGACTGAAGCCCACATATAAAAACTTAAAGCCATATCTTAAAATCAATAAAATTTTATCCCATAAGGGACCTAGGGACCATAGTTTCATAAAATATATTTTACTGCATTGGCAGCTATTACTTTTTTTTAAAAGTTTAAGTTCACACCTTTCATTTTCAAAGATCTAGTCAACTAAACTCTCAGTATGAGAGACTTGACCACAGTACTTACTAGCCTGACAACTGAACTCAAATTGTAGTGAGAAAGACAAACCAGCAGGGACACAAAAATTTTAACCTGTGAGAATAAAACTGTGTTGCAGAAAACTGACATTCCAATTAGTACTGGGGGAAAGGTTAATCTCCTCAATGTGAATGTATCCCCACCACTGACATTAATGGGAGCTGTGTGCGCATGCATCAAAAGGAAACTATTACTTGGCCAAATTGGCCAGCACACAGCTGAAGCAACTGCTTCTCCTCCTTCCCCTCTCTGTGGGTCGGGGGAGCCAGAGGTGACCCTCTCCCCTCCACCTTGAGGCTCTGTCCTACACAATATGTAGGGAATGCAGATCCATGTCCCTGAATCCTGCTCCCTGTCAAATAGAACCATCCATGTTCTGTGGTAGTCAGGGCCCACTTCTTGCATAAGTGGGTGGGGGAAGGAAGGATTTTCCACTTAATGTACAGATCGTCCTCTGTACACCAGAAGGTTATGCAAAAGGAAAATGCACTCCAACCACTTTGTGAATACATCTGGAGAATACTTGTCAATTCAACAGTTGCTGCAAGAGGTACTACTGCTTCAGTAAACTGAACCTCCTCTATTTGAAAGAAATTCTAAACAACATACTTTTTAACCAAAATATAACTTAATTCCTTGTATCTATTTTTAGAAAAAGCAGTCCAGGAATCAAACTCCTCTGATAACATCTTTTAAAGAAGCTATGTTTCAGGTTTAATCCCCAGTGTAGTCTAAGGCATGCTGCTTTCAGTTTACTTAGACATTTATCTCAGTTTAGAACCTGGATATCCAGCAATAGAGCTTGATGTAAAATGTTAGAACATTTTAAATCTCTCCTGTGAGGGACATTATGTACTCCCAAGAACTGAGCACTTCCAGAAAGACAGGGAAAAGAGAAATGAAACAAGATTTACATTTCATTTGGACTCCTCTCTATGGAGAAGGGATACATATATTCACAGGAAACAATTACAAATACCAACCAAAGAACAGATTAGAGCTACAATACAGTCCTTGTAGCTACCAAGTTTTAATGTGTTCTCCACAGCATTTCAGACAGCACTTAACCTTCCGACAAAATTTTAAGTCATCTAAAAACCAGTTATTCTAGGTGTATGTATTCTGCATTTGCACATCTCATGATCAGTAAATTATGTGTTATGACAGATCTTGTCCTGGGTGAAAACCATCTTTTTTTGGCAGAAGGAATAAGTCCATCCATGTGTGATGTGTTAATTCTTTGTGCATTATACACACTGGGCCAGTTGTAAAGTCTGAGTTTGTGTGTCTACCTAAGTGCTTTTTAACTTATGACTGACTAAAAATTGTCATGTACAAGGAAGACTTATGCTTTTGTAATAGAGAAAGAGGATCATGAATTAGAGTTTAGTACCAGATCCTTCTTTTATCCTGAACTACTGGGGGGGGCGAGGGAAGAAACATTTAACAGGCACTGTCCTGTCTCACTGGATTCTCAATTATAGAAATCAGAAGTGGAAGAGGACTGGTCATCTGATCCAGTCCCTTCAATGGATACTGGCCTATTTTATCGTACAGTATTTTGGAAAAAAAAAAAAAAAAATTCTGCTCCAAGCCCTTTACAAAAGACCAAGATAGACATATAAGATGAATTGTAGCTGAGACATTTTCTGCAGATCAGACGGGAAAAAAAAAAACAAAAACTTAGCTTCAGTAATTTGGAAAAAACTCGGAATCTTATTAATGTTTGTTTTTTTACATAAACACAGGGTAGGGAAAACTTGTTTAAAGAAACACTAGAAATGTGTAAGTATGTTATCACTGAAGCCTTGTAAAATATTACCAATGTGCAACAAGCTTTACACTGATTTGCTATCAGCAGATATTTCATAGTTCTACAGATGCATTAGAACTGCTGAAGTCATTGCACACTAATCAGTCTTGCTATTTGAGCTCTGCATCTCCTCTCCCTCCCCTTTTTAAAAACACTTCTCTATATTTCTCTTTCAATCCAATGTGTGTGAGGCAGAGGGACATGAGTTTACCAAGTAGATCTAAAACCAAGAGAGTCTGACACATGCCCTTGGAATACTAAGGTAAGGTAATACTTAAACTCTCAGCATGCTGTGGATTGTGGAGCACAGCTGTTTGTGTATCAAACAGAGTTAATTTCATCAGCAGCCAAAGAATTTATATAATCCCTAATTTAAGTTTCTAAGCTTTACTATAGCCCAAACTGCCTGCAACAAAATGAGAATCACTGCTCTGAAAATCCCATACCCCAAATTTACAACCTTTTCTAAATCTGGAAAAAATGAAATGGCAAATCTTGCACTTTATTGCTTGTTTGAGCTGTGTACGTAGCTGGAGTAACAGCCTTTAATAAACTAACTTGGCAAAGGTTTAAAATGTTTTGGAACAGGAACAACATAACATTGTTATATAGGGTTTTTATAAACAACCCCATGTTGGGTTAGAAACTTGGCCTCTAAAAAGAATAAATTGGTTGTTTTGTCCAAAACAGACTAATAAAAACCCCAGAAAGCATACATGCATATGTATAAGCACAAAAGTGTGCAATAATGCACAAAAGAACTTGTTTTTTTCCTCTGTAAACTCTCTCTAGCCAGCTTTTGGATATTAGTGATATGTGTGATAGGGGAAAGTGACTAGGACTGCAAGCAGTCTGGCCAAGGTTTAAGAATTTTAGTCTGGGACACTTTTTCTTTTTTTAAAGTTGGTTTCCTTTTCAGAAAGATACAGTGGTGACAGATTTGTCAGGCTTGCATGGATTTATACTTTCCTTGAGTGTATGTCTCGCCCCATATAAGCAAATCAGGATCGGTTATTTGAATGAGCAGTTTCTAAACGGAGTGGAATATCAGAAGTGGGAGGACCTGGCATGGCATCATCACTCAGTTTGTCAAAACTGATTCAGAGATTTTTTTTGTAAAGAGACATTTTTTAAAAGGGCGGTACTGTTAAATTTCAGAAATGCTTACGATTTCCAAGAAAAGGGTTATAGTAAGCAGTTTGAAAAACAGTAAGGACAAAGATAGGACATGCCATATTTTAAGCAGAGGATTAACGCATCTACTCAAAGTTAGTCAAAACTCTGCTCATTAATTAACTTGCGAGCATACATGCTTGTACTGGTCATTTTAAAAGTGTCTTCTGATTCTCTCCCTTTACCAGAGGGTCTGCAGAAGCATTAGAAATGTAATGAGCTGTTCTAATTCTGGAAGAAGGAAGTTGAAGTGATTTCAGTCGATTGCTTCTTCTTTAGAAGTGCATCACAGCTTTTATGATGCTCTGACAGGACCTTATTGTGCATTCAGTCTTAAACATTTTCACAGAACTGATCATTCAGTCATGAAAAATAATGTAACATCTGTTGCAGTTTTCTGTTTAAAGTGTAGCTTACAAAGTAAAAAGGGAAATCTCCCTCCTTTTGTTTAAAAAAATTAAATTAAAATGTACAGGACCAAACACAGGCACTTTCCAAAGAACAAAAATGAAACCAAACCATGAATTATTCAATAGTAATAGAGGACAGCTCTGATTTCGGGGGGTCATCACTGGTTGCCTCGGCACTGGCATTAGTCTTTGGCTGCTCCGGCATGTCTTCCTCTTTCTCTGCCAACCCACCCAAAGACCCCAAGGGGAAAGTGCTTTCGCAATTCTGAGTCGACGAGACCTGCGAAATGACAGGCATGTGGACAGAGGAGTTGCTTTCAAACCCATGCTCTCCTAGCTCATATTGCCCGAGGGTCTCTTCCTGCTCCTGGTTTAAGTAGTCCGGGACTAGGAAATCACTAGAAGAGGGGCAAAGGACAGAAGAGAATGTTAACCTTTCAAAGAAACATCAGATACAGCTATGCTAACTACTGCATTGCGCAGGGAATAAAGAAACTATTATCACAGCATAGGGCTAAAATCTTCACAATGATATGCTTCACTAAGTGTTATAACTCAGTTTTTATTTACATGTTTGGAGAAGCTAGACCTGGGATATCAATTTTTCATAGTTTATGCAGCCATATTTCCTCAGGGGTAGCTTCATATCTGGGTTTGAGCCTCTTGAGGATGGGAGTTGATGTCAGTATCACCACCTGGTGCGGAATGCCTCTATGCCAAAAAAGAGAGTGCTGGAGTTTTGTCTTTTTAAGAACTGAATTTAGTGCAGGTAAATTCAGGTCTATTCAACCTCTGTAGAGGGGCAAGGACTACCAGAGAATCATACACAACCTTCCTCTCAAAGGGGAGGGGTCCAAAGTCAAAGGGAATTAAAAGGGATAAAGGAAACAAAAGAGGCAGGGCTGAGGCTTGGGGACAAAGGTATAACATATATAAGTGTGCTAGCGCAGGACCCAGTGCACAGACCTGCAGATGACACCCACTGCTCCAACAAGTAAAGGTAAAGAAGTTGGATTGAGAGCTCTCTATCCACAGAGCAGATGGAGCACAGGCAGCAGCAATGTAAGCCTTGCCTCAAGTTGCCCTGTCAACGTGCCTCAACAACGACACAGGACTATTCGAGATGACAGAGGGTAGTTCAATTTCAGTAGCCCATTCCATCCTTGGCCTCTCTGCTTAACTATCAATAAGGATGCCAACTGTGATGTTTTTTGTGATGCTGACACCTATCCTATTACAGTAAAACCTGCCTTAGAGACGACCTCTGAAGAGGGACCGCCTGTCATGAGTGACTACTTGCAGAGGTCATGGAACACCACCACTATCTGGTGTGCAAACTTTAAAGAGAGACCACTTCTTACAAGCGACCATTTTTGCTAACTCCCATGAGTGGTCACTCTTGGCAGGTTTCCCTGTACTAAGAAGTGGACTGAATTTCATTTCCTCCCAAGCCACCTAGTCCTGGCTCTTTTGTCACAATAACTAGATAGCTTATTCTCAGAAACTGGGGGCTGAACATGCTCAGAGGAAAGGTCTCACACATTCTACCAATATTTCCTGATTTACTCTGTGCGAGCATGATACAAAATCAACTTTTTTTGCAAATATCCAGCACCAGACATATTCATAATGAAAACCAGTATATGCACTCTTTGGTTTTTCCATGTAGTCCATTCAAAAGGGAGCAGTTTCCTAGAACAATGATATGAGATTCAATGACCCTTTTCTTTCTGCAGAAGAGGATGCACTTTTCCAAATCTAGGGGAAATCCAAATCGAGGAACAATGGGAAAATGCTCTATGCTAACATGTTAATCTGGATTTTCAAAAATCAAATAATGCCCAGGAAATCACTAAAATGAGTGTGCTTTAATGTATTCAACAACAAAAAAAAGAGTGCTTACCACAGCAACCGCATCATCTCGTGGTATATTCATGCTACCTCTGGCACAAGTGGTACCCTCAATGAACTGCACACACCAGAAGGTACTGAACTTTGTACTTTTAAACTATAATTTTGGGGAAAGACAGCTGACAAGCAAACATTTCCTGATTTATGTTCTTTTGGAATTCTTTATACAAGTGGTGTAGAACTAACCACCAAACAAAATGTTGAAACCTTTCATAAGACAAAAAAGATATGACATCTAGAAAACACCTGATAGATTATTGCTGGGGAATTTTAGTTGCTATGATGCAAAGAATAAACTTACAACAGGTTTGCTTCATACTTTTTAAAACAAACAGCCTACTTACATGTACACATCTGCATTACCGTGAATGAAGGAACTTTTGTTTTATTTTTATTTTTTAAAATGCAACTTGTTCTCAGGAGATTAAATATTTAACAGTAATGAAGTCTCCCTCTCTCTAGAGTCCCCCTCATTCACTTTCATTTATTTATCCCTCTATTTAAAAATCTCTTGTTTATAAACACTTATCCCATATCAGTGTGATATTACTGTGCTACTTTGACTCCTCAAGACTCATTTACAGGCTTCTGAAGAGCTTTTATGTTTTTGTATGTTAAGCCAATTCTTTACTACCTGATTAACAAGAAATGTGCAGTAGGCCTGTGTGATTAACAGGTTGGAAATTTTAAAATTTCATCATTTAGCAGTAAAATAAACCTAAAAATGAGAATGAAGATGTGATCATCTGGATTCATGCAGTCTCATAATAAAATCCTCCCCTCAGTAAAAAGTACTTTAAAAAAATCAGGTCATGAGTCCACCCCCCATCTAAACAGACAGTCCAAACTCTTTCAGATACAGCCATCAAATAATTCCTAAAAACTCACAGACTGTGGTATATAATGTTATTTTTAGCACTATTAACGTGCTTTTAGATACTAGTGGAAAGAGAAGTAGCCTAGTCACTAAGAAGTCATCTTTCCATACTACTGGATTCTTCAATGCCTTATTATACAGTTTATACACACTAAAAAGCAGATCAGAGATTACAGATAGTAGTGCAAGAATGAACGTGACTGCAATTAGCTGGCAACCTGATGAGAGGAACAGCAGGCTGCCCTGAAAGCAGGAAGAGATGATTTAGAAAAAGCAAGTTTCCCCTGTTAGGTTTTTGTTGTGGACCTCACCTGCTCTGGAAGTAGTTTGCTAGCTCTGACGCTTCATGGTTCAGACTCCTCAGGTGAACGATTAAATTTCCAGAGTTGGTGAACATGGCGCCACATGTTTTGCACTCGTAAATCCGAGGCTTGCGGATAATATGCCGGGAAACCCGCATGTGGTGTTTATATTCCCCGAAGGAAGTGAAAGTGGCACTACATATCTGGCACCGGAAACAGCGTTTACCTTCGTGCTTCAGGCGATGCATCTTTAGCGAGTAAGCTCGGGTGAACTTTTTCCCACAACGGTCACACTGAAATGGTTTAATGCCTGTGGGAAAAGAGGGGGAAATATTTACTTTGTGCAACTGGAGATCACATTTGGCAATTTCTGTTCAACGGGACAGCAGCTGTGACCAGTCATAGTAAAGTACTGATTTAATACAGAGACAAACAGGTTATCTTTAAAATGGCAGAAGTGATTAGCATCAAACCTGATATTTCTCTCAATCAGACGAGAAGGAAGTTTTATAATGACCAGGTCCTTATACAGAGAGACAAGGTGGATCCTTATATAGTCCTTCTTCATTACATAACTTCAACCTGCTGTAAGGCTTCTGTGGATTAGAAACCAAGGCAAAGATACTGAGCTGCAGCCAGACTGTTCGGTGCAGCAGAACCTATAAACCACCTTTATTGTCTCCTGATCTTGGACCAATTTGAGCTGGGCTGGTCAGTGCAACACAGCAACCTTTAGATTGCTTTTAGCAGAAAGTTTCATCAGCTGTCTATAGCCCCAGCAGTTCTGGTAGTAAAGGACTGCCTGGGCATAGGGATACCCTAGCTTATGCAAGGAGCCTGACAAGAGAGTTGTGGTGTAGGAGCCTATACAGCAGCTCCATGCCACCTAAGGATGCTTGCATACAGGGGTGATCCTCTGGGGGTCAGGTAAGTAAGCCTTAATGCAGCTTTGCACAGTCAAAGGAGCACAACGCTGCACTAACACATCTGACGATCTGGCCCTTAGTTTTGTCCTACATCCAATTTAGAAGCCTTGTTACCAACTCTCTCATCATTTACTCACCATGCTCATTTCAGAGTGAATACAAATATTACATGGTACAGCAGCAGTTAATTTGCAATGGAATGCCTATGGCTGAGAGAAACATGCTCTCCCTAAACAATCACATCACTACCAGCACTAATACTATACAAAAGGTTAAACCACAAAAAGTCCTATTAAATGGTCTGACAGAATTCAGGCCAAGAATCTGGACTCTGACTCAATTCACACTATAGTTCAAAAGAAAAAAAAATGTTAAATGGTCTAAATTAAGGATGTTGTTTCAGTCCAAGCTGTTAACTTTACTTGTCAATTCCTCTGCTTTCCTCATGTTTAAGTGAGCTCCTTTAATTGTGGCTTCCAACATAGTGAAAGCTACAGTTAAGGTTAAACTGAGTCTCTTTATAAACTTGCTTTCACATGCAAAACATTCTAAAATATTGTCCTTTGGGGCTGAAACTTTCCATGCTTGGTCTCTGCCCAAAAGCATTTATTTTCTTGAAAAGTTTGAGGCAAATCTCTTCAGCCATTTGAGTTAAGAGAAAATACTTCTGGCATTTACAGATTGGAGGTTTCTGCACACGAGTAACTCAAAAACAGCTAGTAAAAAATATCTGCCAACTTCCCGTGCAAGTCTTACTGACAGCTGCCCACTGACAGATCAGGCTGAAATACTTCATGCATGCTTGGTACATATCTTAAAATTTTAGCAGCCTACTTGAGACAATTTAATAACCAAATATCCACAGGCAGGTTGTATTGTTAAATGTCAAATGCCAAAAAACTATATTAATGGATCATTATTGGGCTTAATAACAGTTGCTAGTTACTTATGCCTTGAGAATCGTGGTTCTTCTGCTCACATAAAATTTATGGCATTTGTGCAAGATGACATGTCAAATATTAATCAGGAAAGAATAAACGTGTTACTGTTCAATTGCAAGTATCCAATTTCTCTTATATCAAAATAACTTTTATAGATTTAAACATTTTATTAGGTAAATGGTGGTTAACTCCACCAACAGTTGTTTACTATATACACTTTATATAACTTATTGTGTATTTCAGCCATAAACATGTTTAAAATATAAAAACTATTATGAATAATCTGATTTCTTAAAAACCATCAGCAAGGATCAACCATTCTGACTGACGGGCACAAATTCCATTTGGTATACAACTATAAGGGGCATCTTCGAGGCCTGCACTGTAACTGTTAAAAGTATCTCTACATTCACTGGACTATCAAAGACACAGTTATTGCTGATCTAGCAAATCCTAAACCAGGGGTAGGCAAACTACGGCCCGCAGGCCGGATCCGGCCCCTCAGGGCTTTGGATCTGGCCCGCGGGACTGCGCCCCGTGGCGCCGCGGGCCCCGCACCGCTAGAAGCGGCCGGCACCACTTCCCTGCGGCCCCCGGATGGGGGTGGGGGGCCCAGGGCTCTGTGCGTTGCCTCCAGGCACCGCCCCCCTCAGCTCCCATTGGCAGGGAACCGCGCCAATGGGAGCTTCGGGGGAGGTACCTGGAGGCGCAGCAAGGGCAGCGCATGCGGAGCCCTCCGCCCCCCCTCCCCCAGGGGCCGCAGCGCTTCCTGGAGCGGTGCAGGGC
>NW_020664725.1:6409750-6455992 GCF_002925995.2 Terrapene triunguis
TTCGCGGGAAGCAGGGGAGGGGGCGGAGTTGGGGTGGGGACTTTGGGGGAGGGGGCGGAGTTTGGGCGGGGGCGGGGCCGGGGCCCCGTGGAGTGTCCTCTTTTGGGACACTCCACATATGGTAACCCTAGTTTTGGTCACGGCTTTCTTAGGATTTATGAGTCTTTTCAAGCAACACAGCAGACAAGTCTGACATCCAAGGATGAACTCCAATCTACACCACTTGAGATTGGTATAATAAAAAAAGTCAATGCAGTACAACACTTGCAAAGGATTCATAGGGCTTGTCTACACTAGATACTTGCACAGGCGCAGTTGTACTGATGCAGCTGTGCTGCTGTCGTGCTTCTGGTGAAGATACTCTAAGCCGATAGGAGAAAGCTCTCCCCTTGGTTTAATAATGCCACCTCCGCAAGAGGCAGCAGCTGTATAGGCGGGAGAAGCTCTCTTGCTGACATAGCGCTGTCTACACCAGCACTTAGGGTGGTAAAACTACACCGCTCAGGGTGTGGATGATTCACACCCCTGAGCAACATAGCTTAACATCTTCATTTTGCCTCAAACCTTCCCATAAAAGCAGGAACTTCATTACTGTATGAATGTTTTATTCCACTAACTTTAATGAATATATTTTCATCCATACAAAGTTTAATTATTCAGCAAAACTGCTAGACTGTATGTGGGACAAATAGGTACACACACACTGGTTAATCCCAATTTTCAGAAAAAGTCTCCCCCCTCTGAAAAAGAGATTGAAGCAAAAGAGTCAGTTTGCACACAGCAGTTCATTTCAAAACAAACAGTTGCAGTACTGAGCATGCTGTAAAACCAGCAAGCATCCTGGATCCATGACCTACTTATTCATGGAAACAGTGAAGTTTCTTACCTGAGTGGATGAGCATGTGCTGTTTTAAGTTCTGAATGCGGGTGAATCGGACCCCACAGGTTGGACACTGAAAAGGTCTATCCGGGCCATTTGGGCTGGGTCTCTCTGTGCTACTGGTAGAAGGGGCAATGTAGAGTTGGTAGGGATACTGAACACTCTCCAACCTGGGGGGCAAAAAAAAAAAAAATCACTAATTTACAAGCAGGCTAGAAAAAAAAATGGAGGTGGCTTGTCCAAAGAAAACCTGACCTGAAGCAAGAAATGACACTGACCTCTGACCTCAATTTCTTTGGAAACAGTCACTGAACACTAGCTGTACAATGCACTTTGTTTGTCAGAGAACATGTATACATATTGAATACGTGCATTCTTCCAAAAGTACGTAACCAAGTGCAACTGGCAAATGGACCATGAGAAAGAATTTAGTGAGATGGGAAAGCAAATCCATTTTTTTATTTTTGCCGTTCCCGTGACATTTAAAGGAAACTGAGGCAGGACAGTTTTCATTTTCAGCTCAAATCAGATTCAATAATTAATCAATAATATGATTTACAATTTCAAGTCATTAGCTTGCCCAGCAGGCAGCAAGAAAGTAAATTGCATTAGTTCATATGGGATGTTTGTTTGATACAGCCTGTTGTGTGACAGGATATGTACCAGTATGTTTAAAAGTTAGCTAAACTTGGTTATAATTTTAAGGTCACTAGGGAGCAGATGAAGGAAATATTTTAACTGTCAAAGAAATTAATTACCTGACATTATCTAAGTACCCTCACCTACTCTCTAACTGCAAACTAACTGGGGGGGATATAGCATTGTAATTTGGTCCTCTGGTGTGGTGTTTTCTTCACGGTGGATGGGACACGTTAGTCAACTAGAAACAGCCTTGCCTGTCACTTAAACACAAACATAAGAATGGCCATATTGGCAGTGGCCAGTGCCAGACAGCTTTAAGGGAATGAACAGAACACGGCAATTACTGAATGATCTATCCTGTCCTCCAATCCAGTTTCTGGCAGTCAGAGGTTTAGGGACACCCACAGCATGGGGTTGCATCCCTGATCCTCTTGGCTAATAGCCATTGATGGATCTATCCTCCATGAACTTATCTAATTCTTTTTTGAACCCAGTTATACATTTGGCCTTCACTACTTCCCCTGGCAACAAGTACTACAGGTTGACTGTGTGTTGTGTGAAGTAGTACTTCCTTATGTTAGTTTTAAACCTGTTGCCTATTAGTTTCTTTGAGTGATCCCTGGTTCTTGTGTTACATGAAGGGATAAACAACATTTCCCTATTCACTTTCTCCACACCATTCATGATTTTATAGACCCTACCATATCCCCCCTTTCCTAAACCGAACGAAGTCTTTTTAATCTCTCCTCACATAGAAAATGTTCCAAACTCCAATCGTTTCTGTTGCCCTCCTCTGTATCTTTTCCAATTCTAATTCAAATCTTTTTTGAGATGGGGCAACCAGAACTGCACACAGTATTCCAGATGTGGGTGTCAAGGATTTATATAGTGGGATCACGATATTTTCTGTCTGATTATACATCCCTTTCGTAATGGTTCCTAACATTTTAGCTTTTTTGACTGCAGCTACACAGTGAGTGGATGTTTTCAGAGAACTAGTCACAATGACTCCAAGATCTTTCTTGAATGGTAATAGCTAATTTAAACCTCATCATTTTATATGTATAGTTGGGATTATGTTTTCCTAATATGCATTACTTTGCACATATCAACATTGAATTTCGTTTGCCATTTTGTTGCCCAGTCACCCAGTTTTGTGAGATCCCTTTGTAACTCTTTGCAGCCAGCTTTGGACTATCTTCAGTAATTTTGTATCATCTGCAAATTTTGCCAGCTCACTGTTTACCCCCTTTTCCAGATCATTTATGAACATGTTGAACAGCAGAGGTCCCTGTACAGTTCCTTGAGGGACCCAGCTATATACCAATCTCCACTGTGAAACTGACCATTTATTCCCACCCTCTGTTTCCTACCTTATAATCAGTTACTGATCGAAAAGAAGACCTTCCCTCTTATCCCTTGTGACACTGGCAGACCAACCAACCTGTGCAGGACCCACAACAACTTAACAGGATGCATTACAATTTTATCAGGATAATTCACTTGTATGTGAATATCTAAGAGATGTACTAGACCAGCAATCATTAACCCATTCATTTGTCGTAACAGACATCAAAGGTAGATGCTAAGTGTATTTGTCTGTGTTTACCTATATCTTGTTAGAAGTTTATCAATGTAACCAAATTAGCTTTTAGATTCTAAGTCCGTTTTCATGTCTTAATTACCTTACATTATACATGTGACTGTGTTCAGTTAACCTTAAGATCAAAGATGTGAGACACTGCAGGAAATTGATAATATTACCTACATTGTCTTCAGCTTATCTATTTCTGTTATGATGGAGGGCCAGCTAATTGCATTATGTAAATAGTGCACCTGTGTATGCACAGGAAATAGAAGATTAACTTCAAAACAAAGGTTCACAAACGAGCTGCATTGCCTATTCTTCCTAGGAGAAATGCCCTGAGGAGACTTGTCAGCCTGCTGGAGAACTATAAAAGTGAAACTTCAGGCCTGATCCTGCATCTCTAGTCTGCCAAGCTTTAAACAGGGAAAGTTTAAGCCATGGGACTGAGATCCTCCAAGTAGCTATTTGGAATACCCTGGAAAATCTAACAGACTTTACATCTAAGCTGCCTTTAGATTCTGACCTATTGGGATAATTCCAAAGAGACTTTTGCAAGCCAGCAAATATAACATCATTGCTACTATCCTGATCTATGAACACTGAAAATCACTAGTACGTATATTGGGGTGGACAAACTACGGCCCGTGGACTGGATCCGGCCCGTCAGGGCTTTGGATGTGGCCCGTGAGATTGCCACTCCTGTGGCGCCGCGGGCCCTGCGCCGCTCCCAGAAGCAGCCAACACCACATCCCTGTGGCCCCTGGAGCCCTCTACTCTGTCCCCCTCCCCCAGGGGCCGCAGAGATATGGTGCTGGCCGCTTCTGGGAGCAGTGCAGGGCCAGGGCAGGCAGGGAGCTTGTCTTAGCCCCGCTGCGCGCCGCTGCTACCCTGGAGCTGCTCCAGGTAAGTGGTGCTGGGCTGGAGCCTGCACCCCAAACCTCTCCTGCACCCCAACCCCCTTCCCTGAGCCCCCTCCTGCACCCCACACCCCAACCCCTGCCCTGAGCCCCCTCCCACACCCTAACCCCCGGCCTCGAGTCCCTTCCTGCACACTGCACCCCCTCCTACACCCTGGACTCCCTCCCGCAGCCCTACATTCATGGCCCTGCATGCAATTTCCCCACTCAGATGTGGCCCTCGGGCCAAAAAGTTCGCCCACCCCAATGTATATGATTCCTTAACCATTCCAATAACTCTCTTCTTTTATTAATAAATCTTTAGTTAATTTACTAAGGATTGATTGACAGTGTGATATTTGGGTAAGATCTGAAATACATATTGTCCTGGGGTAAGTGTCTGAGTCTTTGGGATTAGTAAGAACCTCACATATGATGAATTAGGTTTTCAATAACTCTTCACTATATTAACCTGTTTGTCTGGAGGGGAACCAAGGGCTGAAATGCCTAAAGTGGACTGTGTTTGGCTCCTGGTTAACCTGTGTGGTACTGCAGAAGCTCTTTTGTTACTGGCTTGGTAATCTAATTATAGAAAAACCTTCACCAGTTTGGGGGGATTGTCTGCCCTACGCGGGCATTCTCAGTGTGGCCCACCCAGGCACATCTCTTGACTGTTTACTTTGGTGAGGGACCTTGGTCAAAGGCTTTCTGAAAGAACAAGTAGACTGTATCTACTGGATCACCCTTGTCCACATGCTTGTTGACAAAGGTGATCTAGTTGATAAAAACGGCCTTTTCTATTATCTGTGCTTACCTGAAAATTTCCTTTTTATTACCATGGCTGCTGCAGCCTGCTCACAGCTTAGGGGCAGAACCAGACCTGTCTATCACTGGCAGCAGGGGATTGCCCTGCCACTTGAAGTTCCCTCCAGTTGAGACAACTTCCACAACCAGGATAATTTTCCCCCTAATGGAACAAAACCAAATAGCTAGATGTCAATTTCCATCTCTGTTCTGGAAAATCCACTGGCCTCTAGGGTGGGCTGGATCTGTGGATCTTAAAACTCAAAAAAAGGAAAAATGTTCAGGTAAGCAGATATATTTTCCTATACTTCATCATTTGAAAGTTAACAGATCCATTACAATGGGATTTTCACAGCAGTGGAGGAACTAGGATCATCCCTTAAATATGGACATCCAATTTAGTGTTCCTTCCCCTGAGCACTAAGACATGGAAGAATACTTCTGCTAAAAAACAGCATTTACTAACAACTGGATTCACCAGTATGCAGAATTTTAGTGAATTTATGCATCAGTGGTCATTTGGCCACCTAGGAGATCTCAATATAGGAGATATGACTTCTCCACCCTGAGACTGTCAGTGCTCCTGAAGTTTGGACTTGATGCTCAAGAGAAGGAAGAATATTTTTTGAATTTACTTTAGGAATGAATGGTATGAGACAGTTGAGAGGACTACACTTGTCTGAATGAAAAATACAATAGTGGATCTCATCTGAGAAAGCTCCTAACCAACTTTAAAGCTCGTCTGATTGGAGATTACAGATACTGGGAACTTTACTTTAATGGATAGGAAGTATAATGACACCTCCTACAGGGGCTCAATCTGGGTAACGCTCTAAGGAGCAGAATGAGGTTCCAAAGTCATGCTCTACTATGGCCTCACAGAGCTAGAGTAACAGTTGTTGCCTTAAGAAAGTATTTAATGCTGGGATTTGTACAAAATTCCCTTTTCCTGAACATGTTGATAACATTATACTAGAGACATGACCTTTTTACTTGGACACTTATTCACTGACACTAAGGCCCTCCTGGAGGAATTCCAGGCTATATTTCACTTGTTTAACATTGTAGTTAAATTACAGACTTTGCATCAACCAGCAGAATAAGGTCTATTTGTTGAATGATTTTTAGGGTTCATGAGAATGAATTCACTTCATTCATGTATCCATTTTAAACCTGTCTGGATTGGGGTCCCCCCCCCTTAGAGGTGGTCTACTATTGAAAAAAACAGACATTTGAAGACTCAGTGCTAGGTTAATGAGGCCTGACAGACAGAAAGACAACAGTTTCACTGCCACTCACTCCTTCCTATTTTTTGTATGGTTCTGGGGAGCAGTGGAAAAGGTGGGAAGGCACACAGTAGAGGCATTGCTCAGCTTTGTAAGTCAATTCTGATCTCACATCCCAGTCCCGACATATGGAAAGGCCACAGGGTGCTTTATTGTTGTTTCCAGATGCAAACAGGTGACTCACCAGCCCTCCACACTAACTTACAATGAGTAAGAACATTTCTTGATGCAGGGTCCACTTTAATCAAACTTCTGCCATGTAAGCCTTGGTGTTCATCTCCCCTTTGATAGACAGTGCACACAGGGATAGTAAACTTTGCTCTGCCCAGGACTGGAGAAGTTGATTTTTCTATGTAATTGATATGATCATGTTTCCCATGTTTATTTATAAAAAAACCCTATCAGATACTTTGACTGTCACAACCCAAACAAGTCTGTGACCCATGAAAGGGGTTCTGAGGCCTCAATGAATCATTGCGTCAGATCACTGGTGTTGTGCGCTGCTTTTTCTGGGACCTATTCCCTGGATTGTACTGGGACCTGAATGAGCCCTCTCCATTACCCCCCAACTAGCATCAAATGAAGATTGCTCTGCCTGGTTTGCTAATGGGTGGATCCCTTCAAAAAACATCTGATTTAGTACACTCATCTGAGAGAGTGGAGACTATCCAATGAGACCTTGATCTCTGCCAGTGGATGTGATGCAGAGGAGGATAACAAGAATTACTGGATGTTTCTCATGAACTCTTGATCACGGAAGCATGTCTGTGTATAAGAACAGCATGCCCTATAGAGCTGTATTTTTGTTTCTGTAATACTGCATGCCCTTCCTTTGTTCTTCATCTTCTGCTAAAAATGGTCTGAGGTGAAACCTTGCATCTGATAGGATTGGGATGAGAATAAATACTATGATCGACTCCCCTGGCACCATATGACTGGGTTCATCATGTATCCAAGATATCTTAGAAAACATATCGCTGTATTTTTTTGCAGCTGACTCTGTACAGAGCCCTGATCAGAAAAATTGTCTAGGAAGAGAAGTGAATTTGTGTCTTCCTTAAAGTCAATATTAATACTGGCGTGATCCTGGAAGAGACCCGGATTTGACCACTTGTCAAATCAAATGGTAATACAAGTTGAGAAAATAAAAAGCTGCCATCTGCATGCAAGAGGGGAGAATTGTCTATGTGATGGTGAAATGGGAAAGATAAGCATCCTTAAGGAACTTATGCCCTGGTCTGTTTGTTCCTGACTGCATGAGGCTAGAAAATAGGATGGGGAAAGGGTTGTACTGCTCTGTTCTGAATTAAACTATGGATGGTTTCATTCACATCCTGGCATTTCCATAGGTTGCTTGAGATTCAGAGTGGACAAAGCTGTTCATGAGATTCTTCCCTCCTGTGGACCTCCTGTGGACAATGTCCAGTGACCTCATTTTAACTAAAGTGGTTGGTAGCCATTCGCTCCCAAACTGAAGGACCCAGAAACCAATCACAGATCTAAATCCAGATAGGCCTGGTTTGGGAGTCACGCATATAGTTCTGAGGCAACTGAGGGCAGCTACTGACCTTGCCTCAGTTGCCTGCTCTTGTTCTAGCTACTACTTGCAGTATTTTCTCCTGCTGTACTTCAGGGACTACTTCAATTTGCCTTATGACCCATAACAAAGGCTAAGATTTTGTCTCTCATATTTTTAATAAAAATCACAGACAGGTCACGGGCAATAAAGAAAAATTCACAGAAGCCCATGACCTATCCATGACTTTTATTAAAAATATGCCTGACAAAATGGGGAGCTGAGGGTCCGCACACCACCTGGCTGGGAGCTGCAGGGCATCCCCGCGGCCCTTGGCTCCCAGCTGCAGGGCACCCTGCCGGCCCCGAGCAGCCAGGGCGCCCTGGCCGGCCGCGGCAGCTCTGAGTTCTTCTGCCCAAGGTGGCTGGGAGCTCAGGGCCCCAGAGTTCCCAGCCACCACGGGTGATGGGGTGACCCTGCAGCTCCCAGGTGCTGAAGGCTCAAGTCACGGAGGTCTCTGGAAGTCATTGAATCTGTTACTTCTGTGACAAAATCGTAGCCCTACCCATAACATCTAGGTCAGTGGTTCTCAACCCGCAGTCCGTGGGCTGCATGCAGCCCAATCAGCACACAGCTACGGCTCATGTGACATCCTCAGGGCCATAAAGGTAGTATATATATTGTGTGGATGCAGCCCACATAACACGTATAGAGCTGCATATATGACCCACAATAGCAAATAAGTTGAGAACCACTGCTTTAGGTGCATGCTGCACTCCATGGAGGCGTCCAGAGGGAACAGCGCTGATTTTGTTTATTTCCCCTTTGGAAATTTGTTCCTATAATCTTGCTTTGAGGAGAGACTGGGCTCAGATTGCTCCTAAACTGTTTCAAGTGGCTAGCAATCTCTGTGTCCTGAAAGAGGCTGGGTTTGTCGCCTCTCCTTCCCCACAAAGACATGGCATGAAGTTCAAGAATGAACTCCCCAGAAACTCTACCTGTCTCTAGCACAAAGGATCGACCTGGGCCTGATAGGTCTGCATTTCTCCTGGAGGGCCCAGCCTGGGATATCAGCAGGGAACACTACGCCGGTTATGGAGGTGGCAGCAGCTTTGATAGAGTCCATGCTGTGTCCACTGTCCTCTAACCATAGCCTCAGAGAATGTGAGGGGGAGGTGGTGGCTGAACCCCGCACTTGGAGGTATGGTTGCTGCTGCCAGCTGTATGGTGCACTGCCCTTTAAGTAATGTTCCACTCACAAGGCCGAAGGAGGGGAACTACTTGAACCTGGAGTCAGTTTTTCCAACCTTGCTTGGCTACTTTCCTGCCGGGGGGAAGGTGTCTGAGGTGACCCCGCCTGGACTGTGCTGGAGAAAGACTGCATTCTGCCCACAGAGTCAGACGAGCTCACCAAGGAGATACTTGAAGAGGGAAGAAAGCAGGAGACATGCACCTTTCCTTTTGCTTCTGGCTTTTTTTCGCCTAGCTCACTCCCTGAAGCCTGCAGGAGCACCAGCTGCTGCAAATGCCTCAGAAGGCAAAGCAGAACTGAGGGGACAATCTCCCTGAAAGGCAAACGCCACCCTGAGATAACTGGTAATCAGACAATATTTTATTGAGTTAAAATAGTAAGAAATCTGAAATAGGGTTTGGAATTTCCCCCAGAAAGCTCTGCAGCAAGGCGGGCTTGGGTGAGCCATCTGCTTGTCCCTAGGGAGGCAGATAAAACTGGAGGGCATTTCAGGAAGCAGGGCATTTTCTAGCTCCCAATGACTGACAGGTCAGTTTCTTCCCCAGGCTGCAAGCTGGCTGAAGTACCCATCCTCATGGATCTGTGGACCTTAGCACAAAGAAGAAATGTAAAAACAAAATCACCTTTTCCCTCTCTTCCTTGCATTCTATACACTCACTTATTTAAATATTTGGAAGCTGTGAGCAATTCCTGTTACATCAGGTATAATGGGGAAAATCTAAACTAAAACAAACATTTTTGGACGCTTTGTAACATACATAAAAAAGCTTCATTTTAAATAAGAAATATTTTGTAATTTTTAAAAATTAAATAAAAGCACAGAAAACATTCCAATCAGCCCAGATCAAGAAACAAGAACTGTTAATTATAATTAATGTGTTATAACCTTCAGATATCACATTCTATAAGCAACGGATCTGCTTTTGACATTCTGCAAATGGACTGGAATGCACATTCAGCTATTCAAAACTAAATCCTGACAAATATGAACACTAAAACATTGTGTTTGTCCCAAGAATGCCCCCCGCTTGTAGAGATAGACAAGCCATTTGAACAAACAGATTCTCATTAGACTTTCCAAACATTATATATTTCAGTACTGGTAATTTGCCTCAACTTAATTTAACAGTAGCTAATAAACTAGACTAAACATTTAACCAGTCTACTACATATCCATATTATGGAAATTTACAATCTAATAATGTTCAACAGAAGAAAGAATACTACAGAAATCAGTTCAATGAGAATAGTTCAAATACATAAAACATTCATGTGTCTACTTCAAGTCATGTATCATCTGACCTGCTTTTGAAACAAGGAGGCTATTTAATCGTATTAAACAATTAACACTGAATGAAGATATTTTACCAGAAAAAATATTTTATAATATGATTTTTGCATGGAGAACATATTTAGCTTAGAATACAAAGACTAGCCCAACAGAAGAGCAGCACACGCATAGTCAACTAAGTGTTTCACGATACAAGTCTACTATGTCTGTCTAAAACTTGATTCTGAGTTTCAAGAATCTATCAACAAAGGAATTTCCAACTGAGGTTTAAACTAATGATCCATATGGAAAAAACCCCAATGAGCAAAGTTTTTGTATCCATATCTGCTAACCAAGTGTTTTTAGAGCTTTGCTCAGTAACAGAAGCTCTACTGAGTGATAGAAGTTCTCATGCTTATTTCAGATAGGAAAAAATCCTGTTGGTCCCAGGAGCCTGTAGTAAATTCAAGCTATATTTTGGGGTATAGTGTTTCTCGAGTGAGCCTAGGGCATAATGGATAATGCTATCTGTAGGAGGAAGCATTTAGATTTTTTTTTTTAAACAGAAGGTGACTAAGAGTTACAGGCATGATTGTACTCCGAACACATGAGGAATCAGCATCCAACCCACTTCTAAAGTGTCTATTCTAAATGCTGCACAATGAATTAAAAATAGTGACCTGCCCAGGAGGCCAGTTTACTGTCCTCCAGACAAAATCAGAGCCCCTTATATAGACATATACATGCACTGAGAGAGAAAGAGAGGGAGAGTGTAAGAGCACAAGTGTGTTTTTTTTTTTAAAACTACAATTTGTTTATTCCTCAGAGAGAAGAGTAGGAAAGCAGCTAAAGATTTTTCTGCTGATTGTGTACTACTGAGCTGAGCAGATCTGAATGCTGGTAATGGTAATAAAGTCTTTTCTAGAGTGAGAATAAAGTTTTGGGGTACATAAAAAGGTCTTCCCACTATATTAGAGTTAAGAGTGAGCTTCCTGGGACTAGGAAACTCTGCCTTAAATATTTAGCCAATTTATGGGGTAGGGCCTGTAACCTGCATATGAATTTATAAAATAAATCATTTGGTTTAGAAAATCCAAAGTCCCAAAGTGCAGAATTCTGTTCTTAATAAATGCACACAGCTACCCTGTTTCCCCGAAAATAAGACAGTGTCTTATATTAATTTTTGCTCCCAAAGATGCGCTAGGTCTTATTTTCAGGGGAGGTCTTATTTTTCCTGGAGCTTCGGGGCCTTATATTCCGGGGTGGCCTTATTATCCGGGAGGTCTTATTTTCGGGGGATGCCTTATATTACAGCAAGAGGCAAAACTGGAAGTAGGTCTTATTTTCGGGGGATGTCTTACTTTCAGGGAAACACGGTAGCAGCTTCTTCAGTACTGAGTAAATAGTACACAAATCCTGCTGGATTTAACTGATGGTTCTACAAATCTGTGTTTGGGAATTTTTCGAGCATGGGCTTAAAATGGGGCATAAATTCCTATTTCTCCTTTACATGTAAATTTCATAATGTGTTAGTTTTATGCCCTTTGAATTTTCTATTAAGTTTTTGATTAATTTCTTTTCGTATGATTTTTTAATAGGAGGTGTCGGAATTTGATCCATGGCTGAAATCTGTCTGTGGCAGTTTGGTTTTTTTGTTGTTGACTAGTATCTTTTTAAAAACCGGGATAGAGATGAACTTGGGAGTAGATTTGGTGCAACAGGTAGTTTTTAAAAGCATATTTAGGGTTATTTTAACTATTAGTCATAGTTATAAGAACTATGTTATTATTATAACTAAGTTTACACACCAAAGTGTGTAAAATCTTCTCAATCATACACTAAATCTTTTGCCAGCAGCTACATTCTTTTTTCACATGTAACTCTACAACGGAGAAAGTTACATGTATCAGCAGCCAACAGAGATTTTGTGTGCTAGAAAAGTGCAGCTGCTGGCTGATGACGTTTTCTCTATCAGACGCTGCAACTGTGTCAGAGCTCCTGGAACAGCCCTCATAGGGTCCATACCTCTTGCCCAAGACCAACTCCCTTGATCAAACCTTTAAACACTAGGTAATTAATACACTAAAAGCTTCACTGGGAAACAGTGTGGCTCCATACATACCACACGTGACAAAAACTACAAAAGTTAGGAAATAAAAAGTTACGCTACCCAACAGCGCATACCCCATACTCCACCCACAAGCACATACCTTCCTTTCAACACAACTACCATACACGTCAGTCCATGCTCCCATAACCTTAATTCTATATACAACGGGATGCCAGCCTTCCATCACCCACTTTAACAAACTACCCGCTCCCAGCACAGCAAACTATGTTAAACATCTACAACGAATAGTGATGAAACAGGGTATTTTGGTAAAGGTATATTAAGAACAACAGATTGAGGGAACAGAGTTATGGTTGTGGTATGTGTGATGTACAGTAGTTGTAATAGCTGCGTGTCTCTCTCTGGGTGGAGGAGGAGAAGATATGTACTGTTATGTGGATTAATTTTTCATTTCCTTGCTTTTGTGTCAGCTATACACTGTATGCAACAACCTTAATTGTTTCACAATGAAGTCTGTATATAAATATAGACTAGTGTGAATATACAGCACAGGAATAAGCTCATCACTTTCCTCTTCAGTTTAAGCTGGAAACTTCGCAAAAGGAAACAGTGCAACTGCTAAGCAAACACAGACTTTCATCACCTCTGCTCTCTTAAAGTATTTGATCCTTCAGGCACTGATTGTACTTTGTTCAACACAAAGTATATGTAAGAGCAGCTAACCTTTCTCCGAGCAGGGCTGGGGCAAGTTAATTATAGCATACCACTCACTCACTACAGAACAGTTTGCACACTATGTTGGTACATACCGATCATCATCATCTGCATGAGCATTAGTGCCAGAGGTACTCTGGAGAGTGGGTAATCCCTCAGTAACCCCTTCATCTATTGAACCTGGGGAAGAAAAAAGGAACATCAATTTGCAATTTAATGCAAGTAAAAGTGCTCAAAGGCTGGGTAACTACATGTAAAAGCTCTCTTCCAAGAGTCTCCTGCAGACACTGTTTACTGGTTGGAGGCACACGAAAACTGCCAGAGCTCCTTCAAAACCAGCAGCATTTAGACCTCAGGATTCTTCCCCACTTTATCAAGAACTCAGCAGAGGGAGAGGCAATTTTAATATATGGTCAAATATTCAGTGTGCCTACAAAATGAGAGGGTAAATTAAAAGACTAATAAAATTGTGCTAAAATGCAGTAATGGTCGTCAATAAATGTTACATTTTTTTCTCCTACACTAACACTTCTAAGCCAGAAAATGCTAATTTCAGGTAAAACAACTATGCTCCTCAAGATTTTTCAAAATGTTAAGGTATACTGAGCAATTTAATCCTGCTGCTGTCTTGGATCTTTATTTCCCATACCTTATGCATCCTCTATACATAAGGATATTTAATAAAAGAATGCCAGTTCCAGGTTCTTGGTGCCCTTGGCAGATTAAAAATGCAATCCAAAGGAGACTAAACAGTAGTATACCCACCACCTATTACTGCAAGACAGATGCTAGTCTGCATAATGGTTCATTAGGACACAAAATGTCTTGGGAAATATAGCTGAACTGAGCTTTGGAAACAGATCTAGTATAATTTCAGCACTAAATCAAACCTTGATATCCTTACTTAGTTTGTTTACTCAATCATTGTTCAGACAAGTCTCCTTTGATTCAATGAGAGTTTTGTTTGAGTGAGGACCGAGTAAACTAAGTAACAGCATCAAGATCAGGGTGGATAAAAATCAATGTTTGTTTTTTTAAAAATCGTTTGTTTTTAAACTTTAAATTGGATTTTTTTGATAAAATGCTTTTTGAGGAAAAAATCTATCTAAAGGTAGTTTTAATTAAGATATATTATAGCTCAAAGATCTCTCATCATGGAATAGGGATTATAAATTCTAATTCTATAGTATGAGACAATATATTCACGTAATGTTTAAGAACAGTTTTGCAAATGAGTTCCAATAGCTCACGGATTAGGGACCCAATATTATGGGGTTCCAGGGGCTTCTGTATAGATTATATAGGTTAATCTTTCTATCTACCCAATGGGACTCAGTGCTCAGTCTAGAAGATACCATCAGAGATGCTTAGTTTCGCAGTTCTCAAACTGTGGATTTCTGTCTCCAGAGATAACATGCTTGTTAACAGCAAAAATGGTTGTTTTTTTAAAAAGTTTTTTTTTTTTAATATTTCATTTAACTATTTTAATTAAAAACAATTTTAACACAAACAAACCTGATTTTAAAAAACTTGACTGTTTAACTAAATTTAAAAAATTCATATGCTTGTTTTGTTAAAATATTATGTTTGCTGTTGAAGAAAAAAATCCAGAATACATAACGTTGTTGTTTTAGTTAAATAAAACAATTTAAATGTCTGTCGGGTGATGTTCTCCTCCTAATATAGCATGGCAAGAAAATCCTCCAAATATTAATGATTAACGTGTTGAATTGGAGATAGTTCACCTCCCAATGACTTCATAGATATCTGCTTCAATTACCTTTGGTAAATGAAATAACCAAACAATCATTCAAATTCTGCTACAGTTGTAAAACTAATCTGAAAAGTTTTCAAAATAAATCACTTTAAAAATGTATAGTGTGTACCTTCTAAAAATGAAACCTACATCTATCTCTGAGTTTTGAAGATTATGTATTAAGGTTATAACAACCACCAAGAATGCACTTTTATGTAGAAATCCATGATTAAATCAACTCTTCCTGACTAGTGATTTAAATCAATTTGATTTAAATCAAATCCACTCTGATCAAGATTTGACCGCATTTCACTCTAACAGAAAGGGGATAAGGAAGTTGATCAGATCTTGGTGTCAATTTGGTTCCAAGAAATAAAAAGCAGTAGAAAAAACATCCTCTCTGCTGGAAAACATCCTCCTGTTTGGTAATGTGGTACAACTAGAGTGCTCCACACTGTAGCTTCTGTAGGCTGAGAGCACTGCACACACCAGGGGGGTCACTTGCATTCCTCCATCATCTCCAACCCTGCCAGCTCCGTGTGCGCCATCCTCCCATCCCCTTCTATTTCATAGACTCCCTGCACTCCCCCATGCCAGGAACTCTGTGTGCTCTCCCTGTGCCACCTCAATTCCCTCTTTCTTCATATACCACAATCTGTGGGCCCTCAACTGCTCCTGTGCCAGAGGCAGTATGCCCACCCACAGGTGCCCAGCTCCCTCCCTCCCCTCCGCCTCCTGCCCGTGGGCAGCCCCACTGATCAACTCTCTCCCAGTGCTTCCTGCCCACCGCATGCAGGAGGTGCTGGGAGGGAGGAGGAGGAGCGGGGACAGGGCATGCTTGGGGGAAGGGGCAGAATGGAGTGGGGAAGAGGCAGGGTGGGGCCATGGGGGAAGGGGACAGAGGTGGAGCGGGGGCAGGAAGAAGCGGGGCAGGGGTTTGGGAGAAGGGGTGGAGTTGGGGCAGGGCCTAGGGCTGAGCAGGGGTTGACCATGTCTGGGTAAAATTAGAAACAGGCACCTGTGTACCCACCCCATTCCAGGATCTCCTTTTTAATTCCCCCATGCCAGGAGCTCTGCCTGCCTCCTCCATTTCCCCCTTCCCACCATTCTCATTTATTTTCTGTCGGGGAATTAAGTCACACAGGGTATGTCTACACAGCAAAGAAAAACCCATGACTGGCTCGTGTCAGCCAGCTTGGGGTCACAGGGCTCTTCCATTGCTGTGTAGACTTCCAAGCTCTGGGACCCTCCCACTCTGCAGGGTTCTACAGCCCAGGCTCCAGCCTGAGTCCGGAATTCTACACAGCAACAAAACAGCCCCGCAGCCCAAGCCCCGTGAACCTGAGTCGGCTACCAGGGGACATGTGATCAATTGTGTAAAGTCATTAAATGAACATAGGGGTGGCAGGAGACTATACTGATATATCAGTGAGAAATATAAACTGCAACATATAAAAAAAGGCAATGAAACTAAGGGTCAGGAAAAGGAAAAACATACCCACTGAAAAGAATTTTACTCACTGTATTTATCATATTCAAGCAGCTTGAAAGACAACTAACTATGCTGCTTCCTTTTGATCAAGATCCAGTGTGATCTGTATAGAAAATGTAGACATACTGCTAGGGTGTCAGCTTTTTAAGATGAAGTGAGACCATGGGCAGAACTGAGATGAGGGTACTGTTACACAGGAAGGTGTTAATGGCTGCCATCAACCAGCTCTGATCTATAGTCAATTACAGATCTGGTTGACGCTGATTCATAGATTCATAGATTCTAGGACTGGAAGGGACCTCGAGAGGTCATCGAGTCCAGTCCCCTGCCCGCATGGCAGGACCAAATACTGTCTAGACCATCCCTGATAGACATTTATCTAATCTACTCTTAAATATCTCCAGAGATGGAGATTCCACAACCTCCCTAGGCAATTTATTCCAGTGTTTAACCACCCTGACAGTTAGGAACTTTTTCCTAATGTCCAACCTAGACCTCCCTTGCTGCAGTTTAAGCCCATTGCTTCTTGTTCTATCCTCAGAGGCTAAGGTGAACAAGTTTTCTCCCTCCTCCTTATGACACCCTTTTAGATACCTGAAAACTGCTATCATGTCCCCTCTCAGTCTTCTCTTTTCCAAACTAAACAAACTCAATTCTTTCAGCCTTGCTTCATAGGTCATGTTCTCAAGACCTTTAGTGATGTGAGTGCTCACCAGATGCTTTTTGGTGGGGAGGGAAGGGGGGTGGCAGACACAGCTCTACATGTCCCTTTCAGATTTTCGAATTTCAGCAAAAATAAATCAGGTTCTGAAGTTCTGGAATTGTTCAATGTGGTACTCCAAAGTTATTGTTACAAACACAAAGACGTCATCAGGTTGACTGTAAGAGCTTGCTTCATTCAGTACTAGTGTCCAGAGCAATCCTGTGCAAACCTCTTAAGCATAACTGACCTGCTGAAACTTTTGGTTATGCACATCTTAAATCCTGTATTCCCATTTAGCTTGATCCTACAGCTTTGGATATCTTAAGTGAGTGCCATATATCTAACCAGCTCATGGTGCAATCACATACAGTCTGTTACATAACTTAGCTCCATTATGTTTTTAAAGTATCTCAAGTTACAGGTTTCTTAAAGTCCATACAAGAACCAACTTGATTTCATTAAGATTAAGTTTTCTACAGCCTGTAGCTAAAGCAACAGGGTTTACATCCATCCTTCAACAAGAGGTCAACTAGCTGTTAGATTTGTATCTATGGCTATGTCTACACTACCACTTACATCGGCATACTTTGTCATTCAGGGATGTGAAAAAACACACCCCGAGCGACATAAGTTAAACCGACATAAGTGCCAGTGCGGACAGCGCTATGTTGGTGGGAGAGTGTCTCCTGCCGACATAGCTACTGCCGCTCGTCGGGGTGGATTAATATGTTGATAGGAGAGCTCACTCCCGTCAGCATAGAGTAGCTACACAGGAGATCTTACAGCAGCTGCGTCGCTGTAAGCTCTCTAATGTAGACATAGCCTTAGGTAAGCCACACAGTAAATGGCCAGGGACCTGAATACCTGAGACACTGCCTCTTTTCCTCAGCCATGCTACCTCGGTGAAGACAGATCAATATTCCAGATATATAAGTGAGCTGCTGAAGAGTCCCTTGAATTTTGATTTCACCCTTTCTCCTCCCTCCCATCATGCAAAACAGCCTGAATTTGTCAAACTTTAGGGCACTCTGTAATGCCTGCATTTGGGGTTTTCATTGAGGACGGTATTGGGATTTAGTGGGAGTGAAGAAAGTTGATGGCTAAATTCCAACAGACTTCAATGGGAAAAGACCCAGTCAGTATGCGCTGAAATATAACACTAGAAAAACAATACTATTGGGGCTTCAGATGAGATTGTCAGACCAAAGATACAAATGGAAAGAGAAGAGATACAACGCGATATGGAGACAGGAGAGGGGGGAAAATGTTTATTCCAAAAGGAAGAGTGCTAGAATAGAAAATAGAAAAGCCCATTAAGATGTCAGGAGTCACAAGGAAGGCCCATATTTCCCAACCGAAAGAAAAGTTAGGGATCCAAAATATAATGATCTCATATTTTGGGGTTATTGATGGAAGACTCACCTTTGATAAGTTTCTGAAAACAACATTATGAATATCAAATTTAAAACTGTGGTTCAGTGTGACTTAAAATAAGCTAAGTATTGTTGGGTGCGCAAGATCAGATGTAATACAACGTGTAAAAATAAAAAACTGAATTCTATATTGATTTTATCCTTCACGATATTGACAACTAATAAAATCTAGTCCAAAAAAAGTTCATTTGCTGCTAGAATTTTTATTTTGTGTACTTCTCTCTCTGATGGGGCTGATGTCAAAGAGTTATGAAAATATCTTCTCAAACATAGTGTTGCTACCAGAATGACACAATATATTTATAAAGGCTCTCCTGCTTGTCTTTCTCCAGTATTATAAAGTGCTCTTACGCACTGTTTAAGTGATACTACATATAACAAACTGCAAATGAGCAATTCTTGCAATTGCCCAAGTAGCGAATGAGAGCTCTTTACAATACAAGAAAAACAGGCAGGGGAGCTTTTATAAATGCATTATAAAGCATTTTAAAAGGGTAATGTGTGTGTTCAGGAAAGAGAACGTTGTGTTTTAACATACCTCCTTGCCCCCAACAGTTATTGCTGTACTGGATCGTCCCTAATGTTGTGATAGTGTGCAAGGCAATACCTCTTTAGAAAACAAAGGATGCTTATAATGTGGCCTGTGCTGCAACTGTGCTTTATCATACCTTTGGTACAGTGCAAACCTTCTAAAACAGGGGTAGGCAACCTATGGCACACGTGCGGAAGGTGGCACGCGAGCTGAGTTTCAGTGGCACTCACACTGCCTGGGTCCTGGCCACCAGTCCGGGGGGCTCTGCATTTTAATTTAATTTTAAATGAAGCTTCTTAAACATTTTAAAAACCGTATTTACTTTACATACAACAATAGTTTAGTTATATATTATAGACTTATAGAAAGAAACCTTCTAAAAACGTTAAAATGTATTACCGGCATGCGAAACCTTAAATTAGAGTGAATAAATGAAGACTCGGCACACCACTTCTGAAAGGTTGCCAACCCCTGTTCTAAAACAAGGAATTTGCCCTTCTTTAGAATACAGCAAAATAGGAATATAATCGATAATCATGGTATAATAGTGTTGTGCAAACAATGCTAAATGTAAATTCAAACACATTGATACCTTAAGGGCCCTTTATGCCAAACAGCAAAGGGAAGACAACACCCGGTGTCAAAATATTTAGCCAAAGGGTTTTAGTAAGGTATCACATAAAAAACTGGTGACATGCTGGTCATATTGTGTGATCTATGTACAGGTTGTATAGAAAGAATTATGTATATGTGCTGCAAATATGTTCTGGAGGCAAGCCTGCCTTAGACAAAGGAATGTGGATTTACCTCTCTGCTGCGAGATGTCTCTGGGGAACCTGAATTCACTCTATTACCTGCAAGGTAAGGACTGGCAGCATCTCAGGAGTTTGCTGGTGAGGCAAACAGATTAGTGCAGCAGGGAACTGTCTCTTAATCTAAACTCCAGCAAAACTCTCTCTTGCTAAAGCAGAGGTAAGAGTGGCTTACAGCTCTAGGTGCCCTGAGGAAAGCATCACACATGCATCATTCAAGCACACAGAATGGGATTCGATTATGTTGACCTCGAGCCAACTTTTTTGTATCTGCAGCCATGAAGGTGCAGCAGCATGCTATACTGAACTATCCTCAAAGCTTACAGACATTTGATTTTAGACTTTAGAGCATTTGGTTAAAATGATGGTCACTAATGCAGTACACAAAAACATGGCACAAGACCCCAAACCCTCTTCTTGTGCTGTAAATATGGTTAGGGAACATGCTTTCAGTGGCAATAGACCCAGAAGGGTAGAGATCAAAGGGTAAGCCTTCCAGAAACTGTTGTGCAGCTTCAGCACTGTAAGGTGACATTTTCAAAGCTGCTTCTCAGTCATTTCACAGTTAAGGATTCTGGCTAGGTCAATCTTTGGCAAAAGGAACGCAGTCACATACACTACCAGGGCCTGATCACTAGCGTACATTCAGTGCATTTGTTCAATTCTAGGACTTTCTTAGAAAAGGAACATTTAGGCCACTCACTGAAGTCTCTCTCTTTACGATCTAGTGCTGGTCTCACTCTTATATTTCCATTCCTCCCATTCTCCTATGGTTAAAGATTACTTTTTTTATGTTTGACACGTATTTTTATACACTGCTATTTTTTGAATGGCTTAGAACAGATATGTAATGTACCTTTCCTCTGACATTTTCTACACAGATCACACTGGATCCTGATCAAAAGGAAGCAGCATAGTTAGTTGTCTTTCAGGCTGCTTGAATATGATAAATACAGTGGGTAAAACTCTTTTCAGTGGGTATGTTTTTTTCCTTTTCCTGACCCTTAGTTTCATTGCCTTTTTTTGTATGTTGCAGTTTATATTTCTCACTGATATATCAATATAGTATGACTTCACACAACTATCACATGTCCTTGGCAATTTCTTTTCTAAGGTATTGCTACAATGTGTTAAGGACTGGGTCATATTGCACCAGTTCAGTGAACCAGTCTTTTTTTCCCCTAGCGGCTGTTGGAACACAAACTCTACTCTCCCTGTAGTAAAGAAACTATCAGTATTTACTCTGATAGTATACTCACAAGTTGTGGCTACAACTCAAAGGGGATTCACAAAAACCATGTCTGTAAAACTCCAGTAAGTAAAGCAGTTTAGATTGGGCATAAACACTACCAATGTAGAATGCTACCATATGAGCTATACAAAAATGACATACAAAAAAATAGCAATATACAAAGTGTTGAAGCAGGTACTAACATGACAAAGTTCCTGCTGCTTTAAAGCAATTGTGCAATTTAAATAGTATGCTTACAGTGGCCAGATATTTCCTCATTGAAAGGGTCAGAGAGATCAGCTACCTACTACTCCCTCATGAAGGCACAGTGACAAAACTCTGAGGTAGTTAGCGTACAAGACTATATTTATAATTTTATTAATTGAAACAGCATTTGGCATGATATTATCTGAATGAAGTCGACCAAACAGTTCTCAAATAAACCAGATTTTACTGAAATAATCCTTCAATAAATAGGCTCTGTAAATACAAAGGCAAAGCACACAGAATGGGATTCGATTATGTTGACCTCGAGCCAACTTTTTTGTATCTGTGCAAAATTCTGGCAACCAAATTAGAAATATTGCAAACTGTGTTCAGACTTACTGCAAGCCATTTGTAAGAGTCTTTTCTATGCAAAGAGAAAACCGGATTGTTATAGTGATGTCCTCTAAACCTTTCCAGACTACTGATTTATCTTGCGTGCCACAAATTTCACCTCACTTAAAAACTACTTGCTTACAAAATCAGACATAAAAAAATACAAAAATGTCACTGCACACTATTACTGAAAAATTGCTTACTTTCTCATTTTGTTTGTATGAAATTTTAGTTTGTACTGACTTCGCTTGTGCTTTTTTTGTAGCCTGTTGTAAAACTAGGCAAATATCTAGATGAATTGATGTACCCCCTGGAAGACCTCTGCATACTCCCAGGGGTACACGCACTCCCGGCTGAGAATCACTGCTCTAAATATTAGCTATTAATAGATGATAGCTCACTAGAGGAACCCAAAAATGGTTACAAATTGTCATTTGGAAAAATGTTAGTCTCGGCATTTGGCAGAATAAGAGCTGCAATTTGTGATTAAACCCCTTTGAAATGGAAAGATTCTATATATTATGACTTCACTATTTTGTTTTTGTCTGGGATATTAATTTGACAGCTTTCCACCATTTATTCTGCAAAATATGTTCTTAACTCTTATTATAAAAGCTCTCTACTATCACTGTACCTACACTGATAAAAGGCTTGATTTTGGAGATTCCGTAACTGTAAAGGGAGTTAACAGTAAGCACCAATCTTTCCAAAATGGGACTCTGTGAATGGACTGTGGTCAAACCATTTGGCACTATTAAGAAAATAATTATTAACAAACTGTTAAAATCACTGCATTGCATTTCATAAGTTAGAATAACAAAATACAGTTTCACCAATCTTCTGTGACCTAATTAAAAATTCAAGCAGACTTTCTTAAATAAAATCACAAGTGCATGCACGTATACATATATAAAATAGTAGAAGTGGCTGTACCTATAGAGGAAGACTGTGGGCTGATCAAGAGATCTTCCTGAACTTGCTCACTTCCTGGGACTGTCTGCTGATCACTCAGAGAACTCTGGGATGCACTCACAGGCTGCGATACTTCCTCATGAACCTCCTCATCACTTAACCTTTCCACTTTGACACGCACATCTTCTTCAATCACAAGAGGTGAACTGGCTTTTGTGCTCTCACATGTCACATAATCAGTAATTCTTCTGGCTGCCTCAGATGGACCAGGGAGTTCTAAAGTCCTAGAATTCTCTACCTGTTTCACCTTCTCAGATTGAAGCCTTCGATCAATTCCAAAAGGAAAAGTCCAAGGAAAAGCTAAGGAAGAGTCTACCGGCTGATTTCTGGACTCTGCGTAGGAAGCTGAAGGATTGAGCACTTGGGGGGAGTTCGTTTGTGTGTTACACTTAAGTGGACTTTCAGGAGACATGACTATGTAGCTTTTGCGCTTTCTTCGGGACTCTCGACAAACAGGAATGGCTCTTTCCACCACACTGCATTCGGAGGAAACCGGAGAAAGGCTGCCATCTCGAGAAGTAAAGTTGCAGTTTGCACTGTTTTCTTGTCCTGCATCTAGCACCTTGTCTTGCTGGCTGTTGGGCGTATTCCATAAAATACTCGACTTCATGAATTCTGAGCATGTACTAGCAACACTGAACATTTGCATGTAGCTAGCTGCAGCCAACACATCAATAATATTTTCTGTGTTGATAGACAGTGTGGCTGTGTAAGCATACTCCAGAAGGGGTATGAAGCCAGTCACTGTCACATGATGCAAGTCTAATACACTCTTGCCGTCATCTTCTGCTTGGCCAACTAGTTTGGAGCGGAAGAAGTCGCTGCAGGCTGCCAAGACCACCTTGTGTGCCCTGAAGATTTTGTCCTGTACGCGAATGGTGATGTCGCAGAAATGTCCATCGTTGCGAAGCATGTTAAGTTTTCCAAGCATCTCCTGGCTGTGAGCAGGGGAATTATGAGTAAATGTTTTTACACCCATTTTTTCACTTTTGCTGATGCTCTTTCACCATGCAAGTGGTCACAAGTATCCTAAAAGACAGACAAAAAACATTATCTTTTGTCATTTTTATAAAGATATTCTATACTACAAATTTCTACACTGAGAATTAAAGATTAGTGACTTTGTATTTGCAGAGACTAACATGAAAGAGAATCGTCCTTTACACTAAAGTCCAGGACATTAGAGCTTTTAGAATCCAGACTGTCCCATGGGCCAGAAAAAATTATGAGAGATTATATTAAGTTCACTCTACGACAATGCACTGAGTTATTAATATTTTGTAATAATGCAAATGAAATGTGGAAGTCAGATTATCTGAACTCAGCCAATATCATCACTTTTCAGATCTCTGCTGTTACCTGCTCAAAGAAATTACCCTGATCAGAGTTTGGTAACAGGGACACTTATCACCTTTTGAGATGGGAAATATGGGCTTTTAAACTAGTATGTATGTGTCTTAAACCTGTATTTTTGTTTTCTGGAATCAATAATCTATTGCTTAGTTATTAGTCTTCAGGGGCTTTGTGAAATGGTTTTGTAAACTGAAGACCCTGACATTAGTTTGGGCTGGGATGCAAATGTGTAGAATCAAACAAACTTCTCAGTGAAGGTTCTAAATAAGAAAGCCTTATAGAGTCCACTGTATGAATTTTCAGAAGACAGAGTTCAAGCTAGCAAACACAGAACAGTTTTTAACAATAGCTAAGCCGTGCTGCTGGTAGTGTAGGCAGTGATTGCCTAAAGCTGTTTTCAATAAATGATTCTGGACTAGGATGAGAGGTTGTTGAAAATTCCTCCAAAAACAAAATGCATTCTAAACCTCAAAGTACAGTTCTGGCTTACCAAATCATATCTAAAACACTGGATTTTACAAGGTAAAGCAAACACAAGGGACATAACATCTTCCTTTGCATATCTATTGCTGAAACAATAAACACACAGAACACTTCCAATTATTTTCTTAGCCCTGATCTACACTGGGGGGGGATCGATCTAAGTTACGCAACTTCAGCTACGTGAATAACGTAGCTGAAGTAGACGTACTTAGATCGACTTACCGTGGTGTCTTCACATGGCGAGTTGACTGCTGCCGCTCCCCCGTCGACTCTGCCTGCGCCTCTCGCGGAGCTGGAGTACAGGAGTCGAAGGGAGAGTGCTCGGGGGTCGATTTATTGCATCTAGACTAGACGCGATAAATTGATCCCCGCTGGATCGATCGCTGCCCGCCAATCCGGAGGGTAGTGAAGACATACCCTTAGGGACAAATCATCTCTTTGATTCTAATCTAAGTAAAAAGGCTTGACAATTTCCTGGAGGTGTGGAAGGCACAGAATCCTCTCCTCCAGGCTACAGAGGAAACATTCTCAAGCCATTATTGACTGTTTGAAACCTACATGCCTCTGATTTTACAGAGGAATATGATGGTCCAGTGACCCCAACCCCTCACTCTACAGACATGTGGAGAGAGTCCTTGCACAGTGAGGCTCTGTGTGCATCTTTTGCAAGGGAACCATACCACTTTTGCTGCATGCACAGCCCTCTGCAATGGCACAGGAAGGCAGAATTGATCTGCAAATGAGGAGACCTAGTTTCTGAGGCAGCTTTAATTATGTATTTAATTGTTAAAGGGGAAACAAGCTATCATTTCAGTTACTTAAGGCCCTAAGCATGCATTCCTTACATGAACACAACTCCCAATTAAAGTAGGGACCTCATTTTCTTCTGTGTTTATATGCTTTACACAATTCAGAAGAGGCTGGATGCATAAATAAGGTGCTTCTCCATGTTTAAATATCAGTGACTGAATTATACCTGGTTGGTTGACAGGGGTAAGTTTCTCCTCCCTTCTAGCCATCACCATCTGCCTCACACACTCACAAATCTGCAAGCTGTTCCGTACAAGCTGACCTCATGCCCGGGAGAAGCTTTATAACCTCATGATGCAGGGAGCTGCCTATGTGGAATAGGTTACAGATTTGGAGCCTTAAAATATACATAAATAGTGGCTGTCAGAGGCTCCTAGTGACTCTCTCTCATTACTCACTCACTCCACTATTAAATATGAGCCATATTTCCACCTCCCATTATCTTGTTCCTGTTATTTCACTCTTCTTATTGCAAACTACTTCAGACAGAGAAAAACATTACTCCTTCTGGAGCCCAGAATCAACTGACTAACATTACAGATGCAGTCACATGGTTAATTTATTTCAATAACCATAAGTTATGAGAGGAACATTAATTTATGAAGTCAGTCAAATTATGAAGACAACTTGGATTTAAAATGAAATTTCACGCCACTGTGAAGGGAGAAATTAAGCATAAACAAAACACTTGCTAAGTGAAAGAAACCATATCCCAGTCTCACATCTATAAGGGTCTGGAGACAGATAGCTCCAGAGGCTTTGTTGATGTTTATAGCTTTACTGAAGAACAGGGGATGCAAACTAGTGTTTATCTGGGAAAGAGGACCCAAAAATGGAGAGCTGGGGAGTGGATGGAGTAAGGGAGAACTAATCCTGATGCTACTTTACAGCCAGGAGGCACAAGAGTAGTAGAGATTCCCCCCCAACAGCAACCAGGAGTGGAGTTGGGGTGTATGCGTGGCAGGATGCAACTGGAAAAGTTTAACAACCTCCAGTCATAGGACAATATAAGAGACCAACTCTGAGTAGAGAGCAGGGACAGCACCCTGACAGAAACACAGGCATGCTTCCCCTTCCCAGGAACTGGTGGCATGGGTGCTGGACTCCTCACCCCTCATCTCTCAGAATTAAACTCCTCTTCCACACACATGCAACATGCTACACCACAATGTTCTCAAGTTCAAGGAATAAACCACTTATATTAACTGTTAAATTTAAAATGATGCTATTTTCAAAAACTTTTCAAGGAAGTTTAATAGGTTGGTGCAACAGCAATTTATTTCAAACTTTCCCTGACATTTTCTTTATTCTTATGGTTTGAGTGAGCCAGTCACTACTCTGTTGAAGTGTGACAAGAGTGCCTCAGAATGCCAGAGCAAGGAGAATTTTCTGAATTGCCAATTGATGGGTAGGCTGATGATAAATGTTAGGGCAGTGGGTTTTCAAACAAGTTCAGTTTAATGGATTTTAAATAGAGTTAGAACTGTAATGTAGACCTGATATTAAACCATTTAAGGTGGTTTGTCTCATTTTTACTGGTTGAAGATCACTGAAGAAATCAAGTAGTTACCTTCCAAAGGAGAAAGAACAAAATTTAAAATCTCTGAAACAACAAATCACATGTACCAGTTCATATCCTCTAAAGTACTTATTTTTCAACATCTGAGTTGTATGTAAAACTTGCTTGCCTGGAAACTACAAACATATTTGAAAGTATAAACTGTACAATGTATACTATGAACAAACAACAGGTCCGACTTCAGCATTCTCTATCTTATATTGCCTGTCCTCTCTCATTACCAATACTTTTATTTCTCACTTGCCTCCTGTTTTTTAAATTTTTCTTTATAGCTTAAGACTATCATCTTTGTAACATGAGATTTATACTGTGAAATTGGTTTCTTTTTAGGGTGAGACCACGGGCCAACTTCACCAGTTGTGCATCCTAACAGCAAAAGTGGATTTAGCCCTATAACTTCAAAAATACACAAAAAATATTCAAGATGTCAGCTTTATCTGATAAAGGCCTCCCATTTACACTGGACCACGAACACTATTCGCTGAATATGGTTTAAAACACTGTTCTAAGCCAGGTCAGTAGCCCAGTTTGAGCATCAGTGTGGACAAACCTATGTTGTTTTTAAAAAAAAAAAAAAAGCAGGCCAACACTGCAAGATCTCCTTGCATGCAATTACTTCAATATGAAATATTCACTCTGCTGTAATAGAATCTATGGAATGCAAACCTGTCTCCTTTAGAGGTAATGGGTGAATACATCAGGGCACTGAGCCATCAAGATACAAATTCAATGTTTTAACAGTCCCATCTCTGCGAGTACTGCATACTTAAAAACACAAGTGTCCAGCAGAATTAAAGTTAAAGACATCAAATTACAAGTTTGGGGATAACGGTCATTATCACAGCTTTCATAATTAGTCTGACCAGGCTACGCCAGTTGCTCCACAGATGCTAGATTTCTTTTACGATAGAGCTTGGAACTGTTATAATCGAGGATATTAGGCCTAAAAATTGATCTACCTTGAGAGTTGTCATTAAAAGAGTCCTTACTTTGTGAAGACCACTGAAAATTTATTTCTGCAATAAACTACCATCTCTTGGCTCAAATACTGATCTTTCACAAATCACCTTGCTGAAAGTTTTACATAGAGAGACCATTTATAGAAGTTAGTTTACAAGAGTCAACAGGGTTAGGCACCAAAAATGTGAAACTGGTTTTTTTTTGGGAAGTGGGGATAGACAATGTAACTCACAAAACATTACCTTTAAACTATACTTGAAGCAATGTCTACACCATTGTTATCTTAACTGTAAGACACGCAATACTTAGTTTGACTCTATTGAACATTTCAGTGTGTCTACACACAGGTCTGCTGTTACATACTGTATCCACACTAGCACTACACTTCATTATTTTAGCAGCAATGCTTTCTGGAGATGCATCTCAGAGTTCCCAATACCACAGCAAACTGCGGTGCCTCACGGATGAACTACACAGGCCTTGGAGAGACTTTTGCAAGTGCCCAGAAAAATTGCACGCAGAGGGGTTAGTTTCTCAACTCCTACAACCTGTCCTGGAAAATCCCAAGATTCCTTGGGTGCGGGGGGGGGAGAGGAGGGGGCCTCTCATAATTCCTCCAAGGTCCCAAAGCTTATTATATAATTTCCTAGCAAACCTAATGTGGGCCCCAGTTGCAAGCTGCTTCCACAGCAGCCAACTCCCCACTGGCATGGATCCTTACAGGGAAGAGAACTATCAAAGGAAGAACTCCTTTTCCTGGATTTCAAAGTCACATGCCAGCTGTTGAGGCGGTGGCAGGTAGTCTAGCATTACTAGTTGGGAGCCTGGTGCGAGGAATACCCAGCAAGAAGAGAGTCTCAGAGAAGTTCCACGAGTAACTGCATTGTTTCCTCATGGATGAAGGGAACACTCAAACAGCAGTTATGGGTCAGGCCCACAAACACAGAATGATTACACTAGATCAGTGGTTCTCAAACTTATTTGATCGGGCTCCCCTTCTTTGTGTCTGTAGTCATTTATGCCTCCGCAATCCCAGCCAAGTACATAGATAGCCACCAAACTGAAGTCAGAGCACAGCGCAGCGGCTGTTGACTGGGCACCCAGCTCTGAAGGCAGTGCCGGGCCAGTAGCAGCACAGAGGGGAGGCAATGTGAAAAGTGGTATTTGTCAATAACACTTTGCACAGCAGACTTAGCACCCCATTGCCACCCTTACTTCTGCACAGCTGCTACCACCCCAGGGCTGACAGCTGGAGCCCCACCGCCTCCAGGTGAGGGATTGAGGGGGAGGGGAAGGGAGGGATGGGAAGAAGAGCTCAGGCTACCTCCTGCTAAAGGCTTCAGGGGAGGGGGAAGGAGAGCCTGAGCCCAGTCTGTCTCCCAATGAGGGATTTGGTGGGGGTGGGGAGAAGGAGAGCCTGAGCCCTGGCAGTGAGGCTCCGGTTGTCTCCTTGGGTGGTGAAAATATTAGAGATAGAATTATTTGAAGTGCAAGTAACAAATGAGTGGTTTTAAACACAGCTTTATTGGAAGTAGAGAGGGTAGACCAGCTGCCGACTTGTGACAAAAGACTAAATTGGAAACTGAAAAAAAAGACAGTACACAGTGCATCCGGCATTACAAAACAAGGCCAAGAAAGCAATTCTTGCAATAAGACTAACATTAGCTCCCAAATGTGATTTTTTTTTTTAATGGACTATTGTAATATATCCCCAACTAACTAGTCAGGTTTGCATATGTAACCTTAAATGCATTCTCCCAAAAAGAAAGCTTGGGGTTACTCTTCTCTGCAATACCTTGGAGGTAGTGGAAGTGCATCACTTCAGGGCGCTGTTTCTCATTCCCTCTTCTCTGCACTGGCATGCACAGGCTATGGTTGAGACATGCGCCTGCTGTTTAAAGTACCACAGCACTCTATTCTGGAGTGCATCGTTACATGGAGGCGAGGGAGCAGGTACAAGCAGTGTACATGAGGCAGAGGGAGCAGGATGGCTTAAGGGTTTGTGTGTAAGCACCTCAAAATCCCTGAAATTTATGTCTTTGGAATTCACTGTCCTCCCTTCACATCTGTGAGGACGAACATATTCAGCCATGGTCCAGCAGTCAAACTGCTTGTCACCCTCTCTCTGCAACCTGAAGTCTCCTTTTTCCAAGCTCCAGCTGAGAAGGAGACTAGCAGAGGTATGACAACGCCTGAAATTCAAGCAGTCTGCCCTCTTTTGAATTGTTCTCCTGGCATGACGACTGTGAAGCATGTCCAGTTAGGACATGGGTCTTCTTGATTCGAGCCTGGGATGAGCAGCATTAAGAGGGCCTGTAGGAAAAACCAAAAGTCTATATCAGTGTCCACAGCAACATAGCACCAAATCCTTTCTGGAAAGGGAAAAACAGACACTTATCTCCACTTTTACATTCCAATACATAATTTCACCAACAGACATGGGCAGCACCACCGTAAACTACTGCCTTCCCTTTAAGGTTCCCAAAGACTATCAAGGCATGGGAATTAGATCCTTAAAGACAATTTAATATTTCATCTCCAGAGTATGAAAGGCCCCAGGTATTTCAGGCAACAAGAGGAAAGCCAATGAGCTATACCACAGTCTCGTTTTGGCATACAAAGACACTTGCTGGATGCTTGGAAAGGCAGTGTCAGCTGTAAAAGGGAGTGGAGGTGTAGGAAAAGCAGGTCATCCCTGTAGGCCTCAAGAACAATGTGGAATATTGCATAAAAGGGAAAGTTTCTGATCTTGTGCCACAAGGGTGGATACTGATTAAGTCCAAAAACAGATTACGGTAGAGTGTCTGTAGTATCTGCCTTACTAAAATAATTTTGCCTATATTGCAGGGGTCGGCAACGTTTGGCACGCAGCTCGCCAGGGTAAGCACCCTAGCGGGCCGGGCCAGTTTATTTACCTGCTGACGCGGCAGGTTCGGCCGATCGCGGCCCCCACTGGCCGCGGTTCGCCGTCCCGGGCCAATGGGGGTGGCGGGAAGCAGCGCGGGTGAGGGATGTGCTGGCCAAGGCTTCCCGCCGCCCCCCTTGGCCCGGGACGGCAAACCACGGCCAGTGGGGGCCGCGATCGGCCGAACCTGCCGCTTCAGCAGGTAAATAAACTGGCCCGGCCCGCTAGTGTGCTTACCCTGGCAAGCCGCGTGCCAAACGTTGCTGACCCCTGCTATATTGCATGTAAGCAGTACATGCACAAGTGCACTGTTTCTCATTGCTCTGAATGCACTTCTCACTGCTTTATTTTCTTATAGCATATGATCCAAACCAATCAGATAACTTCAGTGAACTCTGGTTTGAAAATAACTTGTATTGTACAAGTGCTACTATGAAATGTTCAAATGCATACATGGAATAATCTGCACTTGTTTGCTTACCTGTATAAGTGGGATGTCATATTGGGGTTAAAAATGCCACCTGCAACTCCCGTATTCTAGGAATGCCTCTGCTTGTGTTACAGTATGGGTTCTCAAACTAGGGTGGGGGCATCACAATCACCCACCCTTTCTTTATGGCTAGATGAGAGGGGGTGCATCTCAAAACTGTTCCTGTGGTAAAATGGGGTACCACTGGAAAAGGCTGAGTGACATTGTTTTAAAGCAATAAAACCCTCCTAATTAAGCTTCAGTGCACTGTGTGTGCAGTTCGCTTTTGAAAATTTTCCCTGATTACCCACCATTTTGCCTGCCAGTATGTGCCATGCCAACAGGCAGTCATAACCAATGGTAGAGTGGACACTCTTTCCTTGCTCAGCAACTGTGCCCCAGAAACCTTGCCAGAGATATCAAGGTGTAGGGAGGCTGGGTGAGATCGGTGGGAAGGAGGTGGTCAGAGTCCAACCAGGAGATTAGATTGCAACTGGGTTGGAACCTGAGGAGGCCACAGAGATGGATGGAAAATGTTGTGCCCAAATGAAGCTGTATCTGCCAATAATGACTGCCTCCACAAAACCTCACAATGTTTCCACCCGAAGCCAAGTAAAGGAATATAATAGTATAATAAATAAAAGGAACTTACCAGGCTGTCCATTAAGTATACCAGCCTTGTACTGGGGCAGAATCTCATAATTCAATTCATTTCATGAGGAAATGGACAAAACATTGGTAACATTCCTGGATTTACTGTTCTTTGTCTTCCTATAGGCCACCTTCATCCCCTTGATATGGCTTTCATTCTGGTCTGGGAAATTTCCAGTTTGGCATGATGACTTGAAATCTTATTGTAAGCCTTGTGATTTCTGTTAAAGGAATTCTGCACGGCTGGTGCCTTGGCCCAGAAGACAGCCAAAATTAAGATGCCCACAGCTGACATGCTAGAAGCACTGTGGGTAGCTAGTTGCCAACATTATAGTTTTATAGCAGATAGATTCATCTAATTTACAGATGAAGCATGAAGCAGTTTGCTGATCAGTTGCCAAAAGTAATTGGTTGCTGTGGAATCAGTCTTCAGCTGGAATGCATGTGGCCATTCAGGGAAATTTAAACCAGTAGGTGGTTTTTGGCCTTGCTGACCCCTGAGCAATGAAGATTAGCTACATAGCCAAAGAGATCACTCCTGTAGTTCAAAGGGTTATGGAAGACCAATTTGACTTGTGTGTTTTAACATGACATTAGCCTCCATCCACATGGACAGTAACACAGTAACACAATAAAGCTGACATGAATTGCCTTGGTCATGGTCAGCCCTAGCAGGAACTCCAGTGTACGTGGAACCTAGTGGAACCTAGACAGAATTGAGTCATTTGGGTTGGATGCAGGTTGTGCTAGAATCATACCAGAGGGAACACATGATGTTAAATACAACTATAGCTTCTAGTCTACGGAAAGGTCTAAGTATCAAAGATGATCACGTTTTAGGCATGCAAACCTTGTCACTGCTCCTTTCATTAAAATCAGTTTAAAGCACTTCAAACTGTTGCAATTACAGCCAAACACTGCTGCCAAATCCGTTGGTTCAAACTTTGTTCTGAGGAAGACTAGCTGTTGTCTCCATTCGCAAGGAAAAACTGCTAGGATGAAGGGGAGAAGAATCAGTAATATTTAAAGACAGTCTCATTTTGTATTAGACCCCTGTCAGAAATCTTGGTGGCACTACTGGTACCTTAATTTCATCCTCCAAAATAAGACAGACTACAGTCCCAATTATTTCAAAAAACATAGTAAAATTTCTGGCTCTTTCAAAGACCAGTAATTAGATATAAAGTAAATCTGCAAGAATCTTGGCCAAATTAAGAAAGAATCTATGTGCCCAGTAAAACCACAAAACTACAAGTAGTCTGGCAAATTCCAGAAGCCAGCAAGGAAATTTTTCCACTGCAATCAAGTTCATTTATTCAAATCTGAAAATAAGAGGTTTAAAATATTAATTAGCTCAAGAAAATCTTTACAGTGTTTCTTTGCAGCAACGTGTGCGCATTCATATTTAAAAAAAACAAACATTTCCTGACATATATAAAATATTACACCCAAACCACAGCTATCCCAAACCACCCACTCCGCTGCAAACATTCTCCAGATTTTAGCTCATTAGTACCCAGTTAGAGAATAATTCATTGCAAAAAAGCCATATTATTTAAAACATTAAGGTTGCACAGTTAGTTGGAAAATTAAAAATTTAAATTTTTTACCCCCCCCCCCCCCCCCGTGTGTATAGTATTATTCTCAATTTTCATTTGAGAGTTATGCAGATTAATAGATCTATTTATTTTCAACATGCACAATATATATGCCCTACAACACACAGGATACTCACGTTGGCAAGTTTAATATTTATGTAAAAGGAATATTTTCAAGTATGTATGCCTAAATGGATTTAGTTACCTAAATTTAAGCACCCAAGATCAAAACTGTTGACTTTAACATTACGCTGATCTATTTATATACACAATTTTTAGAAGAAAAAAGTTACATTTGTCCTTTTTTGCTTCTTTATGATGTATAAAGGTCTGAAAGAAAATTGACTCTCTTTAACATTACAATGTCCCTGTTTATGATGCAAGTCTACTGAGATTATGGCACAAGAGTGAAACCTGAGCAACTGAGGGTTTGTCTAGACTAGAACTTTTTAAACTCAAGTAAACTGATAGCCAGTTAACTCGAATTAGCTAACGCATTTGTAAATCCCAGCGTGGACACTCAAAAATGTTTGACCAGGATACTCATTTACAAACATATTTGCCACTTAAGAGTTTGCTATCAATTAACTCTGGATTAAAATAGTCTCATCTGGGAACACTCTAAGGGAAAGGGACTGTGTCACACTGTTTTGGATTTTTTGTTATTGTTAGGTGTTTAATAACATCTATTTTGAACTCCTGATTGTTTCTTGGGAGAAAGGCACTTTGATATCTCCACCCCTTCAGCTGCTTATTGAGAAAGCAGTTTTAGGGCAAGTCTACACTACAAAATTAAGTTAACCTAAGTTACATCAATGTACAGCCACCACAGTAATTAGATCGCTGTTGCATGTCCATACTATGTTCTTTGTGCTGGCAGTGTGTTCCTCACCAGGAGCGCTTGCACCAATTTGACTGTCAGTGCGGGACATTGTGGGATGGCTTCTGAAAGGCAGCAACAGTAGATGTAAGCAACGCAATGTCTGCACTGACATTGAGTCAACCGAACTACATTGACCTACACACTACACTTTTTGCGGAGGTGGAGTTATGAATTTGTTGTAGTAGGCAAGTTACATCAGTGGGAGTAACATTTTAGTGTAGATCAGTGGTTCCGAAACTTTAACAATCTGTGATCCTCTTTCACTAAAATGTCAAGTCTCGTGAACCCTCGTCTAAAAATGAATATTTCCAGGGATTTTCTCCTTTACTTGAGTATAAATTATAAAAGCAGTAATCTTGAAAATATAAAATTTGTTTTTATGACATACTTATTACACACTATTTATTAATAATCATTACAGTATTTTTATTACATTATGAAAACGGTAACACTCTTCCAAGATCTCACATTCGTAGCTTGTATCACTTTCAATAAGCCTGTTATAATACAAGGCTCCTATGTTTCATCAAGGAGTACCAGATGTGAAACAGCATGAAGGTATTTAAGAAGCCAACTCAAAGAGTTCCTCCTACACAAGCATTCAGGTCTTGAGCAGTCCGGGCAAACAACACACGTTACAACAAAGCTTAAACTTGTTCTTCATAATAATTTTAAAAACAATACTAGCTGCCTATTTAATTTTTAAAACAACAAAAAATATCCACCTCCCTTTCCATTTCTTATAAGGAGTCTTGAAGTTTAAATCTCCTCAGTGTGATAGATATGTTTGTTTTTGGTCTGCTTAGCTCTTGGAAGTCCAGGGGCTCCGGGCTGCTGGCCCCGTGCTGCCTGGGATCCCTAGGGACATCTCTGTCCATCATTAGGGAATTTTTTCCCCGAGAACCACCTGTAACATTTTGTGAACCCCCAGGGGTTCACAACCCCAGTTTGGGAACCTCTGGTGTAGATGCTTACAGTTAGGTCGACGTAAGCTGTAGTATGACCAGGCCTTAGACTTCGCTGGTTTTGCTGGAAGACCACACCTGATATTCAAAAGTTTTTGTTTTTTAAACAATTAATTCTTTATACATCACAAAGCAACAATCCCCTTCATCTTTCTCTCCTCCACACGCACCCCCTTCCAAAAAAACAAAGACAGACTTCTCTTCTATGTAAGGTCACTTCTAATAACACTTCAGTGATCCATGTTAGGCTTTGAAGTTCACTCACTGAGATTAAACAGGTGGTGGTGAGTTTGCACCTTGTTCATGTTATTACGTGACTTGAACAGCAGAACCAGACTGGAAGGTACAAACATCTGGGCAACATCTTTTGAACAGTCCATCAAATTCTATCAGAACTCTCTATTACCTACCACATTTTGAGGCATGGGTGAGTTCTACGGGAATTCTGGTGGGAACAATCATCTAGTCTTAAGATACTGATTTTCTGTAAGATATGCATTTTTTCATAACAGCTGGATACCCAGTATCTGCCTTGGTTTTATAAAACATGCAATATTGCTTTGATTTCTACTTCCTTTGCAAACTTATTTCCAATACTTTAATACTGCAGGTTTTTTCTTTAACTGTGAGTTAATACAGCTTAGTAAGTGTTATTTTAGTTTTACACTAATTAATTATAGTCAATCACACTAATTTCCATGTTTTCCATTTAATTATGGTGTAACATTTAGAATGTGGAAAAGAAAGAGGGCCATCATTTTCCTTAATCCATTTCAAATATTTAAGTACAGAGGCTCAAATTGTGGAATTGTCACATCTTGGTGCACCAAGATGAGCTTCTAATACATGTTTTCTAATGAGGGTTTAAACACAGTAACTGTTCTCACTCATCTTTTGACAAATGAGAAAAAAAGCACCTGTCTTTTCATCAAGTCGAATATACTGTCTACTACCATAACCTAAATTATATGCAAGAAAATCCCCCAAGAAATTCCCATCTTTCTGATGTCACTGTTTTTGTAAATCATGCGTTTTTATATCTAACCACAACTTTCTTGAAATTATGGCAGAGTTATTTGAGATCAGTGCTTTCAGAGAGTAGAATCTTATCAAGCATTACTTGAAAGACAACCTTTATATTTAACTGGGGCTGTCAATCACAGTTAACTCACGCAATTAACTAAAAAAAGTAATTGCCATTAAAAAATTAATCGTGATTAATCACACTGTTGAACAATAGAATACCAACTGAAATTTATTAAACATTTTGGATGTGTTTCTACATTTTCAAGTATATCTATTTCAGTTACAACACAATACAAAGTGTACAGTGCTCACTTTATATTATTTTTTATTACAAATATTTGCACTGTAAAAATGATAAAAGAAATAGTATTTTTCAGTTCACCTCATAAAAGTACTCTAGTGCAATCTCTTTATCATGAAACTTGAACTTACAAATGTAGAATTATGTACAAAAAAATCCTGCATTCAAAAATAAAACAATGTAAAACTTTAGAGCCTACAAGTCCAATCAATCCTACCTCTTGTTCAGCCAATCACTCAGACAAACATGTTTGTTTATATTTGCAGAAGATAATGCTGCCTGCTTCTTGTTTACAATGTCACCTAAAAGTGAGAACAGGCATTTGCATGACACTGTTGTAGCTAGTGTCGCAAGATATTTACATGCCAGATGCACTAAAGATTCATATGTCCCTTCATGATTCAACCACCATTCCGGGGGACATGCGTCCATGCTGATGACAGGTTCTGCTTGATAACCATCCAAAGCAGTGTAGACCGATGCATGTTCATTTTCATCATCATGAGTCAGATGCCACCAGCAGAAGGTTGATTTTTTGGTGGTTTGGGTTCTGTAGTTTCCGCATCAGAGTGTTGCTCTTTTAAGATTTCTGAAAGCATGTTCCACACCTCATCCCTCTCAGATTTTGGAAGGCTCTTCAGATTCTTAAATCTTGGGTTGAGTGCTGTAGCTATCTTTAGAAATTTCATATTTTTTTAAATCGCTCAATTAATTTTTTTAATCGCTTGACAGCTCCAGATTTAACCTGTTGCCTTTTAGAAGTTGTATTGCCAAAACAAAGAATGGATCCTGGGATATGGCCTGTAAGTGGTCTTGTGACCAGCAGGCCTTCATGGGCAGTCTCATTTGATCCACTGTCAACAAGTGTTGGGAGCTTTACAAACTTTTTCATTAAGGCCATATCTAGACTAGAAAAATGGGTTGTTTAAAAATATTTGAATGTTTTCTTAACCTCTCCCCATACTTGACCACAACCAGCTAAAACGTTTATAAATGTACTAAATCCTGTTGACACTACTGTTTAAGAATGTTTCCTTGTCTAAAGGTATCCAAAGAAAATTTACTATACTATAGAGTGGAAGAGTAAAATTGTATTTGACAGCTGTCTGTGTAATCCAAGTAAACTAGTACACAAACCAAATAAATATTTTCTCCTTTAATCCTTCAGTTATAAGGAGGACACCTCAGTGTCTGGCAATATTTATTTCCAAACACTGAGGTGCTTGAGTGCTGCAACTTCCCAGGCATTGAAATTTTTATAGTGAGAACTCAGCTGAGATAGTGTGGTCACGTGGTCTGTATGTCTGACAGTGGAATACCGAAGGCCATCTTCTAGGCGAATTGAAGACAGCAACTTGTTTTAGGGGCAGACCAGGAAAATATTACAAATACACTCTCAAGGTCAACCTGCAGTCTTGTGATGTTGACCTCAACACCTGGGAGCTCTTAGCCCATGACAAGAGTCAATGGCAGCACCTGTACCATCTTGGACTGAAAGACTGAGAGCTTGTGGATTGCTGCAACCAAGGAGAGAGGGCATAAAGCTAAAAGCAGCACACATTCATCTACAATTGTCTTCACCTCTGGCGCTTGTGGATGGGGCTGCAGGTCCAAAGTTGGTCTTTGGTCCCATCTCAGGACTCACAATAAGTGACTGTAGCTCACCCATCAAACTCAATGGGAGACTCCATCATCACAGTAATCTCACTTATGCTATTTAGAATAGTAGGCAAGCAATTTTTTAAGTAGTGCAATTTTTAAGATGATGTCCCATTAACAATATCTGAACAGTAATTGATTACAAGTCTTGTTTTATAATGAATTTTATTTTCACGTGGTAAAATAATCTGCAATTAGCATTTGAAAAATTGCTATATAGGGAAACCACTTGACACTCCAGGAAATAACTAGCAAAGCTTCATGGCGCTGCAATTCCTGCATAACGACAACAGTAATCTGCCAAGTGTAGTTGCTGACCTACCAGAACGTGAATTAAAAACAGAATTGTTTCACTTGGTCTGAAAGCGCTTAAAGAGACACTACCAACGTAAACATATAAACAAATTTAATTGTGTTACTATCATCACTTTAGATGAATAAAAACAATACACAATTTAGTCTTTGTTATTTATGAATCTGTGAAGCCCGTTTCACATTTGGGCTTAGTTTTGATAAAAAACTTGACATTTATAACATTTATGTTTGGACCAAATTAAGTTGATTATTGTGCCTTTAAAAGGCACCACACGTAAGACCAGCATGTAAAATGAACCTGCAGATTTTTTTCTAGATGTAGAACTTATATCCTATATAAGCGTATCAATTATCTGAACACAAAGAATAGTAATAGTCATACCTAGATCACTGGCATAAACACAATTACAACATTAGAGTTGTTAGGATCAAAGTTTGACCTTTGTGACCTCCAACCCCTCCACATATACTACACCTTTATAACAAATACTTAACTGTTCCCAGCCCACCAACAGAAGCAGTACCTGAAGATGATATTGAAAACAAGCCCCGCAATAACAATATGCAAATAGAAGGCAGCGAAAAATAAAAGGAAACCAAAATAGAATTTTTAACCTGTAAGGTACTACAAGCCACTGTGAATAATGATATAAACCTCTGACATCTGGCACATGGCAGTGGCCACTTAGTGAAGCAATAAAAAAGCTTTAAAAGAGCTAATTGAAGGAAGTGATTTTCTACAGTTGAATATAGCTTTTCAATCAATGTCAATTTTAGAAGCTCTGCAAGTATAACTAGTATACAAATTCAAACTTATGACAAAAATATTCACTCTTACAAACGTAGTCTGGGTAAACTGCACCCCAATTTAAAAAGCTATTTGTGGACATGCTGTGTAAAGGAAATCTAAAGCAAAGTGGGATGCTTAATGTGTTTATTTGCATGCCAAAACCCAATTATACTGCAGCTCACAATGATTTATACCAACACTGGTATTTAAACTCTGGGGGAAAATAAAAAAAAACTTGAACATGCTTGTGTATGCATGTTTAAGTTTAAAAAGATGTCTATTCACAGAACAAAACTTCTGTCCCACTTAAGAAAACAAATAACATGAAGCTATGAAATTCAGTAGAATCTCAATTTTTCAAACCAAACCAACCTGAGCCCCCTATTTGAAAAGTCACATCCCCTGGGTTTTGAAACAAGGTAATATAAGATTCAAACACCAGTTCTAAGAGAGAAAAGTGGAGGTTACACTTTGAAAATCAGTTCCTTCTTCACTTCCTCTGAGAAAACTGAGTGCCTGGCTACTTGGGCGGGTTCCCTAAATTTCCTGGGACAGCAGAACTTCACTACCTGAAGAATTATCCCCCATTTCTGTCTCTGAGACTTTACTCCCGTCACCCAAAACTCTGATATAGATTCTATCCCATAATTTTACACGAATATACAATTGTAACTTCATACACAACAGCAAGGTAGGATAGTTTTGAGTTTGCTGGTTTTTATGTGTCCTATGTATAAAGTTTACTTGTAAACAGATTTCCTTTTATAACAATTGCTATCTTTCCTTCTCTAACTTCCATAACAGGTTATTGGGAACCTCCCAATCATGGAGGTTCACACTATGATTGATGAAATACAGTGTGAACCTCCATGATTGGGTTTCTTAATGAGCTATGAAGCAAAACGTATCCCTCCACTTTACCCCTCAATAATCCAAGTCATATTAATGCAAAAGGTAAAGAGAAAACTGCAGTAACAAGAAACTATATGTAATATATTTGTGCTGGGGCTGAGGGAGAGAGTTCAAGTCACACATGCAAAAACTTAAGACCATAAACAGGAATCATCAGTCCAAAAGATAGATCAGGCAGCATGGAGTGTGATCAACTCCTCAAGGTACCAGACATACTGTATAAACAAGTATACGGATACTTTTTCAAAAGAAAGTGGATTTAAAGAGTCCTAAACAAATTTAAGTATGGAAGGAATACAGCTCTGTCTCAGCACACTTACCATTAAGGGCTAGTCTACACTGGCAGTGCTTTACCATGGCTTGTGTAGTCACAGCAGAGTGCTGGGAGAGAGCTCTCCCAGTGCTCTAAAAACCAACTCCACCAGAGGCGTGGCTCCCAGCGCTGTGCACAGTTTACACTGGTGCTTTACAGCGCTGAAACTTGCAGTGCTCCGTGGGGTGTTTTTTCACACCCCTGAGCGAGAAAGTTGCAGCGCTGTAAAGTGCCAGTGTAGACAAGCCCTAAGTGTTTCTTTTTGTTTTACTTAATGAACCAGTTACCTGAGCAAAACCAAATGCCTAGGAGGAACTCTGTCCTTGGCCCTGGATACTGAAGAGTACTCTGTTTATCCACAGAATAGGTAAAGGATGAGCAAAAGCAATGCAAGCTTCCCACATTTTTTCCCTTGTATGATTGAGTCTGGAAGGACTCTCTCTATGGGTAAGAGCAGAGTCTCCGCATGGCCATTCAGTCCTTGGCCTCTAACACTGCCACTAAACTTGCCAATTAGTGTGTTTTTATTGTGACATGGGTACCTTGTGCATTAGAAGCTGGACTCTGTATCACTGCAGGGACCCTTGTTTTCTTCTAAATCTTTGTAAAGTGCTATGCAGAGTCTGATACTATGTAAATATAATAACTTAGGCTCCATGTTTGTCATGGAAGTCACGGATTCTGCAACTTTCCGTGACCTCCATGACTTCTGCAGTGGCCCATGCGGATGGCCCGGGAGCCCCCTGAGCAGCCCCTGGGCCAGTCGCACCTGTCGCTGTTGGGGCAGTCTCAAGCCCCGCCCCCCAACAGCAGGAGTTTGGGGGGGCTCAGAGCTGGGGTGCAGTGCTTACCTGGAGGTGGCTCCCCAGAAAGGCCAAAGGAACTCCCCTCCCTCAGCTTCTAGCTCCAAGTGCTGCCTCCACCTGCAGGCACCACCCCCACAGCTCCCATTGGCCGCAGTTCCCAGCCAATGGGAGCTGCAGAACCTGGGCTTGGGGCGGAGCGGAGGCAGCAGGTTGAGCTAGGAGCTGGAGGTTGCTGCTTCCCAGGAGCTGGGTAGGGAGTCTGCACCAGCCTTGCCAACCCCCCTCCCTCCCAAGGCACCCCCCTGAGCCGTGCTCCGCCCCACCCCAGGGTTTTAATCTGGGGTACATAGTAAAAGTCATGGACAGGTCACGGGCCATGAATTTTTGTTTACTGCCTATGACCTGTCCATGACTTTTACTAAAAATATCCATGACTAAAACATAGCCTTAATAATAACCACACTTAAAAGTCATCAGATGTTAACAACTTTCTGTCATTACTAACATGGGCTGGACTCAAACCAGCAACTGAGGGGGGCGGGGAGAGAGCCTGTACAGAGTCCATTACCATTCCTGAGAACTCCAGTACCCTGCGGTACATTACTTCTAAATGCTATCGAGCATGTTTCCCAAAAGACTTGCTCCTGGCAAAAACCCCAGTCATTTTAAGCCATCTTCTTGTAAAGCTATTTCTATATATAATATCCAGGTATATAATATGCTAGATCAGTGGTTCTCAAACTTCATTGTACTGTGACCCTCTTCTGACAACAAAAATTACTGCACGATCCCAGGGGTGTGTGGGGAGGGACCAAAGCCCGAGCCTGCCCAAGCCCTGCCATCCTGGGTGGAGGTGGGAGGGACCAAAGCTGAAGCCCAAGGGCTTCTGTCCTGGACGGGGGTCATATAACCTTAGCCTTGGGCAGTGGGGCTTGGACCTGGGCCCCAGCAAGTCTAACACCAGCCTTGGCGACCCCATTAAAATGGGATCGCCACCCACTTTGAAGTCCCGACCCACAGTTTGAGAACCCCTGTGCTAGATAGATAATCTGCCATCTACTTCATAAGTGCCATCTTCAGCAAGGGGTACGTCTATACTTACCTCCGGGTCCAGCGGTAAGCAATCGATCTTCTGGGATCGATCCCGGAAGTGCTCGCCGTCGACGCCGGTACTCCTGCTCGGCGAAAGGAGTACGCGGAGTCGACGGGGGAGCCTGCCTGCCGCGTGCGGACCTGCGGTAAGTTCGAACTAAGATAGTTCGACTTCAGCTACGTGAATAACATAGCTGAAGTTGCGTATCTTAGTTCGAAGTGGGGGGTTAGTGTGGACCAGCCCCAAGTTTAGCAGCCTGAAAGTCTTCCTCAATATCCACAAACTTTCCACTAAAACTGCTCTTAATACAAATGAACAGGAGTCACACTTTTGCATGCAAGACATTGTACTCAGTAATTACACTGTCAATACAGATATGCGATCAGAGAAAAAACATCCATTTAGTAAGATGTTTGTGCTTTAGAGAACCTGCCTTTATTCATTCCTCTCGAATAAAATGAATGAAACAGTTTTCTGTGAACAATGGAACAGGTATTTTAACTGTTCATCTGCAGAATTTGATTTCTTCCAACTTCAAATTTAAATAAAACTCATAATTTAGCTTAAGCAGACTTTTCTTTCTAATACATGTTACAAACAGCCTGCCTGTAAACACAATATGTAGTTTAAGAGGCTTCCTCTGTAACTTGATTAAATGGAAGCTGGAAGAAGGAATGCTGTTAAAGCTTTAGAATTCTTTTTTCTCTCTTCTATAGTAGTATTAGTTAAAACCATTTTTATTTTACTACATTTTTATGTATCATCCCACCCACTGTTTTTCAGTGGTCCACTTTTATGCCCATTTGACATAGCAGCACTAAGCATTTGTTTTCTTCCTGAGAGTTCATTGTGAGTACCAATTTTAACTACTAAGCAAGTTAAAGACAGTGGACTCCCATGGAGTTGAGTCAGGAGCAAGGCCCAGATTTTTAAAAGGTATTTAGGCACTGCTGTGCTCAGCATCACAACCCGTAACTGGTTTAGAAGCCTGTTTCAAAAGGGATTCAGGCACTTAGGTGTCTAAATTCCATCAATCAGGTTTTGAGACACTGAACACAGCAACCCCTAAATACTTTTAAAAATCTCTGCCTAAATGCACAGAGGTTGCATTTTCATATTTATTCCCAAGTATATTAAAACAAACCAATTCCCTTTTAACTGTTAACTTTTTAACTGTTATTTCATTATTTCCAAATATAATTGTTGAAATACTAATATGTAGTGACATTAGAAGTAAGGCATACCAACCACACACTTTCTTCCTTGCAATTTTACATGTTCCTTATAACAAAACATTTTCAGAGAGGTGTTTTTTAAGGTGGTATCCCTTTAAAAGACAAATTCCACAACTTATGTCATAATATTTAAAGTAATGTAGATTGTAAAAGCATTGTTCAACTACATCATTTCATTTAAAAATGTGTGCGCTCTTTAAGCATGAAAATATTCAAAGTTTCTAAAGTCTGGCTGTCTGCACAGGCTGAATAATTTGGGATAACTTTCTTGCAGTGGATAAGATAGAAGTATGTCAACAGAATAAGGGGATGTCACAAGTATTTAGAACAAATATATTATGCACTCTTTAGTATAGCAGGAAAGTGAACAAAAATCATCTGAATGTATTGCCACTAATGAATACTAGAAACCATTTTTCAGAAAAAGGTTTGCTACACACCTGATAGGTTTCAAAGACAGCCTACAATCTACAATGCTTTAAAAGAAATAAAGGAAAGATCTATACAGATTGTCTAAAGAGAGAAGATTTGGCAGAGACAGACATTCACAAAATGATGCTTATTTTTGGTCATTCAAGTTCATGGATTATAATTAAGGCTCATAAATGGAATCCATCACCATTACTTAGAAAGCTGATTCTTCATCATCAGAGACTTGCAAGTATCCCTTAGATTCCAGTAGTTCTCTCATCAAATCCTTTGTTAAAGACATCATTTATTTTTATAGCTCAATTTTTATACTCAAATTCTCTCAGCTTCCTTTTTTGCACCCCAAAACTAAATTATTTGGTTTACATACAATATCTTTACATTACTATTTTCCTGTTTTCTATTTTTTCATTTTATAGTTTTATAGAGTTAAGAGATTTGATTTTTTATTTCTTAGCAGACTTCTTAGCAGCTAGGTTGTATAGTACTGAATGAACATATACTGAAACACTCAAGTGGATTGGTACAGAATTGATCTGATTTACCACATATAGCAAAGAAGGTGTATTGGACTGCACAATGTCAAAAATATCAGTATGGGGAGGGGTGATGGTCCCAAAGCCCTCCTTTTCATCAACTACACAGTCTATTAAAAGACCAGACATGGCAGTAATGTCTATTATTAATCCTGTAATACAGACATCATACAGCAAAGACTGCTCATGAGAAGAAAGATACCAAAGAGAAAAACCTCCTTAACCAAAATATTCACCGGATTTGTCATACTGGATCAGATAGTCTATCCCTGGCAATACCTGAAGACGGCAAACATTCCTACAATGGATTTGGCTACTTGTGCAATGCTATACACAGTAGAAAGGGAGTCAAATTTCTTTCTGACCCATCTAGCAAATATCCAACATCTGACTGGACCCTTATTTTAGCACACATTTTACTATGAATACCACAAAATTACCCTCCTTAAAACCAGGCAGAACATGTGATACAATCTCTTGCAGCAACAAATGATGCATAGAGTTCATTTCACTAATTCTTTCATTTACATCTTATGTGACAACAATAAAGAGAACTATTAATTGGTTGTTCCCCCAGTGCATCTGTAAATCTCACACGGGGACATTCCCTTCCCCTGTAAACTGAGTCTCTATGTGTGTCAGGTTCAGGAAGCAAATTAGGGAAAATCACCGACATGCAAAAGAAACAACAATTCTCCCTAGTGTAAAGGGGATCCTCTGTGCATTTCCCACTTGGGGAGATCAGCACAGAAGTGGAAATCCCTCTAGTAAGGGATTACCTACCTACAGTTTTTTCACCAATGTAAGTACTGGAATAGAAACAAAGATCATTAAATCACTGTAACCCCCTACTATGGATAGTTATATCACTACAGAAGTGTTCATATCAAAACAAGTTATACCAATAAAAACACCTGCACTGATATAATTGGATCACTTATTTAACTATGTTGCTTTCTAAGCAGATATAGCTAAATTGGTGCAAAAACTGTGGGTGGGCCAACCCTAAGAGACATCTCTATGTGCCTGGCCCTGTGGTGGGGGTGGGACTCACACCCCTATGCAAAAGGGAAGTGTGTCATCACCCACCTCCCCACTCCAACAGACAAGTTATCCTGTGAGTGTGCATATCCTGCCAGGCCAGGAGCACCTGTGCTCAGTGCATCACTTAGCAGGGCTCCCCAGGAGGCACCACAAATGTGCAAGTAATGCCAAGTTGCTGCCCCGAACAGCTGCCAGCCCCTATGGCTTTGGAGAGCAACCGCCTGGGATGGGGAGTAGCGGTCACCCTTGGGGAAGGATGGAGCGGGATCACCTCCAACAAAGGATGAGTGGGATAGATAGATGCCAGCGGGAGGGCTGATGGGAACAGGAAGGCCTCATGGGGGCAAGGGGGGAGGAAAGGGACACAGAGAGACCAGACCAGGCTTTGGAAGAGAGAAAATGGAGAGGACTCAAGGGCTATGGGAAAGGGTAGATGTCAAGAGGGAGTGGGGGGAATGGGGAGGAGGAGCTGCTAAGCTGTGGGAGAGGAGACTTAGGGGGACTTCTAGGGTGTGTCCTGGAAGAGGGGTAGAGAGAGGGCAAGGGAGGGGTGCGCTTCTCTAGCGAGTTTGTACTGGGGTAATAAATGCCAGGCAAGGTTTTGGACAGGGAAAATAGGACGGCCTCTAGGGTAGAGACAGGAGACATCTGGTGTCCTCTAGGGGGTAAAACCCCAG
>NW_020664725.1:6456392-6484023 GCF_002925995.2 Terrapene triunguis
GGGGGGGGGCTCTCGGGGGGTTAGTGCCCGGGGGAGGGGGGCTCTCGGGGGGCACATGGGGGTAAGAGCTCGGGGGCTCTCGGGGGGGCTAGTGCCCGTGGAAGCGGGTCTCTGAGGAAGGGGGCTCCGGAGTGGGGGAGGGGCAGGTGGCGGAGGAGGCCTGTGGCTGCCCGGGGACAAAGCAGACGCCGGGCCCGGCTCTCGCTGTCTCCCCCCCCGGCCCCGCCACCCCCGGCCCGGCCCCGTTACCTGCAGTGGCTAGACCCGGCGCCCCGGGCCGCGCGGCAGACCGAGCCCCTATCTGGGGCCGCGCCGGGGCCCCTGCTGGGCCATGGCGGCGGCGGGCGGGGGGGGCCGCCGCTGCCTCCTCCCTGCTGGGGGGCGGCTCGCGCAGGCTCTCGGGGCGGGGGGGGCACGCGGGGCCCGGGCGCTCGAGCTCCGCGCTCCAGCCTGGCCGGGCACTTTGTTTGTGTCCCACAATGCACCGCGGCCGCGGCCGTGCGGGCGGAGGAGGGGCCGCCTGCCAGGCGCAGGCGCAGTGCGAGGCTCGCTCAGAGCGTGCCGGGGCCGCATGCTACAGCCCCCTGCGTGCCCGGGCCTCAGCCTGCTGCAGGCGCACACAGTGCAGCCCGATGCACGCGCGGTCCCCAGCCCAGTGCAGGTACTGCAGCCTGATGCATGCATGGTCTACAGTCCAGTGCAGAACTGCACCCCGATGCATGCATGGTTCCAAGTTAGTGCAGAACTGCAGCCCGATGTGTGCACGCCCGATGCACGCTTCAAGCTCATGAGGGAAGACACAGTGCAGCCTGATGTGCTTGGTCCTCAGTTAGTGCCGGTACTGCAGCCCGATGCATGCATTGTCCCCTTCCCAGGCTCATTTGGGTGGCCACAGTGCAGCCAGATGTGCATGGTCCCCAGTTAGTTCAGGTACTGCAGCCCGATGCATACACGGTCTCCAGTTTGGGGGCAGGTACCCGATGCATGCACAGTCCCCAGCCTAATCCATACGATACAGTTCCCAACCTGAATCTTAAGTGTCATTTCCAGCTGCCACTCCCATCATTTCAAATGGCCATTCCCAGGTGCCTCCTCCTTTATGCCCAACTGCAGCAGAACCATCTGATACTTCCAGTCCTTTTGGTGCTAAAGGAATGTCAGCCCAACCTTGCTGTGCAAAGAGCAGGAGAGAAAAAGAGACTATCATTTCACATGACATGCCTTTTATGTAGGAAGTAGTGTGTGGATTTGCATCACCCCAGGGTCAGCTCTGAAGGCAATTGTGGTTCACCGCGATAAGCCAAGGGTAGCTCTTGGGAAGTGCAGCCACTACCTGCTCCTTAGGATAGCCCTGTTTCTTCCCTGTCCTTTTGGGGAGACTGTCACCTCACTTGGTGCTCAGGGTTCTCAGGAGAATGGAATGGCATCTTGTCTCTGCTCAGGGCATACAAAGCAAGTGAGGGGAATCTTGCCCATTCTCACACCAATGTGTATTCACCCAGGGGCCAGATCACAATCTCTCCCTTGGAAATGTATTCTGTGTTCAGCCGCTCCTGATAGTATAGAAAATGACCGAACCCTGCTTAGAATGAGAAGTGTCTTAGAATTTGGCAGTGGCAGATTAGATAAATGGTTGACCAGATTAGCCACATGTCATGCTCTGAAGCACCCTGGGGCCTCTCCAACTGTGGATTTAAGGAAGTACCCTTCCTCGCTCCTTGCATGTGGAATTATTTTCTGGCAGCACGCTTCCATTCCCCGCCTCCCAAAAGTCACTCTGGGTGGCTGCATATTTGATCCATCCAGGTCAAATCTTCAGTTAATTCCTCCCTAGAATTTGGTCCACGGCAGTGCTAACCCAATGTAAGCATGGCTTGATTTAACTTGAGTAGTGCAGCCATTTGCTACACGTTTTTGTAATAAATTCAAACTAAATTGCAGCAGGAAACAGAGTGAAAGTCCACAATCCAAAAGTATTAATCAGCAGTAAAAAATCTAAGTCATCTGCTGGAAAGTGACACACTGCTCACTGTTTTAAAGATAAAAAACAGGAGCAAGCTCTCAGTGCTGTATTAAAAATACTGGGGCAATTGTAATAGGTTCCTAGCAAAACTAGTGAGCCTTGCTGCAAACCAGTGTGAGAGTGAGCAGATTCCAGGAATGCTCCTCCTGCTTCGTTTTTCACTTATTCTGGCTTTACACCAATGTACAGCAACTACAATGGGAGTTTGATTCAAAACTGCCTTGCATGTTGTGTTGTCATTTACACCTCTGCAAAGCAGGAATAAAACTTTCCCATGCCAATTTGGCAGCGTTCAATGAAGACCCACTCTGCATAGGTGTAAATGGAGACATAAGTTGTGAGGCAGTGAAGAATCAGGCCCTGGCTGCCATGGATTATTCCTGATTTACACTGATATGAGTTGATAATCAGACCTACTTTATACCAGCCTCTACATGCTGATGCAAAAATTGCCAGGCCAGTGCATCAGCTGATGTAAACTGGCATAGTTCACCTGATTTCAGTGGAACTACAGTTAAGGATCATGCCCGCACATGTTGAGCCTGATTCTTCTCTCACCTATACCCTTGCAAATCGGGGTGTGGCAGATGTGGAGCTGCTATGTACTAATCTAAGAATACTATAATAATTTATGAATGCTATAGGTGACCTGGTCAGTGAGGCAAAGATACTGTATAGTTGCATTGGATTATTAGGCTTTCCTATATGAATGTATTGATCTAACTTAATAGGGGGCTGTTGGCAAAACAAGCACACACTTGAAAGACAATGGGGAAAATTTAGAGGATCCTATATCGCAGGGGTCGGCAACCTTTCAGAAGTGGTGTGCCAAGTCTTCATTTATTCACTCTAATTTAAGGTTTCGGGTGCCAGTAATACATGTTAACGTTTTTAGAAGGTCTCTTTCTATAAATCCATAATATATAACTAAACTATTGTTGTATGTAAGGTAAATAAGGTTTTTAAAATGTTTAAGAAGCTTCATTTAAAATTAAATTAAAATGCAGAGCCCCCCGCACCAGTGGCCAGGACCCGGGCAGTGTGAGTGCCACTGAAAATCAGCTCGCGTGCCGCCTTTGGCACGCGTGCCATAGGTTGCCTACCCCTGCTATATCCTGTCTCCAGCGAAGGTACAAGCCTTGTTTTGCCCCTGCTGGTAGGTAGAGATCACAAGAACAGCAAACGCTCAAAAGGACACTCTGGCGAGAGAAGAGCAGGGACCTGAGGATGCTGTTCCTGGTGAGAACAGACTGAGATGAAAGAGAGAGACACAGGTCCAGCAAGGGTGTCTAAAAGCAATTGAGGCTTCTGTGGCTTCCAGGGAATGGTAAGTCTTAGGGAAAGACAAGCATGCACGTAGACTTTCCATTGGTGTAAGTGTTGTAGCTGTGTTGGTCCCAGGATATGAGAGAGACAAGATATCTTTTATGGGACCAACTTCTATTGGTGGAAGGTACCAGCTTTCAAACTACACAGGTTTAAGACCTGTTTTCTATTAAATGCTTTTGTTCTGAATAAATAATCATGTGCTTTAAGGAGACTGCCTGGCTACCGCTGCTCCCAGAGGAAACAGAACTGCAGGTACTGAACCTAATTCAGATCTGCCAAGAATATCTTGACTGACATCTGGGGCGCAAGGCCCAATCTGAGAGTGAGAGCATCATGTGATTCCACCCTAACGAAGGTGATGGCTTCAGGCCCGAGAGAGGGTACAATCCAGCAAGGGATCAGAGGGGCAGTTAGCCCAGATAAGGGGTAACTTTATTGATGTCCATGGAGTTACACTGTTGTAAAACCAGTGTAGAATAAATCAGACTCTCACTGCTGTGTAGTCAGTCAACCAGTTTGACAGTGGAATGCAACATATCCTAGCTTGGTACAGTATCTTCCACACAAAGCGCATCTAAAAATGCTGTACAGAGTCAAACAAAGACACTGGATAGTGTGTGGCATTAGTTATTGAAAAAGCAGTGCTGGAAAGCTTGAATGTATGGTGAACAAATAAAGGATTCTAGTTAGAAAGCGATAACAATGGGTAAGGGAAATTAATAGTCATAGAGGAGAGAGAAAAGGTACATCTTCAGGTGAGATTTTAAATTAGCTGGAGTGTCAATGGAGCGTGGGAACATATGAAGAGTATCCCAGATAGGCGAATCTGTAGAGAAGTTTCTCACCCAAAGTGTGGCTTGTGGGAGAAGGACAATGAACTTCTGATCTATGCCACCAGTAATGATAGGTAGGTTCAACTTTGGTGGTCAGATAAATAGGGATATAACCTGTGCGAATGGTGGCATGGACTTGCCCAACTCCATTCGGATAATGGGGTTCCAGCTAAGAATTTTGGCAGTGACAGGAATGCCATCACGCTACAGTGGGGTCAGAATGACCTGTAAATAAACAAATAAGACTTGTCATACCTGAACAGACCAGAGGAGCATCTCAAGCAATACCCCACCGCTGATCAGATATTTCAGAGAAAAAGGATTGAAACGCCAGTAAAAAACCATTTACATCTGTCCTTGTTTGTACATGTGCAGGTTGGCGATGAGCTATTAAAGTCAGTACAGAAATGGGAACAAAAGTGTCATGTCACTGCATGAAACAAGACATTGACAAAATTATTTAGTGAAAGCACCTGGAGGCCGCAGGCAGGCACTGTACAAACATATAGTAAAGGACTGTCCCAGGCCCAAATGACACAATGTATGTGATCATAGGTAATGAGCTATCATCTTATAAAATGAGGCATGAGGAAATGAGAATGGACAAAGACTATAGGCGAGAACCTCAGTGGGTGTAACTGAGTATACTTCCATAACTTTGGAGCGGTGCTGATTAACACCAGTGAGGATCTGGCCCCATACCTCTAGGTGGTCTAGTCTGTGCATGGTAGGGAGGAGTGTGAATTATCTAGGGCCTGATCCTGCAAACTCTTACGCCCACAAGTAGACCCTTGAATTCAAGTGAGGAAGGACTACTCATGGGAGTAAGTGGCTGCAGGATCAGAAACGCAGTTTTCTATGCGGATGCACTTGGCTTTCCACGGAAAACTCCATGAGGGTTGTTAGCACCCCCAGCTGAATTAAATCAACCAACTGTGACAGTTGCCTGAACTCTGCCAGGTCAATTAGAACGGCCCACTGACCCAGTGCAGTTCAGCGGGATCTGCCAATTGCATGATGACCCCCTTGCGCTGGATTTTTCAAATCACATTTTTAGTTCTGCTTTCCCAGCCCTCACTGATTCATTTGCTCAGACTTTGGCAGATGTTTAGGACTGAAGCAAAGTGAAATCATTAACTTAACATGCACGCAGATGCCAAGCTGCACAGGTTTTAGCAATGTGACACAGTTGCTTGGTATTTACCACGCAGTCATGCGGGGACATGACCAGCGTATGCAGTCATTCACGGCTCCCTCTTTCAGCTTCTCCCAGGTCTGCCAAATGCCCCTCACAGGGAACAAGCCTGCTTGGGAAGACAGGCAGGTCAGCATGTTTCGTGCCCTTCGCCTCCCTTCCCCCCCCCCCCATAGTTCTCTCCACAGAAACTTGCTCAAGGAGAAGGATTTTGATTGACTTCAATAGGCTTTGGATAAGACCCCCCAGTGAGAACAACCCCTTCATTTGTTTTCTTCCCAGTTTTCTCTCTTGTTTTTGGAGAATCCTGAAATGGAATTGTGACACCAAGGCTCCTTGCTGCCAGCTGGCAAAGGGTTCACTGCTCCAGTGGTTCTTGTCCAGGGGCCCACGAGCAGGTTTCAGGGGGTCCTCCAAGCATGGTCAGCATTTGACTTGCTGGGGCCCAGGGCAGAAAGCCGAAGCCCCACCGCATAGGGCTGAAGCCAGGGGCCCTGAGCCCCGTCACCAGGGGCTCAAGCTGAAGCCTGAGCAATGTAGCTTCCCCGGGGCCTTGTGGCATGGGGCCCCAGTAGGGTGACCAGATGTCCCGATTTTATAGGGACAGTCCCAATTTTTGGGTCTTTTTCTTACATAGGCTCCTATTACCCCCCACCCCCGTCCCAATTTTTCACATTTGCTATCTGGTCACCCTAGGCCCGAGGCAATTGCCCTGCTTGCTACCCCCTAATGCCGGCCCTGGCTTTTATATGCGGAAAGACAGTTATTGTGGCACAGGTAGGCTGTGGAGTTTTTATAGCATGTTGGGAAAGCCTCAGAAAGAAAAAGGTTGAGAACCCCTGCACTACTCTGTGTCAGCAACTCTTAAGAGGCCTAACAAACTCAGTACACCTAACACACTACTTTCATAGTGTCTTGCAAGGTACAAATTAAAGCTGGTGTCATGCTGGTCATTAATATCATTGTGAAATGTATGGTTAATGACTTATGGGTACCTACTAAAACTATGTAATAAGGCAGAGTTGACAAACAGGTTTTCTGTCAGTAAAAGCGTATCAATTCACCTACCCCTGTCTCTGATGTAAATTAAGCATGGTAAATCAAACACAGTGGCAGCCGCATTTGCATTCCAAGTCAACATGAGGCTGTGAAGTCAGCATTGGGACAGCGCACCAGGGACTTAACCACAAGTGGTTGTCCGGTCTTGGGTGCAAAGACAATTAACTTTGCAGTATAGGAGGAAGGCAAAAAGACCCTGGTTTTATCGTGCACTTAAGGAAGGAATTGTGCAGTGCAATATATTCATGAAAATGGGATCCCAACCTGTCCTGTCTGGAAACACTGCAAAGATGCTTTCAGTGAGAAACTGCTTTAGAAAAAGATTTTACCCAATGAAAGTGAAGTGTAAACCCTAAGGAGTGTTATACCTTATGTCCTACGTGTAACCACTTCTGTTTCCATTATCCTTTCTCAGCCTCTCTGAAATCTTTGTCTTCGATACTCAACCTCTTCAATAATAAACATCTTTAATAATAAAGTTACAATTGTTACATCTCTATGCCGTGGTGGTATCAAGGCCCTGATCCTGAGTTGTACCAATTAAGCTGTGTGCATACACTGTTCCCTTAGGAATAGAAAAACTGGTAGTAACTGAGAGTGTCAGTGACAGGTGCTGGACACTACAGGGGGGCACTTCAGAAGTGCTCAGGGACTAGGGTACACCCAGTGTTACCCTGCAGAGCAAAGTAAGAGCTGGCAGAGCTCTGGGGAGATTGGGTGGCTAACAAACAGGGGGTGTCAGGGAGCTGGCAGCCAGTTTAGTACCAGCAAATTTCTCTCTACCTGCAGCAGGGGTGTGTCTCAGTCCTAGCCACCCTAAGAAAGCATCACAGGTAGACCTGACCCACAGCACCCAGCTGAGATCTCTGCATGCCTCATTAGGCTTTTAATTGACAGCAGATTATTTTGGATTTAAGAAGCAAGGTGCTAGAAACTGCTCACGAGTTACATTTTGATATACAGTGTTCTCTGCACACTATACATCACTGTACAGCACTTCAGACAATTGTGTAACCCTTGCCCATTAATTGCAAGTAAGGCTTATGTCGGCACTGCGTACAGCCCAGCCGATCCTGTCATATTTGCATCCCCCAGCTTTCAATTGTGAGAGGTCCTGTGACGTAAGCCTTTCCAAGCGTAACCGAAATAGCAAATTCTTCCAAGTAGGGCAGAAGAGGACTGTTTTTGGTAAAAAGAATTCATTGGTCCCTTCAAAATAGATTCTGCAGCAGTTCCACAAGATTATCAGCTGGGGTAAATCTAGGTAGGAGCTGTCCTTATGATTTGGCCTCCTCATTCCTAAGAAACCAGGTCATTTTTTATTACTATTTGCTTTTTCTGTACAACTGGTAATTTCTCCATGGGGCGCGATGGTGCCTCTGCTTTCTCCCAAGGACATTGGAATGAATGGTGCCCGGCTGCCTCTAGCACCTGCACGCCACAGTTGCATGCAGTGAGCAGGTGGGATGGATAAAGTCAGACCCTGAAGAAACAGTCCAATAGGGATTAAACCAGTAGGATTCTCCAGAAATTTAATAGCGTTCTTGTGGCAGCATGCCATCCCTCCCTAGTGACCCACAATGGCACAGCACAGCAACAGCTCCACTGCCGTTCTCCCCTTAGTCTCAGCAATGCTTCTTTGACAGGAGGACCTTGTCCCAGGGAGGCTATGTCAAGCAGCAAGCTAGTCCTAGGAAAACATCAAACAAAAGGGTCTTCTACTCCTCCTGGTCTCCTCATCCACCCTGCACTCAGATTGCTGGTTCTCCAGACTTTCTTCCTGGCCGGTCAGTTCCTACCCAAATCACTGACCCTCAGAGCTTCTGTCTAGGAGTCCTTCCCCCTGGCTGGGTCCATATACCCAGTCTACCTCCAGGCCATCTACCTGGAGGCTGGTCTTTTCCCAGGCCTGCCACAAGAACCATCTTCTCTCCTATCACCCTCTTGCTTCAGGACCAATGACAGAAAACAACTTCTCTCCTCCCCAGGTGGGATCTTCCAGCCCTTTATAGCAATCACCCACTCTTCCCCACCTGGGCCAGATAATTGAACGAAGCCACCTGATTCCCCAGCCTGATCAGGATCAGCTGGGGTGGGGGGATGGGAGCAGGGGACTCTGATCTGTCACAAGCCAGGCAGATCCAAACTCCCCTTAAAGAGCCAGGCAGCATGTGACAGTTCTAGAAACATTACTCTAAAAACTTACCTAATTAATAGAGAATGAGCTCCTTTCTTTGAACCATCCTATCCACCTCGATAGCTGGGCTATCATGTTTGATTAAAATGCTACAGGATGGTTAAAGAAAGCCCATGGGAAAGCCATCATTTTCTACAGGACTTTTCCATAAAGGGTGAGCCTGATTTTAGTCTCATACTCATTTCCCAACATTACGGGCATGAGTCGTTGACATTATTGAAGTTACACTGGCATGAAACTGGAGTAGTACAGTGGTGAATCAGGCCCTGTAAATCCACTGGAACTAATTTTGAGCTCACGTAATTTGTACATCTGGAGTAACATCACCGAAGTCAATAGAATTTCAAAGGTATAAACTGATCTGAGAGGAGAATTATGATACATTTTTCAAAAGCCCTGAAGTAACATACAGGGGCGGCTCCAGGCACCAGCGCAGCAAGTGCGTGCCTGGGGTGGCAAGCCGCGGGGGGCGGCGTGCTGGTCTCCGCGAGGGCAGCAGTCAGGCAGCCTTTGGCGGCATGCCTGTGGGAGGTCCGCCGGTCCCACGGCTTCAGCGGCAATTCGGCGGCGGGTACGCCAAAGGCGCAGGACCGGCAGATCACCTGCAGAAACGCCGCCGAATCCGCGTGACCAGCGGACCGCCTGCAGGAATGCCGCCGAAGGCCGCCTGACTGCCGTGCTTGGGGCAGCAAAAAACATAGAGCCGCCCCTGGTAACATAGGAGCCTAAATCTCATTGATTTTCACTGGAAGGCTCCTAAGTGCCTTAGTCCTGTGGTTCTCAACCGGGTACCCATGGCCCCCTTGGGGGCCGCGAGCAGGTTTCAGGAGGCCCGCCAAAATAAACCAGAGAGCAGGGCCAGCGTTAGACTCTCAGGGCAGAAAGCCGAAACCCGAGCCCTGCCACCCGGGGCTGAAGCTGAAGCTGAAGCCTGAACCCCACCACCCGGAGCTAAAGCTGAGCCAGGATGAACACTGACCATGACATGCGCATGTGCCTGTCGAAGCCACCGCCATGTCTTGACAGAATTGGGGTGGGGGAGGGGCTCAGAAAGAAAAAGGTTGAGACCCCCTGCCTTGGTCCCGTTTGAAAATAAGACCCAGGTGCTTCTGAAAGTTTTACCCTTAGGCTCAGAGGCGTGGATCCACAAAGGGGCTGTCGCGTTGCTTCGCTCAGTATGCTGCTGGTGGCGACCAGAGTCTGAATGGGATTTGATGCAGGCGGGCAAGATAGGTGCAGGCAGAAAGAGGAGATCACAAGGTAAGCTTGCCCCCTTCCTCCTGGGGGCTCCACACATACTCTGTCCCCACCCACAGCCCTCTGCATCCCCAACAGCCTCAAGCAGAAAGAGGAGATCACCAAGGGAACTGCCCCCCTTGGCAGGCAAGATAAGCGCTCCTCGGCCTATCTTCCCCCTGTTCCCGGATTGCACTGGTGTTTAGGCAGGAGACAGGTGTCTGGAAGTCTAGAACCAGGCAGCAGTACTTATGGTCCGAGGCAGAAACTTAGGCCTCTAGAGAATTTTTTACCCTGAACATTTAGGTACAGAACAAGTTTAGGCACCTACCGTGTTAGGCAGCAGCTAAGTGTAGGTTGCAGAGTGGTGCCTACAACTGGGGCTTAGGGGCCTAAATATCTTTGCAGCTCTGGCCCAGAGTTCCTTTAGCCCTTTCACACCACACCATATATGAGTTATGGTGAAGAGGGTGTTGATTCTTTGCTACCTTGCACCTGGCATATTCTCATACAAAACTCTACCGGTAGTGTAAGGGAATGCAGAATTCTGATCTGGTAACATTTTACACCATGTTGCATTCCCTTTGTGCACACACACACAAACAAGAGATTATGTGTAATTTAAACAATTACTTTGCAGATCCAGTAGTCCCTAGTGTGCACTGCCAAAGAGTCTCTTGGTTTTTTCCCAACAACACAGCAGCTAGATGCCCAGTTTTCCAGGACGCTGCTTTCTAATGAGTAGGGCTTGTGCTCTACTTTACCTAAGGGCCCTGTTTAGCTGGAAGAACTGCTAATAGCTTATCTTCTCTCAGAGCCGTTATCAGGGGGGTTGCTGCTGTTACAGCATAAAGATGTGAGAACTTTTTCCTTAGATTTCCCCGAAAGTGTGGCGTGAAGCTCAGGGCAGTTATCAGCGCTGTCTTGTATCACTTTCAGCAGCTTGTAGCGCTCCTTCCGGTGGAATGCTCGTGGCTTTGGCTCAGAGTGAACATTTTGTGCCACAAATCCAGGGAGCTGATTTGTTGGGTAGATCTTTGAAGGGCCTGCATCAGCGCAATTCACTAGCGATGACACTTAAAGCCCTCTCCGTCTGGCGATGAGATTCCGGTTTCCCGTCTATGCAGAAGACACCTAGGTATACCTCTTGGCCCTTTCGACAGCAGGCACGGTGTGATTGCCTTTCTGATAGCAAGGTTTGGAGGAGATGACTAATTTTCTCAAGCTGAACACTGACAAGCCAGAGCTGTGATTGATTGGGCTCTGCACACTGAGACCTCTTTTCCCCTCCTGGGCTGTTTCCTTTCATGGCAGTGCTGTTCTTCCCGCTGCCAAAGTTTCTCATACTGGAAATATTTTTGACCTTGGGTGTTTGGAGCTGCATTTTTAGGCAGGCAGCCTTAGTACAATTACAGGAATTATTCCACCAGGATGTCGCTTTTGCACTCGCTAGTCTCCTGGCTGCTTCTTCCTCAGAAAATTTGCAACCCATGCAGAACTTTCTCCCCACTTCTGTATATTTTCCCCTAGAAGATCTCAAAGCACATTACAAAATGTTCACTGAGCCTCAGAGCTCTCTGCACACTCAGTGTTATATTCCCCTTTTTACAGATGGGGAAACTGAAGCACAGAGAGGTTATGAATTGCCCACAGTTGCTCCATAGGTCTGTGGCAGACCCAGGAGCACTTCCGGCTCAAAATCTCATGCTGTAACCCTAGAGGGTACCGCCTTTCCCTGAATTGCTCACCAGTCCCAGGGTAGTGGCATGTGTTACTCCTGATCAGATACAGGGTGGCAGGCACGCTACTGTTGTCCTAATAAATTAGCCTCATGAGCAGTCCCTTGTAGTCAACAGGACACTGTCCATTAACTTCAATGAGTCTTGGGTCAGATGCGATTCCCATTTTGATTCAGGTTCTCTGGCATATTTGGGTCCCGTACATCATTTCCTACCCAGGAACTAAGTCAAAGCCCTTACACACAATGCTCAGCATAGGCTGTCTCCCTGCCACACTTACCCAACCTCTTTGATCTGGGTAGTTCCATAGGGAAACCCTTTTGCTGCTACCCTCAAGAGACTGCTGCCTATTCTTTGCTTTAGCCCTCAAGCTTTTAAGGCTGCCTTGTAGTTCTTCAATTCACCTCCTCGTTCCTGCCCATATTAGTCTCTAAAGGGCCATTAACTAACTTTAGATCAAGTCCACGGACTTAGTTGCTTGGCAACTGCCAATTTTTTTCTCCAGTTATGTTTTATTTGGTTTTATCTTGTGCGTAGCATGGCAGGCCATTCCCGTGCAGGACACTATGTACGTGTGACTGACTAATTGCCCAAGGGGAATACAGTTCGGTCATCGGGCCCTGCTGCGAAAGCCGTGCTGCGGATTTGGACGCACCCTCTAGTACCTGAGGGTCTGATCCTGTGAGTGCTGAGGGCTCAGCTGCCATTGAGTCACAGGATTGGGTCCTTAGCTGGCATTTGATAAAGAAACAACACGAGATAACAGGCAGGCAAAAACATGAGGGACTGTTAAATGGTTCTGAGCCTGGACAGAAGGGGGTGGGTAGAAGGGGACTGTGTAAAAAGCCTGTCAGAATAGGACGATTAGCATTTGATTCCTGTTAGGAACGGCTCTCCAGACACGAGCGCTCTGTGTTGAACTCTCAGGCAGTTATTGGGAGACAAGATTTTCTTGAGAGTGGACTCTTTGGGGATGAAAGAGAGCCACTTGCCCCAGGCCTGTCGGATTGCCACATAGTTCAGATTGTCTTTTGAGGAAGCAAGGGTGAGAACACAGAGCGTTTGGCTCAGGCAAACAGCTCTCAATGGGCATATGAAAAGAACGGCTCCTGCAAGGGGCTGACGTCTCAGCTGCCACGGACTTCATTGCTTCTCAGCCCCTTGCAAGATTCCCTAAGTAGGATTCCCTCAGGACATTACCTGAGGCCGAAGAAACAAATAATTATCCCTCTGTGACGTTACACTCCATATTCTTTATGAAAATATGCTTATGATATGGATATGGCATAACTGAGATATATTTTATGCAAGATGGGTCTTTTGTATCATCAGAAAGGTTATAATTTACTGAATGTGATTAGCCAATTTGTATGCCTGTATCATGTCTGTATCTAAAGTTAGGAATATTGACTATGTAACAATGACAACTGTGTGTGTATTTGGGAGACACCCACCAGACAACCAACCAACAACCTTGATGGGCCATGAGGAAGAAACAATAAGACTTTGAAGATACTAATCTCTCTCCTTCCTGAGAGGCGTCCTGGGACATAGCTGTGACACTACTAGGTCAGGTGGTCCTGCCACCTGGTACTAAACTCCATCTTGGACTTCTAGTAATTTTCCACTATAAAGGAGGGGGAGGTCAAGACTGGGAAACAAAAGATTCCCGCCCTATGTAAATCTTATTTAAGGCTGGGGAGTAAGGCAAACAGGACTCTTAGAATATCAGTGTCGGAAGGGACCTTAGGAGGTCGTCTACTCCAACCCCCTGCTCAAAGCAGGACTAATCCCCAGACAGATTTTTGCCCCAGATCCCTAAATGGCCCCCTTAAGGATTGAGCTCACAACCCTAGGTTTAACAGGCCAACGCTCAAACCACTGAGCTAACCCTCCCTCCAGTGCCTTCTTTCCTATGAAGAAAGCCTGCTGTAAGTACCTGAAGAAACAAAGGAACTGAACAGTGGAAAAGGCAAGGGCTGAGTCCAGACTAAGACAGGAGTCTAGGCTATAAAGAGAAATAACTGGAAGTCTAAGCTACAGAAACTCTGCAACTTGCCTAAAACAACATTTAGGATGAGAAATTATTTCTTGAAACCAGTCCCTTTAAGATCTTAAGCTTAGTATGCGTGTTTTGTTTTATTTGCTTGATAATCTGCTTTGTTCTGTTTGCTATCCCTTATAAGCATTTAAAAATCTGCCTTTTATAGTTAATAATCCTGTTTCTGTTTATTATTAAATCCAGTTTGTGCAATTGCTAACTGCGGGGCAAGACGTTGTGCATATCTTCCTCCACATTGAGGGAAGGGGCGAATTTATGAGCTTACGTTGTATAGATTTCTCTACAGCGCAAGACAATATTATTTTGGGTGTACTTTCCAGAAGGGAGCTGCACTTGAGTGGCGGGCGATTTCCTAGATGAGTCTTCTCGTAGAGAACTGTTTGCAGACTCTGTGTGATTCTACAGTTGGTGTGTACCTACCTGTATGTGTGCGCTGCCAGAGGCTGGAGAGTCTAATTCAGCAAAAAAAGGGAGAGGGAGCCCAGGCAAGTGGAGCAGGCAGGTTCATTGAAATCCCAATACATCAGGTGGCATCCTATAAGGGGGGTCCAACCCATCACACCCTCCTCCTTCTGACCCAGGCTGGCTCTATAATGCTTATTCTGATCCCCACTTTTCCTTTGGCTTCAGTAGCGTTATTCCCCCATTTGCACTGGTGGAAGGGCGATCAGACTTAGGTCCATATGGCCAAATTTTGCAAACCTGGGTGCTCAAATCCTTATTTAGACACCTACATGAAAGTGGAGTGATTTTCAGAGGCTCTAAATGCCAACAAATCCCACTGAAGTCACAGGAAGTGCAAGTGTCCAGCACCTTTGGAAACCAGTCCACTTATTTAGGGGATAGTAAGAGAGAAGGAAATCCCTGGCTGCATCCTTAACTATAGAGCAGCGATACTTAGACGTCAGTGGTTCAGGAACCAAATTGGCAATTAACAGTGGTGCGAATTCATTGTTTGTTTAAATATGAATAGTACTATAGTAAACGAATCTGATGGGGAACTATTTAGTTTCTATATATATATTAGTCTCATGGCAAATAAGTTAATAACTTAGGGCAAGTTGATAACTTAATTGGTTAATAATGTAGTAAAAGCATCCTGATTGTTTAATAACCAATCTGAGTTATTAACCAATCACACTGTTTTAATATCATGGGCTGCAAAGAGCTGCAGGGGACACATTAAAGAGCCAGCTGCGGTCTGAGCATCACTGCCCTCGTCCATTGTGAGTGTTGGGAATCTGGCTTTGGCTATGATTTTACATGCTTGGGCCCATCTCCAGTATAGCTCACACACATTATATGAGAATGGCTTCTATGTATTGTGCATTTATGGCGTGATCGTGTGGGATGCTGCACTCAAGGACCTGATAGGATTAAGTGAGTAGATAGCACATTTCATCCTACAGGACCACATAGTGCGTTGCACCAGCACAGACACACGTGAATCACTTCACCCACTGCTGACGTGCAGCTACTTCTGGGGTGGAATGTAGCAACTGTTTGGCACGACCCAGCAGTTTAGGATGAGAAGTGAAGGAAATGCCATAACCAAGGAAATCTGCAGTGAGGGAAGTAGGCTGACAAAATATAATTACCTCAAACTGGAATGCGACTGAGACACTGGATAACAGCCCTAGTTCTGCATGCGAGAACGACGTGAATCCAGGACTGGGACACATCTTCTCTCCCTGGCAAAAATAAGGTAGCGCATCTCACTGCCTGCTGTCACCTAATCTGTCTGTTTCCCGAAAGGGAACAGCTGCAGAGAAACTCCAGTGATATGCCTTTCCTTAAAGCCTCCTCCTGCCCCGTTTTTAACCTCTTAAATCTAGTTGTAGTGATACAGAGGCCTGCTTAGCTGGTAGCTTTTACCTACCCATTAATAGTCTGTCACCCATGGCTTCACCGATATGCAGCAGCACCAAGCTGACCAATACTCACGAAATTCCAGCGATAAGAGCAAAACAAAGTTTGGTTTGAAAACGAAGAGGAAACAATAGGCAAGCCTGGCTTTTTAATGAGCTGAAAGATAGGACCCAGCTGTACAGGGGCCAACGGATGTTGTCTAAAATTAGTGGTACGCAGGTTATAAATAGGGTGTCATGCATTTCTGTGCCCATTAACACAGTGACGTGTTGTAGAGTAGGCTACCATGCACTGCCTGTGGTGGAGGACTAACCCTTTCTGTGTTTCCTGGGCTGAGACCAAAAATAGCAGCCCACACCCTCTGCCATCAGCACCATTTGCCCAGTAAATCTTTAGGGAAGGAAGTAAAAGCAACTGTTCCCAAACCTCAGAGGCTTGCTAGGGTACCAGCTGCAAGTACGTGCCTGAATTCATTGGCATCGGTGTCCCTCAAGCAACCCCTGGTGCAGCCCCATTGCTCAAGCTGAGGGCAGGATAGAGGAAGCTTGGGCATGGAGCATAGACCATTTGTAGGCCAAGAGGGCCAGCTAGGTGGTGAGGCACCATGCCTGCACAGCAGGGCAAAGCCAGGCAAGGAGTGAGCCTCGGCTGCATTTTGGCCGTTCTATGCCGTACTGGCGGCCCAAGGAACTTAACCAGACTCTTCAGGAGTCTGTCCCCTTGCCTGGGAGATTCCTTAGGGTATAGATGCACCGTAGCAATACCTGTGCCACGCCACCAGTTGGGGGGAAAGGAGGCCCAGCCAGTGTGTCCCTATAGCACGGCAATCCTTCACTAGCACAAGAGCCCTTGTGGCTGTGGACCACCAGTGTGTAACCAAGGTGCAAATTAGCACCATGGGGAAGCACAAACACAGCAACCTTTGAACCCCATTCTCCTGAGCGGCACTGGCCCTACCACTTTGTTGGCAAAGAAACCAGAAACTGGAAAGATGCAAAGAAGCCATTTCAGAGGTGCTCACTTTGCTTTGGGACCAGAATTTTCTATTCAAATTCTCCTTGGTATTTCAAGCCCAAGGCTTTGTATTTCACTGGCCAAGTTATAATCTTGCAGTGACAACAGTTTTCAGGAAGGAACATGTTGAAATGTATGGCATGTGCTGGTTTTTTTTACCTTCCATGGATGGCACGTCAACCATCCCTACGGCTGGGGTCTAGGTCTAAACAGAATAACAGATGAGCAACCATGTAATGCAAAGAAGATAAACGTTAGCCTCTATATGATGGACGGCTGTGTTTTTGAAGAAGGCTTCTGGTGACAGTACAGACTACAGAAGCAAAGCTTGGGTGAATCAACCATAGAATCAGACATACTCAAGTAGAACATAAGCAGAGTAATGGGTCAATTTCTGCTCAGAGACACTGGTGTAAATCCATAGTAACTTCACTGAAGTCAGTGGCATTAGTGTTTAATGCTGCTAGGATAAATTCAGAAGGGATATATAAGACACAAAGGGATGTGTTAGACTCCTACTGACTTGGCAATGTAAGACCCCAGTTAAGCACAACACCTAAGTACGTGCTTAACTTTAAGCATGTGCTTATGTGGTTTGTTGAATCAGGGCCTAAGTCATTTAAGGGAAGGTAGAGGGAATCCAGCTAACATGTGCATTGAGAAAGGCAAACCATCTATATTATATGAAGTGAGACACCCTCTAAACTCAGTCCATACATCCAGATAAGTTTGCCACCTAATATGGCGTCAGAAGTGCCAAACTTTAACAGCTGTATTTTTCGAGGATGATGCTACATTTATAACAATAAGGACCAAATTCTGCTCTCTCTGACACCAATATAAATGCAGAGTAATTCATTTGGCGGCAGAGTTAAACGAAGAACGCAGCGGTCCCCCTATTTTAACCACTAGAACATATTTCTTCTCAGGTCTAATAAGTCACAGAGTTCTGCAGTACCTACTAACACAGCATAAGCAACCTGCAAAATATAAACAACTCCACAATTTCTCACAGATTTATTTTGACTGCCTCCTATCGTAATGTTTTGTTTCATTAGTTTAAAATCCAGAGAGACATTTCTGAAAAGTTACATAAAAAATGGTAAAGCGAGGATCAGAAATAAGGCTCATGGGCTGGACATATAAAACACACAGAGGAAAGTATTCATGAAACCAAATCTAACCAGTGGAAAACAAAAACTGACAATGTGGTAATTTCCAGGAAGTCCTTTATTAAGAGATAAAGGCTAGCATTACAATTGGACTATCCATTTTCAAAGATTAACAGAACAAAACAAAACCCAGGATAAAACAAGAAAATGTTTCTTTGTTAAAATAAAATTAGAACGTTTATTTCTATTGGTTTGTTATGATTACAAAGCTTGATTGGAAATCGCGTCCTGATTTGCACACCAAACAGTAGTGAGATACCAGTTGTGTAACTAAGCAATTAGAAAGATTAGCGAGATTTCCTCCCCCAAAACTCCCCTGCGGGTGTAGGATGGGGGAAAACAGCAGCATCATCTTAAAACACAAATGGTCACACCTTCTTTTCAGACAGCTACTGTACAAAACAAATATTCATAATAAATATATTACAGAAGAGGCTCAGTACACTGCTACAATCCTTCACTGAAGGGAAACATATATACATCTCTCTCTATATATATATCTCCTATATATAACTTATTTGACTTACATCACCATAAATGCTACATGTTTCTAAGAAAAGGATAGGTCAGGAATTCCAAAACAGTCATCACCCAGTGAAATGTATGTATCAGACCTGGGCCCCAATGCCCGGGATCAAAACACCCCATAAAGAAGTTCTGATCCTGATCCACATTTTGTGCTGAGAGCGAATCTCAATCTATAGTAACTAGAAGAGTGAGAACAAGAGACCAAAAAGGTCTGCTTAAAATAGGATTGACATTGGCGTGAATGAGAAACTAGCAGGTTTCCTGCCCTTGTCACCTCGAGGGTAGCTTTACTTTTCAGTGGTCAGGGCTGGACCTCACATGCTGGCGTTAAACTATTAACCCTCAGTAGCAGGAATGCAGCTGCTGTAAAGAATTCTCACTTCAAGCTTAGAGACACAGGCCTGTGCTGAATATAAAACAACAGTACCAGTGCAAATGCTTGCTATAATGTTACTTCCATATCAGGGACCAATACAGCAAAACACCAAGGTACTTTTTCAACATAGCTTTATATACCACAGATGCATTCTCCCACTCATGATCCAGCGAATCACTTAAACCCATGCTTAACTTTAAACTCATTTGAAGTCCATGGGACTACTCACATACTTAATGCCAGATGTGCTCTTCAGTACCTTACTGAACTGGGGATGAAGAGTCCTCTTACACTATTTAGGACTAAGGGGAACACAAGCAGAGCTAGAAAGCAATTGGGGAGTTAATCAAAAATATCATGCTGATTGGGATTTGTCTGTAACCGGGAACTTGCACATGCAAGAAGTTCTAGCTAATGAACTGCGCCATGGACGTGAACAGAGGAGGTCTCTCTGCTTGTTTGACACCAGTGTGGGCTTCATTATTAGTGCATATGTTTTCCTTGGCACAGTCTCAGGGAAATCTCAGACTGCAATTTCTGACCTATCTCAAATGGGCACTACAACCTTGGAGAAAAGACACATAGTTGCTTTTGAGTTAAACACTCACACACGTGAAGGAAAAAAAAATACCAAAGCAAGAAAGCATGACTTCAGCATCCAACTATTTGTTGGAGCGTGTGAGATGGTTTAAATTCCTGGAGCTAGAGCAGCGTTCTGTGTATGTTCATTAGAGAGGCCTGAATTGAACCTCAAACTCTGGGGAAATTCAGTGCTGGATCCAAACGTTGCAGCTGTCCATTACCTCCATAAAAGGGGCCTAATAGAAATTCTGGATTCCTCACGCTGTGAACTTTTTCAAAGTCTGGACCCTGAGGTGCACCCTCTGGCTCGGGTCCGACCATTTTATATATTGTGTAACATGCCGGTAAAATGATATTGGAGGAGGGCGCTGTTGAGTTCATGACCTGCTCTGCATACACATTCTCAGATCAGCGAAGGGAAGGTGAGAAACGCATGAGTCACTGCATCCTGAAAGAAGCCATTGAGGATTTGTAAAGATTTCCCAACATATCTGGAGGAGAGCAAACTTGAGATTCAGTAGTTTGATTAAAGGAAACAACCAGATCAGCAGGGGTCTTCTCTTCCCTTCAGCTAAACCCCCAGGATAAGAAAAACTTCACTGGGCTTCAGTGGGAGTTATCTATATCCTGCTGGAGGAAGATCAGGGCCTGAATGTTCTAGGTCTTCAAAATTAAGCTAGATGTCTGGTGAGGACAGGCTTTCTGGAAAGATTCCTGGTGCAAACAGCCTTTCTCATGGTATTTTGGCACATCTGCACCCAGAATCTAGAAATGAAGAGGCAGCAGTGCTAAGGTTCTATCTGGGTTCAGCTCAGGTTTGGGTCAGTTCTTATTAAGATGTGGGTAGGACCCAACCCTCCTTACTCCAACTTCTGATAAGAGTTCAAAGCTCAAACCTCTCTTTGTAAGGGTCTAGATCCAAACCCCAAGGTTGAATAGGCCACACTTTTGGATCTGGATTTTGAACCCCTAAATCAGGAGCTTTCGGATCTGGGATTTTGGGTCAGCCCAGTATTGAGATACTGGTTGAGATATTCAAATGCAACCCGAGGATTTAACCACACACCTTCGAGCGAGCTAGTTAGATTTCCCAAAAGAAAGTGCTAGAGTTTAACTGACGAACCAAACTGTTGGTTTTAGCACTTCTGTTCCTGCTGTCCCTTACATTAAATACGGTGCAGCCAGCAGGCAGACTATTCTTTATTCAAGATGAACAAAACGGGCTTCTCTTTCACTGTCCCAACTCCATTCCAAGGTGGAAGGGTCAACCCCCTTCCCTTTTTCCTTGGCGTGGCTGTTTAATGGGGCCCCAGGCAAGAGTCTCCCTTTCACGTGGGCCAAGCTAGCGGCATGTTAACTCTAGTCTATGCAGGGAGTGGGTAAAGGCCGGGGAGCCCCATAGCAGCAGCGCATGTAGCAGCTTTAGTTTGAAAGGTCACCGACTGCAGGAAAAAAGGGTGGCCCCACTGTGGATGTTGTCTTGGGGCACACCCCTAATGAGGTGGCCAGAGCACATTCTGCATGGAGTGCCAGCCCCAGGAGGAGCAACAGGTCAAAGATGCATGAGTCAATTTCTGGCATAATAAGAATAACAACGAAAAAATAAATAAATAAAAGAATGGCTCTAACAAGGGCTCTGCAGCCGCCCACCCACTCAGTGCGCCCTCACTGCTAACATCTGTGGGTAAAATAGCTTCCTCCCGGCCTCATCAAATACTCTCATTCTGTAACAATACGTTGCTGACCTTTAAGGAGCTGACCTCGGCCAGGCCTCTCCTATACAGATAAAAGACCTGCGGCATGGCTGCAGGGCAGCTAGCCTGTGTCAGCTGATTTGGGCTCTCAGGGCTCAGGCTGCGGGGCTAAAAATTGCAGCGTAGACATTCGGGCTCAGGGACCCTACAAGGGGGGTGGATCTTAGAGCCTGGGCTCCAGCCCGAGCCCAAACCTCTAGGTTGCTATTTGCAGCCCCACAGCCAATTCCTGTGAGTCAATTGACCTAGGCTCGGAGACTCGGTGTCACAGTGTAGACGTAGCCACAGGTACAGAGAACAGAAGTGATTTCCCCAAGGTCAGAAAGCAGCTGCAAAGTCAGGAACAGACCAGAGGAATCCTGCCTCCTAGTAACCTGCTCTCACCACTGTTCTGATGGGGAAATGCTGGCATGCCCCTCCCTATAGTACAGGCTTTGCTTTAGCTAGAAAAACCTAGAATTAAAATACAGGGAAAATAGGGTCAATAGGTTTGAGAACCCCTCCCCTCCCCCAAATAGTTTTCAATGATCACAGAATCTTATCCTCCAGGAGGGTCACCCAGCCCTAATTAGAAAAGGACATACATGAGACAGGCAGAGAGAGAGACAGACAAATGGAGATCTCTTTAGTTCGCTGGGGTTTGTTTCCAACAATTAAATGGAAGCCATACACACGAGAGAGAGAGTGTGAGAGCATCAAAAGGGAGAAAGATTCTTGGGAGTCCCCAAGGTAGGGGCATAAGAAAATGGAACTTCTGGGTAATATGAGGCTCCCCTATTGAGAAACTTTGATGAAAAAGTAAATTTTCACATTTTCCCTAAAGACAGAGGCTGCTGCCAGGTCCAATCAGTCTCACCGGATGTGTAGCACAGGGAGCTTGCTTCAAAAGGTGAAAGTTCAGAGACTGGCCAGATGTCTGCACTGGGGACAGACAACATCTGGGTCGGAGAGAGAGAAGAGCTGGCTGTGTTACTTAACTCTGGCAGCAATCCCTGCTAGGGAAATAAAAAAGACTCCAGCCTTGGGAGAAGCTGTTTTAGATGTCCTAGTCAGGACTGGTCAGATGGAGGACAATACTAGGGCAAAGTGGTGGGAGAATTGACTGAAAACCAAGGAGGGTTTCTATGCACAAGGAAACACTAGCTCGCACCCTCCTGGCCAGGAGACAGGGCATAGTTGAGATGCAGCATCTAGCTTATATCATGCAATAAACATTTCGCTCTTCACCTTCAAACATCAGCTAATCCTCATGACATCCTGTGAATCAGGGTAGTGCCAATAGCCCCGTTTTACAGCTGAGGAAAGTGAGGTTAAGTGACTCATCTAAGGCTGCATAAAGGAATTAGTGTCCTTTAGACTCAGGAGTAGCTGGAGCTCGGTCCCCTACTCACAATACTCTGCCTCCTGCAACAGTTCATTGGTTGTCTGTGCAGGCTAACTGAGAGAGACAAGTCGGAAAGGTTCAGATGGGCACGTGCAATGCTGGCTGACTTTTCACGGGGCTTCCACTGCATTTGTGCACCACTAATGGACCGACTTTGTCCCCTCTCCTTTCATCTGTTCAGATGGTGGATGGCTGTATATAACCACCTAAGAATAGAGATGGCCCTGAACAAGCCCCCTGGATCCAAACACCCCCAAACTTTGGGACAAAGGGGACCAAAATCGGAGCCACGATCCACAGAAGTTTTGCAAAGGGGCCCAGCTTCAAATGGGCTGAACCAAAGCCCCAGGTCCGAACACCACTGAAGCTGGGACAGGGCAGAGGGGCCAAATTGTGCAGCTTAAGCCCCTCTGTAGTAACGAACCCTAATGGAATTTGCCAAATTAGTATAAGGTCATGTTTAAGGCTTCTGCTCCCACAGTCTTTACTGAAGAGCATAGGAATTCTACCCGAGTAATGGCGGCAGGATCACGCCCTTCGTCCCATACAGATTTAAAAAACAAACAAACCTGTGTTAAACTCAGGGGTGCTGGAACAATTTGTATAGTGGGGGTGCTGAGAGCCATTGAACCAAATTGTAAACCCTGAATGTAATGGAAACCCCTTCAAGCCAGGGGGTGCAGCTATCCTACCCCTCAGCCTCCCTGCAGATGAGTCTCTCAGGCCACATATGGGAAATAATGAAGGAGAGTGGGTGGGCATGGCTGAAACTCAGGTCATCCTTTTGGGAAATAGCCTAGAATAGGATTACTCGCTCCTTAAATTAAAATTCATCTGCTATTGACCAGTAAAAATAAATCACCGGACTCCTCCCTTCCCCCGGACTATTTTCCGCCCCCTCTGAGGTAGATGTCTATTGGCGGGGGATGGAACCAGAAACGAGTCTTCCAAGCAGGTCTGCCCCCGGGGGCCTGCTCAGGTCAATTAGTGCACGTTCACTTTTAAACCTACGTCCCTGCTTGACTTGCCAAGCCAGGTCTGGTCTGGTTAGTAGTTGGCTACGTTATGCGTCTCCGATGCACTAGGCCTGCCCTGGCTCAGCATTCTTGCAGTACGCAGGCGGCGGTCGCTGCCTGGGGCGGGGGCGAGCTGCATTTCTCAGGGGCTACGATCTTTCCTGCATAGTCAATGCAGGTGGCGCTCCGCGTCCGCACTCCCTCGCCGCAAGTTCGGGAGCACGGCGACCAGGGGCCGACGCGCCAAATGGGGCACGGGAGGTCGCCGCAGGGCTTGATGTCCTCAGGCTTCAGAGCCTTGTCGCAGGTGGTGGAGGCCTGGCCCTCCACATCCCGGCATTCCACCGTTCGCCTCTGCCAGCCAGAGCCGCAGGTTTTGGAGCACTCGGACCAGTCTCCCATAACCCACTGCGAGGTCAGCATGGGCTGGATGATGTTGGCTGATTTCTTTTCCTTGACCTTCTGCTTGCTAAAGGGGATGTCCTTGGGGAGGAAGAAAGTGTACTTCACCTTGGGCGGGAAGACCTCACTGGAGACGGTCAGCAGTTGGACAGTGAGAGATTCCGGAAGCTGCCGGAAGCTCTGGAGCCGCTCCAGGGTCGTCAGAGAGCCGCTGTACTTCAGGATTGTCCCCTTCACCAGGAGGTCTTGCTCCATGGCTGAAATGGCAAAGTCTCCATTCAGGAGGTACTTGCCATCCAGGGTTCTCAAAGCCAGGTAGTTTCCATCGTGCCGGACCCCTCGGTGGCTGCGTTGTTTGATGTCAATGTTGGTAGCTCCAGCAGGGATCGTGACAATGTCATTATATCCATACCTGCGTGGATCAAGAGGAGATGGTTGTCATCCTGAACTTACAAACAAATTAGTACAGGGATGGGATAGCATATTGCCTGTGACAAGCTTGACCTAATCAGCACTCCAGTGCCATGAATGGAAAATTCTGTGACAGCCTCCGATAAATGTTAAACGGGAGGGTTTTTCTGAACAAAATGTGAAAATGAGCAGTGCAATCAGTTATTTATTTTGATATGAAATTCCCTTTATTTTACACTGCCCCTAAATTTTTACATTGCAGTGGGGCTGCAGAGTTTTGTTCTGGAAGCTCAGATCTGCATTGGGACCTCGTCACAGACACAGAGGAGGGTTTTGACAGCTGGGTACGAGGCAGCTGGGGCTTTTGGTACCTGGGGAGGGCTCGGTGACAGTTTGGAACTATAGGATAAGAACACTGGCTGGATGTTTCTGCTAAAACAATCAGCAGTTAAGCAGTTACTGATATTGATGTTTATATTGTCCTCTTTAGGTTTCAGAGTTAACATCTCTTGCGAGATGAGTGGGGCAGTTCACACCTCTTTGAGCTATTTTTTTCCAGGCCATCTGCAGATTCAAGCAGGTATCTCCACATTGGTTGCACTTGGTTTACGTTTGGAAGGTTTTCTTTGCAACCATCAGAGATAGCAACTGAGTTTTAAAAAAATGAAATCAGATTCTGGAGCGCAGTTTTGCCACTGGGCTGGATTCCATGGCAAATTGTGTCGCTGTAGAATCCTGGAGTATGCAGGGGCCTAGGGACTGCAGTGTGAACACTGAGTCATGGCTATGGACTAAAAGGCCTTTAAGTCAGGGACTGTCTGTCTTTGTGCCTTGTACATTGTCTGTGCTGAGCAAACAATAGTGATCATTTGTGACAGGTGTGAGGCAACACACTAGAATCCGGCACCTGGCACAAGTCAGCACCTGTAGCTGACAGGAATATTTACACAAAGCGTTTCAAGGGCTTGTGTTGTGGCTGGCAGTTATGCATAGAGTATTTTGGAACAAAGCCTTAGGGTCGAATTTTGCAGTCAGTTGTGCTGGCATCCTTATCCCTGATCTTAATAGGATCTCTGGTAGATTAAATCCTTTTGGCTGTCATGACCATGTTAATCTCTGTTTAGTCAACCACAAGCAATTCATTGGCAAATGGAAGTTCCATTCATTGTGTTCCCTGGAAGGAAACCATTTAGGAAATCTAATTTGACCCCGGGAGTAATCTCGCCACATGGAATTTGACATCTCAGCCCTTTGTTACTCTCTTTCCAAGAAGTCTTTTATATTGGACTCCGATGGCTAGCATTATTCTGCTTGAAGTTTAACCCATAAACACAAAGGGCCAGCTCTTCAGCTGGTACAAATTGACACAGTTCTATTGATGTTAGTGGCACTACATGGATTTATACCGTCTTTAGGCTCTGGCCCAGACAACAAAACTCGCCCATGTGTCAGGCCAGCACAAGATCACTGAGCCATTTAAGCATGGCATAGGTCTTATGCTGGCCCACTGCACAAGGGTGAAATTCAACCTCTGAGCTTAGACTGTAAACACCTCAGGGCAGGGATTGACTTTTTTATTTGTGCCTGGTAGAGCACCAAGCACATGGTAGCGGCACCAGATAACGTTTGAAGCAACAGGCACGGCTTGGGTTACATAAGGAATAAACTTTGCAGAAGTTTCATGGAGTTTGGGGCAGAGATAACAAACATTACAGGGTCACTTTCCTGGATTCTGAGCCCATTTACACTAGTGTACATCCAGGTTAACATTATGGAAACTGATAGAGTTATGCCTGATTTATCCAAGTGCAAATTAGATCAGAATCTGCCTGACTGACAGGTAGTTTAGGTTCTAAGTGTGTGTGTGTGTGTGTGTGTGTGTGAGTGTGAGAGAGAGAGAGAGGAGAGAATTGGTTTTGCAAACCTTAATAATTTCATGATACATTTAAAAGTTAATGTTAAGAGGTATTTTTTTTTAAATATATATATATATATTTAAAGTTTTTCCTGCAGTTTTGGCATCCACAACATTGCAGCACTTAGATAGCGCAGGAGAATCAGAAAGGGTAACAGACAAGAGACAAAAAGGTGGGCCTGACCGGGTCTGGTTTCACTATCCAAGCTGATTCAAGAGTAAAAATGAAAACAAACGGGGAAGAGTAACCTGGATTATTAAATCTGAAATAATTGTAAACATCTGACATGCTGCTGGTCGTCTGTGCAAGGAAAAATGTGTTTAGTAACGTGTGGGTGTATTCTTCCCTCTGCTACACCCTGTTTGAATGCATTAACGTCAATGAGGTTGCAGGGGTGTAGCTAGAGAGAAGAATCGGTTCAGAGGCTGGATCCTGAGCTGCTGTAGGACAGTGGAGCTCCACTGAAGTCCGGTATTTGGCCCCCGGGGAAAGAGCCTTGGAAACAGTGACTATGTTTGAAGATTAAACCTGTTTTCTCTCTGGACTTGATCCTGCAAAGCTTCAATTAGCTGGAATGATGTAGAATCAGGCCCTCTAAGAGCATCCGTCCGGAGTTTTCAGATTGTCTGGGGGTTCGATTCTGCAAGGGGCAGGACCATTATGGGGTGAAAGCCACTGCTCCAAAAACATCCCCAGGAGAGACAAATCTCTCTCACTTGGTGCCACCTTTATGCTATGATCATCTCCTTCCGTCACCCCCCGGAATACCAGGCTTCAATCTCCCCAGGACTTACTTGGATCTGTTGAGCGAGCCAGATATTTTCCTGCATGTCGACCCATTGCCACCGCACACCCCACACTTGTCCAGCTTCTTGGAGGAGCCAACCACGTGGTCACAGCCAGCCTTGATGCACTGCCCATGGACGCAGATGGAGAGGGTCTCTGGCCCACACAACGTCCCATCGATCACCTGGGCCAGAAGAAGCAGACAATAATGAGACAGTTCCATGACCCCAGCTGGGGCCTTTCATCCTGTTATATTCCAGGCAAGGACAATAATAATTAAAGGCAAGTGTCTTACTTTGGCCTCAAATACTTTGAATTCGCTCCTCCCTCTGGCTCGGCAAAAGAGCTTGCAACGGTCCCGGGGGGACACCCCGGAATACTTGGGGAGCCACTCCAGCAGATTCCCATCCAGATCTGTGAAGTTGTAGCTGTTGTACTTTGCGCACTGCTGCTCTCTAAAGCTCTTCCCTGAAAGGAAGGGGAAATGTGACCCGACAGCAACCCAAGGGCAATGAATCACTTGCCTGAAATCTTACAAACGGCATCCGGTCAGTGAGCTAGGCTTGCTGCTCATCCATGCATGCACACTGCAAGTCTCACCACTAGACCCTGGCGGAGCTGGTAGCTGGGTGGATACCCCTGCCAGAAGACTGTGGCCAATTAACCTGCCAATGGCTCTTGGGGAAACGGTGACTGGGAAGGAGTGGTTTTGGTGAATAAACCTACTGGTAGGTTTGGGATGGGAGGC
>NW_020664725.1:6489023-6641690 GCF_002925995.2 Terrapene triunguis
GGGGGGGTAACACAAATATGATTGTTTGCACATTAAAAGATCGCTATGATTGCAGCAGGAGCCCACGAAGGACAGGAAACTCACAGTTAAAGGAGTAAAGCTGCGATGCTTTGGCACAACAGGAGAGGTGTTCTCTCCTCAGTTCGTAGCCCCTGTGCTCAGTAGCAAGGTCACGAAGGCCAGAGGAATCACACCAGAGGAAAACTGTTGTGAATTATGACTCAGCCTCGTGATTTTTATCCTGACATTGATCCTGTCATGTAAATATGGAGGGCAAATAAAGGACTAAAGCACCAGTAAAATGACCCCATATGTTGCTTCCTAACAGTGCTGACTGGGGGCCCTGATCTATCAAAGCACTTATGCACCTGCTTATCTTTAAGCACGATCAACTTTAATGAACCTATTCACGTGCTTACAGTTAAACTCGTGTTTAAATACTTGGCTGCACTGGGCCCTGATTCAGAAGTAGTTGATTTCCATGTACGTTCCCAGCGGGGAAAGAAAATGACTCAAAGGCACAAGGACAATCTGCTCAGTCTAGTTCAGACCAGCACAAACCATAATGAAATTCACTGCAGAGTTAATCTATGAGCTGGCCTTGTCCAGCATGGGCTGAAATAAAAAATATCTCAGCGTAACATGCTATCAAAGGAGATATTCACAAAAAACCCCCAGGCAAATCAAAAGATATGGGCCCTTCCTGGATACAGGTTAGGATGGACGAGGATAAGGGAACTGCCCCCAAGCCCCTGCCAATTTTGTAACATGAGGTGCTTCATTTATAAATTGGCAGCCATCTAGGAGCCCAATTCTAATTGGCATAAACCTGATCCACAGGGATCCACTTTAGCAGACTGGATTGCAGGATCGGGGCCATTGACACTATCAGCAGTTAACACTCACGCCCAGAGTATTTGCTCATCTTGTCTCTTCTTTGAGACCCGGGCAGAAATTGCTTGGTGTTTGAGTTCACCCTCCTTGGATGTAGGCAATGAGGAAGTAGGGTCTAGCGGTCTGAGCACAAGGCTGGGAGTCAGGACTTCAAGGTTTTAATCCCATCTCTGCTAGTGAATTGCCATGTGGCCTTGGGGAAGTCATGTCGGCTCCCTGCCTCAGTTTCCGCATCTGGGGTTAATGAGACTTCCCTGGTTCTTAGGAGGAATCATGTATGCAAGTGCTAAGTATTAACTCTACTTAGATGGCAAACTGTTTATGGCAGATGCTGACTTTTTGTTCTGTGTTTGTATAGCACCTAGCGCAGTGGGGTCGTGGGCCATGATTTGGACTCCTAATGCTACCACAATACACATAATAATGATAATATGGCCTTCAAGGCTGGGCAACGCCTAAAGCTCAACTGCTTTTTAAAGATGATGGTGGAGAGGAAGATCATGGGTGAGGGCCCCGCTGAATAGTTGGTGAATAGTTCTTTCACCCGGGTTGAGACAGATCATCTCTTTCCCCATCAGCCATTCTGTTACCTGGGGCTTCCTCGCATCTTGTGCCACGCAGCTGCCATCCCAGCACAGCCTGCCCGCTCCACAGGGCGTACCATCTGCCCACGGCAAGCTGCCATTTTTGGTGTGACATAGGGGCTCCCTGGTGTCCATTCTGCACCACAGCTGTGCACAGATGTCCTCGTCCGTTGTGTTTGGGCAGTGCCGGAACTCCTTGCCGAAGATCTGCTGGCACTGGCGGTCCAGGTCGTACATGGCGAGTTGGCCTGGAAGGTCTGTGGGGAGGACAATGGGTTCGGCTGGCGCGTCAAGCAGACAGTCACCTGGTCAGTGAACAGGGCAAAGCAGAGTGAAATAAAGTTGTTTACCATTCACCTAAGGCATAGCCCTGGGGTCCTAGGGGCCAGCTCCATTCTCTCTTGCTGTCCGGCAGAGATGACTTTATTATCCCTATGCTGTCCCTGATCAGTGGGCGTCACGTCCAAGCCATCAGGATCCCCCAGTGAAGCAATTCCTCAGCTGCTATTGGCTGCATGAAGCTGCCCCAGCACCTCTGCTTCCCTAGCATAACCCCTGTGGTGCGAGATGTTAAAGAGAGACGAGCAGCGAGGAAAGTGCAGCGGGGACGCTCCAGTGCACGGTGTCTGTGACGGAGAGTTTATAGGCCAAGCAGGTGGGTAAAAGACTGATATGGGCGCTTGGGGGCCTCTGACCTATTCGGGCTTTGCCTGCTTAAGACGTCAGCCAGGGCCCACTGCCTCCCTTTCCCAGCTTGTGTGTTCCAACTTGCCGTGGTGCTTGGACCGACCTAAGAGCAATTAGAGATGAAGTCTGTGCACCCAGCTGAACAGGAGGCAGGGATATCAATAGGGCCATATTGTCAATGGCATATAGACACCTAAGGATACAGGTGGGCTCGAATGGGATTTTCAAAAGTGCCACAGCAGGTTAGGTGCCTAAATACATTTGAAAATATGGCCCTGGAGGACCTGTGCTGGTCTGGGTTCCCGTGGAACAACCCCAGCCATCCAGTGGGAACTGAATTGATTCCTACCATGTCCCCCGTCCAGAAACTCAGTGAGGTACATGGCGCTGCAGGGGGACCAGGGCAGGGTCTTGTTCAAGTGGACAAAGAAAGGAGCCATCATGTGATGTTTTCCCAGGGGCCCAAAGAGCCTCTCACAGGTCTTGGAGTCGTCATGGGGCATGCTGAGCACGTGTCCTGGAAGAAGAGAGAACCTGAATGTTAGCAAGCTGTCTTCCTCCCTCCTCCCATCCTCACCAGCCTACATCCTCTCTGAGTACACCCCGCCCGGCCTCTGACACTTCCCGCCCTTCTCAGGCTGACAGCCTTGTCGCGGGTTTGAACGGGGAATCCCCGTCGGCTTCCAGGAGAGTCCCAAACACAGAGGGCCCATGGGGAGCACCTCACCTAGGACAGGCGTAAGCCAGGTGCAGGCAAAAGCAGATGCCGCCACAAGAAGCGGATGTTCAATAAGGTGCTTGCTCGCGAGGTGGAGACTCCACTGTCCGCAACTCCGTCCATTAACTTAGAGGTGCCCCTGTATTTTTTGTGCCTGCTCCCCCAGGCGCGATCGAGCCAAACATCATATCCCAAGTGGCAAAATGCGACCAACCAGACTCAGGAACAAAGCTCAAAGATATCTTTCCCCCCCACTGTATCTGAATTACACAGTGGGAGCTGATCTCCCGTGTTGGACACAGACCAGTCTGAGCAGGCGCAAAGGACCACAGTGAATAAAAAGAAAAGGGTTTGGAGTGCTTGGGCCAGATCCTCAGCTAGTGTAAACTGGCATAGCTTGACTGCGGGGGGGAAAAAAAAAGACGTTTGGTGCCATCATCTTGTTCATTCTGTTTGGGCGTATTACCTCTGCCCCCACCCTGGGTCTGCCTGGTCTATTGAGCTGATAAACTCTTTGGGACAGGGACTGTCTACACTCAGAGCAGTACCTGTCACAGCTGGGCCCTGAACTTGATTGGCCCTTAGACACTAATATAATAAACATCATTTATAATAATAATTGAAGTCAATGGAGCTACGCCAGTTTACAATGGTGCTGTGTGAGTTTACACCAGTTGAGGATCTGGCCCTCCAGTTTAAACTGCCCCCTGCCAGTCCCCCTGACTTGAGAGAGACTTCAGAGCCGAGATGCTGGAGCTATAAAGACCCTGCCATGGATTCTGCCGCAGTGGTCCGGCGGCTATTCCTCCAGTGCGTGCCGTACAAAAGGAGTTACCTAGTTCATGAGCCAGGGTGTAGGCAGCCTGGAGACCCTCATCTTCAATCACAGAGCAGCTTTTGTTGGAGTCGCACATGGTGCCAATGTCAGCCACGCCCAGAGTGTCGCAGCTCTGGTGCCCACAGAAGTCCTGTGTTTGAAAACGGAGCCAGAGGAAATATAGTTAGAGAAAGCATGGGTCCCCATGTGATTCCACGGACTCATGGCCTGTATGGATTTGTAGGTATATGGCTAACCAGGGATCTATCGATCGTTCCGTTAGCATGCCACTCCCTGGGGTCTATTCCCACTTCTAGCTTCTCCTCGTATGTTAACCTGTGTCTTGCTACGTAGATTGCTGAAAGAACTGTCTACGTCTGTATGTTTGTGCCAGGAGATGGTACTGCACGTTAGACTCAGATCTACCAAGCTCTCTCATGCTTGAGGCATAGACAAAATGAACTCCTAGATCGTTGCTGTCTATAAATCCCATGGTTCTGTGATATGAAAATAAGTAAGACAAGATGTGGCCTATTAACTGACTACTAAGTGAGGTTCCTCGAGCAGCTGGTTTTCTGAAATTCACGGTTATGAGTCAGTGGGTTTCCAAGCAGTTTTCATCTCTTCCTTTTCTCTAAAGTTCTGATGCCGTTGCTGGGCACCTGACGATGGACCAGAATGAAAATATTTCATGGAGGGGAAAGACGGATTTATGGGTAAGCACTGGAGTGGGAATCAGGAGATCTAGCTTAAACTCCCTGCTCTGCCTCCGTGCCCCGGGGTTAGATCGGACAAAGTCATGTCATCTCTCTGGGTCTCAGTTCCCCATCGCTGATATGGGAATAACAGTCTGCATTCTATTTAGAATATAAGAGCTTTGGAGAAGAGACCATCTCTTAATAGGTGTATGTACAGCGCCTAGCACTGTTAGAGTATTGGACTGGAGGGGTATAATTCTGCCCCCTCCTTATCTCCCTCTATGCTCCAGACCATGCCCAAGGTAAATCCCATATGGATTCTGGTCTCTCAGCAGCTGAGACTACAGACCTGTCTAGTCAGCAGGACAGCAGTGTCGTAGTGCTCTGGGTGACGGTCACTAGCGGGGTTGAAGCTCTGTTGCCAGTTACAAAAGTTGCGCAGCGTGAGCCCTCCATTGTCAGACACTTCCGGCCCGGCCTTCTCATCCTCCACAACCAGCACCTTCACCACCACCAAGCTGACGGAGTTCTTTAGGCTAGGGTGCTGGTAGATCCGAGCGGCCACTGATATCAGGGTCAGAATGTGGTTCTGAAACGAGAAAGGCAGACGGGCAACCAGAGGGTTAAACCTTGCGGAGGGGAAACTTCTGGGTCCAAAGTATACAGCTTGAAGTCTGCCACTTTCTGTTCTCTCGCAGGGACCACTACTTAGGGTTTTATTAAGTCCTGGGCACTAGGGATGAAGCAATCCAACCTTCATGATCACTCCTACAGCGTCTAAAGTGGGCACCTAGCAGACAGCATCCTCAATACGATCCATGGGCCACCTTTTCCATTGCCCTGCGCCTTGGGCAGTCGTTTACTCCAGCCCAGAGTGGGCGTAAAATTCTTACACCTGCTCTGTACTGGTTTAAATTACAACCGAAGGTGCAAGACAGGGGAAAAATCAGATCCCTGGGCCTAGATCGAGGTGTATCTCAGTCTATGTCTGTATTGCCTTTTGGAGCACTGCTGATCCTCTGTATTGCAAATAACGCACTGCCATCTGCAGCTGCTCAGGAGAAGGATGTCAGTGATCTGAGGGATGTGTTTGTGCATCCTCAGTTGTAGCATGAACCATGCCCTCATTTTCCAACCCCAGTCCTCTAAAGCCAGGAACCAATCACAATGTAACCACTTTAACTATATATTTTCCATCTCCGTGCTGTGTATGTAACACCCACATATCTATGTGGTCAGCAGGGTTTGACCCAAGGGCCTTCAGCTCCAAACTACAGGCCTCTGCTAGTTGAGGTATATCAAGAACTCTCTTAGCTAGCTGCAGTAGCAGGTTGTTAACTTCTATGTGGACCAGCCACTAGAGGGGGCATGACACATACTTTACAAGCATTTTAAAGATACAAAATCTACATTATTGGATGTACGACTGCAGTATGAACATAGGGGGGAGGGGCTGGAAAGCAGAAGTAAAATCAATATAATTCTGTTGACTTTAATGGAGCAACACCAATTTTCACTAGCTGAGGATCTGGCCCCAAGTCTTCACTCTACCGTATGGAGGAGTATTTGCTGGCCTTTACACTCAACTTCAAATAGGTGATCTTTAAACACATTCTCCACTCCTGAAGGGTGGTCAGCACGCCTGGCTCAGAGAGGTACGGTACGAGCACAGCAGGAAATAGCCGAGTTCGTTCCAGCAAGCCCTGAGCGCTGCGGTACTTTAGTCCAAACCGTGTGTGGGCGTTATACTCCGGTGTTATTATTTGTGAATGGGATTTGTTCCTATAGCACTTATGCAAGCTGCCAGGCATTCACTCAGGAGTTCCTTCTGCTTGGGCGAACAGGCGAAGCAGAGGTTACTGAATACGTCAAACGCTCCAGCAATGTTTAGGTTGATGTAAACATCTTATCGGCGCGTTGAAATTCCTCCTCCGTTTGGCACCGTCTCACGGAATCATATTCATGAGAAAAAAATGCAATCATTGCACAACAGCATGAGTACTGAGAAAGAGAATGTGGCTTCTCTCATCCCAGGCAAATTACACTTTGCGGTCTCACCTCAGTGACTTTAGCATAATTATTTAATTAGATTAGATTCAGACATAAGGACTGAATTTTGCCCTTTCTTACACCTGTGCCAATCCAGGGCAGCTCTGAAGTCCGCAGAGCTGCTACAGATTTACACCAGCAGCTGAGACCAGTGAGTTTAACAGTCTCAGCTCTAGCTAGAGTGAACAGTATCCCGTAGTATGGAATGCACCAAATTCTTTGCCTCAGTGGGGAATAAACAGCTCGCAATGCTCACAGCCTTTCCTGGGCCAGTGATTTGCATGGGAGGAGCAGAAGCGCCATTTGCTTAGAAAATTAGTAAGACTCACCAATGCACACATGTAAATCAGTGGCCATGACGGGCGTCTCGCTTGCATCCCAACATTCAGTGGATCTGAGGTCTTGTCACAACACGGTGCATCTGATGCACTTTGCAATGTTCATATATAAATAACGTACAAAATGACTTTCATCCCCAAGGATCCCCAGGCACTTCACAGACTGTGTGTGGAGATCAGTCACTGCTGATAATGCAGCCACCTCTGGGGTGGAATGAGAGAGCTGTTTAACAGCAACACTACACAATACCGAAGGGAGTGAAGTGAAGAATACCACAATCAACTGCAACTGCAGGGAGCAGCAAGATTGAGGAGTTGGAACGTAATTAACTAAACGGAAATGTGGCTGACACACTGCAGTCAGCGTATCCCTATTCTTATGAAAAGTGCCACTCCTAATTAGCAAAATGCGGTCAGGAGCTTGGATTTATGTCTCTTCTGAAAGACTAATTGGTGCACTGGGGCTGTCTTGAACCAATGCCATATAAGCAGGACATTCCTAGTTATCTTAAATCATTCTGCAACATATTATCCTATCACAGACTAGCCACGCGAACAGACGTCTAATTTTAGCAATATGCACGTTAGTCAAATTCAGTCCATTACATTCTAGCAGGCACCAGAACGAGTGAGGGGCACACTCACTAGACGTGTTTATTCAGACTGGCCAGAATTCCATAATGTGACATACAGTTGCAAAGCACAGAGCAGATGCAGCAAAGAATTCACTATTGAGGCAAGAAGCATACACCAGGCTATGCAACTTGCAACATCCTACTGTTATTGTTCCAGGGGAAATGTGAGAATTCTTTATCTCTGCCTTGAGGTAAAGTCAAAATGCGCACCCTAATAAAAAGGCCACAGAGCTGTGGAATAATGCTTCTGAAGAGGACTCCATATTTTCACAAGACTGGGGTTGAAGTTGGCATAATGACCTCCAATTTAAAGCAGAAGGCTCCCCGAAGCACTTGAACGCATATGCAAACCATCCAGGGGTTCACATCACCCACCACTGAAGTGCAGCTGACTCTGGGGTGGAATATGGTAGCTGCTTAGTAGACTATAGCAATGGTTTGGCGGGAGGAGGATGAGGTAACAAGGGAGACTGGAACCAGAATGAGAATTTTGAAGGGTCTGAAAATAATTATCTATTTTGAAATGGCTCAGACACCTGGGTTTACATTTCAATTCTTGCAAAGAGTGCTATGAGATCTTTTCTGAGCCCAAAGGTGCAGGATACAGGAACATGCTCTGGTGGGGTAGGCTGGTTTGGCAGACCTCACAGTGGGGCTAGGGGTTAAAATCTTATTTCCTGCCTGTATCTGCAAACATAGAAAAGAACTGGAAGGCAAAGACGGAAAGTGAACTGAACAAACAGCTATTTAGTGAAGATTAAAAGGTCAAATTCACTTGTTCCACCATCTGGTGTCTATTTATACCAGCGCTCGGCCTGTGCAGCGCATTCTGTTTCAGCATGCAAGCAAGGACTTCTGCTGACCCGTGGTAGGAACCTGGCTGCTCTTGGGTGAGAAGCAAGCCACCTGCAGAAAGTCCATTTGACCAGCAGCGCCAGTTCAGAAACATGTTGGAATCCAAGGGGTTCTGCAGATGCCGATCACTGTGTTTCACAGCCGAAGACAACATTTGAAGTTGTTTGATCCTGCTTGTCCACCTTCCTTTCCGCCACCCCTAACCCTACCGGCCTCTGTATTAATGAAGAACGTCCAGAGTGAGATTTAGCCTCTCTCTGTCATTGGATCTCCATGGGTTTCCCTTCGTGGTGTCCCTGCTGCTGAAGCAGCAGGATTAGATTTAGGAAAAGGGTGGAATCAAGGCTGAGGGGATCAGATCTGATGAGGTTAAAAATCTTGTGAGATGATTTTTGCCACCTTGAATGGCATTGTGGGATCAGGAGTGTTCTTGTGAGTTTTCTGCCATCTTGCTCAAAAAAACTGCTCTCGAGATTTCACTCACATCTTTAACTAAAGCGAGACAATTGGTCCTTTTCCAGTCCTGGATCTGACCTAGAATTAAAACTGGAGGGGCAGGTTCCAGTCTGGGGAGATGAATCTGGATCACTATCAAATTCTCAGAGGAAAGAGAGAGGAATCCTTCCTTTTCACCCAGTGCATTGATACAGCTGCCTGGGCAGATGCAGCAGGATTTGGCCCATACTGAAATAAAGTGGTAAGTTTCCACTGTTTAATGAAGCCCTCGGTAACTTTCCACCTCCCCTGTAGTGGTTGTGGAGTTGTGATTCTCTGCTGATTGCTATTGCGAGAAAACCAAATTCCATCCAATTCCCCCAAAAGGAGAAACAGACTGGGGAACACATCAGAAAATGCCACTCAGTGCCCCTCAGTAGCAGACACACCAGATTTAGGAAGTTAAGTGGTGCCTCAGTTTCCCTCTGGGAATAATGTTTCTTAATATCCCTAATGAGGCGCTTGAAGATCTATGGCTGATGTACTGTGGAAGCCTAGATATTAATTATTATTAGGTATTATTATGCTCCGGTAGTATTAACAGCTCCTGCTCAGCTGAGTTACAAAGCAAACCAGCTGCCTTTCCAGCAAGGAACCCACGTGCCCCATCGGTCAGGCCAGCAACTCTGCAGCTGACCGACGTGAAAAGCACAAACCATTACAGATCATGAGACTGCTGCTAGCGTACAGCACAACACAGGGGGAAGGAGATAAGATGAGAGATAAGAATGTAAGTGGTTACGTTTAATTTGATCACATCTAAGGATTTCATGTGACTGTAAAGAGTCTTGCGAAACGCCTCTCTGCACGCTTATTTATCTGAAGCTGCACAGTCCGCTGAATATTGTCAGGGGGAAGGGTAAAAAAATGAATGAAACTATACACACACATCTGTTGCTGTAGGGTTGTTTCAGTAGGACACGAACCCACTCAACCTGGTTTTTTACGGTCGGGTTATTTCTGTAGGACACCCCCCCCAGTTTGATGTGTTATTGTAGGACCCGCATTCTGATTTGCTATTGGAGGGTCGCTTTTTAAGCCAAACATCCTAACCGGCAGTGATTTTTCTCCTTAGAAGACAGCATTTATTGGAGGGGAAATAAGTCCAGGGCATTCTGTATGCAAACAGACCCCGGGAAGAAGACAGGTGGTCGGTTTTTAGGACTGACGAGCTCTGAAAAGGACCTTTAAAAGCCCCCCCAGCAGCAAGCACTGATTTGATACTACGCAGACAGATTTTGGGTGGAACTAGTTCCCCGAGCATTTGTCCCTACGGCTGCAAAGCAAAACTCACTCCCCGCTGGTTGTCAGGACCTTAATCGGTTGGTGCGTGCAGCGCGGAGCCGTGGGACTGGACTGGAGCTCCTCGGGAGATGGCTCAGCATCAGCTCCTGTTCCATAATGATACGGGCTAGCGGGAACCAGAAGGACGTTCCAGCCCCAGCTGGAATCCCTGGCGGGTGGGGAGCGGGACAGCCTCCTCAATGTTTACCAAAGTCTCTGGGAGCTCTTGGGGTTTCTGCCAGGGCCTTGGCTCCTGCCTCTCACACAACACCTTCTTCGGCAGTTTGATGGCCAAGCCAGGAATTTCCTAGCACAAAGCCAGGCTGCAGCCAAAGTAAGTGGTGGGCAGCACGGGGCCAGGAGGCAAAGTGAACCCTGGCCAGTCCTCCCGTTTGCTGCCCTGCTCATATTCCTCTTGGTCCTCTTTCTTCTCCAGCTCCTCTCCTCCCTCTTTTCTTTGTTCCTTCACATGTTTTCCCCTTTCCCTTTCCTCCTGTGCCCCATCTCTTCCTTTCCTTCATCTCTTTCTAGTCCTTTCTTTCCCCCTCCTCCTCAGCTCTGTCTCTCCTCCCTCCTTTCCTACTCTCTCTCTCTTCCTCCCACTCTCCTTTCCTTCCCTCCTCGCTGAATGTTCCATGCTTAAGGAGTTGGGGATGCGCCGATGTTCTTATCCTCTGCTCAGTGTGCTCTTCATACACCCCCCCCCGCCCCGTAACCTGACCAAGTGCCCTAGGGGAGGTGGCTCAGGGTCAGTACAGCTGGGCCTGGAATCCAACCTGCTTTCCTTCTCCTTTGAGATGACAGCATTTCAGTCACCACGGCCCTTTCCTGATCAGCTGACCCACCGCCCATGGCTCCGATGTCAGCAAATATCATTATCCCCATTTTACAGGTGGGCAAACTGAGGCACAGAAGGGTTAAAGTGACTTGGCCAAGGTGACGCAGCTTGATAGCGACAGAGCTAGGAATAGAAGCCAGGCGCGCTGACTCCAAAGTTCCTTGCTCTCACTACAAGAACACACTCCATCCCAGAAGTAGAACCCAGGAATCCTGACGCCTTGTCCCATCTTCTAACCTGCTAGACACACCAGATCGGAGAGATGAAGCAATGTCTGTTTTCTGACGGAGCTTTGGACAGGAGCACAGTCACGTTTGTTTAGTCTTTTGCCACCACTGTAATTATTCCAGGCTAGGTTGTTTTCTCAGCATGTGGGAGTTACGCACAGATCCTTAGGCAGGAGACACAGAGTAATCACAATGATCTCTTACACTGTGCCTTTCATACCAAAGTGCTTTATAATCAACAGTCACTTTGCCAGCAGCCACCTCTTGGGTCAGCTATGGCAGCTGTTTAACATTACGCTGCAGTTCAGGAAAGGAAGTGGAGAAGATTCCCACATCCAGTGGGCAGAAATTGAGAGGGGGGGGAGTATATATTGGCCCCCTCTGGATTATGCCTCTTAAGCTCCTTGCTCAACCTCGTCCTGGACTTCTTGAACCCAGAGTTCAGGCTGCCAAAGTTATCTCACTTCCATGTGCAAGATAAACTCCAACCAAGAGCCCCGGAGCGGAGAGGCCAATGCATTGATGTGCTCAGCCACCCACTTCTCTTGCTCTTCCTTTTCCTCCGGGGCTGCAGTGAAAAGCAGCTGGAAACAGGCAGCCCATGTTAATTGACCCTTCAGAGATGGCCCTCACGGATTGCAGAATGCCCCCTTTATCCAGCAATCAGATAAGGAGGGCTGGCTCCTTTTGTCAAGGGATTAATTGAACTCTATTGTGCAAACTGTGAAAAATCCTGGCACAAGGCAGTCTTAGCTCCATCTCAATCACATCTGGAGCCATCTACTGTCACGGCCAGAGTGCACAGCGGCCAGAGAGCACAGGGTGGCAGAAAGGCAGCAAAGCAAATATCCGTTTCCTCCTCAGAGAGCTGTGACTGTCTACCTGCACCAGATGGAAGCCCAGGGTGACATTTTCAAAGCCACCTAGGGGTTCAGATATCTAGTTCCCATTGGAATCAGCAGGAACTGTGCATCTCATTCCCCTAGGAGACTTTGGAAATGTCACCCTGAGACTTTATGGGACACAGAAAATTCATCTGAGCTAGAATAGCCACTTGGTAGATGGGAACTGCTAGAAGCAACTCTACCAGCAAGATCTGGTTGGGTTTAGCTCACCTGCAAGGTCACTTTGAGGATCAGTTGGCCTATGTAGAGGGTGTGCCCTGCTTGTCTGCAATAGATGGGACTTTGACTGTAATCCGATGCAATACAGCCTTGCTCCACAAACTGGGTCCAGCGGTTTAGCTACTGGCTGTTCTCAAAGGAACCAGATTGTAGCAGGCCCAATGGAGCTCTAGTGCAGATCCCAACTGTATGGAGGAAACACTACAGTCAAGGGTAGATCTTATGACTTACTCAGAGCTGCTGATTTTATCGCGAGTCTTATGATATTTGATGCTTTTTCTTCAAGCCTCAGCTGCTGGAGTCAGGGGATACTAAGAGAGTCCCCGTTTTCTTTGACAAGAACAAAGGAAGTTACAGAAAAAAGCTTGAAGACATGACCCCAGTGCACCCTGAAGGCTCAGAGACCAGATGGCAAAGAAAAAGGACCCAACATTTATTATTGTTTGAAATCTCGTGATTTTTAAGACCAAACTCATGATTGTGGAACGCTTGGGGTTGGCAACACGGTGCCCACAGCCAAGCCCTTACTCCTACCAGGCCGGCTGAGGTCACTCTCAAGTGAACTGGGCACGCTAGTCAGGAGACTTGCATCTGAGCCCTGACTCTGGCACTAACTGGCTGTGCTGCCTTAAGCAAGTCAAAGAGACCACTATTTTCAAACACACCCATTGCTTCGGGTACCTAACTCCACTCCCCTTGGGCCTGATTTTCAGAGGCCCCATCGAAGTCAGCGGCAATTGTGGGTGCTCAGCATCTCTGAAATAATTAGGCCCTAGTCCTTTCCATGCCTCAGTTTCCTCAACTGTTAAAAAAAAAAGCCCTATTGCGCTAATGGTGTTCACCCACCTTTGTAAAGTGCTGTGGGGTCTCTGGAGGAGCCGTGCCGAGCATTGGGTGCTTGGTGCGGGTATTTGCATTTATCACTGTAGAATCTAGGCACCGTTCATCACTGCTTACGCCATCTTGTGACGGTCTGAGCGCCTCCCAAGAGTCGCCGAGCGCTCCCAAGGCCCTGTTGAGCGGAAAGCGCTCAGCACCTCTCAGGAACAAGCAACAACAAATGCCCACTGGAATAATCTGATTCAGAGAAGTGATGAGAAAGAGAGAGCCTTAGGGCCCGGTTCTGCTGTCTCCTCCCCCACGGATGTCAGGACAGTTAGTCCTGATTTACGTCAGCGTAAAGAGGGAGCAGGATCAGACCCCTGCTGTCTGAGTTAGGCTAACAGCTGAGCTACTTGAGGAAGGATGGAGCAAATGGAATGGAATGAATAAAATTTTGATGGAACTTCCTTAATAGCAGCATAAAATTGATTATATCTTACACTGCTCTGACCCTCCCGTTTCCTCTTATGTATATCCAATGCCTGATCTGTTACAGCTTATGTAAGAAAATAGCTTCTTACTATAAACAATGCTTTTGACCTTTAATAAATATTTGGTAATTAAAGTGTTGTTACGAGAAGAAAAGTAACTATGTAAATACGGTCCCTTCTGTCTCAACATTTTTGCTCCCTGTGCATCTTCCAGTCAGATGTGCTGCTCCCACTGACGCAAACGAGTTTGCATTCCCACTAGCTCAGCAAAGCCAGTTCGGCTATGGGAGCGTGAGCTGGATTCTGAGCCGCCTCCTGGATTGCCAGCTGAGTTTCAGCTGCAGAACTCTTGTTACTGATCACGCAAGAAGCCAAAATAGAGCCGGTGAGTGGGACCATTTTGAATAACCGCCCTGGCGTGTGTAAACTCAGCACTAGAACGGAGTGGGATTTTTATATTCAAATGTTGATTTTTTTTGATCATTTTCTTTCCACCGGAAAAAAAAATATTGACTTCTCTTCACCCTCCCCCCCAAAATAAGCATTTTGAAAATAATATTTCCCTCCCCTCCCTTGAGAAATCAGTAGGAAGGGGAAGAGGGTGGGGCAGGATGGGGAACTGAATGAGGATTACTTGGATATGCTCTGCCCCAGATGCTCCTCTAAATCCTGAAGAACTCCCCTGAAATCAGTTCAATCTTGCTTTTGTGAAAGATGAGCGAGAATCCAACCTCAGTTGCAGAAAATGGAGTTACGCCATATTCCCCCTGAGAAGCCCTAATGCTTATGGTCCCTTCCCACTAAACAGCTTGGCAACTTCCAATAGTGGATCGGGAGAGGGCCCCTTCCACCCTTTTACACACTGTCCTGGGATCTCTTGGCTGATAAGCAGCCTGTTTACGCGGGCCTCTGGTGGCATCACATTCCTTTAAACCACGGTAACTGGCTTCTGGATTTGTCCCATAGCTACATCCTTGGCATGTCAGCAGCCCAGCGGTTCTAAGTGCAGCTCAGCGGCCGTGGTGCCATTGAGAGCTGCCTAGGGACAGCTCGATCACAGAAACCCAGCGAGATCAGTTATTCGGTCAGAGATCCGTTGATTTCATCAGCGTGTCCGTAGACAGCTAGGAGCAGCGTCAGTAACCAGCAGGGGACAAATCCTGAAAACCCTACCGCTCTTTTCAAGCCACTGCTTGCCCATTTGAAAGCAAAAATAGGACATGGAAGATGCAGCACCTCATAATGACGCCTATGGTCTGCCCTGGTGGCCCCTCTCAGGGCTGGGATGGGAAATGCAATGGTGGGGTGACATTCTTATCCAAGGCCAAGTTTTTTGCCATGGGCCCCAAACCTCAGGTTCTTGCATTCCGAACTCTCACTGACTTTGTCTGATGAAGAACTGAGCAAACCAGTTGGGACCTCATGATTTGGGTCACAATGTTGCATCTAATAGGACCTGATCTCCTGCTATTTTGAGTGTAAGCTCTTCGGGGCAGGGACTTTATCTATACAGCACTGAGCACCCTACTGGTATTATATAAACAACAACAAACAAGGGCCAGAACCGGAATCTTGTTGAGCATCCTCAAGTCCCACTGAAGTCAGTGGGGGTTGGAATGCTCAGCACTTCTCAGGATCAGGACCATGCATGCTGGAACAATTAGTATAGCGGGGGCCATGGAACCAAACTGTAACCCCTGGATATGATGGAAACCACTTCCAGCCAGGGGGTGCAGCAGCCCCCCCAGCACCTGTGATCAGGTCTCAACTGAAGAGAGCAGGAATGAGAATGTGCCCCCACTGGGGAGAACATGAAGGGAAGCCTTTGGGAAGGGGTCAGATCCCACCTTAATCCTGCTGGCTGCTTGCTTACTTCAGTCAAAATGCAGCACATGGGTTTCATCTGGCTACAATTTACCCACCCCTGTATCCCATTGCTTCAATCTGAGCTCAGGACCTAGGACTACTGCAGAGTCAGGCCTTGTCTTGTCTCTTGCACATCCTCCCCAGTATGTGTGTGTATACTCCCCCCCATGCCCAAACTGGTTATGGACCATTCGCCATTTAGTAGCAACTGCTGCTATCCTACAGACTTTACTGTTTAACACACTGGTGCCAGTCTCTTGCACCCTCTGTCACTTTAGTACCTAAAAGCACGAGCGGGTCACTCAAACCACGCGACGACAAACCTAGAATCAGTCTGGCCTTCAGTGCCAGATCCACCCTCTGCTGCAGAATACATGCCGCCAAAACAATGGCAAATACCTGCACAAGCAGGTGGCAGGGTAATATACGGAGTGGTGTGGATTCCACTCGGTGCCAGTGATGGCTGGGGTATATTTGCCTCATGAGGCATGGTCTCCTTTCCCCCTACACTTGGGCAAGTCATGTCCCTCTGTGTGCCTCAGTTTCCCCATCTGTAAAAAAGGGGAGAGGGATACTGACCTCCCTTGCAAAAAAAACTATGAGATCGGCAGATAAAAAGCACTATAAGACCTAGGGATTGCTGTTATTATTACACTAATGGAAGTTATACAGGGATTTCCGGGGGTAGATTGTGTTCTGCTGTCTAAATGTGCCGTATGCCCCCATACAAGAGCAGGTGGATTTCATGCTTACACTTGTACAATTGCTTATGGTGCATCTGATGGCTGGGAAGGTGAGTAGAAGTTGGGTTTGGGCAGAGACTATAGGCCAAGGGTTTGAAAAGTGACAGTGCTGGTGACGGGGGCCCAGACTGACAGCCCTGGAGACAGACACTCTCTGTCCATAGAGCAGGCTTGGCAGGGCATGCACCTTGCTAGAGAGCATCAGTCCCGACCTGGAGGGTGAGAGGGGAGATCAACCTCCACAGGCGATTCAGTCCTTTGCCTCTCCATTCAGACTGAACACGGGGCCAATCGGTGCCATTGGTATGATGCTATGGACACGTGAGACCTGGACTCGTACCGGGCCAAGGACACCTCTTCTCCCATAGAAGAGAGAACGTTTCCCAGGGCAGAAGCATGGGGAAGAGTCTGTTTGCCTCGTGGCATGAGTGTGTTCATGTGCAGGGAGGGTCTGCGCTAACTGATAGCAGGTGGCTAACCCCAAGCAGGCTGGTGCATTGTTCCGCTGAGGCTTGCATTACTCACCGTGCTAAAGCTCCAAGAGGGAATTCAGTTAATCCCCTTGTTTTGCAGCAGAGCACTTTCCCTATATATCCAAGAGACAGAGATATTACCCCCTTTTCCCGCTCTCCCCTCCAAACCCTGATGAACCAGGTTTCAGAACCAGGTGAAACAGTAGCACTTTCTCCTTGGTGAGATGCAGGCCTAGACACGGCTCACTCCATTGGCCAGAGACACTTCCTTCCCCTCCTGCTACAACAGCGTTTCCTACTTCCCCGGCTAGTTCTGTAGCAACATGAAAGGTACTAGCCCATAGCTAGTGACGATGCTGTTACAGTTAAGGGTGAGGGCAAATCCATCGCTAGCTGATCAACTCAGCTGCTCAGAACAGTCTCCACAGTTTTCCTTTTAGGCTGAAACTGCACCGTTTGTCAGCTCAAGAGTGCAACAAAGCTTCATCAAAACCCATGCAGCTATCTTTGAATGACTCAGATAAGGAAAATACTATTAGTCTGGTTAAAACACCCCAAATCACTCCACAGTCATTTGTGTATGTGAGAGAGAATGCACAAACATCGCTTAACAATAGCTGAGTTTTAAAATGCGTCACACTTGGGATGTAGCTGGACCTCAGTGAGGGATATGCAAGTGATCATGCTCAATACAGGTTTGAAAGCCCACGTTACAGATGCTGTAGATCAACTGGGCATAACCAGGGCTGGCCTGAGAATGGGCGACAAGGGATGGATCACTTGATGATTCCCTGTTCTGTTCATTCCCTCTGGAACACCTGGCACGGGCCACTGTCAGAAGACAGGATACTGGGCTAGACGGACCATTGGTCTGACCAAGTCTGGCCATTCTTATGTTCACCTTCAAGGATCATCTCTTTCATTTGATATCTATGTCTCAAACTCACACTTCAGGGACAGGATCTGAAAGCACTTTAGGAACATTAGTTAACCAGCCTTATGTCAAAAGCACAGAGAATGTAATGGAAGACAATACACTTGTTTAGAGGGGGATGGGGGACCATGCTATAGTCTCTCATAGAAATATATCCCTGCTACAAAATTCAGCCAGGTGGGGCCAAGACCCTATTGAAAGGCGCTCAGGTTTTTAGACCGATTTCTATAGCAGCCCATTATTTGATCATAGGATGTTTCCACACAGGTAAGCGTCACAACCCGCCTTGGGAGCCGGGGCACTGGCCATGTTTAGAAACGCCCGTGGTCACCAGAGGGTGAATTCAGGTCTCTCTCTCCCCACCTGCCACCCAGTCAGGGTACCCGGAGAGGGACGAGCCGCACAGCCTTTGCAAAGCAAGCTCGTGGACAGTCACCAGCAGCTCCCAAACCGGAACCCCTCAGGCTCACCCCTGAGCTCAGGGTGTTTCTTCTCGGTGGCTTCAAGTGTGGAGGCAGGACCGAGAAGCCTCTAGCCCTTGTGGGGAGCGCAGCGCTAACACCGGGGCTTGGTTTCTGAGCTGAGACAGCAGGTCTCCTCGAAGCTCCACTCCCTCCAGGGGGAGACACTAGGCCGGGTTCCTGGGGAGGCAGCTCCTCGCCCTGAAGTCAGCGCGACCCCTGAGCGTGGCTGCTCCCCAGTGGGGCTCGCCCCCGGATCGCTCATTGGGAGGCTCCCCCAGGAACCAGAGATGCTCATCGCAAGGGGCTGGATCCTGCCCCCTCTCATTCCCACGGGTGTCAGATCACGCGTGGAGGGTGGAAAGGGACCTGCCAGGGGCTGGAGGCGCGGGGGGAGGGGGCAGCATCTTCTTACCTTCAGCTCTTCCCCGTAGAACTGGACCATGGACGCGTCCGCCACCAACAGCGTCTCCACGAAGCGGGCCGCGGACACGAAGCGCTTGGCTCGGCGGCTGGTCCTCACGGGCAGCTCGCTCCCGGGCTCGGGAGGCTCGGGCGCCCGCCTCCTCTGGAGCCGGTGCGGCTGCAGCAGGGGATCGCCGCCCCTGCGGGCTGCGGGCTGGACGAGGTACTCGTCCCCGTCCACCAGGAAGGAGCCGCGGATGCCCCGGCACAGGCTGACGGCCGCCAGCGAGCCGGGCTGCGAGTTGACGGTCCCGGAGTAGAAGCATTTCCTCAGCCCCGCCTCGTCTTCCTCCGCCCGCGGGCCCGGCCGGCCCAGGCGCTGGATCTTCAGCCCGGGGGCGAGGAAGCGGGCATCGGGCCCCAGCTGCAGCACGAAGTCCCGGCTGAAGGCGGAGAGGCAGAAGGAGACCTGCTCTCCGCCCCGCGGGTCTGGGATCCGCACCGGCACCACCTCCTGGGAGTCCCCGGGCTGGCGGGGCAGCGCGCGGGCAGCGCCCAGCAGCAGCAGGAGGGGGAAGGCAGGTGCCAGCCTGCCAGGCAAGGGCGGCTCCCGACGGGACAGGGGCATGGATGCCACGGGCTTGGAACCGGACCAATGCGACGGGAGACCCAAGGGCCACCCCCGGCAGGGCAGGGCAGGGCGCGCTCCGCAAGCCGGCGTGGGACCGGCGCTGGGGAGTGAAGCCAGATGCAATAGAAGAGGGAGAGATTAACGCCGGCTGGTTTAATTACCAGCAAGCGGAGAGCGAGAGAGATGGAGAAAGCTCCGCTTCCCTCCAGAGCCCGGTCTGGGGGTCAGCACCAGCTCCCTGCCCCTTGGCAAGCCAAACACCCAGCAGCAGCAAGTCAGCGGGCTGCTTGGGCAAGGTGCTGAGCCGGAGGGGGCTTGGGGAAGGGGCTTCTCACTCTCGCTAAGAGTTTGCTTCCCGCCTGTCTTCCCCAGACGCTTCTGGCCAAGCTCGCCGGGAGCAGCCCCTCCAAAGCCTTTGCAGCCCCAAAGCAGGCTGCCGACTCCTCAGTATTTATACTTTCTTCCCCCTCGTTTGACATAAGAGGTTTATTTTTGATCTCGCACTATTCCACTTTCCCCTCCCCTGGGACCCGGAGAAGCAGGAGGAGGAGAAGTGAAAAAGGAAAAAAAAAAAAGTTTTGGATGGAAGTGGAGGCCAATCAGGAGCCAGAGGGACCCGCCTCTCCTGTTTAAGTGTCAACTCCAGCATTTCCCCCCCCCCCCCCCTTTTACTCGCTCCGTATTAACTCCTTCAGCCCAGCCTCTGCCGAGATCAAAGAGCCCGGTCTCACAGCAAGAAGCGCCTGGATTTCAGGGGAGTTAGTCCTGATTTACACGGAGATCAGACGCAGACCCTCCTCCCCCCGCCCAGCTTACACCAGTTTCACCCCCACTGAGTCCAGAGGAGTTGCTCCAGATTGCCATGTCAGAGTCAGAGCCTGAATCGGCGCCCACCCATTGCAAGGAGACCCACCGAGAGCAGAATCAGCCCCTTACCTTTCAGACAGCATTGTCGTCAGGGCTGAAGGCAAACCTACTGCATCAAGTTTTGACTCTGTAGTCCACAGCCCCCCCCCCCCCATATATCAGCCAGCGGCAATACACCCTGTGGCCCAGAAGCAAATGCTAAGGGTCACACAGGGAATGCGGTCTCTGAACAGAACATCACACAAGCAGCTGGATCCTGAGGGTTTGAACGAAGCTGTTTTCCTAAAACCAAAACAAAGCACCAGGCTTTATGGACTAGTTGGTAAAGCAGATTCCTGGTGTGTGCCTATGAGAATAGAATGACCCAAACCACATTGCTCCTTCCCCACCTTTTTTTGTGTGGTGTGCCCCGAGGGGGGTATTCCTGAAACGATCCCATCTCATGATTTAGAGAAACAGAAATCACAGCGAGCTTGATGCCGGAGGGTCTTCCTAGGGAGTGGGATTCCTAGATCTGGAAGCTGCAGGGGCAGGTAAGTCACCTGTTAGCATGTGCCCAGCAAGGAGAAGGCAGAACACAGCTCCAACAGAAAGCAGATGTTCTTGGCTGGGAAAGTTCTTAGAACCAGGGAGCAGCTGTTGTGAAGGCGAGAGGGAAATCGCCCCCTTTGATATATTGTTTCTTTCCTTCTAAGCCCCTTTTCCCACTTAGCCCCAGAGATACCAAAGCTTTGCATTTCTCTTCCGCCCCTATTAAAAATCCTATGGAACATCATTGCAGGTGCTCCTTCTGCAGCCAACTCTCTTGGCAATGAGCCTCGTTTTTACAAAGCGCACCCTCAATTCTCATGAGTTGCAGGTGCTCAGGATTGGGCCAAAACTTCCTTTCCCCTCCAGCGCATGAAACCCCAGAGATCAGCCAATCTAACCTGTGTTTTAAAGTCTAACCCTTCAAATATTTGAAAGGCTAACGCAGCCTTTTGAAGCTCTAGATAGCAGGAAATGAAGTTTTATGGCTAAGACTTGGGGGAGGGGGCAGGATCATGGTTTACAGGCTATTTTCCCTCCACAAATGTGTTAGTGTGAGGAGTATTTACATCTGCCCCTCTCTCTGATGGTCTCTATTTAAAAACCACATCTCTACCTATATAGTAAACACACAGCAGTGTCTCTAAATAGAGTGCTATCCAGGGGCCAAGTTTCTAATTACTGCTTGTCTTTTTAAAGGGAGCTGTAAAAACAACATGGTGGTGATCCATCCGTGACCTCTCTCTCAGTGGCTCAGTATTAAACATGCTCAGTTTACAAATAATGGTTCCCGCCAGCTCACTATGGGATCTGAAAGTCAAGCTGGGGCCTCTTTCAGCCACCCAGTAGCATCTACAATAAGGAGGCTGCTGTTGCTGGATCTTAGCTGCTAATCCTGTTGCTTATGACACATGAGCTAGAATGGACTCCAGCGTGCACTCTCTGTGCTTCAGAGGGGACAGAGTACTAAGATGTATATTTATTAAAAAAAACAAAAAACAAAACAAAAAACAAAACACAAAAAACCAAGGAGTCCAGTGGCATCTTAAAGACTGAACAGATTTATTTGGGCATTAAGCACTTCTTCAGTTGCATGGAGTGAAAATTACAGATACAGGTATAAATATATATATATTTTGTAATTAAAGCCTGCAGGTATGACTCTGCTGCACATGGCTGGGGAGTGTTAGAAGAGGCCATTTTTACATAGTGATTTTTCTGGAAGAATGTCACTTTCAGAATCACTTCACATTTCTTAAAGTAACCCCAAAATAGCAAAGTTCACACTTGCAGCACGGCCCTTCTGTAGTGTCTTTCATCCAAGAACCTCAGCACACTGATGACTAGAGCCTCACAATCTGTGAGGTCGATATTCTCATCCCCATTTTAAAGAAACCGAGGCACAGATAGCTGACATCTGACAGGGTCACGCAGAGAGTCAATGAATAGAACCCAGGCGTCCTGACTGACTCCTTTTCTTTAAGGATAGTTGACGAGAAGGATGGCCTCTCACTGCCCTAGGATACATCCATATAATGTGCATAGAAACAAACGTGACTAGGGTTTGGTAGAAGGGAATTTGGGGATAACAGGATATAAATTATGACCCCCAGCAAGCTTGACTATGGCAGTAACATCTACACAAGGCACGGGGGGGACACATCTTTCCAATAGGATGCAGCTCATTTCTTATCCATGCTTTTGACCTATGAGGACACATTTATATCTTAGATTTTAGGCAGCCCTGGCCTGGTTTTCATTAGTGGTTTTGTCTGCAAACAGTAGCTCGTAGTTTCTTGTAGCTGATACAAGTCTCTCCGGACTTGTTAAAGTGAGTTCTAAGGAGTGCTTTGGGATAACAGAACCAAACCTGGTTTTCACCTCTGGCTTCAGGCATTGTCCTTTCACAGATCTGAGGAGCAGATGAAAAAAAAAACCCACTGACTTCTCTGGAGTATTTGTTTCTTGTTGTAACCCTTTCAGATCCACTTTACAAACCACCAGCGAAGGATAGGAGTTTATGGTTCAATGCCAGTCTTACTGAAGTCAGTGGCAAAGCTCCCTTTGATTTCAATGGGACCTTGATTTCAATGAGAGGGGCTGAGCATATAAAAGCATCTAATTAATAATCAATGTGAGTTTAAAGCCCCTTTGATCAAATTGTTTGCAAACTCTTTCCCCTCCTACTCTCCAAACACCTGAATCTATCACTGCACTGGGCCAGGAGACTAAGAAACAGAAACCTCAGGGAAGCCACCACTATTCAAAACGCAGAACCCCAATTCTAAGACGCTGACTTCTGTGGCAGTTTTGTTTCCAGGATCGGGCCCATTGCACATGCTCCCATGATTCTGTAGCAATCAAAAGCCTCCAGTATCTACTGATTACTTTCACCTGTCACCTGTGATACATTGTCTTGGGTCACCTGCCTGATTTGGAAGTTTACTTCATTTTTGCAGCACTGACCCTGGTTAATTTGCACTCACTCCTCTGCCTTCCCTGTGCTGTCTAGTGACAACATCTTAGATAAAGTACATACAGTCCTACCACTCCAAAAACAACCGCTAGATGTCAGTGCTGTTTTATCCTCTCTTGCTAGTGTAGATAATGAACTCCCAAGCAAGGGGAATAGTCAGTGTCTTATAGAGTGTGTTCTCACCTCACACAGACTGTTATAAAGAGAGTTGGAGGGGGGTAGTGTTTAGTCAACTGAATTCAGGATCTATCTATCCATTCATCCAGTGTTAGATATAGATCAGCTGCTTGCAATCCAAGTTAAATTACCTTCACACAGTGAATATCACTCTGTGATATGACTAACTCTTGGAAGTGTGTTCTCTACTGAATTCGCAGCTGGCCCCCAGTATTCCACCCGTGTGACTGTGTCAGTTTCGAAGAAAGAACTAGCAACAATCGGCCCCAGGAGACAACTTTTCCCATATGGGAGAACAATTTGAACAGACCTTACACTGCAAATATTGGCTCAAGATGCAGCAAGGCATCCGGACTCATAGGATGTTGAATCTGAGGTTTTCATTCAGGCCTGTAGCTGACAGTGAAGTGTGCAAATGAAAAAAAAAGACAGTGAATTATTTGTGTACACAGGGCCTGACTCTGAGTTCACTTGCAGGGTGTGAACCCAGAGGAACTCAACTGAAACTATCAGAGTAAATTCAGAGTAACTGAGAACAGAATTTGGCGCAGCCTATGTAAATACTGCATCTCCTGAGGTTGAAATAATACATTTGATTAGTTTTCCTTTTAAACAAAACCCAGTGGGTAAGAACACATCTCTTTAGGAAAAGATCCATGGACAGGATTTGTTTCTTGCCAGATTATATTCTAGTGTACTCAGTGAAAACGTCTTGGTCATAAAGATGTGAAACTATAGTTCAGACATGTTGACAGCTTAGCATTTTCTTTAGCTAACTTGTGAAAAAGAATTGTGGCCCTGATTAGCACCTGTACTGCTCAAAGTCAGGCCCTAATAAGTGGGCGAGTGTATCAAACACCAATATATATATCATTGTATGATATCAAGATACAATAAGTGTATTAAATACTCAATCATGTAAATTTGGCCACCAGAGGTCACCCTTGATTTATAAGTGCTGTTAATTTAGACTATAAATACATAAACCCCTGCAATATTATGCAAAGATCATTCAGATTTCTCCTCACTATAATGAGTTACTCCATTTATATATGTCAGTTTAGGGCCTTGAAATTTTTGTTTCAGTTAGTTTTTAGAAATATATTTATATTGAATTACAGAACTAAGGATGATATTATCTGCCTCCAGAGGGCAGTCTTGACTGACTGTGGTTTCAAATTATTTTCCACACTGACGGTCCAGTCAGTGGTACCCTTATACACAGGTATATGTGTGCGCTTTAAGAAGAACAGGTTTAAAACTTTCCAAAACCCCCTAAACAATAGTCCCATCATTCCAACTCCATTAGTCACTTACAAGGAAACATGCTAAGAAAATGTATGAGGACGATCTTGCGGTTTAGGCACTGCTTGATGCCTCAGGAAACATGGGCTCAGGTCCCACCTCTGTGACCTTTGGCAAGTCAGTTTAATTGCTCTATGCCTCAGTTTCCCCTATGTGAAATGGGGATAATGTTTCCTTTCTGCCTCTTGTTGTCTGGCTTGCCTATTTAGACATAATGAAATGAGGTTATTTGTATTATGGCAGTGCCTAAGGACCCCAGCTGAGATCAGGGCCCCATTGTACTAGGGAATAAGAGAATAAGAGATAGAATGTAAACTCTTCAGGGAGGAACTATGTTGTGCCTGGTACAATGGGACCTCAATCTTGGTACCATCTTAATGCCTATAAATGACAATGATTCATTTCTGGACACAGCTAAAGTACGACCTGCATTTACCCTCACAGCACTCCCGGAGTGAGGGACGTGCCAAGACCCCCATTTTTCCAATGCGGAACTTGCTGAAAGTCTATAGCAGAGCTGGGACCTGTACCAAGGTTTCCTAAGTCCTTAGCTAGAGCCCTAGCTCCAGGAAACCCTTCCCACTCCCATAAGAATACTTCTTAGCTCTTTTCATCAGCAGAGCTCCAAGTGCGATACAAAGGAGGGCAGTATTATTAGCCCAGTTTTACAGATGGGGAAACTGAGGCCCAGGGCGGTGAAGAGATTTGCCCAAGGTCACCCAGGCCAGTGTCAGGCATAGATCCTAGATGTCCTGAGTACTGCTCTAGTGCTCTAGCCACCAGATGCACATACCGGTTTATTTCCACATTGTATTTCATACTTTCTCTCTCTGACTTTTATTCCCCTTTTACATTACGATGGAAAGAGTCACAGCTCTTCCTCCCTTGTTTCGCCCTTTCCCCTGCTCAGTATTTCTTTCAGTGAATTTAGCCCTGGAATGACACCGAACCCCTCTCTTCTCCATGGTAACAGGCCTGGAGATGGGTGAGAGAGGATTGCACTTTCCATGGGCTTCTTGGTGCTTTTGCTGTCTCTGCTGAGATGGACGAAACACCCTGGTGATTTTGGGGATGTGCATTAGGCACCAGGCGGAGACGTGGCAACTCGTTCCATACATGTCTTCACACACTCCTCACACGGCAGTGCCTTTTGGCCACTACTGAACAGTTCTTGATTTGACTAGGTCCCTTAGCCATGACAGATTTCCTAGCCCACTCTCAGTCCTCCAGGCCACCCAGTCCCCCCGGCTTATGTTTCCTATGGCTCCTGAGACACATAAGCTCTGCCTTGTTTATCCTCATCAGCTGCCAGGCAAGCAATGGACTGACAGGTTTGTGAGCCTTCTCTCTCTGCTGGGGGACTCCAACAGAGCATGTGAGATGGAGGGGCGAGTCACATGACATGAGTGGCTCCTGGCTGGACTATTTCAGTGATGGATCCATGGGCAAGTGGGGCTAGCCCAAGCCTGGCTTTGCAGCCGCAGGGCGAGTGATCTGCCTCCCACAGCGTGGTGGCACCTGCACCATGATGCTGTATTGCCAAGGTCTCCTCCCCTGGGCCCTGAGATCCTCTCCACCCATCCCAAAGCCGCAGGCAGAAGGAGAAGGCCAGGCTGTAGGGCAGTAGCAGAAACCAGACTCCAGCATGAACTTCCCCAGCTGGGATAGATTCCTGTGTGGGGCTTTCACCCAGCCGCTGGGGCAGGGAGGTGCTGCTCCCAGGCATGCAAGTTTTAAATGGTACAACAGGGGCATCACCGGGTGAAACCCTGCAGAGCTGGATGAGGGAAGAGGAAGGGCAAATCTTACTCGCTAGTGAAACCCAGGGGCTGATGTAACCACGCAGGGCATGAGAGGCTACTCACCCCACAGCAGCAGCTAGACCCCAGCAGCAATGTCCCCTGTCCCCACTCTGCAGCTCCAGGGGGGAGACAGAATAAATCTAAAGAAAAAGCCACGGAGCATCCATCTGCTAGCGGACAGGGCAGGTGGCCCTCACATGCTTTCCTTCCCTCCCCACTTTCTCTTTCCCCTCCCCTAGTCTCCTTTATTTCCCCTAATTTATTTCCCCTCTTCATGGGGCAGGAACCCTCCTCTGTTTACTCCCCTGGGGCAGATTCTTCTCACCCTGCCCCATTTCACCTCGGAGCATCTTTCTCCCCCATGTCTCCTCTCTCTTGTGTCTCCCACTGTTCTTCCCTTCACCTCCTGGCCTCTCTGCAGCAGTTCAAGTAGGTGCAAACAGGAGGGGGCTTTCTGCTTCTTTCCCTTCTGTGTGATCCTGCCCCACAGTCCCCTTCCTCATGCTCTGGGAGCACAGCACGCCTCTGGCTAGCTCCTCTGCCTCAGGCCCTCTGACCCGTCCACACAGCTTGAACCTGGGGGCCAGGAGCAGAGAGGTGAGCCCCAGATAGAGGAGATGGGGAGTCCCCCCTCCAAAATACATCATACAAGATAAGACAGATCAATCAGGGAGCAGCTGCAATGTGACTCTGCCTTCAGTTTTAACACTGAGCTGGGGCCACAGATCTACCCACGTCTGGGAATCCCGCCCGTTGGCAAATACCCTACAGTCCTGGGTCAGACTCTTACAAGGGGCACGGTTTGGGATTGTGGGACAGTCTCTCGCCTACCGCAGAGGGAGAGAGGCGTGTGGGAGACTCTCCCTGCTGGCAGCCCCAACGTCAAAGGGCCCCCGTTTAAGTCAAGCTCTGCTCCTGCCAGCACAGCCGTGTTTGAGGGTTGTACTTATTTCCCCTTCCGCGGGGCCAGATTAGGCCACAGCAAGTCTGAGAGCTCAGGGGATGCTGGTGGACCGCAGAGCGGAGGTTGTCATGGCGCAAGGCCTCCCCAGAGGGAAAGGTGTAGGGCTCCCCCCATCCTGTTCCTCACAGGCCTACCAGGCTCTGGGTTTGGTTCTGAACCTTGGGGGAAGGGGGCTGGAGAGCGAGATTCTGACTAGCAGCCTCCACCACAGGCCAGGCCAGCCTTACACAATGCAGTGTACTGGCTGGTGCCTATGGGTTCCACTGCCCCTGAAGGACTATTGGAGATAAAAATCAGTGCAGCTACCCCTGACAGCTAAGGATGATTCTCCCACAGAGGAGGTGTAAAGGCTTGTGGGTTTATCTGCAATACCCCATCTTTGATGCCACAGGTACCCAGTTCAGTGGTCGATCCATCTGCATGGATCCATTACAGGGTGGCACCCGGCTGTGGAATCCACCTCGTTTCAGAATGAGCTTTGCCTGGTTTGGAGCATGTGTGTGCGCACCAACGACCCCTGCTGCAAACCCACAGAAGGTAAAAGTGCTGTGCCTGGTGGCAGATCTTACTTGGCCTCACATGTCAGGCCGCTGTGGAGCCAAAAGGCTGATGCTCTGTTTCCTAGGCAGGATGTGAAGCTGGTAGCAGAAGAGGTGAAACATTTTTTTGCAGACTTTTCCCTCCACTCACTTGGCTGAAATGTCAAATGTCTAGAACTGGAAAGAAAGTTTTGCTACAACAGAGATCTCTGCACACAGGCAGCACAGAGCTGCACGGGACAGATCTCTTTCAGACCAGAGTTGGCTGGTTCTAGGCCATCTGATTACAAAACCTTGCCGGGGGCTGCAGAATACTGGCTGGTCACCTGGTTTTGGCTCCTCTTTAGTCCCAGCAGCTAGATCCCCGCTGTAGTGGGAGGAAGCAGGTGGCCTAGTGGTTGGGAGCGTGAGTTTCAAGTCTCGGCTCTCCTACAGTGGGGAAAGTCAGTCTATCTGTAAATTGGGGGTAAAGAGCACTGCCTTACCTCACTGGGGTGTTGAGGATAAATTCATGAAAGATTTGGAGGTGCTCAACTATTGCACCGACAGCAGCCAAATAAGTATCAGTGATAGATTAAAGTCAGCTACCAATATGTCCAATACTTCCCCAGGGTTATTTTCCACATAGGTAGTTGCTGCAGGGATCTTACGTGTTTATGGAGCGGAAAGAGGTGGGCTGTGCAAAGCCAGATGGGAGGGGAGGAATCTCCGACACAATCATTTTACTGAGAGAGAAAGGGTGGTTGTATGGTTAAGGTGCTGGATTAAGTCTCATGAGCCGTGGGCTCACTCCTGGCTCTGCCACAGACTCTCTGTATGATCTCGAGCAAGTCCCTTAAAGTCACAGTTGCTCAGTTCCCCTTGGCTAGGGCAGGGAGCGTATGCTGGTTAGCACCCTATGGTAAAGCGTGAGAATCCCTGCTCTGACGTTGCTGGGTTATAGGCTGACAAGAAAACAAATCATTGTAGAACAGCTTGCTCAGTCCACATGTGTCTTTGGAGTGTGAATCCCCATTACACCAGGTTTATTCCAGAAGCGTAAACTTCGGGCAACCTTTCGGACTTCCCCAGCTCAGGAGCGTTGCAATTTCATGACCATAGTATTTTTGGTTTTGTTTTGAACCTGAGCTACACTTTGCATCCAGCTGGGACATCCTGCGGGAGGTTTATTAATCGGGAATGAACCCTGTATAAAACAGTTGCGTGCACTATCATGGCTTGTAAATCTCAGCGTTGCATATTAGGGCTCCAGTACCAAGTCCACCCTGTGGATGCATTTTACATTAAATACCTGCATGATGTTTTGCTGCTGCTGCTTCATTGGGAGGCATTTTACAGACAAGGAATTGAGGCACAGAGACTATGTGACTCTACCAAGGTTTCCCAGGACGTTGGTGATAGAACAGAGGTCTCTGGAGGCCCAGGCTAGCGCACTAACCCCTGGGCAACCCTGCCTCTCATGCAAGTGTTTGATCAGAGGGGCCACTACAGAAAAGCACCAATCTACAAAGAGCATCAGTCGATTTGGAAGGACAGTTCACCTACCCATTACTCGTCCCAGGGCCAACAGAACTGGCCCACTGGGCCCGAAGGAGGGTTGAACCTTAGAAAGGTTTGGGGTTCCAGAAAAGAGCAGTTGGATGCTTTGCTGAAGCTGAGTTGAACTACATGCAGCCCTCAGGCCTGCCAAGCTAGGCTGGAGGTGTGGTAAGAGCTGACTTGCTTGTGGTATTTAGGTATTTCCAGATTGAGCACCAGCCAAGGCAGGCGTGACAGAAGAGTACCTCTAAGCAGTGCTGGAGCTGTGTCAGTCCCAGGATATTAGAGACAAGGTGGGGGAGGTAATAGCTTTTAGTGGACCAACTTCTGTTGGGGAGAGAGAGAGAGAGAGAAGTCTGAGCTACACACAGGGCCGTCCCTAGTGGGGTGCAGGGCTTGGGGCGGAAGTGACGAATCAGTCACTTCCGGGACCGACCCATCACTTCCAAGATTGACCGCGGGGCCCGGAGCAGTCGCCCCTCTTCACCGTACCCAAGGGACGGCTCTGGCTACACAGAGCTCTTCAGATCTGGGAAATGTACTGAGTGTCACAGCTCAATACAAGGTGGACCAAATTGTTTAGCATCAGTAGGTAACATACGTTTAAGGGCCCATTCAAGGTGAAGTGGCCCATACCTGGACATTCTCAGAGCTCTGCAGAAATGAGACTTCCTGCCTGTCGGGAACTAGAGCATAGGGGCAGGGAATGCCACTTGAAAAATAAACTGGTTTGCTCATCCCTAGCCTCCACATAGAGGGGACCCAGAAGGGCAGAGACCTATGGAGCAATAGAAGAAATTCCTATTTCTTCCTCAAAACAGTTGCTTAGCAGGGTGGCCCACTCGAGGGGAATTGGCTGTCTTAAGGACTTGGGTACACCAGGGAATTCTGGCATCGCTGTAGTTTCACTAGTGCAACCCCCTAATTGTAGATGTGCTACACGATGTACAAAAGTGACTTGCATTAGTGAAATTTACCTCACTTTTTACACCAGCATGATGCATTTACACTAGAGGTTTGCACGAATGCAGCTACAAGTGTGCAAAACACCCCAGCATAGATGGGACACACCATTTGGGGCCTAAGTTTAAGCGATTCCTGTGTAAGAATGACTTTTCAACTAGGAATCAGGTGATTCATGTAGGCTTGTCCTTTGGGAACGTGTTCAGTAGATTTTTCAGTAGAGGACGAGGCCCTGTATATTTACACTCTACTCTGGCTCCTAATCAGTTGGCATTGATTTGTTTAGACAAATGTGTAACTCTCCCAGGCCAACTCCATGTATATCTGCAGCTTTCGCATACATCAAATAGACAGATGGGCATCAGTGTATTTATATGGCCCCCCCTGTCACTATGGTATCCGAGCACCTTACAATCGTTAGTGTATTTAGACACCCACAAGAGCAGAGCAGTGCTATTACTGCCATTGCACAGAGAGACTAAGTGAGCAAGAATTGCTTCCAAGTTTCCCCATGTCACCTAAGCTCCACACCAGTGTTATTTGGCGAATACCATGGGCCAGATTGATCCCTGCTGCAAATCCTCTGACTGCTTGGAATTACAGCAGGGATGGGTTTGGCCCTAGGTGTATAACAGCCTCCAAACAGCTCGGCTTGATTCATCCTCTCTCCCTGGAGACAGGATACTTCTTCCTGACCAGGTGGTCAGGACAGAGCTCCCGGCTTAGGCAGCGGGGAAGAGCTCAGTTTGTCCTATTGGGCTGCAATCCAGTTTCTGACGCAGCCAACATGACAAGTGGGGTAATAAAGCCAGAATTTCCTCCGCTAGAACCTTTCCACTCTATCTTTGGCTTCAAGCGTTCTACCGGGCTATTTTAAACTACTTCTCTTTTTGAACTGCAGCTTATGGGAGATACTTGGGGTTTTCCACCTCCCTCCCCCCTCGTCATTTGACTTTGCAAAGTGGCTTCAGAATGTAAAAAAAACAACAACACAAAACAAAACCCAAAAATCTCTGCCTTTGGCAACACACCAATGGGAGCAGAGAGAGTTGGGAGAAGGGCTGAGGAGGAAGCATTTGGATCCAGAGCAGATTTAAAATTCCACATTAGGTTGGGATTTTGAGTTTAAAATGAAGGCAAGGGTTCATGTTTGGATCCAGTGCTGCCCAGATCTCACCAGCTATTCTTGGGAGAGTTTAGCATCATCTGAACCAGATCTGGAAAAACTAGCTCCTTCTGTGTCCGGATACTATCTATTTTAGATCGCACCACTCCCACTACAATTCAGGGCTGACTCCCATCAAAGAGAATGGAATTACTGGAGTGTAAAGCAGCAAAATCCAGCCCCAAGTGCCTTGAAAGAGACTTACAGTGCAATCCAATCAGTGCATCTTTCTCCCGTTTCTTGTCTTAGTTGATTCACAGATGCACATACAAAGGGCATCATGGTGTTTGCAGTTTACATAACAGCCAAGAGATCCCATTCAGATTTCTCTTTACTGCACCTTTAAAGGTAATAGAGCCTCTCTGCCAGCAGCAGGTGAGACACCAGGGACCATTCTGTGTTATTGTTCAGATGCAGAATGGTACAAAGAGACTCACTGCATGTTCTCTCTTTGACCTGAGGAGAAACAAGAAAGAACAAAGAATCTGAAATCAAAATTCCACCCGTGATCTTATGAGCCCCTCAGTGCCAACTGCCCACTGTTCTGTAATTCCATGAGGCCTGACACTCATTACACCCAACACATTTCTGTCATAGTTATCTGTAAAGAGCATCAGGTGAAGTAGCAAATAAGAGCTGGTGATGCCCCAGTCATCTGGAGTACTGTGTCCAGTTTTGGGTCCCACACTACAAGGAGGATGTGGAAAAATTGGAAAGAGTCCAGCGGAGGGCAACAAAAATGATTAGGGGGCTGGAGCACATGACTTATGAGGAGAGGCTGAGGGAACTGGGGTTATTTAGTCTGCAGAACAGAAGAATGAGGGGGGATTTGATAGCTGCTTTCAACTACCTGAAAGGGGATTCCACAGAGGATGGATCTAGACTGTTCTCAGTGGCAGTAGATGACAGAATAAGGAGCAATGGTCTCAAGTTGCAGTGGAGGAGGTTTAGGTTGGATATTAGGAAAAATTTTTTCACTAGGAGGGTGGTGAAGCACTGGAATGGGTTACCTAGGGAGGTGGTGGAATCTCCTTCCTTAGGAGTTTTTAAAGCCCTGCTCAACAAAGCCCTGGCTGGGATGATTTAGTTGGGGATTGGTCCTGCTTTGAGCATGGGCTTGGACTAGATGACCTCCTGAGGTCCCTTCCAACCCTGATATTCTATGAATGTTGTTGCATAATGTATGTACCAATGGGGGATAAAAGGTTGTGTATGTGTGCTGGAAAAATGGTCCTGAAATATTATTTTGGGGGCAGGCTTGATAAACAAGTTTGTTCTAGACAAAGGGATGTTGATTTGCCTGTGCCTATAATATAAACTGAGCATGGGGACACCAGAGACAATGGGCAGTTCATTTGCATCTGAGATAAACCCCAGTTATGAGGAGAACGAGGAAACAGCATTCTGTTAGGACACCAGAGGACACCCCGCAGTCTCAACCCCAGGGGTCATCCTGACACTTGAGAAAAGACAATGAACTCCGGGGACTGTAAGGAGAAGCAAAAGAGCTTCTTAACCATCACTGAGTGATCAGCGCTCTTTGCATCTATGGATGGCCTCTCCTACCACAGGAGAGGCACGTGTTCCCTTCAGAGCAAAATACCTTAAAATAGACAAGCGGCAGAGATTTGGAAATCTGTGTGATCAAGGGGACTGGGTTGGGAATCAGAAGAGCTGGGTTCTGCTCCCCGCTGTTCTACTGCCTGTGACCTACGGGTAAATCACTTCATGTCCCCATGCCTCAGTTTCCCCCCACCCCATGTAACATAGGTGTAGTACTACTGCCCCTCCTTTATAAGGCACTTAAAGAGCTGTTATTATATCTACTCCAGTAGCCCCTAGAAGGCCCAACCAAGATTGAGGGCCCCAAATCTGTGGATGAAATACCCTACATGAGAGCTAGGTGTTAGCTCCCCGAGGAGTCCTCCTCCTCCTCCTCCAGCAATGCCCAATATCTGAGACATCAAAGGCAGGCAAATAAGTGATTTGACCGACTGTGCAATGCTTGACCCTGTGTGCGATCCCTTTTCACCTCCTCGAGGAATTCTTATAGGAACAGACTGAGATATCCCAAGGGAACAGACACACATGTAGGCGATCTCTCCTGCTTACACATAAGCTCCTCTCTTCAGTAGTGAAGCCATCCAGGGACAATGTTAACCGCAGATACATGAGATGCAGGGCATGAATATTCTCTCTAGCTGTCTCTCAAGAGAAAGATCATTACAAAGAAAACTGCGTCTTCCTTATGTTTTTCAAGAGCATCCCAGCAGCAACAAGACACACCTGCAAGTTGTCATCAGCGTCAGGCCGAGAGATGCTGTGGTGCGGGGTGCATAGGGCAGTCTGCAGCCCCGAGGTATTAGGAGAAGGTTCTGGACCTGTTCCCTTCTTTTGCCTTCCAACAGGACTGTCGAGAGTTTAATCCACAGGCTATTTCATTCCCCTCCTCTGTCCAACTCAAAGGACAGCAGTCGCCCTCCCCCCCTTGTATATTAATATTAATGGATGTCAAGGCCATTGTACAAGGCACTGGTAAAACCTCAGCTGGAATACTGTGTCCAGCTCTGGTCACCCATGCTGTTCTTTGTATCACTGCAGCACCTAGGAGCCCTGCTCATGGACCCGGGCCCCTCTGTGCTAGGTGCTGTACAAACATAGAATAAAAAGACAGTACATGTTCAAGAAAGGCAAATTCAAACAGGCGCAGGTGCAGAAAAGAGCTACTGGATGATCAGCACCAATCTCACAAGGAGCAGATAAGAGCACTTCGCCTTCATTTTCCTAGACTAAACAAGCCAAGCGGGGATCTGATTGCTCTCTGAAAATACATCAGGTGAAGGTTACAGAGAATGTGTATCCTCCTGCAGCACAGGCCCAGCTCACCTCAGTTGCCCCTTTATCTGCCCATTCAGAGGAAAAGCATCTCTTTCAGTGGCAAATTCAAGCCCTTCTATTCATAGGGATGTGCCAGAGGCTGCAGACCCCTCAGGGCAAACACAGCTCCTCCCAACCCCCCAGAGTAAAACAAGGTTACACCACAGCAGGTCTTCAGTCCCATTTGAAGACCACCATTCCCAACACAGCCACCCCACAGTCATAAGCCCTCTGTCCCACTTCCTTTAGCTCCTGTTCCAGGGCTCCACCCCCCCAGGCCTCCTACCAGAGAGTGCCAAGACCCACTTCTTTCCCAGGAATCTTCTCCTTGGACCCCAAGTCAGGACACCTGCAAGATGGCTCCCCACAGCATTTCACTCCCCAGCCCCCTCACCTGGGATGTCTACCTCCACTCCTGGGGACCACCAGCCCTAAACCAACCCCTTGCTTCTAGGCCTGGCTTGCACAGACTATGCTGGTTCTTCTCCTCACTCCTCAGCAGAAGCCTCCCCACAACTTAGCAGGGTCCCCCAGCTCTAGCCAGTCCTCCAAACAACTATCCACAGCACTCATCACCAGCTGCTTACAGGTACCGCTCTCCTTCAAGTTTCCTGCAGCTTTTCCCCTCTGGCAACTCTCGGCTGCTCCATCCAGTTCTCCTCCATTCTCAGGAAGCTTTCACCTGAACTCTTCCTCACTTCAACTCTAGCTCATCCTCAGGCCTTTTATATAGCCCCAGTGCCTTCTCTGAAGCCCAATTGGGAGGCAGCTGCCCAGTCACAGGTACACTGGACAGCACTCTCTCTTAAAGGGCCAGTTGTGCCATTGGTGCCAACTGGCAAAGGGCTCATTGTTTTTCACAAGCAACTCCTGTCTCAGACCTGACAAACTCGCTACACCTAATACACCACTTTCATGGTATTTATCCATGAAGGGTAGCATGTGAGGGTTTTCCTGAAAGCTTGTAATTTTTGAATACTCCTAATCACTGTGAGATGAGTGTAGGGGTAATATTTAGGGAATAATGTAACTATGCCTTGTGGTCTTGGAGTAAAAGCTAGTCACCAGGGAATCATGTGTCTTGGGGAGAGCCCATTCCAGTGGGAGGGAGTTGGCACCCCTCCTCTGGTGATGTAATGCAAGGCTCAATTGTCTACCCTTGCCCCATCACAGAACAGTGAATGGAAAACCGTCAAAGACAACTGCAAACAATCAAACCCACTTGGAGGTAAAAAGGAACATTACAATAGACAGGGATGGCCCTGCCTGTGAATAAAGACAAAAGATGGATTTGGTATATCGCAGGGTGGAGAAAGACACCCTGCATCCATTCACTGAGGAGGTATCTTGCTGAGTTTTGCGTGAAAGATTGGGTCCTGGCTCCGTGGGGCTAGCAAGCACTGCAAAAGACGTAACTTTGGGGTGAGGATCTACTTTGCTGGGTAGGAAGGGTGACTATTAGGAAGTATAGGCTCTAGTTTGAGTTATCTGATTTTGTTTTGAGTATATCTATGTGTTTGCAGCATGCACATTTGTTTCAGCTGGAGTCTCTGTTTTTTCTTAAACAAAATTTCCTCTTGTTTCACTAGAACTGAACGCGCCTGCTGTGTGTGGGATAGGAGCAGTGGGCTGAGGGAAAACTGGTTAACAGGGGTACACTGCTCCTTTGGGAACAGGGGATCTGGGATGTCTGTGGGTGTCCAGTGGTCAGGGGCTAGATACCACAGGGGGACACTTTGAAGGGACTCGGAGGCTGGGCAGGTTCAGAGGTGGGTGCTTAAGCAGTTGACAGGTTGGCTGTATTAGGGAGCTGACACCCAGCTGGCATAGCCAAGACCATTGGACTGGAGGAGGTGGCAACTCGATGACTCCCTGCCCCGGGTGCTCTGAGAAGCGTCGCACCAGTCACCCTATGACAGGTGGTAAACCCTGGGGGGAGTGGGGGAAGCAGGGGGAAAGGAGAGGTATTTAAACTAAAGGACAATGTTGGCACAAGAACAAACAAATGGGGTAAACTGGCCAGGAAGAAACTGAGGCTGGAAATTAGAAGCAGGTTTCTAACCATCAGAGGGAGGCTCTGGCACAGCCTCCCAATGGAAGTAGTCAGAGTAAACAATCGAACTAGCTTTAAATTGGAGCTTGCTAAGTTTATGAGCAGGCTTCCATGATAGGGTTGCCTGTGATAGCAGGGGATGGGCATCTGTGACCAAATAGGTCCCTCCCAGTCCGATATTCAAGCCCTCATTCAAGCCTATTGGGATGCTATGGCCAGAAACCAGTGCCGGACACTTGGAGGAGAGGAAGGTGATCAGGAACAGTCAACATGGATTCACCAAGGGCAAGTCATGCCTGACCAACCTGATTGCCTTCTACGATGAGATAACTGGCTCTGTGGATATGGGGAAAGCAGTGGATGTGATATACCTTGACTTTAGCAAAGCTTTTGATATGGTGTCCCACAGTATTCTTGCCAGCAAGTTAAAGAAGTATGGATTGGATGAATGGACTATAAGGTGGATAGAAAGCTGGCTAGATCGTCGGGCTCAATGGGTAGTGATCAATGGCTCGATGTCTAGTTGGCAGCCGGTATCAAGCGGAGTGCCCCAGGGGTCAGTCCTGGGGCTGGTTTTGTTCAACATCTTCATTAATGATCTGGAGGATGGGATGAATTGCACCCTCAGCAAGTTCGCGGATGACACTAAGCTGGGGGGAGAGGTAGATACGCTGGAGGGTAGGGATAGGGTCCAGAGGGACCTAGACAAATTGGAGGATTGGGCCAAAAGAAATCTGATGAGTTTCAACAAGGACAAGTGCAGAGTCCTGCACTTAGGACGGAAGAATCTCATGCACTGCTACAGGCTGGGGACCGATTGACTAAGCAGCAGTTCTACAGAAAGGGACCTGGGGATTACAGTGGATGAGAAGCTGGATATGAGTCAGCAGTGTGCCCTTGTTGCCAAGAAGGTTAACCGCATATTGGGCTGCATTAGTAGGAGCATTGCCAGCAGATCGAGGGAAGTGATTATTCCCCTCTATTCGGCACTGGTGAGGCCACATCTGGAGTATTGTGTCCAGTTTTGGGCCCCGCACTACAGAAAGGATGTGGACAAATTGGAGAGAGTCCAGCGGAGAGCAATGAAAATGATTATGTGGCTGGGGCACACAGGGGTGGCTCTATGTTTTTTGCCGCCCCAAGCACGGCAGTCAGGCGGCCTTCGGCGGCGTGCCTGCGGGGGATCTGCTGGTCCCGCGCCTTCGGCGTACCTGCCACCGAATTGGCGCCGAAACCGTGGGACCGGCAGACCTCTCGCAGGCATGCCGCCAAACGCTGCCGGACTGCTGCCCTCACAGCAACCAGCACGCTGCCCCCCGTGGCTTGCCGCCCCAGGCACTGGTGCCTGGAGCCGCCCCTGGGGCACATGGCCAATGAGGAGAGGCTGAGGGAACTGGGCTTATTTAGGTGCAGAAGAGAAGGGTGAGGGGGGATTTGATAGCAGCCTTCAACTATCTGAAGGGTAGAAAAAGGATGGAGCTAAGCTGTTCTCAGTGTGCCAGATGACAGAACAAGGAGCAATGGTCTCAAGTTGCAGTGTGGGAGGTCTAGGTTGGATATTAGGAAACACTATTTCACTAGGAGGGTGGTGAAGCACTGGAATGGGTTATCTAGGGAGGTGGTGGAATCTCCATCCTTAGAGGTTTTTAAGGCCTGGCTTGACAAAGCCCTGGCTGGGATGATTTAGCTGGGGATTGGTCCTGCTTTGAGCAGGGGGTTGGACTAGATGACCTCCTGAGGTCCCTTCCAACCCTGATATTCTATGATTCTATGACACTAGCCCGGTCCATCCCAAGTTTGACGCACAGGGGAAAAAACAGGAGTTGAGTTGCATGTTAAAATAACAGGGTTTTGTTTTCTTTAGACTTGTGGCCATTAGAATAAACAGAGTGGGAGGGTTAGATTAGAGCAAAAAAAAGTCAAGTTCAAAAGGCCCATGTGCTCTGCTTGGGAGCGTTGAGTCATGGATTCCGGCTGGGCTTTCTGATCTGTGAGGATCCCCAGCAGCTGAGCCATGGTGAGAGAGAACTGGGTTATGAGTTGCCCCTCCATTCCTGCTGCCAGAGGAAGGGATCACGTAGTGGGATAATTCCCTGTATGTCAAAGGAATGAAGACCAATGAGATGAAAAGGCTGATTTTTAAAGGGTGGCATCCCCTCGGCTTCTGTTCCCTGCCCGTATGGCTGAATCACACTGTATCATTCTTCACTGAGCAAAGGCCTCAGAATCCAGCTTACGTAGGACTTAACTTGTACCTTGTCCTGGCCCTCTGCACCAGTGCGAATTTCACCCACGGTGCATTCTGCATCCAAATGGGATGTGTGACATTAGTCTCCAGATAAGGGACATCCCTTCAGATACCAGGGGACCAGCCAATGATGTGGAGAGTTGTCCACCACCCCCGTGCAGTGTCGGTGTCAGATTGGGAGGTCTGACCTGAATGGGAGTAGCCAGGTCAGCTCAGTGGAGCTGATTACTATTTATATTGCAGTCATGCCTACAGGAGTCAGGTCAGGGCTCCATGGTGCCAGGTGCTGTACAATACTGAGCTGCAAAGTTCAGCTCTGGAGTTCAACCCCTCCCCACAGGGGTGTCCCGTTCCCAAAGGTTTATTTCGGTCCATTGTAGCGCGAGGGGCCCAGTGCCACATTCAGATCTGAATTCAGATTCTGAGCATCCCTGGACTTTGAGAGTGTTTGGATCCAGGAGTTTGGTTCAGGCTCATCTCTGCAGCATTGGGTCCTCAGAAGCCAGATCCCCTGTCGCGTCTTGAGTTGCTCATACTTAAGCCTGGCCTTTGCCTCTTGCACATTCATTAACTGTGCTTCTGAGTCCATCTCAAAACACGTCCACATCAGGGCACACAGAGTCTGATGTGTTATCAGGTGCAGTGTGAGATTCTCTGAGGGGTTCCCTCCTCCGCTCATTACTTTCTGACTGCAGCATGCAAAAGAGAAACCTTGGATAAGAACCCAAGTTTACCAGGCTATCAGCATGCAGGCAGGACTCTGTTTAGCTGGGTTAAATTCGAAAGGTCTGACATGAAACATGAAGTATGAATTCCCAGCTGAACCCAAGTTACTGCTGAGTTTTGGCTGGTGTACAAACGGAGTTTGATTCATTAAAGTCACTGAGTTCATTAGCTAAAATTATGGGTTCATCGAGTCTGATTTTTGGGTCACAAGTTCAGCTGGAAGGTAGTTTATGGGGTGACCTGATGGTGAATCCAGTCAGTGGTGAGATCCTGGTGCTAGGACAGGCAGGACTGCAGGCCAGGAAGCTCACACTCTCCCTTAGGCAGCACTGTTGGTTTATATTTTGGAAATGCATAAAATTCTTCTGCTACCATCACTTCCATGCCAAATCCTTTAAATCACATCAAAACCACCATGTCTACAAGACCAGCTTAATTTACCATTAAATCAACTCGGTGGAGTAAAAACAAGCCTTTGCTTTGAATACGTGACTTATGTATAAGCAGCTAACTGTAGAGCATTATTTAAATGCACGTGTCTAATTCAAGCATAAAACCATTTAGCATGGAATGAGAGAAGCCAAAGATGGAAAAAACCTATTTGGTCACCTTGTGCACCCCTCCCGATCAGTACGGGATTGTTCCACGCAGTATGATCGCCAGTGCTTTGGCAGCTGACAAAGACACTATAGGACCAGATTCTCAAAGGATCAGTGGAAATTAGGAGCTTAAATACATTTGAGGCTCTTACACTCCCGCAGACACCATTCCATACATCTATTGACACTACTCCAGTTCAGCAAGGCACAGGAGCAAGTACACGACTTTAAGCATCATTAAAGTCAAGGAGACTCCTTGTGTGCTTAAGCACCTTGCTGAATCAAAGCCAATGTGCTCATTGCTGTAATAGCTTCATTATTATTATTACTCCCAAAGACTCCAATCAGGATCAGGGCCCCATTGTGCTCTGTTCCACAGAGAGTAACAGGTCTTCACTACAGGGGGGAGTCGATTTAAGATACGCAAATTCAGCTACGCGAATAGCGTAGCTGAATTCGACGTATCGCAGCCGACTTACCTCACTGTAGGGACGGCGGCAAAATCGACCTCTGTGGCTTCCCGTCGACGGCGCTTACTCCCACCTTCGCTGGTGGAGTAAGAGCGTCGATTCGGGGATCGATTGTCACGTCCCAACGGGATGCGATAAATTGATCCCCGAGAGGTCGATTTCTACCCGCCGATTCAGGCGGGTAGTGTAGACCTAGCCTAAGAAACAGGTCTTGTTCCAAAGAGACTGCAGTTTAATGCAAGTCAAGAAGCAATAAACATGTAATTAACAATAGGAGGGAAGTGGGGAATGAGGTACTGGAATTACAAAGCCAGACAAATAGCCCAAGGATTGTATTGTCTCCCTTGCATTGGGACATGCCCAGAAAGTATGTGTGCTGAAGGTTTTGTTTGGGGCAGTTATTGTCAAAGGCACATAGGCTGAGATTTGCAAGACAGTGCAGGGGATTTAGCCGCACATCTCCTCTAACATTAAACCCTGTTCTGAAGATCCCAGGCGTCTTTACCATGGGCCAAATTCTGCCACCTTGATTCATTGGGCTAAATTGTGACTTGGACAGCACATCAATGCAGCAGAGAAGGAGGGAATAAGAGCCCTTATGCCCCAGGGCAACCCTGACCTTGAGCCTGAGTATATGAAAGTAAACAGGGCTAAGTGCTCAGGTGGGGTAAGATTTTCAAGCACTACGCATCCAATGTGCCAGGCTGCTTTGAAAATCCACCTACTGATTTTGGTGCCTAAATGAGAGCAGAGCTCTTCTGAAAATTCCAGCCTTTTCCCATCAAAGCAGGTGTGGCGGGAGGGGCATGGGTGGAGACTTAACCCCACCCTCTCCATTCATTGGTTGGTGCAGGTAAAAGTGTGTGTATTAACTGACTGTTGGTATAGGCCAGTAGCAAATTACTAGCCCCCAGGAGGCTGGTGGGGAGCAGAAGGGAATTGTGATGGGGGAGCAGGCAGGAAATTGTTTTCCCCTCCTGTGAGAATTTTCCAAATTAAAAAAAAAATTTCCTTGTCCAGAATTGGGTCAAAAATCAAAATCTTGAAAAATTTAATGAACCAACAAATTATTATTATTATTTTTTGTTTGGGCCAATTGAAATGTTTCCCTTTGATCATTTTGAAAGGTCTCATTTTGATTTTGCCCTTTTGTTCATTCTTAACTTTGTTTTTAGTAGAAATTAAGTGAAATTTCAAAAAGACAAAAGTCGGTTTGAACCATACAACCCAAAGTTTTTCCATTTGAAAAAGTCGAACTAGGACCTTGTTACAATTTCAAAACTTAATTTTTTTTCAACGCTTTTTCAAGTCAGGAAATTTCTCCACACTGAACTGGGCGACAGGGGATGGATCACTTAAGAATATAAGAACATAAGAACGGCCATACTGGGTCAGACCAAAGGTCCATCTAGCTCAGTAACCTGTCTTTCGACAGTGGCCAATGCCAGGTGCCCCAGAGGGAATGAACAGAACAGGTAATCACCAAGTGATCCATCCCATTTTTTTCCCATTCCCAGCTTCTGGCAAACAGAGGCTAGGGACACCATCCCTGTCCATCCTGGCTAATAGTCATTGATGGACCTATCCTCCATGAATTTATCTAGTTCTTTTTTGAACCCTGTTCTAGACTTGGCCTTCACAACATCCTCTGGCAAGGAGTTCCACAGGTTGACCCTGCGTTGTGTGAAAAAATACTTCCTTTTGTTTGTTTTAAACCTGCTGTCTATTAATTTCATTTGGTGATCCCTAGTTCTTGTGCTATGGGGTCACCAAATGAAACTAATAGGCAGCAGGTTTAAAACAAACAAAAGGATTACCTGTTCTGTTCATTCCCTCTGAAGCACCTGGCCACAATTGGAAGACAGGATACTGGGCTAGATGGATCTTTGGTCTGATGCAGTATGGCCGCTCTTATGTTCTCATGTTCTTTCCCTTTCCCCACCTGCAGTCTCAGATTCGAGAAATTGGTATTTTGGGGTGAAAAAAAAAACATTTTGTGGCAAAAATTCCAGCCAGTTCCAACTGCGATTCTAGGAGACAATATTCCTTCCTTGGGACATTCTTGGGGTGACACCATTATATGCTGTGTCCTTGTGAGGAACGCCAGCCCACTGATTTCAGTAGGATCAAAGGCATTATTCAGCGAGTGCCGGGGAGGCAAGCTTAGGCTGTGGCTCTGAGGGGCAGAACTCGGTGTAACACTAATTTTAAATCAAATCTCCAAACTGCCAGGGCAATGACAGAAAGCTTTCTTGTTTTAAAGAACCTTTTTTGCAACCAGTGGTCAGCAGTGAAGATTAATCGCTTCTCAGCAGGATAAAGCCAGCACTAATTAGGAGAAGGGAGACACAATGCAGCCTTTTTTGGACCCTCTAGTGCATTTCCTAGCGAGCCCTTTTACATAACATGCCCTTGGCACTTCTTCTTGAGCTGTCAACACTTCGGGAGGGTCAGAACACTAAGATCTCCTCTCAAAGCAGCCACAAACAAACACAATAATAAAGAAGGACAACAGACCCAGGGAAGGCAGGACTTTAATCAAAAACAACCCCCCTCCCCAAACAAATAAAAAAAAATCAAAGCTGCCAAAACAACCCCAAAGTGGAACAAAGTGCAAACCAGCTGCAGGGGAGGAGAAGGGGAGCAAAGGCCAAGAATAACACCAGCACACCAGCAACTCTAGCAGTTTGGTAACAAGCTGCTCTGCCTCTTTAAAAACTTGCAGCCCTGTGCAGTGATAATAGTATTTGGAGAGCTACAAGTGGCTGAGGGCAGGTCCAATAAGCGCCCTCAGCACCTCCCTTCTCCCCCCCCCCCAAGAACTCTGGTTACAAATCCTCGCTCTTTTGCCCATGACAGAAATGTATATAAACCCCCAGAAAAGCAGATGCACTTGACAAGACAGGTACGGGGGGCAGGGGCTGGGTAGCCCCTCCATGGGCGCTGGAGTTGGCGAGGCTGGTGCTGACAAGAGCGCGCTCCTGGGGTTCCTGACAGCTGGATTACCGGTGCGAGCGGGCTTAGGTGCAGGCTTTGATTGTTTCTTGCCCCCCTCGCATGCCTGGATCGAGCTGCTGCGGCTGCTGATCTGAAGCTGCCCCTCGCCTCGCCACCCCCTTCGGCAGCGCCTGGGATCATGCTGCTGCTGCTGGGCATCTCTGGGCTGTGCCTAGCTGTCCTGCCCTCGCTCTGCTCCCCCCTGGAGAGCGAGATCGTGACCCCGCTCCGCTTAGACCCGGACATCAATGGCCGGCAATATTTCAAAAGGGGCCCGGAGGAGCCCAGCCCCCAGGGGGTGATTTTCCAGATCACCGCTTTCCAGGAGGATTTCTACTTGAACCTGACTCCCGACGCGCAGTTCATTGCGCCCGCCTTCGCCATCCACTACCTGGGCGCATCCCCCAGCGCGGCCAGGGAGCGCCCCGACCTCAGGCACTGCTTCTACTCCGGAGATGTCAACTCCGACCGGGAATCCTTCGCAGCCCTCAGCCTCTGCGGGGGGCTCCGGGGGGCTTTCGGGTACCGAGGGGCTGAATATCTCATCAGCCCGCTCCGGAATGACACCGGGAACGGGGCGCTGAGGAACAGCCAGGGGGAGCACCTCTTGCAGCGCAGGAGCGCGCCTATCCAAGCCGGAGACCCCACCTCCAGGTGCGGCGTGGGCTCCAGCTTGAACCCGGCCATCCTGCAAGCTCTGGAGAAATACAAAGGCTCCCAGCAGCAGCGGAAGAAGCAGCTGAACGAGACCAGGCTGCCCAGGAAGAGCGGCCGCTCCAAGCGCTTCGTCTCCATCCCCAGGTACGTGGAGACGCTGGTGGTGGCGGACGAGTCCATGGTGAAGTTCCACGGGGCTGACTTGAAGCACTACCTGCTCACCCTCATGGCCACGGCGGCCAGGCTCTACAAGCACCCCAGCATCCTCAACCCCATCCACATCGCGGTGGTCAAGTTCCTGGTCATCGGCCAGGATGACAAGGGGCCCAAGGTCACCGGGAACGCGGCGCTCACCTTGCGGAACTTCTGCGCCTGGCAGAAGAAGTGGAACAAAGTGAGCGACAAGCACCCCGAGTACTGGGACACCGCCATCCTCTTCACCAAGCAGGTGGGTCTGGGGTCCGCGCGCAGGGAGGGGAGGCGTCGCAGGAGTGGGGGGCAGCGAGTCAGGCTTTCCTTCCCTGGCACTGGCTGGGACACGGCCCTTGGCCAAACGCAGCACTGCGCCCTTTCTGCAAAGTTGCCCCTTGCCCCCTCCTGCCAAAGCCCAATTCACTCCGGCGCGGATGGCGCAAAGCAAGCCCCGTTCCGCAGTCAACCCTGCAGCTGCTCAGGTGAGAGCTAGATTGTCCTAGCAAAGGCAGGCCGGGTTGAGGCATGCGCAAAAGCGCAGGCTGGATTTTGCAATAGTATTTCTATTCTGGTTGCTCTTGCCAATACGGTCCCGTCTCCCCCAGCTACAGCCTCCCAGAAAGCGCTGAGTGATGGGAACCACTAGCGTGGATTTCGCATTGAATCGGCGGGTGCGCCCCATGGCCAGTAGGAGGCGCTCTAATGATGACATGTAAGGCAGCTCAGGCTATTCCAGCGTGTGGATCTGGGTCATTAGCTTGATTCACAGTTCCAAAGGCAGGGGGAATGCTGAATAACAACCCTCCTCCCACACAGCCAGTTACAGATTGCTTCAAGGGCCCGAACTCGGGCTGGGAGGGCAAAGATGATGGTGAGGGCGGAGGGTCGAATTAGAACCATAGGGCAGCCCAGGGCTTCTGCTGGATGCATGGCATGCGTGGAATGCCTTCTGAACAACAGCCCAGAAAAATCACTGTCACAGGCTGAGTGCGGCCAGCAAACCGTTCACGGTCACTAATTTCTCCGTGGTGCATTTTCACCAGCCACCCGGCGCTTCCAGTTTGCAGGTATTTTATATCTGACAGGAAGGAGACCCCCCACGCCCAGCACTAGTATCTATCACAGCTCCTGAGTCTCTGATACAAAACAGCAGAGTTGGGGTCACACTGGGGCTCCCGACAGGGCACAGGAACTTGCTTCTCTTTGCAATCCGCTCGAGTCCATCTGAGGACAGCCTCAGAAGCAGAGCAAGCATCCGGCCCTGGTTTCCGAGCCTTCCTCCTCAGCTGGGAGTAGCTGGAAAGCTCAGGCCTGGAGCCGGTGCCGCGCATTGCACCTGCCAAAGAGAGAGCCTCTCCCAGCTTCACACTTCCTCTGACTCATTCGCTTGAAGAGCCCCATGAGAACCTGGAACTCTCTCTCCTCCATTGGTCCTGAGTGAATTTAGTGCTGGTGAAAGGTGTCAGAGCCCTGCAGGCTGGAGTCCTCTCTCTGTCCACAGAACAAGTACGGCACAGGCAGTAGTGGAGATGGCTTCCCCACAGCCCCTGCTCCTGTGGTCTGGAGGGAGACCCTCTGAGGCTCCGCTGAGAGATGGAAGCATTAGACTTGATGTGTTTCTTTCTCTTTGCCTCATTCAGTCCTTGGACTCAGCTGATGCCGCCAGCAATGGTGCCAATGTCAATGCTGTTTGGGATGATTATTTTGCCGCATGGTTAACTGTGCAATGGGAACAAGATCGAGAGCGGCAGCTCACTTGGCATGGGCCCCTAAACAGCCAGCAGATGGGAACGAGTGACTTTCAGTCACCGCCCGCTCGGACTGGATGCAAACAGATGACATGCTTCAAACTTCCTTGGAGAAACTCTGCCACACTCAGACAGCCTCTGGGCTCCTGACTGCCTTCAATCCCTGGGAGGAATCCCACTTCTCCCCATGGGAAATGCTTGCATGGGAAATATCAAGTTTGATATTTGCTCCTTAAAATACTCAGAATACTTCACCCCAACTCGTTAAAGCACTCTGGGCTTTGCACTCCCTTTCCCATGGCTGCTGTTTGCTGAATCACATCACATTGCTGCTCGGATGCTTATGTGTATATTGAAGCTTTCTCCTTTTTGCTACAGTGATGAGTGCTATCGACAGACTTAACTAATCACCTCCAATTACCTACCTGGGCCTTCAGACGGACATAGGCTAGATTGTACTCTCAGCTACCCCTCTGCAGTTCCTATACAGTGTGTAAACCGGGACAGAATCTGGCTCAGTGGACCAAATCCTCATCCTGTTGGTTGAAAGCAATGGGAACTTTGCCACTGGCTTCAGTGGGACCCGGATTTAGGTCAGTGACCGTGATACCGTGTGGCTATAGACATTAATGGGGTGAGATGTTACTTGCTGAATTTGGAAATCACCGACGGAAGATGTCAGGCAGGAGAAAGAGGCTACTCAGAAAGAGAGGAAGTGTCTACGAATACACGATATCATGGCAATCAGCTAGGGTGGGTTGGACAATAGGGAAAAAGCTCATAGAATAGTGACAGTGATTCTTCAATTCTCTTTTCTCTACCTCCCTGCCAACCTGCTCTCTTTATTCTGGGGAATTCGATTCCGGAGCGGAAGCTGTGGGGGCATTTCCGTAACTTGCATCCTAGTAAGGCACTCATGGAAGGAAAGGCTATTGATCACCACACGACTTAATGATCAACATGATATGAGCACCACAGACCTGTGACAACAACTAGCAACCTCTGATCTACCCTGGAATGGTAGCAACACAACCAGTGACAATTTCAGCGATGGAAATTCATCTCCTCAGACCACGTCCTTTAGCTGGACATGAATCTCTTTAAATGGGAACAAAGGCAGACGGCCTGATCCAAAGCCTGCTGAAGTCAACCGCTTCCACTGGGCTTTGCTTCAGGCCCTGCCTGGTTTCCGATTGTTGCAAGAACAGGCAGCATGTTGACACTGTCCCCTAATGGGCCAGATTCACCCCGGCATAAACCTGTTGAGGTCACTGGAGTTACACCAGGGATGAGTTTGGCCTTAAACATGCACGTGCTGTCACATTGGCTGCATTTTTTACGCATGACAAAACCGTCCATTCCTGAAACCCCAATGCAAGGGCACATGATCAACACAGACATCTGCCTTCCCTGAACTCGTCCATCTGTGGTCTCCTGGTACCCAAGAGTTTATCTCCCTGCCAAAAGGCTGTTACATAAACCCTTAACTTTTATTTCGTTTAAAGGCGAATTGATAGGCAGTTTCCAGTTGTAGTCAGCAAGTCGCTGATAGATGGAGTTGTCCTTTCTCAATCTGGCATCAGGCGCTCTCGCACAGCCTTGTTTTCTATGATGTCAGTTGCTCTGGATTGCGGATATGTCCTTGGTGGACTCATTCTGTGCATCTGGCCAATTCAGGTCTGCCAAGCAAGTGTGAGCAAGAGATCTCGATCTTCCCACTTTAGCTGGTGCTTGAATAAGGGGCCATTGGAGCATACGGCGTTAAGATGCACAGCTGCCCCTTGTGACTGCACCTACGGAATGGAGAATGGGTCTGCAAGCGGCGTCCGGTCACTTGGCTGCATTTACAACCCTCTGGAAACTGATGCTCTGCAGCTTTGTCCGGCTTGACATCTGCCAACGATGACCATGGAAGTTCTTAAAATATCGACAGTCGTTAAATGGCTGGCTTTGCCAAACAGCTGTTTCCTTTACTGCTGTGCACCAGAGGCAGGAGAGGGTATAGAATTCCATTACCCATGGACTCAAGGGTAGGGTAGGGAGCTTAGAAAACATGCAGCTGAGGAGGGAGGAAGTTCCATCCTCTGAGTGCTTGACACAACTGCTGCAAGGTTCCCTGCAGCCAACCTGCAAAGCATCTGGAAAGACACGGATTATGAATCACTGGGGAGGCGGCCAAGCCTGGAAGGAGAAATCCAATGGGGCAGCAGTGAGTGGTTGCATAATCCTGAGTTGCTTTAGGGGGGACAAGGAGAAAGCTGAGTATCATATGGGATTATGGACCCCACGGGAGATGGGACCACAGTCGCCATGCTTGGCTGGTGAGAGGCAATTGCTCGGGCCCTACGCGGAGATGGTGGCTTCTCTGTCGAGCCTGCCCAGTTGCGGCAATGACAGTTTGTGTAGGCTGTTCTCCAACACCCACACAATGGAGGGGGCTAGGAAAGTCTAGGAAGGGACGGAGAAGAAATACCCCTCCTTAGAAAGTGAACGCCCTCATGCACAGAGCTACCTACCTTAGAAAGGAGGAGGAGAGGGGGAATTCTTATTCTATACTCCATTAGCTCAGGACCTATTGGATTCAGATGGCGGAACACCTCTGCTGCCCAGTTCATCATCTCACGGTGGTGGGCAAATCAAAAAGAAGCATGTAGACCCCTGGCGACCCTCCGTGATGTTTGAGAAAGGAGTGTGGGCAGCACGCTGGCTGTGTCTGTTTCATCTCCCACGAGCGCAGCTTGGCAGGGGCAGAGAACGGTCTAGCTGGGAAGGATAGGTTCTCTTGCCTTGCTCTGCTATTGACTCTGTGTCACCCCGGACGAGTTACTTCATCTCTCTGTGCGCCAGTTTCCCTATTTGTGAAGCGGCTGGAAATACAGGGTTATGGTGAGGCTCGGGGCCTCGGAATGAGAGGGCTGTTGGAGCAAAGTATTATCACCTTGTAAAGGACCAGTGGGCAGAGCCAGACCAGGAGAGCTGTGTCTGGATCAGGCAGGGCGCTGGCGTGACAGGCAAGGCCTTAGTTTACTGTAAAATCCCATACTTGGACCGGTACTAGTATCATTTTCAGCATAGCCAAGACGAAGTGAAATAATGACCATGACTTATCTGTGAACATTCTGCAAATCCCATTGGACGCAGCAGCTGTAACTGGGCTGTTTCCACCTTCCACCCTTTCCCATCATAGCCAGATCTGAGGGGATTTTAAATGGGTGACACTTGCGTATGCGGTTAACATTTTCCTGGCTTCCAGTGGGATGGGAAAGCTCTCCCTAATCCAGGCTCGGATGCTTTCAGCCCCCTCTCGAGTTTTGGTGGAATCATGTTACATTGCTTGATGCTGGAATCTCTGGGGAAATTCTCTGGCATGTGCTATGCAGAAGATCAGATTAGATGAGCCTAAAGAATCCATTAGCCTTAAGATCTCTGAGGATTCAGGTAGGAAAGGAGACTGTTTTAGGGAAGGAATAGTTTGGTTTGGATTTGTTTGAATCTTCTTGCTTTGGATTCTTCCTGCTACCTCTTTCCAACATGTAGTCTGCCTATCTAGGCAGCTATAAATTGCCATCCCCGTCGTACATACCTCCTGCCTCTTCCCCGTAGTCCCAATAACAATCTGCCCTTGTGCTGCTACTGCAAAATCTTCCTGCGTTTAGGAATATGCTTTGCCCAGCTGCACATTTTGGGCTTGGTCCTCTCCTGTCTTGCACCTGAGCAAGGTGGGTGCAAAACGCTGCAAGGCCAGGAGTCTCCACCCACTTGCACCAGTGGTGCAATTTCACACCCACTCATTGCACAAGTGTCAATGCTGACACGAGGCCGTGGAGGGTCAGGCTCTTTGCATTGCAAACTCACACTCTCTTTTGTTCTTCCCATTTACTCCCCCTATTTCCTTCCCTTCCCCACGACCTGTAACCCGGTCTCCTCCTAATTGCCCCTCTCTCTTTCCTCCCTCTCTCCTCTGTTCTTCGTCCCCATCTGCTCTCTGTAGAGTCTCTCCCCGTACAGAGGAGATGCTATCCCATTGTTACTCTGGGAGCCCCCAGACACATCCCCAATCCCATGGTTTTGGAATCTCTTACTCTGCTGACTCCTCTTTGAAACTCCCCTCACGCTGTGGCCCTTCGCTGACCTTTCCGAGCCAGGTTTGGGAGCTGGCTGGACCTCCAGCGTGGCTGGAGGAGGGATTCTCGGTGGGGGTGAGGGGCACGGCAGGTGGGTGTGGCGCTGCCATCTGGCATTTCAAAGGGGAATGGCACCAGGAGGCTGAGGTTCAGATTTGAACCCAGGCCCAGAGGTTAAAGGAGGGCCGGGTAAGAGCTGCTTGTTAATCTATCCCTGCAGTCAGCGGACAAGGTTCGCAGCAGTAAGTGGGTCAGTGTGTCAGTGCAGGTGTTCGGCAGGGAGCCAAGAGCGCTCTCAGCCAGCAAGGAAACAGGAACTCTTAAAAGAGCAATGAGATTCCGAAGGCCGGGTTCTTCCCGGTGTGTCCCCACGGCGCCCTCGCCCCTTTTAACCAAGGCCATTTGCCCTCAGTGGCTCTGCCTGTGGCAGATACTCAAGCAGACTTACCTAAACTGCAGCCAAGGGCTGCTTTGATACTCGGTCCCAGGAGGGAGCAGATGAGCCTAGAACCGGGAATAAATGGTTGCTCTGTAAACACGAGGCCATCTTCAGCTCAGCACTGGCTCCTTCACAGAAGGGGCCCAGCATTTGGCTTTGTCTGGCCAGTTTGAGGCATCAGCCCTTACTTGTACTGATACTACTACAACTCTGCCCTGACTAGTAGTTTCCCGGCATAGCGCTCCAAGCACTTTACAAAGGGAAGGTCAGTATCCGTATCCCATTGTACAGATGAGGAGGTTAAGCCGCAGAGAGGGGAAGTGAACTGAAAAGGGTCCCATGGTACGTCGGTGTCTCCTGACTCCCCGTCTAGTGCCTCATCCATTGGATGCTGCTGCTGCAGCCTTCGCGAACATGCATATTTCCCCTATATTTATCTAAGGCATTTATCTGGCCCCTGCTAGCATGGTACCTGAGCGCCTCATACCCTCTAACGAATTTATCCTTGGAACACTCCTATGCGGTAGGGAAGTGCTTTTATTCCCGTTTTTACAGATGGGGAAACTGAGTCACAGAACAGTTAAGTGACTCACAAGATGTCGGAGGCAGAGCAGGGACTTGAACCTAGGTCTCCGGCTAGCATCCTAACCATTGGACCATCCTTCCAGGGGTGCCGTTCAGAAGCAATGCAATCATGAACAGACTCATACCTCCTTCAGGCTGTGAACACCCAGACCTGCAGCCCTCAATGCTCCCCGGAAATGGCGATGGGGCTTTCCCTCCCTCCCCCAACAGAATCCAGGCCCTGACACTTTGGATTTCAGAGGGTCTGGTTCTGGTCTTGCTTACCTTAGTTCTAGACAGGTGTGGCTCTGTTGATTTCAGCAGGGTTACTCCTGGTTTGCACCAGCATGAGTGAAAGCAGTCAGGCTCCATGGTCCTCATGCTGCTCACTGTTTCCCTTGGACAAGATTTAACAAAAAATGCAAAAACAGAAAGAGGGAGATGGAAAGTTAAAGGGCATAAAATAGGAGCGAGATCACAGAGATCCGACTTGCTTGGCAACAGATAATCCTACTGTATCGAAACCAGATTACATTAGACTAAGCTAAGTACCCTCTGTCCCTCGTGGAAAAGCAGGTCAGCAGTAGTGCTGTCTAGCCGTTAGTAGATCAGACCAGGGCTCCCCCCCTGCTGGAGATGAACCACTCACCTCTCAAGGCGGGGGGAGGGGGCAGGCTAGGACTTGCAGGGGGCAGGCTAGGACTCCTGGCTTCTATTTCTAGCTGTGCCACTGACTAAAGCAGGTCACTTACCCTATCTGGGCTCCAGTGTAAAGTGAGGCTTATAATACCAGGGGGTATGAAGATTATTTCCCTGGTGGTTTGTTAAAGTGCTTTGAGAGCATCAGCCGTGAACGTCCAAAGCACTGAATGATGGGACATGCCCGGGTGTTCCTACGCATTGCCGTGACGCCCACCTGGCACATCGGCAAGTCATGCTGCTGATCTTCTGGAGCCAGGGACAGCGTAGAGCCAGTCTGTCTGAGGAGTTGAGATCGATGTCCATCCCTGGTGGGCAGGATACAGGGGCCTGGCCATCCTGGCAGAGGCATGGGCATGACTGCCTCTGAAGTCAGTGGTCAGGAGTTCATGCAATGGCGGTGCTGCCCACACATGACGGAGAGACTGTTGGCCTTAGGCCTGTGGAATCCAACAGGGCCCCGTCGCCAAGAACTGACTCACCACAGCACTACAGGCCACTGCAACAGGTGGGGAGGAAACTGGGTATCTCGCTGCACATAGGCCCCCACAAACTAGGTCTGCCCCTTGGAGAACAACAGAGACAGAGCGGTTAAGCCAGCTCTCCTGAATTCCTCAGCAGCCATCAGGGCTATCTCGGTGATGGATTTGCTGAGTGCCCTCTTGTAACCTGCCTGTCAGAGAAAGAGAGATTTCCCTCAAGACATATGAGCTACAGCCCTCAGCAGTCAAGGGAAGAAAGCTGTAGGAGCCTCCTGCCTGGGCCAGGCCCTGGAGATAAGCCGCCAGTTTGCTCCCTGCCCAATTGTGGCTTTAAGCTTCAAAGATCAAATAAACCAGATCAGGCTTCCACTCCCCCAGCTCTGTCCATGCACTTTAAGGGTGCACCTCCTTCCTGGGATTCCCACTCAGCTCTGCCAATGCCCCTCAACCCTAATCTGCAGCAACCCCTCCTAATCCTTCCATGGGCTCCCAGGGCAGCTCTGCCAGCTTAGCTCTGATATCCGAGTTGTGGTCCTCTCCTTGTCACCAGTTGTGTCAAAGTGCGTGATGGCTTTGTGATGCCGATATGTTCTCACGAGGGACCAGGGTGAGCCCATCGCATTCATTTCACACGCAGACAAGTGCTGGTTTGTCCGTCCAGTTCTTCAGTCGTGAGAGGCTTGCTTCTTTACTATGCAAAGGCCAGCCCTTTCCCCACAGGTTATTATCCTGATGTTTTCAAAGTATTTCATGAATTCTCAGCCACGTGCTTGCTACTAAAGCCAGCGGGGCAGGGCCAGAACCCTCTGAAGTTGCTGACGTTGGTATTTATTGATGGACGAACCTTGAATAAGCCCCCAACGGTTTGGATTCTTATAGGAACTTCAGTTTGGAGACCACCTCAGCCTCTCTTGTGCGATTACACAGCATAAGAATGGCCATGCTGGGTCAGACCAATGGTCCAGCTAGCCCAGTATCCTGACTTCCGACAGTGGCCAATGCCAGGTGCCCCAGAGGGAATGAACAGAACAGGGCAATTATTAACTGATCCCTCCCCTGTTGTTCAGTCCCAGCATCTGGCAGTCAGCACCGGGCTGTGTCCCTGACCATCTTGGCTAATAGCCATTGATGGACCTGTCCTCCATGAATTTATTAAATATTTTTTTGCTATTGGCCTGGACAGGAACGCATCATGAATCACTCTCATTTATCATGTGGTAGCACCCCAAAGACCCACCTATTGTAGCTTGATCCCATCCATATTTAAGGTGGGAGAGATTCCCTGCCCCTTCCCGCAGCCTGTCCTGCGAGCACATCCTCTCCTGGATTCCTGTGTCTCCCACCTTGATCTCAGAAGATGATAAAGGGGTGAAAAATGATGCTCGGCTCTTCACAAACAAATGAAATGTCAGCGTGTAAATTCCAGGCAGTTACTTCTCTTGCCAGACTCTCCCCTGTGGGGGCACTTCAAAGGAGAGTCCAGGGCTGCCTAGAAGGGAAAAACTTCGTGGAGCTGTCAAGTGGAATCCGATACGAGAGTCCTGGAGTGAGGCCGGCATTAGGGATCGGTCACCTTCAGTAGGTCTCCTTAACTCCCTCTCTCCCTTGAGCTCTGGAGAAAGAGAAGAGTGTGAGGAAAAGGAGGAAGGACATTTTGTGCTTACGCAGCACTAATACTATGTATTTGAACAGTGACTTATCTGACCATATGATTTGTATTACAGTAGCACTTATTGGCCTCAAGAGAGATCTAGGCTCTGTTGTTGCTGGGCCCTCTTTAGACATAAAGTGAGGTACAATCCCCTGGCCTTCCTTCAAAGAGCTCATCATTGAAATAGACAGAACAGACAAAGGCTGGGAGAAAGGAAGTGTGGTTATCCCTATTTAACAGATGAGAAACTGAGCTAGAAAGACGCTAAGTGACTTGTCCAAGGTTACCCAGAGAGTCTGCGGCAGAGCCAAGAATTGACCCTAGATCTTTCACTCAAGGAATGTGATGGTCCAAGCACCGTACAGGGATTCTGGCCCCAATCCTGCCCCCTTTGCAGACAATAGCAAAACTCCCACAGATTTTAATAATGCAGGAGCTGACCCTAATGAATGCATTCTCATCACTCGTTCCATACCAGGTGTTTAAGGGTCACCGCCTGCCTTTTACAGATGGGGAAATTGAGGCACTGAGAGGTTAAAGACCCAAACCTTCAAACTGCCATACCAAAATCCATATTTTGACCTCCAGATAATTGGTCTGGTTTCACCAGAGGCGCTGAGCCCCGGCAGTTCCCATTGACCTCAGCAGGAGTTGTGGGTGCTCAGCACTTCTGAAAGAGGGGTTACACCTCTTGTAACCTGGCTCCTTCCACACCCACCCCTCCTCTGGAATTTAGATTGGATGCTCCTTGGGGCAGGGCGCGTGCTTATCATGTCTCCTGTGAAATGTCGAGCGTGCTTGGGGGTGCTCTAAGATAATCAATACTGTGTCTGACTTTAGGCACCTCAGGGTGAAGATTCTGGTTTAAGTGATTCGTCAATGGCAGAGATGTGAGAAGAACCCAGGAGTCCTGACTCCAAGTGCCCTGCTTGGATGGCAGTTCTTTCAGAGGGGAAATTTCCCTTCCCCCCCCCCCGTGGCTGTGCATCTCCAACGTCTCTGTTATCTCTGTTATGTAGTAGACTATTAACGTGACTGCATGTGTTCTGGTTGAAGGGAATTCCAGGCCCTGATGTAGTTAGCCAAACTGGTTCTCTTCGCCTGTGAGCTACAAAATAAGGAAGCAATTTATATCTGGCAATGGCACTGCCCAGCTGAAGTCTATACACCAGCCTCTGTCTCCATAAGCAACATCTGTTAGACACGGTCAGTCCTGGCTCCGAACAACTCCAGCAGAGCGAATGGCATAACCTCTGCTTGGGGCTTCTGCTTTCAGTGGCTGTCACTATTGTCTTGTTCAGCGTTGTCTGTGTGGTCACATGGGAAGTAGGGGGAAAAGTAGGGTCAGACCTAAACCTCCCAGCCTGGGAAAGAAGGGGAATGGGTTACAAGGAGAGCAACTAGTTGCCTTCAAGGTTTCCAGCTGGGAGATAAAACTTACCTCTCTCTGGTGTTAACTGGGGGGCTGCAGATTTCCCCAGCTGCAAAGAACCTTTCAGCAGGACCTGGTCAGAGCTGGAGAAGCTTCCTCTATGAAAGGCTGTTCTGGGTTTGACAGAGAAACCCCCTTGTTCCTCTCTTTGGGGCTGGGGGTAATCTCCCCACCTACCTGCTTCCGTAAGTCTATCTGCCTCAGGTGTTTAGAAAGCCCCCATCTCATAGAGGTGTGACAGAAATAGGAATCAAACCCCACTCTCCTGAGCCCCAGATTAGCATTTTAACCACTGGACCACCCTTCCTAGTAGGTACAGTCTCACAACTGCATCCTTCATCTCCGGCACGGCTCCCTCATCCGTTTCTCTTCCTCTGCCACTTCCACGCTCATTCCTTCTGAAAGGTTCTCCTTTGGTGTGGCAGAGAGAGACAGCACCAGCTGGTGGCGAGAGCATGGGTATAGGTCTTCTATTTCCGGCGCTGTTACTTCCCTACTCTATGCCTCAGTCCTCACATCTGTAAAATGGGGAGAGTGATACTTACCCTCTTGGAAAGGCGCTCTGAGATCTTAGGATGAGTGGTGCAAAGTATGATTATCATTATCAGGGTTCAATCCATTGGTTAAGAAGGCAGCCCATTCCCTGCAAGCTTCACAGAGTGCCATCTCCTCCTCCGGAGAATGAATCGTGCCATTCACTGGCTTGTGTGAGCTATCTGTGTCTGGGGCGCACAGATAAACTGCAATGACCTGTGAGGGCTGAGAGCTGCAAATAGCTTGTTTAGGGTAGGGGAGTTTAAGCAAATGTTAGGGGAAACTGGTGCACTGTTTGCATATTTGAAGGAGGAAGGCTGGTCTGGTGGTTAAGGTGCTAGCCAGGGAGACAGAAGGCCTAACTTCAACTCCTGGGCTGTAGGACAGGCTTCCTGTAGGACCTGGGGCAAGTCACTTAATCTCTCCAGTCAAGATTTACTTACGACTTTGGATGTCTCAGTTCTTGTGGACCCAATGTGAGACACCTTAAAGGGACCTGATATTCAGAGAGCAGATGCTCAGCGCTTTCTGAAAAAATCACATCTTGTTTAAGGCGTCTTGAGTTGGGCACTCAAAATCGCCAGTTACTTTTGAAAATCTTGGTGTTTGTGTCAATTTCCCCAGCTGTCCCAGGCTCCCCATCCTTTGGCAGTCTGGAGCATTTGGACTCTAAACTCTTTGAGGCAGGAGCTATGTCTGCCTCTATGTTTGTACAGTGCCTAGCACTCTGGGGTCTTGATCTCAGCTGGGGCCTCTAGGCGCTTTAGTAATACACATAATCAATCAAAATGAATATGCATGTGTATGCACTGTGCCTATAATAATAAGCATGTGTGCAGAATATTTTGACGATATTTGCCTATGCTTCAAAAATATCCCCATTGTGCAGAAGCCCATTGTGAGAGCGGACAGACACTCTACGACAGAGGGCATCCTCAGGCTATCCTCTGGCAGGGACTAGTCCTGCTTTGGTTTCATTCAGACAGACTAGCGCTGGACAAACCTCAGGCAGGTCACAGCTTTGGTTCAGATAATCCCTCTGCAGCCTGGCTCCTCTGAACCTCTGGGATTCGCAGAATCAGGCTGGGAATCTGGCGATCAGGTGCTTCTTTGTGCCATTTCTGCTATGCCCTGGAAATACTCTCCTACCAGTCCACAGTTCTCCAATGCTTCTGGACCCATCCAGAACTCAGACAGTCTGGAGCCACTATGAAACTGAAAGGGGAGAGGGGAAGGAATGGAATAATCTTCTGGCCCTTAAAAGGTCAATTTCCGTTTGAATTGCGGGTGAAGGTGGGGCCAGTTCTTGTTTAACTCAGACTGCCTGCCTGCTCCCAGTGCAGCGCTGGCATGGGGCCTGCGCCAAAGCCCACGGAAGTCAATGGGAGCCTTTCCAATGAATTCAACAGACTTTGGAACTGACCCATCAACCTCTCACAGCCAAGCAGAGGTGAGAAACTGACCCGTCTCCTTCCTTTGGGTCTGATCCAAAGCCAGGAGCCCTCCCATTGACTTCAGGGGGCTTTGGGTCAGGCCCTTTGGCCTTCTGAAACAAAAAAAAGTCAGGCTGTCTCTCCTGGTGTTTAGGTTGGGCCCCTTCCCTGTCTATAGGGGCCTTAGAAGTCAGGAATCTGTGTCACTGAAGACTCAGGAAGATGTTACATATATGGTATCGCTGGTGCCAGGGTTAATTCCAAACGTGTCATTTCATCGCACTGGACAGCCCAAGGTTGTGTGTATTTTAGGTCAGTGAGCCACAAAGGTTTCCTGGCTCCTACTCAGTGTAAACAGGGATGTATGGTTCCTATCCTGTTGTCTCCTATCATTCTTGTTTTCTAGGGGTTAGTTAGTGCAATAATAAAAGCCACGTGCTGGCATCTCAGAGGGGTCCTCTGGTGCTGGCGTCTCAGGGTCTGTAGCATCAGTGCAATCCTTGCCCGCCGCTAACTGGTCCAATTTGTCCTCTCCCCATGTTCTCTGCAGGATCTGTGTGGTGCCACCACCTGCGACACCCTGGGGATGGCCGACGTTGGCACCATGTGTGACCCCAAGCGCAGCTGCTCGGTCATCGAGGACGACGGGCTGCCATCCGCCTTCACCACGGCTCACGAGCTGGGTAAGGGGCTGAAGTTCAGGGCAGCGCCTGCCCGTCTCCTTTCGGGGCTGCTCCCTCGTTTGTTTGCGGCGCGGCTTTTGTGGGAACAGAATTTGGCTTTCTGGACCCACCCCTGTGCCTCGACTTCACAGGTCTCAAAGCGCGTGGCACCCAGTGGGAATCTGAAGTGCAGGGGAGCGAAGTGACATGCCCCAGGTCACACAGGAAGGCTGTGGCAGAGTCAGGATAGACCTCAGAGTCCTGATTCCAAGCCCACTGGAATGTGCTGCCCTGCTGATAACAGCATGACTGCGTTTTCTTGTACAGTTTGCTGACTCTCTGTTCCCCTTGCTGTACAATGCTAGCGTCACCGGGGGTGTGCTTCCATGACCCGCACGAGTGTCCGATCTCCCGGGCAAGCCATTCATTCCCTGTGTTCTCATGCCTCTGCCTCGCACGTTGTCCCTCAAACAGTTGCCAGACCATTTCTGGTTTTAATAGCGAACGCCTCCATCCATCATTCTGTGGCTTAGAAAGCTGCCACTTTAACCAAACCCACAGCAGAGACGTGGAGCCCCAGGCTGCGGTTGCCACCTGGGGGGAAAAAGAAACCCAACCCATATCCCAAACCTGCTAATGTTTATGGCTCCATAATTAGGAGGGAAGGGGGAAGGAGGAAAGCCTGAGATGTTTAAAATAACCCTGAATTGCAGCCTCAGGAAGTTTAGACAATAGCCAAGTGTCCGGAACAGCTTTCTGGGGAAACTCCACCTCGGGGTGAGAAAGTGAGACGCACGGGCTTTCTTCCCAGCGCTTCTGGGAGGTGAGAGAGGAACTGTTGGAAAACAGCTGCTAGGAAAGCGAGTGGGGCCAGTGCGGGCGGGTCAGGCGTCCCAGCTATATTTTGTTGTTGTTATTGCCACTTTTGTTCAGTTTCCAGGATTCGGGTGTCCTGAAATAACACACCAAGGCTGGGATGCATTAGGCACGCACCTAAATCCAGAGACACTTGCAGTCCCTGGGGGGGGGTTGAGCAATGAAATTGCTCTCTCTCTTCAATGTTCTTTCTTTCTTCCTTTCCTTCTTTTCTCTCTGAATAACCCGCATCCATACATGAAGCAGATGGTGTGCGTTTTGGCCAGCAAAGTGCCGGCTCAGAGACCCCACTGGCAGGCTCATAACTTGTCGGTCTTAAGGGCGATCTGATTTAAACACAAGGAACGGAGCTTGTGGAGCCCGAGGTCAGGGGGACAGAACGCCCAGACCATTAACCACCGGGCTGCAGGTATTTCAGAGCTGTTAGTCCCACAAGCAAAAGGCTTTCGTCTGGCTTAGCCAGAGTGGTCAAGATCTGGGGCGATGTGACTCATTAGCATCCGGGAAGATCACACAGGGGTGGAGGGGAGAGACATCAGCTGCTGAGGCAGTGGTGGTTTGGCTGTTACAACAGGGCTCATATAGGTGTGGTGGGTCATCAAAGCAAATGAGGGCTCCGTGGCATTAGCTAGAGCAGGGTCCGTGCCAGCGGTCTGTGGTGCAGCTTGCCGGATCCTAGGGGACTAGCCAGATATGTATATAAACTGAGACTAAGTGCACTACCCACGTATAGGAGACTTGGTCAGATCAGAGCCTCCTGCTAGAGAAGGAGAAGTTGCCTTGTGATGAAAGGATGGCCTTGTGGCTCAGACATGGGCCTCCTGGCTTCTCCTCCTGGCTCTGCCCTAGGCTTCTTAGACAAGTCACTTGGCTTCTCAGTACCCCAGGTTTCTCAGCTGTAAAATGGGGATAACGGGACTGACGTTGTGAATTGCTCTGAGATCTACGGGTGAAAAGCGCTGCGCGACAGCTCGGGACGACTAACGGCCCCTCTTGCTCTTCCAGGGCACGTGTTCAACATGCCCCACGACAACGTGAAGGTCTGTGAGGAAGTCTTCGGCAGGCTGAAGACCAACCACATGATGTCACCCACCCTCATACAGATCGATCGCGCCAACCCCTGGTCGGCCTGCAGTGCCGCCATAATCACCGACTTCCTGGACAGCGGGCACGGTGAGCTGGGCGTGCTGGGAAGGGGGACTTGGCAGCCGTTGCTGATGGTGGCTCGTCGTTATTGGTGTCTAAGGTGCCGTAAAGGCGTGCAGCACTTAATAAAACAGATGGAGGGGCAAAATCCCTGCCCAGAGGGGCCATCCAGCTGGCAAGGGTTCAGACACAAAGTGTGGAGACACTGCGGGGAGGAGAAGTGGGTAAGCAGCGAGGGCAGGCGTTGGGAGCCTGTAGCTACCTACTCCGGTGACGGGATCCATGCTTGCTCTGTGGTGAGATCCGCTCCATCCCAGGGCTCTGGGTCAGGGCAGCCCGGGCTTTTATCTCGCCTTCTCCCAGCTGCTGGTCACCAGTCCCATTTCGCCCGCTGGGACCTGGTTTAAAACTGGCCCTGCAGCTCACGAGCTTTAAGTGTGAAGAATAGAGCCTTTCCCTCTCACGGGGATGTGGGGGTGGGGAGGGAAGAAGCATCTGTGCTCCTCACACCAGATGTCTGCAGCCTTGAAGCTCTCACACAGCTGAGCTGGGACGTCCCTCGGCTCCACAGACTCCAGCACGATTCTCCCTTTTTAAACAGTTTACTTTGGGCAAGCAGTAAATCATATAAGCTGCGTTCATGCAGGGGGTCAATAGCGGCCGAGGGCAGGTCAGCTTGGGCCCTGGCTAACTCGGACTCAGTGGTTTCTTGGTTTCAACCTGGCTAAACCAAAGCCAGGTCAGGCTAGAGAGTCCACCTGCCTCTGCCCACCGACGTCCCCTCCCCCTGCATGCACCATCTCTATTGTGCTCATTGCTGTGCGGTCTACATGACGTAAGGGCTAGATACACAACTCCTGCAGCCCTCTCCTGGGACGCGCCTCTGAACAACTCACGGCCAACATGCTTATGTCTTGTGACCCGGAGGGGTTGGCTGAGATTTTCAAGGGCATTCAGCTTTAATGGGAGACGTGTGCCTAAATCCCCTAGACCGATCTCAAAAGCTCAATAGTTACTTCTAAGTGTGAGAGGAGGCTGGTCACTGGCCAGTCTGATGGAGCTGCTAGTCAGTGCCAGTTGCATTGGTAGGTTTTGTGTAATGGACCCCTGTACCTGTAGGAACTGGATGGAAACCACAGAAACGACAAATGCTGTTGATTAGAAAAATCACACAGGCCTTGTTAAGAGAGAAGAAAATCCAGCTGTAGCTTTACTTGCTGGCCTCCTGCTGCAGTGAGTTCCACAAGTTATATGGTGCCAAGTAACGGGTCTGCCAGCACCGGCCATGAACGTCTGCTTTGCATGCTCTCCAAGGGTTGGGTGCAGCAACACCATGTATTGAATGCCCGGTCAGTTGAATGGTATCTCCCATTTAATATTTCTCTCACTGCCCCGCAGGGGACTGCCTGCTGGATCAGCCCATCAAGCCCATCTCGCTGCCGGAGGACCTCCCTGGGGCCAGCTACAACCTCAACCAGCAGTGCGAGCTGGCCTTCGGCCTTGGCTCCAAACCCTGCCCCTACATGCAATACTGCACCAAGCTCTGGTGCACGGGGAAAGCCCGGGGTCAGATTGTTTGCCAGACGCGCCACTTCCCCTGGGCCGACGGCACCAGCTGCGGGGAGGGGAGGTTCTGCCTGAAGGGCACGTGTGTCGAGAGGCATAACATCAGTAAGTACAGGGTGAGTACCTAACCGCTCCGTGCTGGGGGATGTGAGTGGGGAGGGCAGGGGGCAGGGGGTATATAAGGTGAAGCCCGGCAAGGCAGCTTGGGCTGACGCTGAGAACATGTAGCTCAGAGTTCTTTGTGCACTGAAACCAGGCGACGTAGTGCCAATGCTCTCCCAGAGGCTGGCCACAGGAGGGGCATGGCTGAAAGCCACCAGGCTGTACCCCGCTGCAGGGAGGGAAGCAGCCAGAAGTTGAAGGGGTTTGTCCATTCCCCACTTGCACAGGCGTGCTAGTCATCATCGTCCTTGAACCCAGCCATCATGACCGTTTCCCCAGGGCGCTGGGCCTGGCTGCAGTTATCCAGGGCTCCTCCAGACCGGATAGCCGCAGCGTACTCCTCATGGAGCGGCCTCACCACGGAGCGAGCACTTGGAGGGCTCAGAGAGGAGTTCATCTCCACGGCCGCCATCCAAGATGCTGGCTGTGTTGGGGTGTGTTGCTTGAACACCTGGCCACGAATAAGCAAAGTCTCTGACTTGTTGCAAACAGGCCAGCCAATTCCAAGCACTGCGGAAAGTCAGCAAGCTAGATTGGAAAGGCCCCCACTTCCCATCTGTAACCCGGGAGGCCAAACGGAGTCCCCAGCAGGTGTATAAACAGCAAATGCGCTTGTGGGGATGGAGAAGAGGAGGAAACAAATGATTATCTTTTGCAAAGGACTTGCGGCCCTGGTTGCTGGGGCTGAGGCTCCCCTCGACTTAGCTCTTGCCCCAGGACAGAGCTACGCCCAAAACGTCGCTCTGAAGCAGCTCTGCTCTCCTCTTGGTGCCTGGCAAGTGTTTTCTCATGGCACCATGTGTGAATGGCTTATGCTGGGTGTGGCAGCTATAGAGGGTAGAGTCCCTTCTGCTTAATGCTGGGTACCCCCATCTGAGTCTGATTCCATCCATAGGGGACCCAAATATTGCACGCCGGGCTGCTTTTGAAGAGACATGGCTGTAGGGCAAAGGGGTTTTCCTCTTAACACCCTCTCTCCTGCAGGTGGAGGGCAGCTGGGGGAAGTGGACCCCATACGGGCAGTGCTCTCGGACCTGCGGTGGGGGAGTCCAGCTAGCCAAGCGCGAGTGCAACAGCCCAGCGCCTGCCAATGGAGGGAAGTACTGCGAAGGTGTCCGAGTCAAATACCGCTCCTGTAACCTCGACCTTTGTTCTGAGTCAGGTGAGGCTTCCCCAAGGGATGGGGCCAGCCGGGAGGGCAGAGACCTGCCCTGGCACTAGTTTCTAATGGGCACAGTTGGGCCTTGCAAAGAGCTGTACATGTTCAAGCAAACCACCAATCCCAAGCAGCTACCTGCTATCCCACTCAGTCCCGTTGCTGTTGGTTCTCCGTTGTGCTAATGGTGCTGTTAGGTGTCACTGAAGTTAGTGGCGGATGAGGGTTTTGGAGGTGTGAGTCCCAGGAGCTATGGAGGTTTGGGTCAGGTGACCCCAAAAGTTTGGCAGCTTTTCTGCAGGTGACACAGATCTCTCTGGTCTGCAAATCAAGTTAGAGATTTCAGTAGGTACCAGAGGAAGGCAGTTCAGTGGGTTAGAGTACCTAGAGACAGACTCGGTGTGTGGCCTCGGGCAAGTAACTTAGCCTCTCTGGGCCTCAGTGCCCCGTCAGTGAAATGGGGACAACAGCACTGCCTACCTCGCAGGGGAGTCGTGAGAATAAAAACACGAAAGACTGTGAGGCGCTCAGACACTGTGATGGGATGGAGAAATGTTCCACAGGTTGAGTGTGTGGTCAGTACGGATACAAAAACAACAGAGCGGTATCTCAACCTCTTGAGACTGCAAAACTGAGCAGGCGAATGAGGGAAAACAGACGGTCAGAAGGGATTTTCATGCCAGAAGCGAAGAAAACAGCTCTAAATATCAGTCTTACAATGGGTCTGGAGAGATCTAAAGTAGGTAACGGTTTTGGGCGCTTGTGTCTTTTAGTAGAATCCACTTTGGCTCATTCCTTCTCTGCTCTATTTCCACTCAATCCAGCTGAGCTGAAAATACCATAAAAATCCCAGTTCTCATGGTATTTCTGCCCTGGCCAACATTCAAAGGCCCATGAAACCAGATGGGGCAGAAAGGGAAAGTTAACCACACCTGAAAATAGCTGGTTTGGGTTTTTAATTTGCCCACGGTGATTAGGAGGTGGTATTTGCAGCTGGTAACGTCTGACCTAACTCCACCTGTAGTATAAGGCAAACAATACATCATCAGAGACTAAAGCTCGGACAGATGTCTGCAACTGTTGTTTCATCTGTGCACAGCAGAACTAAAGTTAGAGTATGTGAAAGATATGCAGAATTTTTTTGCGCGCACGCAAAATAACTGTAATCAAAAATCCAATTTTCTGGAACATTCTGAGCACTTTAAGCTGGCAAAAAATAAGCAAGAACATTTTGGAAAAAATGTCAAACCTTTTCGACGAGCTGTAGCTAGCATCGCCATAGCAACCACTGCCAGGTTTGAAAGTTTAGGGACAATTTCACTAGAGACAGTGAGCCCAATTCTCCTTGGCCTTTTGTGCAGTCATTTATAGCAGCCTATTTTATTGAAGGCAACAGAGCATCGCCAGCTTACCCAACCAGAGAACCAGGCCTGGCCATGGTACTACAGTAGAATATTACGCACTGGATAGGTGGAAGTGACTTCACAGCTTGCAGGGCAGGGGAATATAGTGCTAGTGCATGTGTGTGAGAGAGAGATTATACACTCCAAAGTCACTACGTATGATGGTCCCTAGGCAGGGCCGGTGCAACCATTTAGGCGACCTAGGCAGTCGCCTAGGGCGCTAGGATTTGGGGGGCGCCATTTTCTTCGGCAGCGACCGCGGCGGCCGGATCTTCGGCCGCCCCGGTCGCCGCTGGCATTTAGGCGGAGGGAGTTGGGGCAGTGGAGCGCGGGGAGGGCCGCCTGCAGCAAGGGGGGGGAGGGCAGCACACAGGGGAACTCCCCGCCCCAGCTCACCCCTGCCCCGCCTCCTCCCCGAGCACGCGCCTCCCAGGCTTGCAGCCCCTAAGCCGATTGGCGCCGCAAGCCTGGGAGGCGGGAGAAGTGAAGCAGCCACAGCGTGTTCGGGGAGGAGGCGGATCAGGGGTGAGCTGGGGCGGGGGGGGGGGGCCCCTGGGGGGGGGGGAGCCGGGGGGGGGGGGGCCTCAGGGTGGGGGCTCAGGGACGGGGGGGGGGCACAAGGTGGAAGTTTCACCTAGGGCGCGAAACATCCTTCCACAGGCCCTGTCCCTATGCACCACCACCACAGCTGTGCTCTTCTGGGGGCTATGCAGATCACTAAGCCCACGACAAAGCCACTGAGAGCTGGGTACAGAGCACTGTCAGCTGAGGGGTTCTGGCTAGGGAACAGTCTTCCAGGGGAGGTCAGGCACATCCAGTGTCTGAGTATCGTTAGAAAACGCTGCACAACTTTGAGAAAGGCAGATCCCCTCAGTGACCCTGATGATACAAACCCTGCTTTCTACTTCCAACCCCCGAAACACCATCCCCCAAGCAGAGTTTTGACCCCAAAAAGGGAGAGTTGCCAAAGGTGCCATGAAATCCTCTTGGAGCTTTGCTACTCTTACTGATTATGTGCGGAAGCCGCCCAGATACCATGGCGATGGGCAGCAGTCTAAAACCTTTCAGATAGATATCTAACAACCCCCTAACATCCCTGCACAGTGTGAGACCAATACCCCAAGCTCTGGAAGGTCTTCTGAGCGTGGCCTTCTCACAGAATTATTCAGAAGGTCTGGAGAGTAACCAAGCTTTGTGCAGCTCAAGCGTGGATCCATTTGGAAATGCCTGTTCACTTAACTTTTCCTCCTCCTTCCCACCAGCAGGACCCAACTCCTAATGCCAGCTACTCCAGCTTTCTCCCCGCACATGTCTCTTGTAATGTGCTGGGGGGAATTACCTAACTCTTCACAGCTGGGCTCAGGCATAGTCATGGACAGGAGCCACAATCTCTGCACTGAGGGGCTGCAGCTGTGTACTGTAGTTTCCTCTGCTCAGGAGAGAGGGTTAACTCTTTCCTTGCCATCTCCTGGATAGGGTCTCTTTGTGTCTCTTCTAATAATATAACTGTCAGATGTCTTCTTCAGGTTTTATTGCACACTGCTCAGAGGCCTTGCAAGGAGTGCCAAATACACAGATAAAATAACCATAGTTTGGAATGTCCATGGTATGCTCACACGTTGAATACTGTGTGCAGTGCTGGTGGCCCCATCTCAAAAAAGAGATATTAGAATTGGGAAAGGTACCAAGAAGGGCAACAAAAATGATCAGAGGCATGGAACAGCTTCCCTGTGAGGACAGATTCCAAAGACTGGGACTCCCTAGCTTAGAAGAGAGACAACTGTGGTGGGGAGGGGTAGAGGGGAGATAGGATAGAGGTCTATAAAATCATGAATTGTGTGCAGAAAAAGTATTATTTACCCCTTCACATAACACAAGTACCAGGGGTCACCCAATGAAATTAATAGGCAGCAGGTTTAAAACAAACAAAAGGAAGTATTTATCCACACAACGCACAGTCAACCTGTGGAACTCATTGCCAAGGGATGATCTGAAGGCCAAAAATATAACTGGGCTCAAAAAAGAATTAGATAAGTTCACAGAGGATAGGTCCATCCATATCTATTAGCCAAGATGGTCAGGGATCCAACCCCATGCTCTGGGTGTCCCTAAACCTCTGGCTGCCAGAAGCTGGGACTGGATGACAGGGGATGGATCACTCAAGAATTGCCCTGTTCTGTCCATTCCCTCTGAAGCATCTGGCACTGACAACTGTCAGCAGACTGGATACTGGGCTAGATGGACCATTGCTCTGACCCAGTATGGCCATTCTTATATTCTTACTGTGTTGCTTTGAGCAAGTCACTGCCCAACTCTGTGTCTCACCGCTTCCCTATCTGTAAAAGGGGGATAATACTATTTACTCTCCTTTGAGACCCTTGGGTGAAAAGCTGTATTATCTTTTATTACATATCTTGTTCCCATTTCTGAAAGACTGCAATAACATCAAGTGCCCTCCTCCCCCCCCGTTACTAGATATGGCCTGCAATATGAGGCAGTGATTGCCAAGACATGAGCCATGCACGCAGACTTTACAGTCTTGCCGGTTTCATTTCTCCCTGGAGTAAAAAGGTGGCAGTTGTTTCGAGCAATGGTTGTGGGATGTTACCCCTGGAACTGACACTGGCTTAGCTGTGAGTGTGGCTTGAAGTGGCTTTCTGTACCCTCCACCATTGGTGATACTGTCCCGCTGTTATCGTACCCCCACAAACCACTCTCCCTTGTATCATCTCTTCATTGGGGGTGCCCTGACTATACAAAGAGTCAGACAAGTTTCCTCTGAGTCTAGGACATAACATGTCTCACGAATCGCAACACCAAAGCTTCATTTGCTTCAGTAAACCCAGAAAGCCAGATAGTCTGGCAGACACCTACAATCCTTAATAGTCCAGTTGGGAACCAACTCAGACCAGCCATACATTTGGAACCAGAGCCTAGCCACACTCGTGTAAATCAGGAGTGACTCCACTTAAGTCAATGGAGCAGAACTGGAGTAAAACCAGTTGCAGGGAGAGAAGAATCTGACCCTGGGCATCCCCAGATTCCACGGTGTGATACTGTATGGCTGATGCTGCCTAGCTGAGGATGTCCTCTCCAGTGAAATGCCCACGCATGCTTTGTATCCTTCCAGGGCTAGGAAAGAGTTTCCGAGAGGAGCAGTGCGAGGCTTTCAACGGCTACAATCACAGCACCAACCGGCTCACCGCCACCGTCTCTTGGGTCCCGAAGTACTCGGGAGTCTCGCCTCGGGACAAATGCAAGCTCATCTGCAGAGCTAATGGCACCGGTTACTTCTACGTGTTGGCTCCTAAGGTGAGCAGGAGAACAAACAGTGTGAACCGGGGACCATGAGGGAAGGGGGGCCATTGTAAATGAAATCGGGTAAGGGGCTATAGGGAAACACAAGGGCAGCTGGAAATGAATGAACAGAAGGATTTTTTTTTTGACCCAGCGGGTGACGTTCAGAATTCACTGCCCCGGAGGCTGGGATTCAAGAAAAATTAGCCTGTTCTTTGGCTATCAGTGTTATCATGGGGCATAAAGGGGATTAGATGAGAGGTCATGTGCCAGATCAGCTGGTGTAAATCAATGGAGCTGTGCTAATTTACACCGGCTGTGGATCTGGTCCCATGCCTGGACCTGTGTTTGTAAAGCATCCCAGCTTGCATGCCTATGGCACTAGAACAGGAATAAAGGATAACAACTAGACACTTCCCCCCGGGGATTCTGGCTCACACGCACAGGGCGGGGCCGCCTGTCAGATTTGGGACTGGGAATGTGGTGTGCACATGACACCGTCAAAGAGTTAATCAACTCTCCAAAGCTGCTAGTTTGCAGGGTGCTGCCCTCAGGATTCAATGTGAGGAAAGAGAGAGAGAGAGAGATGTGGTTATAGACGTGGCAGTCAGCAGTCAAAGAGCACCTCTCGAGTGCCTCTCGAAGGCACAGCCCGGAACGGAGGCAAAGGCGGTTTTATGTCCTCCATACTGGGCTGCTCAGGCAACTTAGCTTAGAGCAGCTGCCGGCTCACTGGCACGTAGGGCTACGATAGTCCCGGATGGGCACCCAAAAGTTCTTTCTTGAAATGCCGGCGGAACACGCACAGGTGGGGCAAATATCTTCACCTGAGCACAAAGTGACTTGATGGCTTGTGCTTTCTCTCTGCCTACGGTAAACTTCAGGTTGTGGATGGCACTCCCTGCGCGCCCGAATCCACCTCGGTCTGCGTCCAGGGCAAATGCATCAAAGCGGGATGCGACGGCAAGCTGGGCTCCAAGAAGAAGTTTGACAAGTGCAGCGTGTGTGGAGGAGACAACAAGAGCTGCAAGAAGGTCTCGGGCTTGTTCACCAAACCCATGTGAGTGCCAGAGGATCCTGCTGCTTTCCCCATGTGCCCTATAAAATAGGCCTCAGAAAACATAGGGCTCATGGAAGGGAGGGACCAATGGTACTGTTTCCAGGGACGGGAGCTCTGCCGTTAGCTTCATCGGTAGGCCCTGATTCTTTGGAAGAGAAGGTTCCAAGTTCTAGGCTACTCTCAGGGGTTTCAATCTGGTCTCTTGCGCTGGGGGTGAACTGTCTACACTTGAACCTCGCATGGGTATGCTAGATCAGTGGCTCTCCACCAGGGATACATGTACCCCTGGGGGTACACAGAGGTCTTCTAGGGGGTACATCAATGCATCTAGATATTTGCCTAGTTTTACAACAAGCTACATAAAAAGCACTAGCAAAGTCAGTACAAACTAAAATTTCATACAATGACTGGTTTATACTGCTCTAAATACTAAACACAGAAATAGAAGTATTTATATTCCAATTGATTTTTTATTTTTATAGGGCAAAAATGAGAAAGGAAGCAAGTTTTCAGTAAGAGGGTGCTGTGACACTTTTGTATGGTTTTGTAAGCAAGTAGTTTTTAAGTGAGGTGAAACTTGGGGTTACACAAGACAAATCAGACTCTTGAAAGGGGTACAGTCATCTGGAAAGGTTGAGAGCCACTGGACTAGATGACTCAGGGGCTGATCCTGGACCAGTGACCCTTTCAGCTGTAGATTTCTGAATCAGACCCAGCCCAGGTTGGGAGTGAGTGGATGGTTTTACGGTGGCTTTCTAGTGGACTGTGTAAAATGAATGATTGCTCTCAGCCTGGTTCCTAGTGCTCAGGTGTCTACATCAGAAAGACTCAGCGCCACAATTGCCTGCCTTGGTAGCCCTCTCAGCAGAGGGACCAAGGAAACCCATGGAGACTGAACTCCTCTCTCATCACTAGAGGTGACCCCTTCAGGTCAGGGTTGAGGCCCATTGGGGGGACAGGGAAGCCTACCCTGAAGCGGTCTGTCCAGCACCTCTTGTGGGGATTTTTCAGGGCCGGGAAAGTCTCAGGGACAGAGCTATAGAGCTGCTGTAGGGCTGCAGAGCACTGGCAGGGCTGGAATGGGGTACGGTGGGTCAGGACTGAGGCACATTGGCAGAGCTGTGGGGTCCCTCTATTGGTCTAGCAGAGGCGGGTTCAGGCAAGGGGAGGGGCCCTGGCAGAGCTAGGAGGGAGAAGTTTGGGAAGCACCAGCCCTAGAGAGGACAAGTCTCACCTCTAAGAGCAACAGCTTATGAATGAAAGGCCCATGCCCAGTGATGTCGGTGGTGCTAACACCACCTCCCGGGTGGCTTGTCTGCTGTTCTCTTACAGGCACGGCTACAACTTTGTGGTGACCATCCCAGCAGGAGCCTCCAGCATTGACATCAGGCAGCGGGGGTACAAGGGCCTCATCAGCGATGATAACTACCTAGCTCTGAAGAATGGCCAAGGCAAGTATCTGCTGAACGGGCACTTCATCGTCTCGGCTGTGGAGAGGGACCTGATGGTGAAGGGCAGCGTGCTGCGGTACAGTGGGACGGGCATGGCGGTGGAAAGCCTCCAGGCCTTCAAGCCCATCCAGGAGCCGCTGACCGTGGAGGTGCTGTCAGTGGGGAAGATGACTCCACCACGTGTGCGCTACTCCTTCTACCTGCCCAAGGAGAGCAAAGACGACAAGTCCTCTTACCGGAAAGACGGGAAAAGCCCGCCTGTGCTCAACAACCACGTCCTGAGCATGTCCAACCGCTTGGATCCGGGCAGGCCGAATTACAAACGTGTGTCCTACAAGTGGGCGGCCAGTGGTTGGGAGGCCTGTTCCGTCTCCTGCGGCAACGGGCTGCAGAAGCGCTCCGTACACTGTCGCGACTCCTACGGCCAACTGGCCTCCGTGTGCGATGCTGCCCAGCGGCCCATCGATGTCAGGATATGTGGCGACCCCTGCCCCACGTGGGAGGTGAGCCCCTGGTCCCCCTGCTCCAAAACCTGCGGCCGGGGCTTCAAGAGGCGCATGTTGAAATGCACGGCGCGGGCCGGCCAGCTCTTGCCTCGGGATCGCTGCAACCTCAGGAAGAAGCCTCAGGAGCTGGACTTCTGCACCCTGAGGCCGTGCTGACCCCGCGGGCGCTGCTTCCAAAGAAGGCCTGGTGTCTCTCTGGCTGGAGATAAATGGCTGAAGGCTGAACAGCAGCTGGGGGGAGGGTGAGGGGGAGCTGTCTGAGGTGAGGGGTCTGTTACATAGGGCATATCAGCGGACAAAGGACTTGTACGCAGGGCGAGAGCGTGCACATGTGAGAGAGGCCCAGTGTGGTGTTATAGAACAGGTTGCTCAGAGATGGAGTAAAATAAACATCTACCTCGAAGCTGCCAAACTATCCAGGCTCCCTCCCCATCCAGAGGATGCTATGGGCGTGAGGGGGAGGGACAGGAACGAGGGCAGGATCGGTCTCTGGGGACTGCTCTCCGGGATCCACCAAAACACCAAGGACAACAAGAGTGTGTTTCTATATCGCCATGGCCAGCCTCCCTCTAGGCTTCAAAGGGTCACGCCCCAACCTCCGAAACACTAGTGCTAGATGGGACCAAAAGGAATTACCATTGCAAGGACGACAAACTATACTGCTTAACGACCGGTGCAATAAAGTGCTGGGGTCTATTAAGAACTGATGCCTTCAGGGCTTGCTAGCAATGACTCTGCAGCCGATGTGTTGCTGCTCTCCACACCTGGGCAGCAGCGTTGTCATGCAGGGCTGTATGCGGGTCATTGATCGGCGGCTTTTGCTTTTCATGTGTATGGACCGAACAACGTAGATTCTTATGGTGCTTAATATCTGTATTTTTATTCTCCTTCCTCGTGGTTGACGCAAACCCTGCGTACCTGGGGTAATTTTGTCATTTTTCCATTGGATCCTCTCAGAAGACTATGCCTCTTTATATGGTGCTTTGAGAAGGGTGTGTGAAGGGGCAGTGTGTTGCTAATACAAGGTGGGTATGTGTTTTAAAGAAACCTCTTTAGACCAAATACACTTAGGTCCCTTTTTGCTCTGCTAATAATGTAAAGGTGCCTTAAAATGAGCACAACTTGCATTCCCACGACCCCTTTACACGGCTGAAGCTTAAAGGGATCTCGGTGTACGTGCGAATATGGCTTTAATTCTAGGAGGTACTGCACAATGGTGCCCCACCACAGTGCTTCCTGTTGGAAGAATGAGAAACGCTGCCAAGAGTATTGTATGCGTGACTACCACGGGTGGCAAATACTGAGTCTTTTTTTGAAACGGTGCTCCGTGTATGTCAGTAACTGTCACTCCGTGCCCAGTACTCGCACTATCCTCCACCCTCTTCTCCTAACATCTTTGTTCAGGTTATTTCTCAAAAACACATAGAGATCTTCGGTGCTGAAGTATAAAAGAAATGGGGACTAACTCTCCTCCCAGAAGATGATCGCGTGGGCCTTTCTGGCCTTAAGATCTATGCTACGTACCCTGCTTAAGCCCATCTCTAATTTTATGGGTGTGTCTATCCTGCAATTGTGGAGTGCGATTACATCTTGTGCAGACATACCTGAGCTAGCTTTAATCTAGCAAGCTCGGGTCCCGGAGCAGTGACGCTGCAGTAATGAATGCTTCAGCCCAGGCTAGCATCAGCAGGGGTCCAGGAAGGCTTGGACAACCCGTGCGGAAGCACAAACCAGCACAGTTTCATTTCTCCAGGACTCAGATTAGCTAGACGGAGGGTAGTTTGGGGAGGTCAACTCAAGCTATAATCACACCCTGCGATTGCAGGATTGCAGGATTCCACCGGATCGGCGGGCAGCGATCGATCCAGCAGGGATCGATTTATCGCGTCTAGTCTAGATGCGATAAATCGACCCCCGAGCGCTCTCCCGTCGCCTCCTGTACTCCAGCTCGGCGAGAGGCACAGGCGGAGTCGATGGGAGAGCGTCAGCTGTCAACTTACTGCAGTGAAGACACCGCGGTAAGTAGATCTAAGTACGTCGACATATTCACGTAGCTGAAGTTGCGTAACTTAGATCGCTACCCCCCACCCCCTCCCAGTGTAGACCAGGGCTAAGTCTGCAAGTGTTCCCACTGGCATCAAGGGGACAACTCACCGGTTTAAAGTGAGGCATATGCCTTGCTGAATTGGGGCCCCTGGGGCCTGATTTCCCCACCTGTTCAATGGGGATCACGATACTTGCTCATTTTTTGCAAACCTTTTTGAGATCTTAGCATGGAAGATACCAGAACAGGGGAAAGGATTTTTTATTATTGGCCCTTGGCTGGGTTGTAACTCAGGCGTTGAACCGAAGACCAACCACCTTCCAGTGCCAGAGACGGCAGCTAGCTATAGACCCCCCCGCACTCTAAAGTGCATGAACAACTCATATTCAAATGTTGCTTGGCAATGGGCTAATTGTCAATTCCTGCCCCTCTCCTGGGCTCCCCATGGCTCCATCATACCCTTTCTTACCAACGTGCCCCCTTCCAGCCAGCCCACTGGATATACTGTGATAGGACACTCTTCTAGAGTGAGCTTGCCCTCACAAGCCCACCTCCCAAGTTTGGGCCCAGAACAGAGCATCCAAATCTCTTGTTTGAGCATACAACTGTGTCCTGAAGGGCACAAAGTCTGTCTCACAGGCAAAGTGCTGCACTGAGCATCTGCATGCAGATGATGAATGGTCTGTCCAAGCTTTGCCCATGGATCATTCTCCAGCCCCCAAGCCCTATATTATCCAGAGGATTCCCTCTGATGTTGGGATGCGAGCAACAGTAGTTAGGGAATGTCTTGTGAGGCAGCCTCTCCACTCTATGGGGAAGATGAGTCTTCCTTGTCCCAGTGAAGCAAGTAGGAATTCTGGCATAGACTTGCGTGGGACGGGACTGGGCCCAAAGATCTCTGGGCTTCAAAATAACCCCACCTGGAAATTCAACAGATTTTTTATTACAAAGGGCATTAACCACACCTAATGCTGGATTTCAGATCAAGGAACTATAGCACTGGGATTATAGACAGTTCTTCGATGGCAAAACCCCTTTCTGATGGATAGATTTAGGGCTTCTGGGCTGGATCCTCCTCTGGTGTAAATCAGCATAGGTCTGTTGCCTTAATTACGCCATTGACTTTGATAGAGCTACACCAAATTACACCAACTCTCTCTCCCCACTGTCCTTCACAGATGCTGTGCAGAATGGATGATGGGGCTTGTTGTTACCTAACTCCAGCTGTGATTCAGCACTGCATCTTATCCTATTTAAAGGCCCTGGTTAACATAATCCAATATCCCCTTAAAAATGCGCCCAGTCTCCAGAACAAATCAGCTCTTGAGTGTTCACTTCACTTTTCTTCCCAGTGTTTAATGATCAATGAGCATTGATAAGATAGTGTCAACTCTCAGCATTCCCATAATCTCTCATGATATAAAATTAGTATCAGCATAGGGGAGAGAGAACTTGGACTGGTTGGTTACTGGTTACAGAAGAGAAATAATATGTTTTAGTGGGAGAGGATCAAGAGAAAGGAAATGAAATCCCATTGGGCAAGCAGTTACCAGGGTTGTCAAAGAGTTCTGCACTAGGCCAGACTGGACCAGGCCCTAGACCAATCAGTGTCTGTATGTAACACTTCTACTTTACCTCTTTCCCTGTCTTAGAGTCCACCCCCTCATCCTTAGGAATATACATTATGTTTATTGGTGGGTTTGCTGTGTCTAGCACAGCTGACCCCTACCAGTTCCAGTTGTGTAGCTGGTCCTGAGGGGCTGCCCTTTGTGTCTTTCCATCGAAAAGAATTGGTTCCCAACACCATCAAGAATTGTCACAGTTGTGGGGGGGCGGGGGGTGGGGTGTTTTGTTTTTTTGTGGTTCTTTTGCAAGATGTATGGCAGAAGGACAGAAATGCCTATTGTACTGGCTGCTTTGTGTATACCATGTATACTGTACATCAGTCTTTGCTGTTTGTGCATTGATAGCAAACCTGAAATAAAGTGGTATTTAAAGTTCCATCCGATTATTTGGGAGTATGGGTCCGTGCATTCTGTCTATCTGGGAGCAGAATCTGGCCATGCTCTCAACCTAACCCTACTAGGGTTGGACTTTTATTCCATAAGGGTGTAGTCTTCATACATGTTAACTGGTCAAGGTACACCCTAAAGAGCCTAAAGTTTACGGTGAGGAGAGAGCATGTACCTTGGCTTACCTCCATGGAGGCTGGAAGAATTAGATTTGTTTTTAAATATAATTTCAGATATATTGATGTTTAAAATAAAAAAAAACGGTTAAAACCAATCAATTTACATGTCCACAGTTGTGTGAGGGGCGGGTCAGACAATTATTTGACAGTAAAAATTCAAAAAGTTAGCGATTCATAACTGCTAAAACAGAGTTTACATTGGAGCACCTCTGAGGCCAGGCTGATGCTATAGACATTCGTATCCCCCAGCACCTGCCAAAAAGATCTGGAAAAGGTTGTCAAGTGGTTGACTGGCTCACCAGTCCCCCTTCTTGATGCCACAAAACAGCGAAAACCTTTGGCCCTGGATAGAAGGACCTTCATCCTTGGCAATGTGGAGTGACTTGTTTCAATGCTCTGTTCAGTGGTTTTGGGTCAAATGCAGCTCTCAGCTGACCTGAAGTTTCTCTTACCCCTACAGGCCGATGATCCATTCTGTGCTAGTTTCAACAAAAGTATCAATGTCTTTTCTTGGCAGGCTTGCCAATTCTTTCTTCAGCGACTCCACCAGGGCTAATGGAACTCTGTATTTTGGTAGCCTTATGGGCTGCACATGAGGTTTCCTCCCCTAACTTCAGCTTGCCCTCTAGGTGTGCATCTCCTGGAAGTAGGTCCTTATATTCTGTTACAATGCTGGACAGGGCCCAGGGTGACCGTTCTCCCTCTTCTCTCACATTGAGGATATTCTGGTATTGCTCTGTGATTAAATCTATGGCTTTCGCTGCCTTGCTGCCCAGCAGCGGGTGGTACTTTTGTGGGCGAACATATTTGCTAAGTGATAATGTCTCTTATCTACAACTTGCATTTTACTAATTGGCCTAACAATGGTTTTATTGTACATCACTAGCACTTGGTCACATTTCTCCACTCGAACATTGCTGCTTATCACTGTTGCTAGGATTACATTGCAGCTGGCTCCACAATCTAGTTGGAATAAACTTTGTCATTGTTCCAAATATGGCAGTTGAATGGCTGGCAGCCTCTTCCTGCAGTGCATTGAGTCTTTGGATCTGCTAAAATCATATTGCAGACATCTTCCTCTTCATTCTCTTTTTCCTCAAGCACCGCATGGACTGTTGCTTTTTTCTTCTCGGGGGCAGCTGTTGCATTGGGACATAAAATGGTTCCTCTTCCCCATGCTCCTTTTAGCTAGAGCCTGCGTTCTTGTTCTGATCCTGTCTCTGGACAGTTCAGATGCCTGCAAATAGCAAGGGTATTTCTCTAGGGTTAGAGCAGTTTCTCTCCACAATCCCTCTTGTAAGCTTGAATCACGTCACTCGCATGCCCCCCATCAAGGAATCTTAATGTCTCCAGAATTACATGTGGGTGCCAGAGATCTCAGTTCTGTAAATATTATTATCCATTCCCTCTTCTGCTTTTGGTTTCCAGTAAAAAAACCAAAAACACTACTCTCTCTTCAGTCTCTCTGCCTAGGGTCACAGTACTCAAACACACGTATTAGCTGTTCATGTTTTGGACATTATTTCTGGCAACAGTGTCTCTCTCACTTCTTCTCCTTTTCCCTAACGAGAAAGCTTTCTTAAATTGTATCTTCATTTTCTCATCTTTTGCCCCATGGTCAGCTTCCTATAAAGACTCATTTCTTGCTTCCATGCTTGTGCAAGGTAGATAGGAATCTAGCATTGCCTGTGGTCTCAGTTCCTCCATGCTGCCTGTTTGCTCTGTATCTGGATGATGCTTTGTTTGTCTCATTCTTGCTCACTGAGTCTCACTAGACTGACCGTTTCCATGGTGTTTCATGCCCTGTGAGCTGGGTAATGGCACGAGACGACTTCAGCTAGACTAGTTCTTAATTAAAATAACTATTTACAGAGATGCTGCAACAGCAGCTAACATTCCAGCCATGTGCCCGCAGACTGACTTCCTGGTGCCTCCTCCAAACATATTCCTCCTGCAACCTGTGCTCCTCCTCTGAAGTTCCATGCAGGTTGCTATAAGCTGCATCTTCATCAGGCCCACTCTGTGCTTATGTTACTCCAATTACTCCTTCTCAACTTAGGTAACTCTGTGTGAGTCTATTCATTTAAATTGGCGTAATTCCCATGGACTGCAATAAGTGAGCTGTGAATCTGGCCCACTGAACATAATTGAATCTAATCTGGAGGAATTCCCATGCTGAGGGGTTAGTAGATGGTTGTTTTTATTGCTGAAAGGAAGGTGTACATTAGAATAACTGGTGCAGTACTTTAACTGACCCTTGTTAACACCTCCTTGAGGCTCCTCTGGACCATCTTATGCACCAATGCTTGAGGGAGTCTAGGTGTACCGAGTCTGAAGGAGTCATATTAAAGGGACGCTAAGTTATACCACTTTCCACATCACCTGTGAGTTCTTCATGAACGCAACTCCAGATTTACATGGGTGCCAATGAGAGCAGTTTGGCTCATGAACAATGTTGCTAGGTGCTTAGAAAACATTAGCGATGCCTTCCGTTGCTTGCGGAACGATTCCCAGCACACCCTTGATGAGTCAGTTCCCGCTCCTTAAGTCATATCAGCGCCAACATGAGATAAGCCCCAATTCCTTCCTTGTAGCAGGACATGTCTGTACAGAGATGACTAAAGTCACATCCAGCTCTCATCAGGGACAGTTTGTCCTTTTCTTTATTTTATCCCAAACAAAGGAGATGACAGCTTGATTTTCATATTGCAGTTGCTTGGCAAATTTTGAGGGCACCCCAAAGACTTCGGGGGTGAACTTCTTTTGCACAAGAAATTGCTACCACTCCTGCATCTAAATTATCTATTGAAAGTGATTGATAGTTTGTTCCTCTTTGCCCCCCAAAAAGAAAACAAAATTCTGTTCAAATATATGACAATATTGCAAAGGATCCAGTTACAAACAGCTTTATCAAGATCACATGGCCAGATCCTCAGCTGGTGCACATGGACCGAGATCCAGTGATTGCAATGGAGCTCTGCTCATTGACACCAGCTGAGGAGCTAGCTGGAATGTCTACATGGCATAAATATCTCCTGCTGCTGCAGAAGTGGGGCATAAGGGAGATGGAGATATTGATCCTGTCTGATTACGATTGCTGGATTTCTAAGATACCAGCAAACCAAATGGATGCATAGGTAATAATCTAGTCTGGTAGATGCTGGTGTGGTAGTATGGGCAGCTCTCACTGTTTTAGAGGGAAATTTAGAGTGAAATTCAGAGGACCCGCACAATTTAAGCCCCACTTTAGTACAAGATCTATGTGCCACTTAAGTCTCACTTAAGCACAATGAGCTTTGTGCTAACCCTCTGTACAAGGGTGAACTTTATTCTGATCCCATACCTCTTCCTCTGAGTGCCCATGTGACGAGAGCCGGGAACTGAGTTCAAGTTAACCCCTTGTTCATTGGGGACTAGATAGCACCACTGCATCTCATCAAATGCCCCTGGGGGGGGGGGGGGGGAGGAGGGAGGAATCTATGTGGATGCAGAGAAACCATCTCCAGGCGAAAGACTAAAGGAAACAACCACCACTATTTGAAACCCCAGCTCAAAGTAAAGTGATTAGAGTCTATGTTTGGTCAACTCCAAGTTTGTTTGCTCAGTGCCTTGTCTGGGAATATCGCCTAGGGAAAGCCACACAATTGCTTAATGTATCTGAGAAATATACTATTAAAGGGCATGACATAAGTGACGTACGTGACATGGAACAGCCATATTAAACAAACTGTTCAGGAACAGCATATTGGCGAAGAACAAACATTAGAAAAAACAGAGAGCATAACTAGTGGCAGAGGAAAGAAGTTCTTACTGACAGGCAAAATCTCAACCAATTGCTTTATCTCAATCCCAAAATATGGGGTTGGAGAAAAAGAAGCACATAACATTCCAACAAAGGGTTAGAAAATCAGTTTTGTGATAGGGGTGATCCATCAATGGCTATTAGCCATGATGGTCAGGGAGGCAACCACATGCTCTGGTGTCCCTAAACCTCTGACTGCCAGAAGCTGAGACTGGACAACAGGAGATGGATCACTCAATAATTACCATGTTCTGTTCATTCCCTCTGAAGCACCTGGCACTGGCCACTGTTGGAAGACAGGATACTGGGCTAGATGGACCATTGGTCTGTCCCAGTATGGCCATTCTTATGAGATGTGGTAAGACCAAAATGGTCAGGTAGCCTCCTAAATCCATATTATGCCTATGGATTTAGGTGTCTAGCGGAAGGCACCCAAATTAGAACTTTTCCCCAAAGGGATCACTTGTGCAAGGTCCTGAATGCTGAAGGCCAAATCTGCAGCAGTTGTGATTCACAGAGCTCCATTGACTACAGTGGAGTTATGCTGATGGATACCAACTGAGGATCCGCCTCTGACAACCAAAATCATTGAGAGTTCAGAATGCTCAGCACACCTTGCAGGATTGAGCCTTATGGCTCTATGACTTTCTTCAGATCTGTTATCCCAGTGAGAGAAATCCCATACGACTGAATCTGACACAGATTTACACTCGAGTACATGCACTAATGTAAATCTGTAGATTTCCCTGGGGTCAGACTGAGTTTAAGGGACATCAGCTTCTGGGTTTCTGACACTGAGCTGTTTTCTTTCCTATTTGTAGGGTCTCCCTAACAATGTGGTTCAGTCTGTTTTTGTCTGCATCTGGAGAAAGGAAACATACACATACATTTAATGCAGTTCAACTAATCCACTTTAAATTCAGACCGTTAGTTATTTCGGATTAACTTTCCTGAAGGTCCCCATGTACACAAGCCTTTACTATCACCGGGTCCCCAGGAGACAAGTACTGATACACCTTGGCCACATGATGTGGCCCACATCGCTTAGATAAACCCATTTGTAACCACAGCCAGTCCTCTCAATATTCCTACCCCTCCAAAATAGCCCAGGAGCCCCCACCATCTAGGAGAAAGGGAGCGGGAGATCACTTCAACTCAGCGTCCTTTACCCACCATCGCCTCAGCCTTTGGCTGGGTAAACTATAATCACCCAGGAGCCACCCCCAGGCAAGCCTTGCTCCAGGGAGGCAGCTGATGTAGATACCCACAGCATTTAGAAAAGAGCAGCTTACAATAGTTGGGAGTACTCTGCACAGCAGTGGAACCCGATGCTGGGTTGCCATTGCACCTCTCTCGAAGGATGGCTTCTCTTTAAGGGGAAGCAAGGTTCAGGAAGAGATATGGAACCTCTCCCGCTTCCCAATGGACATGGGCCAGCATGAGATGTGGCATCTCCATTTCAATGGACTGTCCATCACCCTACAGAGGGAGGAGAGCTAATTGCTCCAACAAAGGAGGACTGTTTATTACTGTTGGTCTGATGGCAGCCCCTCAAGGGCCCAACTGAAATCATGGTTCTTGGCACTGCACAGACACAGAGTAAGGGACAGGCCCTGGGCTGCTGACAAACAACCTAACGGCTTGGAGGGGAAGCAGAAGCACAGAGAGGTGAAGTGACTTGCACAAGGTCAGACAACAGGTCTTGGGGCTGAGCTAGGAATAGATCCAGGTCTCCTGAGCTCAGTGCTTGATCCAATCGTGCTGACATCCCCTCGCAAAGAGTTATGGCAAATCCAGTGCATTCTGGACAGCGTCCCCAGTCAGCTAATGGCATTAGGCTATAGCAAGGGGACAAGTCTGTCCAAACGAAGCCAAGTTGCTCCAGCCACTTGCTGTGGGAACCCCTCAAGTGTGTAAGTTGTGGCAATTTGACAGTAACTGCTACAGTATATGACAGTCACGGGGATGCAGCGAAGCTTGGGAAACCCAAGGCGTTCATGGGCGATATTGAATTCGAGGGGAAATGATGGCTCTTAGGAACTGTTTTAAGACCAAGAACCATAAGAAAAAGGAAAAGGTATTTGTTCAGTGACTGACTCAGCTGCCTGTGGTCTCCCTCAGCCACGCCCAGTGCTCCGGGTCCCTGGATACACCCGTGGACTGAGAGAGGCTATTCCAGGAAGGCTTTACATTTTAGGGATGGGTGAGCTTGTAACTGCAAGGCCATTTCCTCTGAGTGGGCAGTTTCCAAGCTGTCTGCTGGCCACCCTGGGTGACGGAGTGCCCCAGGTATTAGTCACTGACCTGCCAGCATTGTGCCTCCGGATCTCCTCTGCACTCAGGCCCAGAGCACTATTAATAGAGTGTTGAAGAGGAATGTTCGCTCTGAGAGGGGAGGGAGCGAATTCAAGATATAAGGGTGTAGCTTTGCCTCACCGCGTGGCCTGCAGCCACACCCACCTGGGCCTGTGCACTCCTGCCATCTCACCAGCCAGGCAGTGCTCAGAGTGGGAAGCTGCAGTGAAACCCCAGCGTATAGCGGCAAGGGGCATTGGTGGCACTTTCCCTTCGGGGCCACTCCTGAATCAATGCCTCAGGGCAGTGCTGTGCCACTGGAAGTGTCTCCTTTCACGGGCATCAGAAATCTGGGGTTCAACTACTTTATGAGCATGTAAAAAGCTCCTGAAGAAAGACAGCCTAGTGGTGAAAACACTGGAGTGGGATTCATGAGACCTGGGTTCCGTTCCTGACTCTAACTGAGATTTCCAGGACAGGTTGCTTAATCCATCCATGTGGCAGCTCCTTGTCTGTGACACTCCCCTACCTCACAGGGGCGTTGAGAGACTGGATTGATTCACATCTGTGACTTGAGGTGCTTAGGTAGTACAGTGAATGGAACCATAAAACTATGGTATTTATTTAGCCCTCAATTACCGTAGTATCTGAACACCACGCAATCTTTAGCATATTTCCCCTCACAACATCTCTGTGATGTACAGAAATGCTATTATCCCCATTTTACAGCTGGGTAACTGAGTCACAGAGAGGCTATGTGATTTGCCCAAGGTCACACAGGAAACTTGTAGCACAGCCAGGACATAAGTGGAGCAATTGACAAGAACAGAGATGTAGGCATGGCCCAGCTCAGTTAGGGTAATGACTACATTTTACCAGGCCTAAATCTCCCTCCTGTTACAACTGCATGCAGTGTTGTTCTTCGCTACTTGTATGGCTCTGCTAAGCAGCTCTGTGTAGCAGCTTAGAGAACACTGGAATTAGTGACTCTTAACTAACTAGAAATCATGGTTACTAACCTTTCAAGATGAAAGGAGCTGTACAAATATAATCTCCTTATCAAAAAGGAACTGTAGAAACTCTTGTTCCTTACCAAGGTCACCTTGTGGTTTTGTTCACTGTTCGAACTGGGAACTGGCTATAAGGCACTTATAAACGTTTCCCTGCGGCCCACCTTTAAATTAACGTTTCTGGGTTTTAATTCCTCTTTGTTCTGTTAGCACCCCAACACATGCCAGCAGCAGCGCCAAGATGTGCCAACAGCAGGTTGCTTTCAAACACTTGCCATTAATAAAAGCACAATAGCACCTTATAAATCACATCGGGCCATGTTTTGCTTTTAGAGGGAAGTCATTTAATAAAAAGGCCCATTCACCTCGATGGAGCCACCAAACAGAAATGATTGCTGCACTAATACGAGCCCCCCCCTTCTCTGAACTTTATGAAGGTGTTTGGTGCTGTGTTGAATGCATGGTTTTAGGGACATCGCAGTGGTTCTCCTGGAGATGGGCTCGCAGGAGTCTCTTTGAAAACCCCAGCCCAGGAATTCCCTGAAACTCTCATTTATAAAGTGTGTAGTAGGGGCAGACAAGGAGAGGGGCTAGTACGACCCAGGGGTGAGGGAAAGAGTCAGGTAGAAGGAAGTGTAGCTATCCCTGTTGTCAGCCAGCTGGAGGTTCAGATAAGTGGTTTTGGGTAGACGGGAGAGGACTTAATACAGGATTTAGCAGAAGTAGCCCTAGCATCAAGCAGACAGAGGACTTCCACTGTCAGTTGAACATTATAGGAGAATCATCATGCATGCTTTTCCCAGCTGCATTTATCCCAGAGCATTCTGGAGGAGTGCACCTCCTCGTCTACCCTCAGAATGGCTCTGAATTTGCCCTGACGTAATATGCTCCCCTTCGGCCCAGGGCGGTGCCTTTGATGCATTCATTCGTGGTGGTCAGCACTTAACACTGGGAATCTAGCAGTGACTAGAGCTGCTCAGAATGTTTCAAACATTTTTCTCCCACGGCTTTGGTCTTCTCCCAGGGAAATTGCAGGGGGTTAGTTGTAGGCAATTTCTCCACTTACACTCGGGCATGATGGTAGGGCTCCATCCTCACTCCTTTTGCACACGCACACGAGGCCGTTAGGGGCATGTCTACACAGCCTGCGGCAGCTCTGAAGCCTGCACCCTTCCCCTGGCTTCAGAGCTTGAGCTCCAGCCCAAGCCACAACGTCTACACAGATATTTGTAAGTGCGGTAGCGCAAGTCGCACAAGCCCTAGTCTGTTGACCCAAGCTTGCTGCGTAAACATACCTCAGCCCCACCCAGGCCGCCTCACTAACGTTCCCCTAGAGTATCTTCAGTATGTAGAGACACCTAGTTTTAAGTCTGTCTCATCTGACTCTGCAGCTGAGGGCCTTAGCCACTGTTTGGATGAGATTGGGGACAGGGATGATTTAGAAGCCTTCAACTACCTGAAGCCTTGATAGCAGCCTTCAACTACCTGAAGGGGGGTTCCAAAGAGAATGGATCTAGACTGTTCTCAGTGGTGGCAGATGACAGAACAAGAAGCAACGGTCTCAAGTTGCAGTGGGGGCGGTCTAGGTTGGATATCAGGAAACGCTGTTTCACTAGGAGGGTGGTGAAGCACTGGAATGGGTTACCTAGGGAGGTGGTGGAATCTCCATCCTTAGAGGTCTTTAAGGCCTGGCTTGACAAAGCCCTGGCTGGGATGATTTAGTGGGTGTTGGTCCTGCTTTGAGCAGGGGGTTGGACTAGATGACCTCCTGAGGTCTCTTCTCACCCTAATCTTCTATGAATCTAGAAAGCCCTAAATAAGCTTGGGACCTGCCTGCTTTCCCAAGCGACCCCTCATGCCATTCTGCCACAGCTGTGCTCTAAGGAGCTGCAGTTCCCCTTGGTAAAAAAGGGTGGGAACAGCCAGCTCGGCACATCCTTTGAGAAACTAGCTGCTCTACTGAAATAGCGCCACTCTTTAGGGCACACCTACAAGACTCATCACCTCAGAGCACCCCATCACGGCAAGGCCTAGCATGGTGCCGCTCTGCCACCAAAGTGGGTCCCTACAGCCTGCTGTTCTCCACTCCAGCCAGTCCTCAACTGCTGGGCTTCCTCCTTTTAAACCCCAGACCCCGCACAGGTATTGCGCTGCAGCAGGACTCAATGAACAGAGCTGACCGGCTCCAGTCCTCTTGGCCCTTAAAGTAGCAGGCCGCCCTGTTACAGCACGCTACAAAGTTCTGGGGACCGTTCAGAGACTGGGTGGTTTTTTCTTTGCTGTTTACATGAGTGGCAGGTTCATTTACTCTAGTTGTGTTGTGGAGGGGACGGTTACCCTGCTGGGTGGTTACTGCTGTATTACATGACTGTTAGGGCCCCTAGAACTGGAGAGGGGTCTCTTTATTGGCCTTTAAATCAAAACAAATCCCCACATTCTTAAAATAAAATGATGGCCCAAAGAGATAAGAACTGAGCTACACAGCCTTCTGCTCAATGAGCCCCAGCCATGACACAGAGTCACCTTATCTAGTGCCCCATTGCCATAATATCTGAGCTCCCCCAAATTATTAGCATATTTATTCTCATGACACCCCTGTAATGCAAGGCAGGGCTAGTGCCCCCTTTTTACAGATGGGAAACTGAGGCACAGAGAGAGAGTAAGTGACTTACACAAATCACACAGGAGTCTGTGGCAGAGCAGGGAATTGAACCCAGATTTCCCCTGAGTCCTACTCTTGTGCTCTAACCAGCAGATCATCCTTTCTCTCTGGCCTTGCAACATACGTGACACAGAAGAGGTGCCGTATGGTATGGGTGGGATTTTGACACATGTCCAACCCTCTAGACATCTTTGAAAAAAAAATTTAAAAGCCACCACTCTGTGTGCAGACATCCCGCTTAAACACTGGGTCCAAAGACTGGGGCTCACACCTATCTCCAGTCAAGCCAGTTATTGTAGGGGAACTGGATGGCCCAGGCTATTAGTAATTGGGGTTCTGGTGCCTTTGACCTAATTGGTAGCCAGTCCAGGTCAGCAGTCAAGGAAAGGTCAACTCTGTGAAGGGAGCTCCCAGGGGAGGGGTGTCTGCATTGCAAAGCTATTGACTCCAAATACCTACCCCCCATGTCTGTGGAAACTGAACTTTCCTATCCAGAGCGGGATGAGGCAGTAGTGTTGTGTACTATGTGGATAAACAGATCTTTAGGCTTTTGGATGTAATGTAATGCAAATCAGTGTAATGCAAATCATGAGCAATAACGTTGCTAAGTGATTTAATATGCCGTGCGGTTGGTGCCAGGGAGGAAGTCATACGTTGCTTTCTGTCCAAATCAACTAATTTTTCGCTCCCAATTCATTCCTTATGTATCTCCATTTAAGTCAATGGAAGGAAGATGGCTTGATCTGTGCATACTGAATACTTTTCAAAATTAGATTCTGATCCTGGGTCTGGGACTGAACGGGATTTTGCTTGTTTTCCTTTGTTCTAAACGGAACTGAGGGTGGGGAGGAGAACAGTATTAAATGTATGTTGAGGGAGAGAAACCTTCCTAAGCAATGTTAAAAGGCCTCCTGGTATTTCTTTTTGGTCAGAGGATTTAGTTCTGATTGAGATGTGGCTTCAGATCAACTTGTTGAGCCTGGGTTCCTGTTTTTTTTTTTTTTTTTTTTGGCCAAGAGACTAAAACAAACAGACGTAGATTGAATTAATAGGCCTAATTCGTAACATGTGGAGTGAAATGCTGCTCCTGAGTGTAACCAAGCTGTGCAGGATGACTTGGGGCTCTTAGCAAGTCATGCCTAGCATCAGATACATAAAATATAGGCGGTCCCGTGGGGTCGGCAAAGCCAAACAAAAATGGCAGCATGCACCAGAGGATGATACCAAGAACAAGAAACACGTTGGTCTGTGATGTGGTAAACTCATTTCCCACTCAGATGATTGAAGACAGCTGATTCGCTCAATGCCCCTTAGTTTATTCTGCTGTAATCACTGTTTACTGCATGACTCCTGCCAGCTGACCACTGAATTAGCTTGCTGGCTCTGTGACAGTGTACCCCATAAGGCTTTAAGGGGGGGGTGTGTGCTTATAAATGTATGTATGACGTAACTGGAATATGTTTTGTGCTGCCTGTGCCATGTAATATATCTCCGTAAAGGTTATGGTCTACTATATTTATTCATCCTATCTGTACACATATATCATTTTCTACTTGAGGTTAAGAATATGGGCTGTATACTTGCTTGGTTTCTAAGTAAGCTTTGTGAGGCATTTGATCAGTTTCTTTAGGAAGGAATTTGCAAGGTTAAGTACCTGATCAGGAAGCACTTGGGGAACAATGCATCTTGGAATGCTCCAATCCACATAAGAAGTCTTTCTGGAGACATACAAGATACCATGTGGACAATGGCTTCGGCCTGTAAAGACTGAGTCATGCAGGGACATGTGACTTGCCCAGGTGACTCCAAAACTCCATCTTGGAGCTGGACTTTGCATAGGAGGGAAGAGGGGGATCTCCACCCACAAGAGAAAGTCTATTTAAACCTGTGGGAGACCCCTCCATTTTGTCTTCAGCTGGCTAAGGAAGGAGCCTCTCTACCCACCCAGGATATTTGAAGGGAACTGGAACAAAGGACAGTAACTACAGGGGGTGTGAGTGATTGCTGGACCCAGGCTAAAAGGAGATTAGCCTGTAAAAGGGAGCATTCTGGAACTGGTGAGGAACTTATCTGTATTTAGTTTGATTAGACATAGATTTGCGCATTTTATTTTATTTTACTTGGTGACTTACTTTGTTCTGTCTGTTACTACTTGGAACCACTTAAATCCTATTCTCTGCATTTAATAAAATCACTTTTTCCTTATTAATTAACTCAGAGTATGTGTTAATACCTGGGGGAGCAAACAACTGTGCATATCTCTCTATCAGTGTTATAGAGGGCGAACAATTTATGAGTTTACCCTATATAAGCTTTATACAGGGTAAAAAGGATTTATTTGGGTTTAGACCCCATTGGGAGTTGGGCATCTGAGTGCTAAAGACAAGCACACTTCTGTGAGCTGTTTTCAGGTAAACTTGCAGCTTTGGGGCAAGTGATTCAGACCCTGGGTCTGTGTTGGAGCAGACGGGAGTGTCTGGCTCAGCAAGACAGGGTGCTGGAGTCCTGAGCTGGCAGGGAAAACAGGAGCAGCGGTAGTCTTGGTACATCAGGTGGCAGCTCCCAAGGGGGTTTCTGTGATCCAACCCGTCACAGGCTCCATCACTGGATTGTTATACAGTCTATTTTTTTTAAAATTGTAACCACTTTTGCAGACAAAGCAACTGAAATTAAGTCTCCAGCTTTTCAGAAGGTAAAGAGTGAGGAGCAAATCGGTGACAATTCTTTCCGCTTAGTAAGGGTGATGTGTCTTTAAGGGAGGTGGAACTCTCTTGCTCCACTCAGTGGGAGGAGATAAGTCCTGGGCACCCCAGCTGGTGCAGAAGAGGCAGTTGCATGATATCTGTTGAGTGGGCAAGAGGTGCGAGTCATCGGAGGGCACTGGGTACATGCAGCCTCAAACTTTGAGCAGGTTTGAGGAAGCTCATGGCACAGTTGGGGCCTGCCTGCGTGAAGCGAGGCTGAAAATCCTGTACAGGATGGACTGGCGGGGAGGCTGGTGGACAGACCTTTCGGGGGGTCCACAAACATTCAATGGATCAGCATCAAATTTAGTCCCAATCCACTTACAATGCAGAGTGGATGGGATGCCCAATAAACCTACCGACAACATCTACAACAGAATCCCTGCCTGACACCTGCTTCTGTAGTTTTAGGCCAGGGGTCGGCAACCTTTCAGAAGTGGTGTGCCGAATCTTCATGTATTCACTCTAATTTAAGGTTTTGCGTGCCAGTCATACATTTTAACATTTTTAGAAGGTCCCTTTCTATAAGTCTATAATATATAACTAAACTATTGTTGTATGTAAAGTAAATAAGGTTTTTAAAACATTTAAGAAACTTCATTTAAAATTAAATTAAAATGCAGAGCCCCCCGGACCGGTGGCCAGGACCCGGGCAGTGTGAGTGCCACTGAAAATCAGCTCGTGTGCCGCCTTTGGCACGCCTGCCATAGGTTGCCTACCCCTGTTTTAGGCTGCTATTAATCCTTTCGAGCCAAAGAGTGAGTGTTTGTTCAACGGCAGATTGGAATGGCACAACCAGGGGTGGCTCCAGGCACCAGCGCTCCAAGCATGTGCCTGAGGCGGCAAGCCACAGGGGGCAGCCTGCCGGTCCCTGCAAGGGAGGCAGTCAGGCAGCCTTGGGTGGCATGCCTGCGGGAGGTCTGCCGGTCCCGCGGATTCAGCGGCAATTCGGTGGTGGGTACGTCGAAGCCGCGGGACCGGCGGACCTCCCGCAGGCATGCCGCCGAATCCATGGGACCGGGGACCTCCCGCAGGCATGCCGCTGAAGGCAGCCTGCCTGTCGTGCTTGGGGCAGCAAAAAAGCTAGAGCCGTCCCTGGGCACAGCAATTAGCAGACAGGACCTGCCTAGCTCGGACATAGCACTTGCATCCATAGCTCTTAAAGTGTTTTACAAAAGCAGTAGGCTTCATAAGCCCCCATTTTAAAAACTGAAGCATGGAAAAGTGATGGGACTGCCCAAGGTCACCCAGCAGGTTAGAGGAAGAACCAAGTACCAATCCAGCATACGACGCACTGAGCCACGCTACCTCCCATAGGCCAAAAGCGTGGAGGATGGACGATGATCAACAGGAAAATGCCTTTTACTCACAGGTGGCGAAATCCTGAAGTCCTTCCTGAGTCGAGACTCCCACTGATGTCCGAGGGAGCTTTGCAATGGCAGAGTTGATTGGATGATTTAGTTGGGAATTGGTCCTGCTTTGAGCAGGGGATTGGACTAGATGACCTCCTGAGGTCCCTTCCAACCCCGATATTCTATGATTCTATGAGTTGTGGCCATGGTGATTAGTTCTCAGCTTGAGCGTGTCAGAGCAGAGAACAGCGAGGCACTGGGAAGAAGAGAGAATTGCCCCCATCCCAAGAGAAGGCACGAATTAAGTGTCTCTTTCCTCACATGGAAATGCCCCAGTGTGTCCCAATAGCGTTCAGATATTGACAAGTTACCTTGCACCCAATTTGTTTTTCAGTAGAGCTGACCTCAAACTGCAAAACCAAGATCTGAAACAATTTCAAACTCCCAAAGCCCACAGTAGGTCAGATCTGGGAACCTGTCGCAAGTCCCTCTCCAATTTTTGTGTGTGACTGGGACACTTGAACAGTTTCCTTTGGCTGACTGCAGACTTTGCTAACCTTCATAGCCTTCTTGCCACAATGTGTGCTCTCCAGAGGCATCTCTGCCCAAGATTTGAGTCTAGCCAAGAGAGGCTCTCCATGCAGGAAAGTCTTTTTTTCACCCCAAGCCAGCTTTGACAGACACTGATAATGGCCCCGGACATGCGCCTGCAGGAAGTCTAGACCAGTGCCAGATAAGCAACAGATCTAGATCAAGAAAGGAAGGACCTAATGGCATGTTTTACATTACTAAGAGGTGGGTGGGGAATAGCTTTAAAAGCCTCTACGTGCTGCTGATCTGCAAAAGTGAGAGAGTGGGGGAGATACTGATCAGGTATGGGGTGATGCCCACTGGCCTTCCTAAAGAATCAGACTCCCTAGCCAAGAAGCTGATGTTAGAGCTGCCCAGTTATGCAACATGAAGATGGTCAGATTTGTCCAGCAATTCTAACCTGGAGCGTGGCCCTAAGCAGATTTGTGGCAAATATGCTTTCAGCTCCTCGCTGATAGTGTCGACTGTACCAGAGCTGTATGCTGGAAAGCGCTGGAGCTCCATGCTGAGGTCTCCATCCCAGACTTTGCCTTTATGAAAAAGGCTTAATCCTCAAAGAAGTGGCATCAGAAGGAGGAAGATTATACTCCTCTTCTGAGATCCATGTCAGCATCTCTAATGAAGGGTGGAAAATGAGTTGAGTAAATCAGGCAGCTGTTAAAGATTATAACCTTTAACTAAGTAAATCCTTTGGAAATTGCAGCCACGGGGTGATCAGGGAGCACTTTCCATCCGAGTACCACAAAAGACACTGCTTTTGGATTTGGCGTAATTCACATCAGGTGCAGCCAGGACACCAGCCGAGCCTGATGAAATCGTGGAGGGTAATTTAATTTAGCAGGATTATTTTTACATCTTTTTCTTGTAAATGAATTTAGCGCTGGTGAAAGGTGCCAGCTCAACTTCCCTGGAAACTGAAGGTCTCTCTGGTGAAGTGTTTTGGAGTCTTCTACATGATAAGAATATCATTATAACAATAACAGCTAGTGATTATATGGGCAATTCTATGCTACAGAGCTACAGCTCTTTCCTGTCCCTTGAAGTATGGATACTGACTAGTGATTGCAGAGATTAGCAAGAAGCATTTTCCTCACTCTTGGGACAGGATAACTAAAGTCCCCAGTTGCACTGTTTCCATGTGGGTGTCCAGTGTATTAAGACCCCTCAAATCTAAATTCTAATCCCAGCTCTGGCACAGATCTGCTATTTGATCTTGGGCAAATCCTTTGATCTCTCTCTGCCTTGGTTTATCTTTCTCTAAAGCGGAGGTAAAGCGTCTCCCTCCATGGGCTGTTGTAAGGATAAACTCCATTTATGACTGTGGGGTGCTCAGAACGGTGGCGATGAGTAACGTGGATTCGGCGGCATGCCTGCGGGAGGTACGCAGGTCCCACACCTTCGGCGTACCCACCGCCGAATTGCCACTGAAGCTGCAGGACTGGCGGACGTCCCGAAGGCAGCCTGACTGCCGCCCTCACGGCGACTGGCAGGCCGCCCCACGCGGCTTGCCGCCCCAGGTACGCTTTTGGTGCGCTGGTGCCTGGAGCCACCCCTGATAGCAGAAACATGTTATATCAACTTTAGGGACAATATCAGCATGTTCTGAGATGACTCCCTACATTCCTGACAACATGGGTTATCCAGAACCAATCCCTTCTGCTTTATAAACACAGGCACCAGAGGTACAGACAGGGCATCTGGACAGGAAACATGAGGAAAAGAGGGACTGAAGGCAACATGGAAGGAGAGAGAGAGAGAAGGAACCGAAGGCCTTGTCTTCACTGCTGAAAAGATGAATTGTTTTATGCCAGGGTAGCTAACAGGCATGAGGTATCTTGAGATAAAAAAAGCTCAGTTAAGACAAACTTGCTGAGGTCAGTCCCTGGAGGGGATACAGGGCTGGTTTCCTATAGGTAAAACTAGAGGGCTTGGTCTTCCCCTGTGGGTTTGACCTTGGGATAGCTCATGTGTGTTAGTTACCCTGTTGTAAAAAGATCACCCATTTTAGCAGTGAAGGCAAGGCCTAAGGTACTTATATGGCCCCTATTACCATAGGGTATGAACCCTCACACTCTTTAGTATCTTATCCTCCAACATCCCTGAATGCTATCATCTCCACTTTACAGATCAACTAAGACACCAAGGTTATATCTATACTACAAGCTAGGGGTGTGATTCCCCTGCTCGTGCACACATACTCATGTTGGCTGTCACGCTAGTGCAAGTGTACATGGCAGTGACGCTGTGGCACAGCTGAGTGGTGCCAACTCACCCGTTTCACATGGATTCGTACTCTGCACGGGCTCAGCCGTGCCTCTGCTGTCGCCACTAATGATTCTTTAGGCTGCACTGCTATTTAGATCTGGAGTCCAGGTTTGTCTTCTGATACCCAGGCCCTTCTCTTACACATCACACCACACTCATGAGCTAGGAAGCCGAGTCCCTGAAATTCAGGGAGCAACCGAGCCTGTGTTCATTCGGGAGGTCAGTCTGGCCTTAAAAATCTGTGGATGAATATGCTGGATACCACCTTGGAAATGCACTTGCCCCACTGCGACCCATTCATTGGGTCCATCCTCACCAAAATTCATTCAAATGGATGCACTGAAAACTGGTTCCAGGGCGCATGCAGCAGATCAGGGGCTGGTTAATGCCACTGGAGGTAGCCCCAATAATAATGATGGATTACAACGGGCTACTGTTATGGGCTCACAATCTCTTTGTCCATCTCCTCCTCCTCCCATTCCTTCTTTCTTTGCTCTTCCCTTTTCACTCTCTCTTGCTGTTGCAGATAACAGGACTAGCTGCCCATCTACCAGGGCACCTGACAAGTTGGCTTTCTATGCCATGCCCAAAAGAGAGGGCACAGGGAGCTCTTGAGCATTTGCCCCTCAAGCCCAGTAGCCCCAGGGCAGGGATCTCTCAGGGCAGTGGCTGAAACTTAATCTACAGCACGGAAAAGCCACCTGAAATGAGTTTGCTTCGGGACAAATAAATGAGCAACGATAGGAAGCAATTAACCCATACTCAGAAGTCTCCTGTAGGCCGAGGTGTCTGAAATGGGTGCACGCATGCTCTCTCGCTCTCTCTGGCTCTGATTAATGCTTCACTATGTCTTGCAGAGCTACCAGTAGTACCAACCCCAGCATTTAAAAAACAAAAACACACCAGGTATAAAAGAAATAAGTAAAATACCTCATGCCTTCTAAGGTAACAGGAAAAGCCAAACAAAAACCTAGACTCCCAGGCCTTTTACCAGGTCTTCAGCCTCACCAGTTGCTCTCCCTTTATTCCCAAGGCTTACAGCAGAGGATGGCACAGGGACCCAGCCCCACCCTCCAGCAATACACAGCTAGGGTCTGGTTCTTACAATCCCTTGCTGATTCCCTGGACTGCTTCCTACCTTTGCAGGGATCTGCCACAGAGCTGCAATCTCCAGTCACCTCTCCCTGGAGTTTCCATTCTCCATGCAGCTTTTCCTGGCTCATTCCTGGGGCACCGTCTCAGGGTAGTTTCTAGCCACTCTGGCAGCCACCCTCCTCGACCTCAGCTGAAACCTTTTTATCGCAGTTGGGTTCATCAGCTGCAGCTGAAGAAGTAACTGACCCATCCATTAACCCCTTCCTGGCTGTCACAGTGTGATGGGGTGTACAGATCCCACACTGTGGCATGTGCCAAGACGGTGGGCCTGATTTGCTGCTGCCCTGCAATCTGGGTCATTTACCCCGGCGCAGTCAGCTCCAAGTGGGTATAAAACACTCACCGGGTAGCATTGTGCACCCTGGCTATACAGTGGACAATGAGAGCAAATGCCAGGCCCAATGGGACTATTCCCATGAGTAAGTGGACCTTGGCATGGGAAAGAGGAGCAAAATTAGGCTCATCGTAATCTAACATTAGCCCCCCTCCCCACCGGACAATGCTCCTAGCCCTCGCCCAAAGAGGCATTGTCAGCTGCTGGTTTTCGGATGCTTTCCCGGCTTGACTTGCCGATCGTTCTGAGGTTCACCAGCTCATATGATTATCTTCCCTACAGCAAACACATCATGGCTTTTGCAGGGCAGTAAAGTTTGCAGGTGCCCCAGCTTCTGGGCGGGAGCTGCCCAGGGGTTGGGGAAAATGCAAGGCACCTTTTGTAGAGCACAGAACAAGGAGGAGGTGGAAATGGTGAGAAGAAGCCATCTCCAGTTCCTGCTGCCTTCCCCCCGTGCAAAGGGAGCTGGGGCAATTTGAAAGACACTCTGTTCATGGCTACAGAATACAGCTGAGGCCTTTAGAGCGGTCATCCGGCTAAATGTGTGTTGCTGTATAGACTCACATGCACAGGGGGGTTTGTGGGAGCAACACAAGTCCGGGCCCTTAAGAAACCACAGCAAGTGTTTGCTCCCAGGAGAGCAGATTTTCCTACCCGGGCCCCATCTCTGAGCCCACTCAGCTCTGATGAGTCACACGTTTTGGATTCCCCAGCAAAGTCCCCCATTGGTGGTTGGCATTACCTGGGCTAAGCCATCAGCTCAGGGTGCCAGGGAGCATTCATTGTGATCCAGAGAGGAGGAGGAGGAGGAGGAGGAAACTAGTTAGGTATTATCCCTCTGACCCAATGGCATTTGCCTTTGCAGATGTGATTGCTGCTGACTAAAGAAACAATGACCGTGGATGAGTTGAGGCCAGCAGTCTGTTCTCCATGCTGCCAAACGCTGACAGAATGGAACCTGGAAGGGAGACAGCTCTGATTGGAAGATCAAACTCTCCACGATGGCCACGTCTCCCATTCAGCAACAGCTGACCTACAAAACCGCTTTCCTTCGTCCTCTCTGGCTCGGTGCATAGATACAGTTCTTAACGGAGATGGGAGCTAGTTCCACTTCCATGCACTCTGGGTGTGGACAAACGCTGGGAGAGAGGGCAGAAAGGCGGGGCTGGCGCTTCCATTTAGGTGACCTAGGCGGTCGCCTAGGGCAACAGAAATTTGGGGGGGCGGCATTTCGGCGGCGGGGGGTCCTTCCGTGCTCCGGGTCTTCGGCGGCAATTCTGCGGCGGGTCCTTCACTCGCTCTGGGACCCGCCGCCGAAGTGCTCCGAAGACCGGGAGCGCGGAAGGACCCCCCGCCTAGGGCGGCAAAAACCCTGGCGCCGCTCCTGCAGAAAGGTGTGGTCTAGAACCAGAGAGGACTCGCGGAAAGCAGAGGGCTAGGGATCAGGGTCTGTCGCTGGATGTGCCGCTGATGCATTGTGCGAGCCATGGGACGTTTCTGGGGTCAGCATTTGCGAAGTGGGGTGCCAACAGTTAGGTGTCTAGGACGAGGTTTTCAAAAGTGACTAGCATGGGCGATGGATGATGGAGGCTGGAGGAGGCTAAACCTCCCCAAACGTCTGCTAATGCTTCCTGCCCCAGCCCTGAGGCCGGGCCTCAGTGGGGGTCAGAGCTCCTGGCTGGGGTTCGGGGCTCCGCCGCACTGCTCTGGGTGCTGGCAGGCTGTCCCAGGCTCGGGGTTGCTCTGGGCACTGGCTGGGGTTTGGGGCTGTGACAGCGGGATGGCTGGTGAGAGCATGGGATGGGGGGCATAGTGGGGGCCGGGCCTCAGGAGGAAGGGGTGTAGTGGGGCGGGGCCTTGGGTAGAAGAAGCAGGACAGGGGTAGGGTGACCAGATGTCCCGTTTTTAAAGGGACAGTCCCGTTTTTGGGGACTTTTTCTTATATAGGCGCCTATTACCCCCTACCCCCTGTCCTGTTTTTTCACAGTTGCTATCTGGTCACCCTAGACCGGGGTAGCCTCTCTGAATGGGGGAGTGCACGTGCTGCCCATGGTGACTAGTGATTTTGGGAGCCCAACTTGGGACACCTTAAAGGGGCCTGGTTTCCAGGGGGCAGGGGGGTGCTCAGGACTTTCTGAAAACCAGGCCTCTGTAAGGTATCTCAAGTTGGGCTCCCAAGAAATGGGAGAAACCAAATTTAGTCACTTCTGAAAATCTTGGCTGCAGTACATAGTGCACCCTGCTGGGCCGGCTGAGCACTTAAGGGCGCTGCTCCCCCACCTACACAGCTCAGCCGGGGAAAAGATGTCACGTCGGTTGTGTTTTTCTAAAATTCAAAACACCCTTGAAATAAACGTTTTTAAACTGCTTAAATGACAGGAGAAGACCTTTGTGAATGTGAACTGAGTTTGCAAAGCAAACAAAATTGTTCCAGAGGTTTGATCTAGTGTTGGGGGAAGGCTGAGATGCTCTATGCAGAAACTCTAAACACACAGCGGGAAAGACACAGGCTGAGGAGATGCTTATGACTTATCTAAGCTGCTGTATCCAGTTAATGATGGAATAGCAGCTGTGCTGCGGAATATGCCAGGGGATAATGATGGAGTGGGATTTAATGATTGCAAACGATACAATGAAGATCAACAGTTCTGACCCGAGCTAGAAGAGACAATAGGCAGCCATAGGATCAGAGCTGAAACCCCTTGTTTTGCCCAAGGACTATCTCCAGAAAAGTATCTGATGGGCATCAATGTGTCAGACCCGTCGGAGCAAAGACTGCTGTTCACCCTTCTGCCGAGTGACGGCAGAGCTGTGACCTCATTGCCACTGCAGGAAGGCAGGGGATGTGCAACGGACACCCCTTTGCAATGGAGAAAGTGGCTGGGGGAGAAGTCCGAGCTGCTGCAACAGACTTTCATTCGCAGCGTTGAGGTCAGATCCTTCTCATGCCGCCAAGGCATTTGCAGGCCTCTGCTATGTAAGCCTGTGGGGGTATATTCATAGCTCTTAGCTCCATCAGTAGAATCCAGGGGTCCCAACTCTCATTCTGGTGCCCTATCAGACCACACTGGCCCCTTCTCCCACTTGCTCGATAGACATGCCCCCAGCATTTGTAACCGGACAAGTTTCTGACGGCAGAAAGCCGGTAATATAAAGAAACTTGCTTCTGATTCACACTCTCTCATTTTCCTTTTCCCTGCTACCGAATATTCAACCTACACCCCACAATCTCCTCTGTTTCAATGGGATGCCGAGAGCTTGATGGTGCAGTGACGGCCCAGGCAGGCAAGGGTTAAGTATTTCATCAGCCTTCCCCCCCCCTTGATCGTGTCTCTGAAGAAACAAACAGAGAAGAATCCCCCCTCCCCCACAGACTCTTTTTCTTGGCTCAGTCCAGAGAACACACAAATAATAATAAGTTGTACTTTGCTTTTTTTCGGTGCCATGTTTCAGCAGCCTCGGGGATTTAATAAATTAAATGACAAAATGAACAAGTAAAGCAATAAACCCAAATAAACAAATAACTGATAAATCCGGAGCGGAAAGGAGATAAAACCCGACTGCAATCCCCCTCATGGCGTGAGGCACAAAGGCTGAAAATGACTGTAAACCAAACAGCATGATGGGAGAGACAAACAAAGGGGCTTCAGGGCTTCCTTGATGGATGCCAGAAATGTGCTACAATGGATAGCTAGGGAGGGAGAAATACAAACACTCACGCTGTCTGTGGAACGGACCTTGAATCCCACCCCTGGGGCCTGATTCTTCTTTCACACTGGTGTAAAGATGGAGTAGCTCCACTACAGTTCCCCTGGTAGGGGACATGTCTTGCTTCAGGAGACACACTCCCTCATCGATGTACAACTCGTCTGACATCCTTTCACGGCGGAGGTTCATGCGTTTATCCAGTGCTTCCGGGCCAGTGTCAATTTTTGGCCAACAACGGTAAAGCAGGGCTGACAGCTACGTCTTCGCAGAGTGGCAGCAACTCTGGGCTAGAGAGGCATGCTGACGAATTTCAAAAATGCTAACTTGTATCCACCCTGGGATGCAGACCCTGGACTAGGCTTAACAGGCTGCTGACTGGGAGTATGTTGGGGTCACCTTGAAGTAAAACCCAGGCTGGTGAGAGCCAGAATGTAACCCAAGTGTGGCCAGCAGGCTGCAGTTACACACAGACACTCAGGATGTGGCTTGCATGCTGGGAAAATGTTTGTGAGCAGCTGAGGTGGGAGCTACTTCAGCAAGGCGTTGTAGGGCACCCGAGGTTGCAGGGCAGGGGGAACGCAACAGCTCATTAGTCTGGATTGTACCCTGGTATTTCACACCCTCCACACCCTTGTGAGGAAGGGAGACATTATTAACCACATTCTGCAGAGGGGGAGCCGGAGGCACAGAGAGAGGGACTAGCCCAGAAGCATGGGCAGAACCAGTTTTCCTGAGCCCAGGCTACTGCTCCAGCAACATGACCCTCCTTCCTCCCAGTGGTCTTTACACATGTGAGTGGGCCCATGGAAGTCAATGAGCCTGAGCATGATGTGAAGGAAGGCTGCAGGAGTGAGCTATCTGTCCCTGGCTGATTTACAGAGGGTATTATTCATCTTTCCTTTGAGCAAGTGAGATACATTCTGGTGACCTGGGACATGTAATCACAAATGCATCAATGTTTACCAACGGGGGGACGGATGTCGCCAGGTGCGAACATCTCTTCTCCCCACTGTACATGTTTGTGTGGCAGAGATAATACGACCCAGCCAATGAGCGTGTTTCCCCTCCCTGTAATTTGAAGCAAAATGACATTGGTATCAGCATGTGCGTATGACATGCTGCAAACCCTCATTATGAATTTGGCTTTCGCAGCTGCTGACATTTCTTTGTTATTTTCTGTTGCTCCGTGCCTATTTGCCATGCACCTTCCACCCTTCTCTCGGGGCGGGGGGGGGGGGGGGGATATTCCTTTTTGCTGCTAATTGATGGTCACTCATCCATGAGTCATCCTTTACTTCTCTTGCATTCTGCATTGTTTTATTCCAGGCATCTGCTGAAGCAACAGCCAGCATACAGTTCTCGTCACAAGCTAGCCTGGCTTGAATGCAGGCATTTCCTATCACAGTCAGCATCAGAACTAAGTCGAATCACATTCCAGTAAGGCTGCCCTCGGTGATGCTGTAGGACTGTCCTCTGCTGATCGATAGAGAGACAACAGGATATCAGATTCAAAGCTCAACAGGTAAGTGGGGGTGTTTCAACTGACTTCAAAGGACTTTGGATCAGGGTCTGAGAGAGACAACGGAAGAACAGCTGTAGTGGGTCAGACTAATGTCCCATCTAGCCCAGGATCCTGTCTTCTCATAGTAACCAGTGCTTCAGAGGCAATGAACAGAATAGGGCAACTATTGAGTGATCCATCCTGTGTCGTCCACTCCCAGTTACAGGCAGTTGGAGGTTTAGGGACACCTGGACATGAGCTTGTATCTCTAACCATCTTGGCTAATAGATATTGATGGACCTGTCCTCCATGAACTTATCTAGTTCTTTTTTGAACTTAGTTATACTTTTGGTCTTCACAACATCCCCTGGCAATGAGTTCCACAGGTTGAGTCTGTGTTGTGTGAAGAAGTATATCTTTATGGTTGTTTTAAACCTACTACCTATTAATTTAATAAGGTGACCCCTGGTGGGTCTTTATTTTAGGTGCTTTTCATTGTAGATTCTTTGGGCTCGTACACACTACCACTTATGTCAGTATAACTTATGGCACTCAGGGTTGTGAATAAGCCATCCCCCTCAGAAGTTACACTGACCTAAGCGCCGATGTGGACAGCGCTATGTTGGAAGGAGAGCTCTCTCCCGTCAGCAAAGAGCGTCTTCACTAGACGTGTTACATCGGTGCAGCTGCGCTGCTGTCGCGCTTCTAGTGTAGACTAGCCCTAATATACTAAAGTCAGAAGTCAGCAAAGTACTAAAATGAGTGCCTAATTTAAATCGCACGAGGAATCCCACTGTTTTGCTGGATCAGGGCCTACTACACAGTATGCAAAAACTGGTAGAGAACATGTGCTATATCTCTCCTCGTTATTTTATTCCTTCAGGACTTCCCCTGTTCCTCTATTCTCCTCCTCACTTCAACCCTAAAGGCTGACCCTCAGAATATATATATACTCATATTATAAATGCACAATAGGAAAAATAAACCTTCAACAAAGAAAAGAAACCCCCGGCAACACTCATTGAGATGTGTGTCCTGCTGTCTAAGCAACCACATCATCCCATTATTGTAATGTCTGTGCACTCCCTTATTTTGTTTTTCTCATATCCCCTTGATGTGCCATGTCTCATGTAGACTGTAAGCTCCTTGGGGCAAGGACTGGGTCTTTTATATACTCTGTAAAGTGGTCTGGGCTGCTCAAAAATATTCCATTGAAATCAGGCTTTCTGGCCAGACTACATCTTCCATAATGCACCATGGCCAGGTACTATTATGTGAAGAACCTCCACTCACCAAGAAGGGATAAAACGGTGCATCATGGGAGATATAGGCTAGCGAGAGAGTCTGGCCCACACAGGAGAATGGGAGTATCTGAACTACAACTCCCATGAGGCACCATGCTGCCATTTTGAATAGAAACATTTTAGTTTTCAGTGAAAATATTTCTCCCGAAAGTCAAAAACTTCCACAGAAAAATCCCTTCTTTTCTGATCAGCTATCTAGCACAATTTAGGTGTGAAACCACTACTGATCATTATTCCTAATCTTTACCTGGATAATTCTAAACACCCTTTGATCAGGCCCTAAAGTTCAGATTTTTAAAGGTAATTTAGGTGTTGCCCCATTCAGTGTTTCAATGCCTAACGGACTTAGGAGACTAAGACTAAGGCACTTCTGAAGATAAGCTTTAGGGTCCCTCTCCACGGCAGTGATGGGTTCTGAGTGCCGCTTGAGAAAACATACCTGAGCTAGCTTTAATTGCCCAGACCCCTGGGTGATTAGTTGCAGGGCTAGCCAGCTCTGAAACACATGGCCGCAGCTTCACTGCTCTGTTACCCGAGCTGGCTAGATGAAAGCTAGTTTGGGGATGTCTACTCACACTGCAGTGTAGACGTACTCTTAGGCTCCTGATCCAGTTAGGTGTTGCAACGCTGAGCGAAGCAATGCCCCAATACCTTTACAAATCTGGGCCTAAGTGCTTTGCTGAATAGGGATGGGCTTAAACGTGCGTTTAAAGTTAAGCAGGCCTTAAGGTTGCTTAGCTGAACTGGCACCAAAGTGCCAAGGGCTCCAGAGACCACAGCCTGAGAATCTCTGGTCCACCATGCCATTATGTCAGTATGAGATATGCCTACATGGCCCTATCTTTATGGGCTATGTACTTGGAACTGTTAACACTGTGAATTCAAGAATCCTGCCTAATGATTCTCCTGTGAGAACAGCAATGCCCATGCGTTGCTCCCACACATACACCCAACTCTCCCCCCCCCCATTGTCGTTTGCTTTTTCAAATTGTACTTTAATCTTTAAGCAGATCTCTGTTCGCAAAATGACAACATCTGCATAGTGCGTATAAACCAATTAGCCCAGAGTGTTTGTATAGGCTTTGCGATCTAGGCTTCCATGTTTACTCACATTGGGCTTGTTTAAAGCCGATTTGACAGTAAAATGAATGAGTGCATTTTTGTTATGACTCAGGCAAATTTGACATTTCCCCAGGGCCCTGCCCTGCTGCTTTGCAGGGGCAGGGTGCCTGATCCAAAGCTCAGGGGAGTCTTTCCATTGGGTTTGGATCAGGCCTTTCGTCTGGGTCAGACAATTTTCAGGGGACTAAATAAAGGGGAATAACAAGAAGAGGTCAGGTGGGCAGAGTAGGTTCATTATCACTATAGTTTCACATGCAGAGACGAGTGTCAGAGTCTCAACTGGTGTAAATGGGTGGAGCTCCCCATTCATTTCATTGCCCATTTACACCAGTTGAAGATGGGCCACTGCTGTCAGGAATGAATTAGGCTCCTGATTGCTCTTCCTCATTCTGCCACTGGCCCACAAAGTGGCCTTGGCCAAGTCACTTTGCCTCAGCTACCTCCATCTGCAAAATGAGGCTAAGAATGGATTCCCTCTTCACCAGGGTGCTGTGTGGCTTCATTCACATTTGTAATGTGCTTTGAGATCCTGGGATGAGTATGAATTATTCCTACTCAGGCTGCGGGTTAGGCTTGGTGGAGGAGATAGGGGAGGGGATTCTAGCTGGTGATAGCAACCCCCTTTTAAGGAATTAGAAAAAGGTTTGTGGAGTGAGTTTTCAGTCACACTATTGTCAACCAGGTTGGGAAACTTGTCTGGAACTTAATGCTCATCCTGGCCAACCAGACTTTTTTTTAGGTACATTGGGCCTGCTTCTCTATTGCCCTGCGCTTTGTGCTGTCATTTACCCCAGCGCAAGCTAGGTGCAAACCACAACCACCTCAGAACGGCAGTGTTTTACACCTGCCTTACTCGGGAGGACATGACAATGCAGGGAGCAAAGTCGGGCGAATCAAGCTTGTTAATCTCTGGGCTCGCCTTTCGCTTAGAATCAAGCCGCTCCTGTAGGTGAGGCTGGTGAGTCGCAGTATTGTAATAGGGAGAAAGGGAACAGCTGCTTGTGACGTTTTGGGGATCCCCCAGAGCAGTAAGCGTTCTGTCACCACCTGCCATGTCAATTTGGGTGCCCTAATGCTGTGCGGTTACGGCTCTGACACCAGTAGCCAGCCTACAAGCATAAAGGCCTTACCCTGGCTCCCACCTGCCTTGTTACTCCTTGCAAGGTGACCCCAATAGCTGTTCTGGTTCTGAGTCTCTCCAAGTCCGTCCACAAAGCTCTTAACTTCCAGACACTCGGACTTTTTCATTCTGGTTCATCCCCCCACGCAGGAGTGAAACCTGCCCCCAGTCATCAGTCCACTTGGGGCTGCACCCTCCACCCCCTTGGTACTCCCGAGACCTGCATAGGGTCTGAATAAACAAAACGTTTATTAAATAGAAAAATCACAGATTCAAAGATGAAATGGTAAGGAAAAGCAAACCCACTGCAGTCACAGAAAATAAACACAGAGACGCAACCACAGGTTTCACACTTCTATATTAGCTAAATTCCCTTTTCTAATGCAAGTTACAACTTCCCAACATGTGCTCAGTCCTAGAGGTGATCCAGTGTCTGACAGACAGCACCCCACTTAGATGCTGACCCTTCGTTTCTAGACAGCCTTCACTTCAAACCCCTTCCCTTTCAAGAGGGTTTGTAATTTTTTCTCTCTCTCTCCAACTATGCTAATTCATGGTGACACAGAGCCGGGGAAACTCTCTCCTTCCTTAGTGTTCCAAGACTGGGCTGTTTCTTTTCAGTTTTCAGTGGCTTTCCATTCATTTTAATGGTCCGCCATTGTCTTTCCTGGGGGTTGTACAGTACTTGGAATTAGTTCCACTTGTTTCCCCACACTGCTGGGAGGTGATGGTGCCATTTGGTGTACAATGTTCTACACACACACATGACTACACGTGTAACCATAACCTGTACGCAGGTAGAGTGACCAGATGTCCCGATTGTATAGGGACAGTCTCGATATTTGGGGCTTTTTCCTATATAGGCTCCTATTACCCGTTTCCCCTGTCCCGATTTTTCACACTTGCTATCTGGACACCCTATACGCAGCTCTCCTAGGGACCATCAAGTTCAGAACATTACACCCTTTCATAAAAGAGACCTTACTTGACATATATTGATACACAATAACAGTGTATACAACCAGTTGATTCAATTACTTATTCTTTGGGGTTCACCCACTGTTCCCCCCTTGGGGTGTCTGGACTCTGGTGGTCACACTGCTTCTCCTGGGCTGAGATTTTGTTTCCATAGATAGTGGCCTGGTAGTTCCTTACACTGAAGCCTCTTCCAGGCAGCAGCGCTCAGCATTTCTCCAAACCAACAGAAATGCTTTTCTCCTGCTGCTTCTTTTCGTAGGCTCTTTTGCCCTCCTCAACCCTCTTAGACCCTGTACACTATTACTCTGGGTCACTTTGTGGTTGGGAGACCTCCAGAAGGCATCTCCTCCAAGGTCAGTGTAATGATGTGGGTCATTCAGGTTTCCTCCTGCACTTTCACTTGCATCTTTCCTGCCTGAGTTGGAAAGCCCTCAAGACTCTCAAAGTGAACTGTGGGAGCTGGAAGGCAGGGACTGGGTTTCTACTGTGCAGTGCTGGACGGTACCTGGGTTTTCTTCTATCAGAACCAGACAGGAAGTTTTGGGAAGGGTGCATGGTGAGAAGATGTTCCCATTCAAGCAGATTAGTAGGGCTTGCCTTTGCCCTGTATAGGGTTGTTTCAGAAGCACTGTGGCCATTTGGAGGCATCTCCATAAGGGATGGGTGAATCTGATGGGGTAACACTGGAACCCAAAGCCAAGCTCAATCCCCCTTCGTTTCTGCTTCTTCAGTTGCAGATTTCCTCCAGAAATAGAAATTCCAAAAATAGTCTGAGAAAGAAGCTCTTTGGGAGCTAGAAGGGCTGGGAATTCTACAAGAGAACCAGAGAGCTCTCAGGAGGTTTCCAGACAAATTCACAGCTCCCAGAGAGCCGGGTTACTTGGAAAATTCAAACCAAGGTTGTGCATTGATCTGAAAATCTGGATACTCACCCGGCTCTGATCTTGTTAGAGCTTTGCAACTAAGCCCCTTCCCCAGATCTGTGTCCTTAAATCTTCCCCTTGTAATTCTAGCAAGGGACAGGAGGAAGTTGGGCAATAACAGACCAAGTCTCCTGATAATGCTGCTGTCAACCAACACAGGCGGGCCAAATAAACAGCACCAGGCAGAGAGAGCTGCTTTCACTCAAGACGCCAGCTGTTTCCAAAGCAGAGAAGCGGCTGAGCTGTTTAGTTCTTAAACAGACCCTGCTGCATTTATATGAGTTTTTCAAGATGTCATAGGTTACCCCATCAAGGTTTCCTTCCCCTTCAATAGCAACTTTCTCCAACCACTACTTCTGGATGCCCTACTTCCTTAGGAGACATTGCAGTCCTCTGCTGGTCAACATGGAAGCGACTGATGGGAGAATCACTGGGCTGCAGCCTCCTTGAGTGAGGCAGATAGGAGGAGGCAGTAATAACTCAGACTAGCAGGAAGAGGAAGATGGTGGCAATTAAGGTCTTGTTGGTTCTGGTCATCAGGGTAGGAGGCCTGGCCGATGATGGTGGTGGGATGGGGTGTGGGAGAGGTGGGAGGTATTGTAACAAAAGTGACGTTAATTTGGGGATTGATGGAAGGAGTTTGGCTAAATGGTTAGAGAAAGGCTCTAGAGCCCCCGTGTTTGATGAAGTCAATGCAAATCCCCAGACTGACTTTGGATCAGATCCTAGGAGTCGGGACTCCTGAGTTCCATTCCTAGCTCTTCCATGCATTTGCTGCGTGAGCTTATCTTCTCCGTGGTTCACTTCACCCCCTGTGTAATTGGTATAATCACATCACTCTAGCTGCCTACACAGAAGAGAGAAACATGACAGCTGGTCAATATTTTCTGACCATCAGTGTTTTGATTAAAAACAAATGGGGGATGAATTTTTTCATGACGATTTTTGTGAAAAACTCATTCCATTTTCCGACCAGCTCTAAGAAACGTATATTTTTCTCTTTCAGTTCTACTAATCCTAGTTGTTACTTGGGTGGCTGTCATCATGATTCCCATTGTGCTTGTATAGGAACAGAGACACAAAGAAGTCGAGTGGTCATTCTGAGGCCACACCCTGAATCGACGGCAGAGCCTGCTAGGATGGAACCCAGGAGTTGCTTGAACCGGGGAATCACATTGCATCCTTCAGTTAAATGGAGCCAGTGTTTTGCCAAAATTGGGCCTATTTTCATTGCAATTTATTTGTATTTCTTAAAGTTAAATCCCTCACCCAAGCTGTTCTCTGATATGCCTGGGCTGGAGGGACGGGGCTGGCTCAACAGCAGTGTCTCCCCGCATTCCCTGGATGCTAATGCAGTTCAAAAATGCCAAATCTCAAAGCTCCAGTGATTCCCGAGGGCAGCTGGGGAGCCAGGCACAAGATCAAGTGTGGCCACATAAATGCAAAAGGGAAAACCACTCAAAGGGCACCTTTCAAGTGGAACTGAGCTGTCAGTTGCCTGCGACTGGCATAGTAACACCTGCAGGCCTGTAAGGCACCACACAAGCCATTCCAACCACTCATTTCCAAGAGACGTGACCTGAATGAGTAAGACAAAAATCAAAGGGCTCCTCAGCCTGTAGAACAGGGCCCTGTGCTCGGATGCAATCCCAATGCCCAACTCATGGCCTGCTACTGATTTCAGCAGCGCTTCCATGCCAGTAAACATATCCCTGCCATGTGGGCATTGCTTCTTGATACTGACACAGGTTTGCCTCTCCCTCTCTCTCTCTGTCGATCTTTGTTCCCAACCATTGGTTCCTGAGCTGTGAGATAACAGAGGCTTTGTACATCTCTTCAATGTAACAGTTTTAACAGGTTAGTGGATCTATCTATCCATGCATCAATCCCCATACACATTTATCTATCTATGCCCACACACCCTCATTTACCTACCTACCTAGGATTTTACAAGGCTGCCATAGTATCTAAGCACTCATGAGAGAGATACAAGTACAGAGCAGAGAAAGTTTGATATTACATTAGAAATGTTTGCTTTGCTGCCATCCAAACTCAAACACAGCGTTTCAACCAAATATAATGTATTTCCTGATGAGCCCAAGAGACAGTGAAGTAACAGCATCTTCCAAACAACACTTCATCAAATGCTTTAGAGAATTAACAATACTGGTGGTAATTTCCAAAGGCACACGAGGCATTTAAGGCAACCAGTTCCCTGTGAATTTCACTGAGATCTGGACACCTCGTTCCCATAAGCTCTTTTAAAAACCCAAGCCAAGGTTGATTTTCAGACGTGCTGGGCAAGCGCAGCTCCTGACGTAGTAGAGATCTGAGGGTAACTAGTACCTCTGATAACCAGGGCCACGTGTTAGTTAGGGCACAAGTTCTCAGCCAAGGGCATGACCCCCTGGAGAGTCACAAACTTGCTTCAGAGAGTCACAGCCGCCTTTCCTTTCTTTATGGCTAAATGAGAGAGGGTCCCAAAACATTTTCCGGAAAAGATTGAGAACCGCGGTGCTAGGGAATCAGTGTAGGGAATCTGGTAATTATAACCCAGTCATCCGGCAGAACCTCTCACAAGAGATTTTAAAATCCCAACTGAGCTGCAAAGTTTGGATTCTGGTTCCAGACCCCGCCAAAGTTCAGAGGAGTCAGACCTGGGGCTTTGGTTCCACCCTTTGCCTAGATGGGACCAAGCTGCCACTGGGATCCGGATCCTGATTTCCCTGAAACTCTGAATCTGGGGTTTTGTTTCTGGTCCTGCTCTGTTTATTCCACAATTCTGTGACTATACGTTTCTGCTGCATCCCCTCAGTGTTTGGAAAGGGGGCACCAACCCTACTCCCTCCCGACCCTCTTCTAACAAAGTATCTGAGTGTGGTGTCTATGATCCCCCCTTCTTCTCTCTCACACCGGTGTAAATCAGAAGCAATTCCACAGCAGTCAGGGGAGTTACACTGCGGTAAAGCCCCTTTGCTCTGTGGAGCGAAGGAAAAGGAACACGTGCCTCACACACAGACCTCTTCTGCTCTGGTTGCTGCTGACAGTCGTTGGAGGGGTCTCTGGGGAATAGGATGGCCCAATGGGTAAAGGCGACCCTAGCACTGAGAGACGAGACGAGTTTTCTTTCCTGTCTCCTTCCCAGAGGGAAGGCCTTATTCGTCATTCCCCGGCAGTTCCTTTGTGCCTGCTAAGGACGTAAGCTGCCCTGGAGAACACCCTCTGCCCCAGGTGCAGAGAGCCCCTGCTCCTGGCAGGCTGCTGGTGGAGCGAGGGGAGGGCAGGAAGTAGGAAGGCATGGATCAGATGTGGATCAGGTGCAGAAGGATGCACATTAGGGGCGACCTGCACTCCGGTGATTCATCACCCCTGCAGTGGTCAATAGGGGTCTCATTTAGGGTGACCCTCAGACTGCTCTAACCTGCATCAAGGGTTGCACTAGCCCTTGGCAGCCCCTAAATCAGTGAGTTGCAAGCTGCCTCCCATCTGTCCCTGCACTGGTGCCTCCCCCCAACCGTGAGAGCCGAGTTTGCTCTTGAACACTTAATGACTTGTGTTTACAAGAGCTAAAAATATTAACTTGGGGGGAAAAAAGGTTAGTTTGCTTCATTATCGCTCGGGGGCTTCATTGGCCTGTTTTGGAAAGAAGCTCGGATAAAAATAAAATGGTATAAAAAATCCCAGTGTGATCACAGCTTCTTCCAGAGAGTGGGAAGCTGGAAATAAAGATGGCTGGGACCCTGGGACCATGCTGCAGAGGGCCAGTCCCAGCAGGAGGCTGCCTGGCGCTTCACAGAGCATGTTAAAGGCATGGTCCTCACCCCAATGAGTGTAAAGATATGTTCCTTCAAGGCCTCCGTACTGGAGTTTGAGAACTCCAGCAAAGCTGGAGCACTGCACAAGCTTTCAGGCCTTTTCTAGAGTAGAGGACTCAGTCACTTGCAACCGAGCCAGTTGTCTTGCACCCTGTGAAGCACACGCAGGTCAATGCATCAACACAAGCCATGCTCGCAGTTTTGCCTCTGCTATGCCGATCCACCTGCAATGCACTCTGGGTCCCAGCACACCTCCCAGAAGCAGTGCATTGTGGGAGATTTATGAAAGACATTGCGAGATTCCAAGTGACTGAGGAATTGCAGGAGAAGGGGTCAAACTCCCACAGTTCCCTGTGACGCGCCTGTAGTCCCTGGGGACTGTGTCGCAACGCATCTGGTGCTGGTACCATTTCCAAGCTGTTTAGCAACATGGAAGCTGGGAGCAATGCTCAGCCTGAGTTCCCTGGTTTATGCTTAAACTTTTGAGGAGACACTGGAGCTCTGCTAGCAAATAAGCACCAAACCTGGTACCTGCCTATGTGCCTGGGTACTGCACAGATAGAACTTGCAGTCTAATTCAGATTGACACGTGCGATGCAGGTGGTAATTAGTCAAGCAGAAGGTGGAGTTGGGAAAGGAGACTGGTGTAAGAAGCCTCCTGAAAGAAGAAGGCTCTAAGGAGGGTTTTGAAGTTAGGGAGGGAGGGATGTGATGGAGAAGAGGCGAGAAAGGAATTCAAGCAGAGCGGGTGGTGGAAAGGGGAGGCGTGAGGACTGGGTGGGCACCGAATGGGCACGATGGAGGAGACGACACTGCCCGAGTCCTTCTCAGCCTTTTGGAGGAAAGGTTTGGAGAAAGCTAAATAATAAGTAAAAATATCACAGGTAGGGGAAATGCTGCTGGGGTGAGGGAGGGGTTTCTTGGCTGTTCTAGCCTGGGGTTGGATTCAGAGTCCTTCAGGCCATAGGCATGGTTCTGCTGAACTCATTGGGCTTTTCTCTGTGGCGGACTATGAGTCCATTGATCTTCACTGCTGGTCAACAGGAATTGCCTCAGCCACTGCTGGGGTGGAACATGGCTGCAGACTCACAACAGCTCTATGCAACGTTGCACGCAGCATGGGCAGTGAAGAGTAACTTCCCCAGCTGAAGCTCCAGGGGCAGTTGTAGGGTCCAGAGAGCTGAGTGCACCCTCCTGACCCCGTAACCTCCATCCATTTCCATGCCACTTCCATTCCAGTGCAGCCTCTCCTTTTCCTGCTGCCTGGATTCTAGGAACTAAGGGGAGGAGATGCCTATGACATCCAGAAGGAGACACTCTCGTTGACAAAGAAGATAACATTTCATTGTTCCAAGCACATGATCGGGGAGCTACCATGTAGCATGAACGTGTTGGGTACGGCGGTGCACAACTCCCACCGAAAGGGAGATCATTTTGCTGTGTCATTTATTCAGCAGCGGTAACTGAATGATTAAATGTGGAGGCCACGTCGAGTAATGGAGACCCTATCCCCATGTACTGGTGTGTTGCCCTGATTTATCACCTTTCCTTCAGGGATCTCAAAGCACTTTCATTTGCTTTCCTCATGGAGAAGTGCCCCCATGGCCTAAGGACACGCCTGCACATGGCTCTAATCAGCAGCTTGATCAGCCAGGACAAAGACTGAACGGGCATTGGAATGGGCGCCTGTCTCAGCACTAGCGGGGATCCTATCAGGTGAGGCATGTTTGTGGGGCAGGGTGGCACGAGAGAAGCTTGCATGGCTGCAGTATATGCTGCATCTCTTCTGTGGACAGATAGAGGATGCCAGTCACCGGGGATGCCAGCCTAGCTCCATGCACACAGAGGCACCCTTAGGTCCAGACCCTCAGCCAGTGTAAATCAATGTGGCTCCACTGAAGTCAAAGCGACTGTATCAATTTACACTATCTAAAGATCTGACCCTGAGTTTCTTTCATGATCTGAAAATCCCCTTTGGGGCCCACTTCTGCTCTTGCTCCCTGTCTTGCAACAGAGCGACCACCAATGAGGCCAGGCGAGTGTCAGCGAGGAGAGAATCATGCCCAGTGCGTTTGCTCTGGGCAGCGATGTTACGACACGGCTGCCAGAGCTAGATGAACACCCTGGATCTTGGCTGGCTGGGTCCCGCTCCAAGCTTTCATGGTAGAAAGATGAAGTGCTACTTCCCGTCCCCTCGGGGGCCTGAGCCAATGCCTGGCTGGGGTTATCTCCCCAGTCAGGGGAATGTTTGTTTAGTAAATCAAAGCGCTTCCTTTTCATTGCCACTCTCTTCAAAGGGGGCTGTGTGCTGACGGGGCAGGACGTGTTGGACCGACACTTCCCACCCTCTTGATCCTGCAGCTTCCTCCTCGCGGGTCAGCAGGATGTCCTGTGCTGGGCTCGATCCTGTGCCAGCTGAGGCCAGTCAGAGTTTGGGCCCGTCCCTTTGAAGCTGTATGAGGAAGGCAAAGCCAATCCTGGGCTCAGGCCAGTCACGCTGAAGGCTTCAGGACCACTTGTGTGCACCTCAGGTACTGAAGGCGGGCACCAGGAACAAAGAGGGGCCATGGGGAGCAGGAGCAAAAGACTGCTAGTTTACAACTAGTTTATTCGGGGCATGAGGAATAATATAGGCACCCTGCCCGTCCCTGTCTTGGAATGTGCAGCCGCTAGGGGAGGCTGTGAGGTATTGTGAAGAGAGGTCTCTCAGGCAGCAAAGGATGGCAGGACTCTCTTGTAGTCAAGACCTGTGGCCGGTCTGTCTCATGAGCCATGTTGCCCTCAGAGACCCCTCTCCCCCAGCCCTGCTGTAATGCCCTCTCATCCCCACTGAGACGCCGGTTTGTTCCTGTGAATTTGTTCCTAGCAAAATGCACCATTGTCTAGAGTCATAGAGAGGGGTTTTCCTTGAGGGCATCATATGCGCTTCTGCCATAGAGTTCTGCCTACGTTTGTCATTCCTCCTGGCTGGTTATTCCAAACCTGAGCCCCCCAGCCCCCTCCGCAGCCCTGCCTGTGCCGTTCCCTCCTGATCGACAGCAGCCCTCTCTTCTAGACCTGAGCACCACCCACCGCAGCACTGCCAATGCACCTCCACCCTGACCTGTAGTGTCCTCCATGGGTTCAGCCCATGGCTTCTCCACTAATGAACCTCTCCTCTGTTCCATAGCAGCCCTGCTATTCTAGCTCTTGGCCATATCTGCCGATACATGCCAGTCCATCCAGCCCAAGGCCTTGCCTCACCATGTTGCTGCTGATGTACCTCAATTCTGCTGCTCAGAAAACAGCTTTTCCATGGCAGACATTTTCCAGGCATGCCCAACTGTGCATTGCTTTTGTAACGGGAGGAAAACATTTATGAGGACTCAGACTCAAGCCATTGCCAACTGAGTTCTTTTGATTTATTTTAAAGGGCATTTTGTTTAAAACAAGACAAAGAGATAAATCAATGACATTCATAGCTCTTCCACTGAGAAGAGAGCCACTGTACCTCCCCTCCTAGGCCATAAGGCCCTTATTGTGTTGCCAATCCCCTCCAGTGACCTTATATTGGTGATCTGGTGTGCCAATGTATACAATTTGTACATTGTGCAAGACATTTCCAATGGCATATCGGGCCACTCAGACCTTGTACAGTGTCAATGAAGCCTTTTACGATCGGCATTGGCTCAGGAAATCAATGGGGGTATTGTCTGGAAAGAATGCTATGCAGTCTATAGTGGCATGGGGTGACAGCACAGAGGTCAAATTGCAAGGATGACTCCAGTAACTTTCAAATGTGCTTATTAATACTATGCATTATGTACGAATTCTAATGCACCTTCCACTCGAGCACCTCAAAAACACTAGTCCTAACTAACGAAGCACCACAATAATCCAGGCATATAACAACAGATCGATCGCTTCACCCAGCGTAGAAATGCAGTCATCTTTGGGTTGGAACATGGCAAGTGTTCAAGACTTCATCGGGTGAGATGCAGTTGACTTTGATCACAGCAGTAAGAGAAGATCAATAGTCACATTAGATAGGATTGTGAAAAAACAAGAAGTGAAGAGCTTTGAAGAGCTATAAGTCCTCTTCCTTCAGGCTCCCTCTAACACGTGGTGGTCAGAAAGAAACACCATCCCTGAACAACTGTGTGTGAATGGAGAAGGTCAGAACCCAAACCTGAATCTGGACCAGAATTTTGCAGGTGGTCCCTATCTCTATATGATGGGCCTGACCCAAAGCCTGAATCCAAACAGTCCCGAAGTTATGAGAGCTCTGACACTTGGATATGCATCTGGATCTGACTTTTACAGATCACGCCTGACTCTTGCGGAATCTTTGTGGCTGGTGATGAAAGAGGCAGAAAGAATCCAGTGGTATTGCCAGCTCCATGGCTGAATTTGCAGTGCTAGGAGGTTAGAAAAATAACCCTTTAACTTGTAAACCGAGCAAATTTCATCTGGAATCACAGCAAGGGGATCAGTGCTTAATTTATGCCAGGGCTTGCCAGGCTGAGCTCCGGCACCTCTAGGCTTGGCAATTCAAAGCTCTGGCACCTCTGGGCTTGCTGCATCAGTTATGAATGTAAAAAAATTGCTTGAACATAAACATAAGAACGGCCATACTGGGTCAGACCAAAGGTCCATCTAGCCCAGTATCCTGTCTTCCAACAGTGGCCAATGCCAGGTGCCTCAGAGGGAATGAACAGAACAGGTAATCATCAAGCGATCCATCCCGTCACCCATTCCCAGCTTCTGGCAAACAGAGGCTAGGGACATCATCCCTGCTCATCCTGGCTAATAGCCATTGATGGACCTACCCTCCATTAACTTATCTAGTTCTTTTTTGAACCCTGTTATAGTCTTGGCCTTCACAACATCCTCTGGCAAAGAGTTCCACAGGTTGACTGTATGTTGTGTGAGCCCCGGCACCTAAGTGCTTGAGACCCAGCACCTCTTTCATTACAAATTAAGCACTGGAGGGGATAAATGATGGATGCCAGTTTTACAGCCCCTTTTCAGAGCCGAACCACAGTCTGAACTAGCAGGAGAAATCACGTGCAAAGTCTTCTCCCTAAGCCAAGTCTCAGCCCGATGAGATTGAATCTAACGGAGCTACCCCCTCCGCCTTCTCAAAAAGGCAGGTTTGATCATGGAAACACCAACATGGGCCTGAGCTAGCTGGCTTGGCTCTGCTAGAGTCGGCACTGAGAGCTGGCAGCCAATCAATGTCCCTATTCATTCAAACAAACTCTGGGATTTGATGTTTTGCTTTCACTTGCGATTCAGATGTGCACAGACAAGTGGGATCAGTGTGTGGGGCAGAGGAGAGAGCAGAGACCTGGTCAATTCCAGCAGCTAGAACTGAAACCTGACTTCTTCCGTCCAGAATGCCTACTTGTGAGCTCCATTTTCATGACAACTGATAGCCCAGGAGGGACCTGGGCAAGGTGAGGCCTGTCACTCCCTTGGGGTTTCTGTGTGTGTGAGTTTAGCTGGTGCAGCCTTGAAATTGGAGAGGACCAGATGCTCAACTGGCGTAAATCAATGTCACACCATTGATATTGGCAGAGCTCAGCTGATTTACACCAGCAGAGGATCGGGCTCCCAGCAAGGAGACCTGAGATGTGCAGAGCTGAGTGGGGACCAAGCCGGATGGGTTACAGGCAGCAAACCTAACTTGCAAACAGTGCTGGCTTCTGTCTGCAAAGCTTTTGTCAGCTCCAGCTTTACGGAAGGTCCAGCTTGCTAGCTGGTCTGAATCACATCACGGAAATGGCACACAGTTCGGAATAACTCAGCATGACTCACCACCTCTGATCAGGATGGTCTAGGAATAGAATAACAAAGGGCAATGCAGGGCAGTGCTAAGGTGTATGGGCTGAGTTGTGTGCGAGACAGGGGCTGGGATTGGCACAGCATCACTGTGGGGCGTCGGGGCTGGAAACTGGGATGGAAAGGGATGCTGCAGGTCAGGATCGAGGTGCACCTGTGTGGGGAGGCTAGAACTGGCAGAGCAGGAGGTGTTGTTCGGGTGAGATGCGGGTGAAGAGTGAGAAGCGTCAGCCAAATATTCTGGGTGTGGCTCTGGATTGCATACACCTGCAGGGGAAGCCAGCCCAATGCTGCCCACCTGATGTGTGAATCTATTCAGTATTCTTATTCCCTCCCTTTCACAACCATGAAGTCCATCGCCCCTCCCCCCGCACAACAGCCCATTGAACTGGCACAATATCTTGGCTGTAAATATGCTGCGGCTCCTGCTGTGTGCATGCAGCGATGGCCTCCCTGTTATTTAATTATGATCCTCGCTCCTTTTGGAGCAGTTGAACTCACTGAATTCATTCTGGCATTTTGCAAAAGTCCTCTGATCCAGGGGATGGCCAGGAGCAAGGGGCTGGGTCCTACAGCTCTGCACTGGTTGTCTGGTGGCAGCAGGTTTGCTGCAGTTTGAAATCACATTTGGTTTTGTGGGAGCCTCTTGGCCTGTGCATGGATAGAGTTATTTAGCAGTGATGAGTCTTGTCGAAAACCTTGGATCCAAAGAAATCCAGAGCCATATTCTCCACTGAGTTAGAATTTAGCTCTTCTCTCTTATTTCAGCCTGACCCAGAGTGCAACGAAGTCAATGGAAAGACTCCATTGACTTCAGTGGGCCTGCGAGCAGGACCTAATGGGATAAACCTCTTTGATGCTAATACCGAGGAACTTTAAAGAGTTTGAATCCAGACCTCATCCCATCTCTAGTGCCTGACAATCATTCTGGGCTCCTCAGATTACAAGCTCTCTGATTGGTAGAATATCAACCATCCAGAAATGTTCTTGTGCCCATGGCCATCTCTGGGAACCTTGGTCTACCTCTGGCAATCACACTGCTGAAGAATAACAACCAGTGCCCCATCTGGCTGTGACGAAGAGTATGAAGAAGTTGATGGCATCAAGAATTGTCAGTTGGCGAAAAAAATCCCCTTTCCTCAGGGCTCACGAGAAATAATCAAACACATTTCCCTCCAGGGCCTCAAATTTACCATGCAAACAAAAGGCTACCACCAATATCCAACTGTGTTGTGAAAAGGGAGATCTCTTTTTTCCTCACCTGCCTGGTGCACATTTATCAAAATTCACAGAATCTTAGAAATTTAGGCCTGGAAGGGGCCTCAAGAGATCATCTTATCCATCTCCCTGGGCCAAGGGTGGGGATTAATGGTTTTACCCAGCATTATGTCATCTCTGTTGGAAGAAATTATATTTCCTGGGAGAAATGGCATAGTTCTCTACTAGATCAAAGTCCTGGTCCTCCACCACTGGAACCAAAGGGAGTTTTGATTCAGTGTCCACTGTAATGATGATGTGAAAATTGGTTTTTGTAGCTCAGTTGCCAGAGTCATGCTTGGTGTAGGTGGCTGCAAAGGCATTGGCTTCCAAGAGATTGATCTTTCTAGCTAGGCTCATCATCTTGCTGGTGTATGAGTCCCCTCTGTCCAGGTCTGACAGCAGTCCCCAGTATCTCCACACTAACAATTAGAGAAAGTGAAGTTTGTGGGGATGGAGGTGAAATTGCAACAGCGCCTCCTACATGTTCTGTCTTGGGAGCGTCAGCAGCATGAACGAGATCCTGTATGCATACAATCCAGGAAAGTAGGGTGCCTCTCCTGCACCCCAGGGGGAACCGATAACCTTGTTACCTGGCAGCCCTCACCCATCTTGCAACGCCAATGTTTGTGCACATGAAATTTCTCCGAGAGCCCTGCCTCGCTGAGGATAAACAATGAGTCAGCTAATCCAAACCAAACCCGTAATAAAACACAGGAGGTCAACTCGGTACAAGACTGAAATCTTGAAAAGCAAAATACTTCTTAAAGAAAAAATTCATTGTGCAAAAAATATCTCCCTCGGCAGATGTGGAGAGAGAGGGGCAGGGAAGGGGAATTAAGGACACATGCTCGCTCTCATTCAGGTGCCCCGAGAGCACAGTTATGGGTATGCTATAAATAGATAAATCCATGCTACCTTCTTGCATTGTAATCTAAGAACTAGGAGACCAATTTAAGGCTGTTGGATTGCAGTGAGCAGTGACGGGCTCATGCCTCAGAGAAGACCCCGTGGCCCAGTAGTGTAAACACACTAACCTGTGTATAATTGTGTGGAGTCAAGAGGAAGGATGGGCTTGTGGCTGAGGAACTGGACTGGGCCTCAGATGCAAGTTCTTTCTCAGACTGAGAGGAAGGATGGTGCAGTGGTTAGGGTGTGCTACTACAGACACCTTGGGTGAGTCACTTAATCTCCCTATGCCTGCAACCAGAGCTGAATGACAGGTCCAGCTCTACTTTTCATGACACCAGGGAAGTACTGGTAAATATGTTTCTCTTGTCTGTCAGGATGGGGGGTGTGTGTAATATTTTCACACCCCTTTAGTTGGCCTCCCCTCTCGCCTCTCTCCCGAACACCCCCACTCCTCCAAATTCCTGGTGTGGAGACCCTGGCATAGAGAAAAAAGGTACCTACAGCCAGCTGACAGCTCTGCCTTTGGACTGCGTGGGTTTAGTGTTTGACTCTAATCCCACAGTTTACACAGCGGAGCCCTGGGCCAAACCTAACGACTCCAAGAACCTGCCAGAAACCTCAGCTTTTCCTAAGCCCTATAAACAGTTTCCTGCCTCCGACCCTGCACCTGCTCCCCTGTGCCTGACAGCGCTCCTCATACCGGGGCCGAGAAGAGGAAGGGATGACGGTGGCCCCGGGGGGATAAGGGAAGCCTGGAGGGGAGTGCTGAGCCGTGCTCTTCCAACCATCCTCCCTCCCTGCTTTCCCCTCAGCTTTCATATCCTTCAGCCACTTGGCAGGGACCACTCTGAACACTTCGCCTGCATTGAAACTGGCTGCATCGCCTGCTGATGTGAGCTAATTACATGAAGTGCAGCTTCTCCCCAGGGACAATGTCGTTTTTTCTGGCAAGCCAGGCACCAGCTGCTTCCAAAAATACATTCCTGCCTCGAGCAGTTTGCTGAGTTTTTTTATCTCACAGTTCCTCTCAGGCTGGAGCGTCCCGATGGCCAAGGAGTCAGATGTCCGGTGCCCACTCGAAATGACTCCCCCCTCACCATGCGCCACGGAGACAGGGACGGTGTCCAGCCTGAGTCCTTCAAACAAACGTTGTCTTGGTTGTTGAGTTATTTGCTCTCCAAGCCATCAGGCTGATTTCAGCTTGGAAGACAAATGGGACTTCCAGGCAGAGTCACCTCAACATCTGTCCATGCCCAACAACTTGGGGGACTTCTCTTTTTTGATAGGTGTTCTAATCAAATCAGAGTGTTTTCCCTCTTGGGTCAGATTTTCTTCCCTCCATGTTGCCTGCTCCTGCAGTAAAATGACTCTCGTGCATTTGGGACATTACATCCCCCTGCTGGGCAGGGATACAGCCAGCCACCACCACGACTCCGGCTCAGCATCAGACAAGACAGGCGAAGCAGATGGTGGAAGCCCGTGACTTAAATGCAAATGCCCGGGGGTGGCTAGGAAAAACATGAAGGCGAGAAACACCCCTAAAGCAAGATGATAAATACATGCAATCTGCTCTCCCTTACTGCCTAGTACAAATGTTCCTCTGAGGCTAATGAGCAAGAGTGCTGCTCTAGGAACTGCCCCTCTGTATACCTGAGCAGGCCCGTGGAAGGACTGAAGGAGAGATTGCTCCCCAGAGAATCCATCTCAGGTTTCACACTAAGCCCAGTGCAGGCCTTTGGGACTTCAGTCAGTGCTGAGTGGATACTCCTGCAGTGTGGTACAACTGACCCCCACCCCCGTTCACTGGGAATTTATCAATTTCACAGCTTAAAAAAACATGGGAAATTTTGAAATTCCAGGGTAATAATTGCAACTGAGATTCTGGAGAAAATATATCAGTAATAATAATAAATCTCCTCTGTTCTTCTACTCCTCCTTCTATCTTAGGATCTCAAGGCATTTCATAAGCATTGATTAGTTAATCTTCCCAACACCGCCAAATCCATTATTATCCTCATTTTATAACTGGGGGAACAACTTCTTGGTCAATGGAAATGTTAAATGGAAAGTTAGAGGCAGAGTCAGGACTGGAAAGGGTCACGAGTTTTTCTCGCTGAATCCCACAGGGTCAAGCTTCAGTCTCAAAGCTTATGACACCACCAGAAACCCAGGCTAGAATTCTAGCCCTGGAGTTCACCGTTACCTGCCTGGTACAGCACAGCAAAGCTCACATTTCCAGCCAGGGAGGAGAAAAAGCTATGATGTCATTTCAAGGGTATGATGTCATTGTTTTACTACTATGTCATCACAGCCATAACATTTGATTCTTTTTCTTTTATGTGTAAGAAAAACCCAAGCCACTGCTACAGCACCTTAGCCAATAGAAGTGGAGCATATGTGTGGGATAAATTAAACTGTATAAGGTTGGTTGGTTTATCCCCACCAGGCACTGAGTAGTTCCATGATCTGGAAGCTGACACAGACAATCATTTTTCCTTTTGTTTTTTCCTCCCTGTTTCTCTTGAACTAACAAAAGCCTAAGGCCACAAACAAGCAGGACAGGGGACCACTTGTATGTGATGGCAATAAAAACATGCTTTCCTTGCTATCGTAGTGTGATCTGCTTGATATACAGAAAGCCCAAAACAGGAAATGGTGAATAAGGTAACTGCATTTATGATGAAAAAATGTCCCATTTGATGGGTGGGGCTGTTTTTTCTTCTTCTTCTTCTTCTTCTCTGGAATAACTTGGGCAAGACTTAAGACACAATGCAAAGACAAGCGGCTTTATCTGATCCACCCACGCAGCAAGTTCTTTAGGGCGGGATAATTTTTAAGTGTCTTTGCCCACAGACCAGCACAATGGGATGCTAATCCTGACTAGGGCCTGTGGATGCGATTGTAATAAAAATATTTATCTATCTAGAGCTGCATATTTGTGATGCATGCAACAAGTTTGATAGGTTCTGCAAAGCCCAGGAGCTATGCTATGAATGATTGAGCGTTGTCTCCTGGTACCTTCTTTATTAACGACAGTATTTACATATACGGAGACACAGAGCACTCTAGTATCACTATCTATGTGGCGATCTATTTCTAATTCACTCATCACTGTGCTATGAGTGTCAACGACTAGCTATCTAGGAATTTTGTATCATGCTCATCACTGTAATCTCTAAGCACTGAGACATCACCAGAGGCATTGTTGGCTTAATCCTAGCCTGTGACTGTTTAGACAAGACTCCCAAAGCATTTGCCATTAGTCGTGACTCTCGTAGCAGGACACGTTTTCTTCATGATGGCCTGGCTCATTGGGTGTCTTCATTCTTGGTAGGGCTGTATGAAGACTGCTAGCTAATCAGATGGCAGATTGCAAATTGCATCAACTTTTAAGGTCCTTATCAGGACTGCCTCAGAGTTAAGACAGAGTCAGCCCCAGGGAAACCTGGCTGCTAAAGTACATGGCGTGAAATCCTGGCTCTCGTGTGCAGAAGAAGAAAGAAAAAAAGGATTTTGTTAGTCTTTACTGGCAGAATTCAAGGATCTATGTGAAAGGGACATAAAGTCATTTCCGCCTGTATAAATCAGCTGAATGGTTTTAGCTCACCCGAAGCCCTTAAACAATGATCTCGGAATCAAACTTGCTGATTGGTAGCATGTACTGGCAACTGGCTCCATAAATCACAGGCAGAGACGAGTAAGTCAAGTCTCCAAGAAGTGCCGATTTATTGCTCCTACTAGTAAATCAACATAAAGCCATCATATTCCTTGTGAATTATTTTTACAAATGGAGCCCTCTCCCCTGCACAGGGAAAGATTCTGAATCCTGGCGAGACAGGCATATAATTCGCAACGGGCTGCTGAATAGCAAGCCAGCCACTGGCGAAGGCATTTGACAATGGAAAGAACTCATCCCCCCACTTTCCTGTGTTGAGGATCCCATTGGCTGCACTTTTCCATTCTGCCGCAGAAAATCCAGTCTAGTCTCACTCCCTGGCCCCCCACAAAAGTCTCTGCCTTTCACCCAAGAAAGACCTATGCTATCAGTCACCTGTCACTTATCCTAATGGCTAGCAAACTTTCAGTGCCCATGAGACGTGCCCGCTATATGAATTGTAGCCATCAGAAATACAGTGGTACATTTGAGTGGCTATTATTTCACTTGAGTTTCTTCCCTATCTCTAAGGGTACGTCTACACTACCCGCCGGATCGGCGGGTAGTGATCGATCTATCGAGGATCGATTTATCGCGTCTAGCGTAGACTCGATAAAATCGATCCCCGAGCGCTCTCCCATCAACTCAAGTACTCCACCGCCGCGAGAGGCGCAAGCGGAGTCGATGGGGGAGCGGCAGCAGTCGACTCAGTGCCGTGCACACGCCGCGGTAAGTAGACCTAAATACGTCAACTTCAGCTACGCTATTCTCATAGCTGAAGTTGCGTATCTTAGGTCGATCCCCCCCCCCAGTGTAGACCAGGGCTAAGACACTTGTATGGCCTCCATTACCATAGTATTTAAGCACCTCACACTGTATTTATCTTCACAACACCCAGTGCTATTATCTCCTTGTACGGATGGGGAACTGAGAGACTAAGTGACTTGCCCAAGGTCACACGGGAAGTCAATGGACAAGCAGGGAATTGAACCCAGATCTGGCTAGCACCCTAACCACTTGACCAGCCTTCCTGCCCCTTGTTAACTCAGTATCCTATACAGTGAGGCTTCCACCTCAGCAGAAGGGCAGAAGACTCTTGCAACAGCACTGATGAGGATGCCCCGAAGGCAAAGGTGCCGCTGAGCAGGGAAAGGTGGGGAGCAGAGGAAGATGAAGTCATCTGATCCAAGTCCATGGAGGAGGATGTTCCTTAGGATTCTGAACTGAGTGTAAGAGTGTTCCTGATCCTGTTAAACTCCTTGGGACTGATTACCATGTACACTAAGGTCCCATTACATTGCTCTGCCAACGTAAAGGGGCTTAAAGTGGACTTAAATGTAGCCCTAGTGTGAATGAGAATCAGGCCCTGCCTTTCCCAGGATGTATTTTCTCTTATGCACCACTCCGTTGGTGATCTGTAATTGCTAAGCTTTTATTCTTATTGAAAAGCTACTCCTCTGGTTTGATCTGTGAGCTCCAAGTAAAGGCCTGGTCATAATTCATCATTTGGCGGAAGATTTTTGTGTATTTATGTAAAATGACAGACTGGCTGATCTCGGAGCTGAAACCAGATGCTTTCCCAGGACAAGAAAAATAATTTAAAATATAGAAGCACAGGAACCCAGAAGGAGGGGCTGAATCTGTGTCGAAACGAGGACTGGGGTCACAGGGTCTTTCATGATATCCATACTTTGCTTTCCCCTGAAGGTCTCCAAGAATTTCAAAATGTTCTTACCCCCTTTTACAGATCAGGAAACCGAGGCACAGACAGGTGAAGTGAATTGGCCACGGTCACACAGCGAGTCAGTGGGGGAATGGGGAATAAAAACCACATTTCCAGTCAGAATCCTGGCTGTTCTCTGCTCTGACCAGTAGACAATTCTACATTTGGCAACCAGATGATCATTCCAGCCTAGGGGAAAAGCTTTACCCTTACATGAAGGATGAAATGTTGGACATCCACTGCTTAGACCTCCACTGATATACTGGTTATCCCACCCAATGCTGTTGGGTGACTTTTGCTACAGGAAAGTAGCTGATCTAACCTCCCATCTTAATTTACCACAGTACCCAGTGGCTTAAAAGCACTGAAAGCTGGGGATGGGATGGCTAAGGGATCTGATGATGGAGCATTTCACTTCTGGATCAACAGTCTTTCAAGTTGAGGTAGGCAGAGATCAGAAGTTGGTACTATCTGTCGGCTGCTTGATGGACTATGAAATACATCATGAATTCATAGATTTTAAGGCTAAAATGGACCATTATGATCGTTTGGTCTGATCTGCTGCATAGCACAGACCTGAATATTTCACCTAGTGATTCCTATGTGAAGCCCATGACGTCTTGTTGACCGAGGGCAGATCTACAAAGACACATCCAAGCTTGATTTAAAGCGTTTAAGCAATGCAGAACCCACCACATCCCCAGAGAAGTTGTTCCAATGGGTATCTACCCCTGTTAAAAATGTGCTTTCCACTTCCAGTCCAAATTTGTCTACCTTCAGCTTTCCGGACACTGGATCTTGTTATGCCTTTGCTAGAGGAAAGAGCCCTCTGCTTTCAGAATTCTTCTCCCCGCATCAGAACTCATAGACCATGGTCAAGTTATGGTCAAACTCCTGCCAGCCTCCTCTGTCTCTCCATCTTCCCCATCACCACGAATCCCCTGCTGCCTGATCTCAATCACTAGCCAATGGGGCTACCCAAAAGCATCGTATCTATTGCATGTGGCTTCGAAACAGGAGCAGCCTGGGTTTCACGGATGCTACCTCTTCATCCTTAAGCAACAGGGCCATCCTACGCTCTGCCTACAAGGCTTTACACATCTCTATAGCATTCCGTATAGAGGGAACACAGCACAGAAAACTCACTGGGAAGGAACTTCTCCAGGGCCTGCAGGGTCACTCCAGTATCCTAACAGCAATGCTAGCTGCGAGTGAACGAGTTTATTAATGGGTCCAATAGGCCAGTAAATTCAAGGGGCTGGAGAGGCGTGTGCAGCCTGGAGGTAAACAGCAGCCACAGCTCAAAGCCAAGCCCTGTCCAACAAATACCTGTTAACGGGGGGAGATTTATGGCACTCCAGTTTGTTTATATACAAGGTGTATCCAACTCCGGGTAGGGCCCACGCCTGCAACTGAGCTGATCTAAGTGAGGTGAGTGATGCAAGAACCTGCTCAAACCCACCGTATGTCTTTGCTGAGTTGTGAAACTGCTTTTGTTGCTTTGTTCTGGGCAGGATTTTTCATGTTTGCTCATTGTCTGGATTTGGTCGCAGCCCGGAACAGCTGATTACACTGTGGGTGAAACATTCCGGAGGAGACTGGAACCAGAATGGAGCACAAACCCTGCTATGATGCCTGCTCTCAAGAAACTTCTATCATCTCTCTGTTTCTGAGGCCAAAAATGTGGGCAATAAGCCGTTAATAGTATTCTTTAGGGTGCTAATAGAGCTAGGTGGTAACTGGACTGAGCGCTCTGTGTCACCAGTTCACATCCAGCCATGGTAGATTAATATTATATTCTGTGTTTCTAGACAGCCTTCTGCATGGGGGTCTGCAGATGCATTACAGCCAAGCTTGACACCTACCCCCATCTCCAACACCATGCGAGCTAGTTGGGGATCATCTCCATTTTACAATTGGGAAAACTGAGACTCAGACAGGTGAAGCGACTTGCCCAAGGTCATCCAGCAGCTTTGTCTACATTAGGGAATGTTGGGGGGGGGGGAAAGGTTTCCATTGGTGCTGCTACTGATTCACAGGGGTATTGGGGATCAGGGCTCTGAGAGAAAAGTGTGATCTAGCAGTTAGAGAAAGGGAGTGGTTAATAGGACTCCTGGGTTCCTTGCCCAGTTCTGTCAGGCTGTGTCTCTCTTAGACAATTTTACATGCGCACACACAAAAAGTCTATGAGTGGCTGCTGCCAAGGAAGCAAATTCCAGGCTGGGAACAGAGATTTTTTCCACCCGGGGTTGCCTGTTTTGCCCTTGAGTTTCTACTGCTCAGCAGACAGTCCTACTGGGAATAAAGACTGAATGGGTTAACAGCCTAGGCAGGGAAGGTGGGGTTTGCACACAGCCCTGTTATTTCCCAGGCTTGCTTTCTCCTTCCCTGCCTGTCTCCACTGGTTCCCCTTACCCTGTTCCTCCCAGGGCAGTGGTGAGGAGCTGCATTCCTGCATTATCACACTTCCACATCCCCCCCTCTGTGCAACCCCCCACCCCTCTTTAGCGCACTGATGCCAGGGAGCTGAGCTGTGTGAAACCTCCCACGGGCTGGTGGGAACTCGGCTTCCAGAGAGAATCCGACTTGTTTCGGAAGCTTATCTCCCAGCACCTGCTCTCCCAGCGAGGAAGGGAGGGGGGAACAGGGGAAGAGGGCTGCGTGCATGGAAGTGGGCCAAGGAGATAGGCCTGTATACAACACCCCCCTGGAGACTGACGGCCTGGCTCTGCTCTGGCTGCCGCTGGTGTAGACCTGGAGGAACTCCACGGAGGTCAGTGGAGTCAGACTGGCGCAAGCGAAAGGCGAATCAGGCCCTGCGTGTTTGTCAGAGCTGCAATGCCCCCTCTGCGGCCTGATCCTGCCCCCACTGAAGTTAGTGGGAGTTTTCCTGTTGACTTTAACAAGAGCAGGATTGGGTGCTGGCATACAGTCAGGCTCCCCTTCCTCCATCCCAACGGAAGAGGCTTCCATCCTGCCTGACGTCTGGGAATGTCACGCTTTCCCACTGGACGTGTTTGGAAAAGCAAGATCCATGCTGGGGTTACTACTGGAACCTCAGATTGTTCACCCTCCTGCCCCTCGCCTCTGAAGGGTGACGACCATCCCTCGCTGGCTCCTGTGCCATGGCAGGGCTAGAGCCAGGGGCAGCCACAGGGCAACGAAGAGGGAAACCATTTCCAAAGACAGGGGTGCTCAGCTGAGAGCTCTGCCGGCAGCTTCCCAGGAGCCTAAAGGCCACCATTAATTGCTATCAAGTGGAGATGGCAGTCGTCTCTAGAGAGGAGAAGGGAGTTTAGTCTTCATGACCCATTCGGTCCTTGGCCCCCTTTGCCATGCTTGCCAAGAAGGGAGCCAAGTAGGGGTTTCTTTGAGCGGGGCATGCTGGCAACTGGAGTGACATGCCCAACACACGGCATGCAATCATCGCAGCATGCAATCACTCCTGGACTGCTGCGTATTGGACCTGGTGTCCTAGAGGAAATGACTCCACAGTAGCCCATTGCCAATCCCATCAGCCATCCAGCCTCCTTGCACGACTGTTCTGACAAGCAGGAGGAAGGCTCTTGATTGCTGGTACCCAGTGAAATCTGTTCCCTTGCGATTGAACCTAAGCGCTTTTCTCAGGATCTCTGACAGGATCGGGTGCAAGTCTGACTTGGCACCAAGCTAAACCCTCCCAGCTATTGCCCGTTCCACTTCCCAGGCCTGGTGGAAGGGCTGAGCCACAGAGAAAAGGAATTTCTTAGTACAATGCGAGGCTTCCTTTGCCATCACTGCTCTTTGTTGCATCTGGCGGGGTGTCAGCAATTTGAGGAAGTTGCTAAATATGGTAAAGAGAAGGCCCTACAGGCTGGCACACTGGCCGAGTCTATAACACGAAAGGATCAGTGTCTATAGGGCCCTGCCCCAGAATGAGCTCCATGGGCATAGAAGTGACTCACCAGGGGGCATCTCCACGTGGCTACTTGCTGCTTTGCAGAATCTTTGAAGCACTTGAAGGAGAGGAAGGTGATCAGGAACAGTCAATATGGATTCAGCCAGGGCCAGTCATGCCTGACCAACCGGATTGCCTTGTATAATGAGATAACTGGCTCTGTGGATATGGGGAAAATGGTGGATGTGCTATACCTTGACTTTAGCAAAGCTTTTCATATGGTCTCCCACAGTATTCTTGCCAGCAAGTTAAAGAAGTATGGATTGGATGAATGGACTATAAGGTGGATAGAAAGCTGGCTAGATCGTCGGGCTCAATAGGTAATGATCCACGGCTCGATGTCTAGTTGGCAGCCGGTATCAAGCGGAGTGCCCCAGGAGTTGGTCCTGGGGCTGGTTTTGTTCAACATCTTCATTAATGATCTGGATGATGGGATGGATTGCACCCTCAGCAAGTTTGTGGATGACACTAAGCTGGGGGGAGAGGTAGATACACTGGAGGGTAGGGATAGGGTCCAGAGTGACCTGGACAAATTGGAGAATTGGGCCAAAAGAAATCTGATGAGTTTCAACAAGGACAAGTGCAGAGTCCTGCACTTAGGACGGAAGAATCCCATGCACTGCTAAAGGCTGGGGACCGACTGGCTAAGCGGCAGTTCTGCAGAAAAGGACCTGGGGATTACAGTGGATGAGAAGCTGGATATGAGACAACAGTGTGCCCTTGTTGCCAAGAAGGCCAACGGCCTATTGGGCTTCATTAGTAGGAGCATTGCCAGCAGATCGAGGGAAGTGATTATTCTCCTCTGTTCAGCACTGGTGAGGCCACATCTGGAGTATTGCATCCAGTTTTGGGCCCCCCACTAGAGAAAGGATGTGGACAAATTGGAGAGAGTCCAGCGGAGGGCAACAACAATGATTATGTGGCTGGGGCACATAACTTATGAGGGGCAGCTGAGGGAACTGGGGTTATTTAGTCTGCAGAAGAGAAGAGTGTGTGTGTGGGGGGGAATTTGATAGCAGCCTTCAACTACCTGAAGGGGGGGTTCCAAAGAGGATGGAGCTCGGCTGTTCTCACTGGTAGCAGATGACAGAACAAGGAACAATGGTCTCAAGTTGCAGTGGGGGAGGTTTAAGTTGGATATTAGGAAAACCTATTTCACTAGGAGGGTGGTGAAGCACTGGAATGGGTTAACTAGGGAGGTGGTGGAATCTCCATCCTTAGCAGTTTTTAAGGCCTGGCTTGACAAAGCCCTGGCTGGGATGATTTAGTTGGGGATTGGTCCTGCTTTGAGCAGGGGGTTGGACTAGATATCTCCTGAGGTCTCTTCCAACCCTAATCTTCTATGATTCTAAGATTCTATGATCTTCCCTTTGATCACCTCTAGCTGATGGCTGCTCGGACTCCGTGGTGGTCTGGTTCAGTGACTCAGCCCTCTGGCCAAGTCACACTTAAAAGTTAAACCCCCTTCCAGCGTTTCCAAGTCCAGCTGTAACTGGTCAGGCCCCAGGCTGGCTTCTCCCAGCTGGTCTCTTCAAAGTCCCTTTGCTCAGCTCCCCCCAGGCCAGCATCAAAGTCCATCCAAATAAACCAGAACCCAGCCGAATCACACTCTTCTTTCACAAAATAGCCGGTCCCCAAGCATGTTTCGCCCTGCTTCGGGCTTGAGCCACTTGTCCCTCTTAGACACCAGCCCTCAGGATCACCTCAGGATCACCTCCCTGGAGCCTGGCTCCTTGTTCCAGAGCCCACTGCAGGAGTGAGCTGTGGCTCAGCTCTCTGGCCACAACCCAGCTTGACTGCTCTTCTCCAGCCAGGCCCTAACTCCTGGGCTTCCTCCCTGGGCTACACCCAGCACAGGTGTGGCAGGGCGGGGCTAACTGAACAGGGCTGGCTAGCCCCCGGCCTCCTGGCCCTCATAGGTATGTGAACACAGCCCGCAGCAGCGAGCCTCCCACCTGAGCCAACAGACTTGGGCCTGCGGGGCTCATGCTAGTGCTCTAAAACCGGCTGTGTAGACCGCACGTTGAAGCTGCAGCTTGGGCTGGAGCTCGGACTCTGAACCCCCGCCCCCTCCCCAGCCGCGCGGGCTGTACAGACACATCCTAAAGGGGCAGGCCACCCTCTCACAGGCACCATTCCCCAAATGCTGCCCCAGCTATCTGGTGGGCTTCTCAGGCTTGTTTGAAAGACGTGGGCTATAGCATGGCCTAAGAGGACTTTCTCAGGTGTCAGCTTTGGCTAGTTATAGGGCTCTGCACAGGAAACAGTGCTTTGTAGCTAAGAGACGGAGAGAGAAGATGAGCGTAAAGAAGGGAATGGAGAAAAAGAGAGGGATGGTGAGGAGAAAAAGAAAGAGCGATGAAGAGAAAGAGAGAGAGAAAGTGGTAAGTCCTGCTTAAAATGATTTGATTTCCTTCTTATAGTGAGAGCTGGTCCAATTATATTCACAGGGGGTTAATAATACTTAATAACGACATTCACAAAGCATTAATAGTATGTAATAAAGTGTTTTTTTGACTTATTTTTCCCAGCAGTTGTGGACAAAAAGCCGGTTCCTACACCAATAGGAGTGGTGGCTTTTACTTCTATGGATCTGGATCAGGCCTTAAATTTGTAGCGAATCCTTTTCTCGATTATTCAAGCAGCTCCACCAAGGGCCAAATAATGTGTGTCCAAGGAACAGTTGGCTCATTTCCCCCTCCTGATCCACAAATAAGTTATTCCCCAATAAACGAGACCAGCAATGGTTTGGCCAGGTGTTCAATAATGACTCTGAGCTCCAGAGAGCCCCTGTGCAGAAAGGGTCAAATAAAAAAAAAAATCCAATAAGCATTACAAATTAATGTTTGCGTTTCATTTGCAGTGAGACTGGCTTTTCCATCTGGGGCTGCTCCTGGCCTCCCCCAGCTCCCAGGCTGTGCACCTCCCATGGAAAGGGGCATGTTGGCCCCGGTGGGAGAACGTGCCAAGAACAGGAAATGGGGAAAGCCGCTTTCGGACTCAAAGTTTCATAGATTCATAGATTCTAGGACTGGAAGGGCCTCGAGAGGTCATCGAGTCCAGTCCCCTGCCCTCATGGCAGGACCAAATACTGTCTAGACCACCCCGATAGACATTTATCTAACCTATTCTTAAATATCTCCAGAGATGGAGATTCCACAACCTTCCTAGGCAATTTATTCCAGTGTTTAACCACCCTGACAGTTAGGAACTTTTTCCTAATGTCCAACCTAAACCTCCCTTGCTGCAGTTTAAGCCCATTGCTTCTTGTTCTATCCTAAGAGGCTAAGGTGAACAAGTTTTCTTCCTCCTCCTTATGACACCCTTTTAGATACCTGAAAACTGCTATCATGTCCCCTCTCAGTCTTCTCTTTTCCAAACTAAACCAACCCAATTCTTTCAGCCTTCCTTCATAGGTCATGTTCTCAAGACCTTTAATCATTCTTGTTGCTCTTCTCTGGACCCTCTCCAATTTCTCCACATCTTTCTTGAAATGCGGTGCCCAGAACTGGACACAATACTCCAGTTGAGGCCTAACCAGCACAGAGTAGAGCGGAAGAATGACTTCTCGTGTCTTGCTCACAACACACTTGTTAATGCATCCCAGAATCATGTTTGCTTTTTTTGCAACAGCATCACACTGTTGACTCATATTTAGCTTGTGGTCCACTATAACCCCTAGATCCCTTTCTGCTGTACTCCTTCCTAGACAGTCTCTTCCCATTCTGTATGTGCGAAACTGATTTTTCCTTCCTAAGTGGAGCACTTTGCATTTGTCTTTGTTAAACTTCATCTTGTTTACCTCAGACCATTTCTCCAATTTGTCCAGATCATTTTGAATTATGACCCTGTCCTCCAAAGCAGTTGCAATCCCTCCCAGTTTGGTATCATCTGCAAACTTAATAAGCGTACTTTCTATGCCAATATCTAAGTCGTTGATGAAGATATTGAACAGAGCCGGTCCCAAAACAGACCCTTGTGGAACCCCACTCATTATACCTTTCCAGCAGGATTGGGAACCATTAATAACTACTCTCTGAGTACGGTTATCCAGCCAATTATGCACCCACCTTATAGTAGCCCCATCTAAATTGTATTTGCCTAGTTTATTGATAAGAATATCATACGAGACCGTATCAAATGCCTTACTAAAGTCTAGGTATACCACATCCACCGCTTCTCCCTTATCCACAAGCCTCGTTATCCTATCAAAGAAAGCTGTCAGATTGGTTTGACACGGTTTGTTCTTTACAAATCCATGCTGGCTATTCCCTGTCACCTCACCACCTTCCAAGTGTTTGCAGATGATTTAAAGGAATGAAACGTTTGTTTATTTTTTGGTTCAGTGATAATGGTTTGGCCCCTCATTGTTGGTGGGAAGGAGGAGGGGGGGCAGAGGCAGCTCATGCTGCAGTGGAGGGAAGCAGGTGCTAGGCGAGCAGCTCTGCCGAAGGGCCTACAGCTAAGCATGCAGCACCCCTTTCCAACTAATCCAGTCTTGGGCTCCCCACACAGCTCTGGCACTGCACCCCAGTGCTGACTCTGATTTCCTGTCATTCCAGCTGGGACCCAGCCTAGCTCCACTAACACCTCAGTCCCCACTGACAGCATCTACTGTACTGGGGCATTCCCCTAATCTATCAGGTCTTCCTTGCGGCATTCCTGCAAGTTCAGGCCTAGGTCCCCCTACAGCTCTGCCAATGCACCCCACTTCCCACCTGCATCATGGTACATTGCAGCACTGGGCCTCCACATGCAGTTCTGCCAGTGGGCCCCCAATTTCCCTCCTGCAGCATCCCCTGCCCCGCTATTTTAGTCCTCAGATATGCCACAGTGTCCCTTATGGAGCCTTGCTGTTTGGCAGTCGGCCCCATGTACGTCAGTTTCACAGCACCTGGTCCCATCAGCCCCTATGCTCAGCTCCATCCATGCACTTCAGTACCCATTTGCATTATTACAATCCTGGCCTCCGCAAAGCTCTGCCAATTCACCTCAGTCTTGACCTACAGCACCCCGAACATTTCCAGTTCGGGGTCTGTTCTGAGCAGACTACAACAGGTGCTGTGTTGTCCCATGGTCCTCTGAAGTGGCCGGATGCATCCTCTAGGGCAGGGGTAGGCAACCTATGGCACGTGTGCCGAAGACGGCACTCGAGCTGATTTTTCAGTGACACTCACACTGCCCGGGTCTTGGCCACCGGTCCGGCGGGCTCTGCATTTTAATTTAATTTTAAATGGAGCTTCTTAAACATTTTAAAAACCTTATTTACTTTACATACAACAATAGTGTAGTTATATATTAAAGACTTATAGAAAGAGACCTTCTAAAAACGTTAAAATGTATTACTGGCACGTAAAACCTTAAATTAGCGTGAATAAATGAAGACTCGGCACACCACTTCTGAAAGGTTGCTGACCCCTGCACTAGGGCAGTGATTCTCAAACTTTTATACTGGTGACCCCTTTCACATAGCAAGCCTCTGAGTGCGACCCCCTTTATAAATTAAAAACACTTTTAAATATATTTAACACCATCATAAATGCTGGATTCAAAGCAGGATCTGGGGTGGGGGCTGACAGCTTGCGACCCCCCATGTAATAACCTCATGACCCCAAAGGGTCCCAACCCCCAGTTTGAGAACCCCTGCTCTAGGGGCTGACCAGAGACCACCACACTAGTCTGCACTTGTGACCTAGGTGGATTTGAACCCATGTTTCCAGAGGGAGAAGCAAGGATGATTAATGCTCTGGCTTTGCTATGCAAAACTTCCCCACCCATCCTTTTATTGCATGTTATCCATAAGACATGGTCAGGTTTTTAAAGATTTAACTCTTGCTTTCCCAGCTCAGATCTTATTCATCCCTCCTGGGAAGCTGGGAAAGGGGAAGTTTGACCCTGAAAAACAAGCCCCTGCATTCCAAGATCTTACCATCCTATATGGCATCTTACAAATGACCGGACAAGGTCCAGCTCCTGGTGCCACTGAAGTCAATGGGAAAACTGCAATTATTTTCAGCAGCACTGGAATTTTGCCCTAAATATTAAGGTCCTTACTCAGTATTGGCTCACTCCTAACTCCCGTTGACTTCAGGGAGAGCTTTGCCCAAGTAAAGATCTACGGCGGAACCACACTGAAAACGTACATAGGCATCACTACGTCCTTCCTCTGGGTGTCACAAATCCACACCCCCGAGCGACGTCGTTATGGCGACGTAACCCCCAGTGTGGACAGCGCTTGGTCAATGGAAGAACTGCCTCTGGGGAGCTGGATTAACGACGTTGATGGAAGAACCTCTCCCGTCACCGTAGTGAGTGTCTGCACTGAAGCACTACAGCAATGAAGCTACAACGCGACAGCTCTAGACCTAGCCTGAGTAAATACCAATTAATACTGCAGGGTGTGGCCCTTAAAGATAGTGATCGCTTCACCCACTGAATTGCAGCTACCTCTGGGGGGGTACCTGGCAGATGTTTATATTGCAGAGCAGTGCTATGCAGCAGCTCAGGACAGGAAGAGAATAGCTCACCCCGCTGGAGTTGACTGGGAGCCCAAAATGCTGAGTAAAACGGTTTTCAAATTATAAATAAAAAGTTGGAACATGGGGCGAAAATTGCGGTTTGCAAACTCAAAGTGTTAAGTGTTTACTGATGGTTCAGCATTCTTTATTGACTGAGACCCTTCGGCTTCTGGTTTGTGCTGTCGCTGAAACAGATGCTGATAACACTGCAAGCATAGGATGGGCCGGAGTGTTTTTCTTAAAGCACAAGCAGCACTGGTTAAGGTATTAGACTGGCATTTGAGGAGAGTGAACTCCTCTTTTTACCAAGCAGGTACAATAGCAATGCAAGGTCCTCTCACCCCACCAGTGAGATCCTACTCAGGCCTTCACGGACAACACTAGAGATGTGGTCAGTAGCCATGCTCATTCAGACCTCAGCCTGTCTTCTGCGCGGGCCAAACGTGATGTGGCACCTGACCATTAGGTATTGTATTGAGACTCCACAAGCTCGTTTCACATAAGCCACCAAACAGATGTAAGACTGCAACAAATTGTAGTCATGCCAGTTCCAAATGGGCAGTCCTCTGGAGACAGACCATCTACCTTAGGTACTTATTGGGCTTACGTTACCATAGCATCGAGCACCTCACAGTCTTTAATGCATTTATCCACACAACACCCCTGCGATGCAGGGCAGGGCTCTTATTCCCATTTTACAGATCGGGAACTGAGGCAAAAGAACTAAGTGACTCACCCAAGGTCACAGTCTGTGGCAGAGACTTCAAGTCCTAAGCTAGCACTTTAACCGACCCACCTTATGTCATTGCCAATCTCCTGATCAGTCCACTCTCCTCCACTCTAAAGATTAGGTTCTTCCCATGCAGATTGGGTGAAACTCCCCCGTGCAGAGAGCCTGCCCCAGTTAAGGTTCACTTAAGCCCTATTTTGAGATTTTAAGTAGCTGAAGCATAGTTCTTGTGCAGACCCTGCAATTTCTCTCCATGTGGCCCATTTTCTTCACCTTGTTCAGGCATTGACACTGCTCCAGAGCAAAGTGAGGGCAAAGCACTCCCTTAAGCACTACCATTCTGATCTAGTGGCATATTATCCTCCCTATGCACTGGGGTTCATAATGACACAAGGTGCCGGGACATGCAAATCAGGCCTCACATGAGTAACTCGAATGGGAGTTACCCATATCTGGTGAGGCAAGAACAGAATCCAGATGACCAAATTCAACCCCCTTAGAATGGGTGTGATGGACACCCACTGATTTCAAGCAACGGTCTCCAGTCGATGGGAGCTGTGTGGCCTCGAGCCAAGGTTGGATTTGATACATGGGGCTGGTTATTGTAAGAAAAGTATTATTGTTTATTTGTGTTGTGGTAGCACCTAGCAGCCCAGTCATGGCCCAGACCACAGGGTGCTAGGCGCTGTACAAACACAGCCCAAAAGGAACTGACAAGGTCAGTATAAAACAAGAGACAACAGATGGTTGGAGACAGACAGGGAACTCAAGGAAACAATACTGCTCAGTGTGCTGGGCAGTGGTCTGCACACCAGCCGCCCAGCCGTTAAGTTTTGGGTAGGCACTATGCAAAGGAGAGTTTTCAAAAGGGATTTATAGGACCACAATGAGGGAGCTTTGCAGGTGTTTTCAGGGAGCTCCTCCCAAGCGTGAGGGACAGCACGGGGGGAGAGCAAGGATGGGGCTTGTCTGAAAATTTAACAAGTGGGTGAAAGGAGGCTGGGACAATCGTGGAAGCAGTCGGCATCGCGATTGAATAAGAAACGATAGGTTGGGTGGGGATCACCACGGAAGGGCTTTGAAAGCGAAGACAACTAGCTTGTTTGCTGCGCTGGAGAAAGGGGAGCTAGTGGAAGGATGCACAGAGAAGGGTGATGTGGTCAAAACGATGAGCTAGGAGAATGAGCCGGACAGCCTCTTCTCCCATTCCTTGAACTCAGCTACGGTCCCACCCAAATCATGCTGTGCTCAGCATGTGCCTTTAAGGGTAACGGGTCCAAGTTCTTGTACTCCGCCAAAAAGTAAACACTGGAGATTTACCGATAAGGCAGAAGGACCTATTATTTTGTTTTATTTTTCCAGCTGGAAAGAAAGAGAAGGAGAAGAGAGCGTTCTCTCAGCGGAAACGCCATCCTTTCTTTTTTTGTTGTGGTCGAGCCGAACTGTAACAAGTCACTTTAACTCTCTCGAATGAAGGATTTGCTAGCTTTCCGGTAAACTTCAGTTACCATGGAGAGGTCTGGGACAAGCCAAATGTAAAACATTGGAAACTACACCCGAACGCACTGCAGCCATATCAAACAGTTAATTAGAACGACCTACCATGTGTTTCCCATTCCCTGGAAAGGTTTGAATCAATCGCCCCATGATTTATCACCTGCTTTCTGCGCTAACGTTTCAGCTCTGCTGTCGTGCACGTGTTGGAACGGGGATTTGTGTTGTACAGTGAAAGAGGGAAGGAGGAAGGGAAGGACTTTTTTTTTTTAATGATCAAATAACCATCCCCCTCACCCCAAAGTATAAATCTCTCCTCGGAATGATGCACTGATGAGTGGACGGCTCTGGGTCCTGGCAGGATTTGTAGCCCCCGGTGAAAGAGGGGAGGGACAGATCCTCTGGATTGCTTTGATATTCAGAGGGTAGGAGAGTCAGGACGTTCCAGGGGAGTGAAATACCATACCCAGATGGAAATTTCAGATGAGCAAGCTTCTTTGGGCTGTTTCGTTTCTTGCTGCACATGAATTTGGTTGTTAGGGGTGGGTGGGAATCAAACTTTCCACAAAGATCTCATCTCTATGTGTGAGGTTGTCCACCCACTAACTGTAACACCTCATTCTCCAGTGGAACGGTAGTAGAGATAATTTGGTGACATGGCTTCGAGTTTATAAGTCGTTTGGAGATGGCTCCAAGCTGCCAGGTACAGATCTGGAGTGAAATTTCCTTACCGTTCAAAGGGCGTTCTTGCTCAGTCCGTAAACAGTAAACTGCCTGCTATGACTCCTTATCTTGGAATGATGTCTCCTCTGGATGATCCGTTTTCCTCCACACTGCATCTCATTGTTTCAGGGCTAGCGAAGGGCACCATACAGACAGCCCTGCAGACTGAAGTCTTCTGCCCACCCGCAGGACCGGCCAAAGCAGCGGTGCAGGTTTCCCCACATCACACCCGCAATGCCCCTCAACCTTCTTCTGGAAGCATCACTGTCAAGGCTGCAAGAAGTTCGGTCTCCTTCGTCCATTCAAATCAGGAGGCTGCCAGAAAGAGGGGGCAGTTAGTGGTGACGGGTTTTATGATGTGGACAGTTGGACGGAGAACAGCAACTCTTGATAGATGAACCGCCAAGCCGCTATCAAACTTCTAGCTAAAAGGCTCTCATATACTCCTAGATGCTCCCTGACCCACCTGCCGTCCAGTTCCAATTCAGGTTGGGAATGCACAGAGAAAGGATGGACTTATGGTTAAAGATTATGGCTCAGAAGAGGTGGGCTTAACTTCTGGCTCTGCCTCAGACTGCTGGGGTGACCCTGGGCAAATAACTCTAACTACTCTGTGCCTTGGTTCTCATTTGTAAAACGGTGATACCAATGCTTAGCTTAGCTTGTAAGACTCCTTAGCTTGTAAGCTCTGTGGGACAGGGACTGTCTCTTACGTACGTACAGCACCTCATTCATTGGGGCCCTGACATCTATTGGGCCTATTATCCTACTGCTCACAATGCTAATAGAGGTCGAGTGTGCATAAAAAGAGGTGGATCCCCATCATTGCATCTATGTTCATTTCAGTTCACTCAAAACTAGGATGATTTCATTTGTCTCCATCATTTCTTAAATATCCCAGACTGCTGGACAGTCTCATTATCAGCTGCTGTGCACCACTGCAGGGGTGGATGCATTTCAGTGGAGGGTGAAGTTGAATCCTGTATGAGAAGATCTTTGGGATTTTGTGAGATGACAGAGGGTATTTATGAAAAAACTATTCTTGTTTTTCAATATTCCAGCTAAATCTTAGGGCCAGAATGTGGACTCATCACAAATCCTGCATCTTCATCTGTCCCATGCCCAACCTTGGTGGCAGTCACTAAGTGCTATAACAGGCCATACCAAAACCCTGGATCCAACCCCTTCTGAGCTGAAGAAGAGTTCAGAGCTGGAACTCAGCCTTCCGGCTAACTGGACAGGAAACAACCAGTGACAGAGACTCTGAGCTGAAACTACCTTGAGAAAAGGCAGCCCACTGGAGTTGAGATTAAGGCACTAGACAGGGACTCAGAAGATCCAGGTTCAAGTCTTAGTTCTACTGCAAACGTGACTCAATCTCATTGTGTCTCTGTTCCCAAATGGGGATGCTGATACTGGTACCTCCTATGTCTATTTAGACTGTCAACTCTGGAAGGCAAGAAGCGCCTCTCGCTTCATGTATGGAGTCAGGGTAGCTAGGGTTTATAAATAAGAAACACTTAGAAGAGGCCAGTTTTGCTAAGGCAGCTGATTGTGTCTGGGGAGCGCTCACAGGCAAAGCTGTTCTTGGAAAGTTTCACAGCAAAAGCAACCCTGGCAAATAATCTGGGCTTCTTTTCAAAAATGAGAGGAAAGACGCAGGTACCAGGCAGGAAGCAAAGCTTTGCAAAATCTTCTGACCAAAGCAGGCCTGGGAATGGCAGAGAATGGGAATGGAGCTTGCAAAGCGAATGTTCTGAGAAATTTCTACTTGGAAAAAGGGATCTGAACTTTACCAGGAAAATATTTATGAAGCGCTGTGCTCCCAGGGGATCTTGCTTTGATTGCACGTGGGTTCCGATCAGAAGTGAGGCAGCAGTGCCTGTTTATATACGGGCGAGAACTTAGTTATATCAGGACTATTTAAAACAACTCTTGGCATAATATACTTTTTGACATGGCAATCAGTGCACTTGGTTCATTCAGCACGACTCAGTCAAAGGACTGGATCTCTTGGGAAAATGCCAGTGCCATGAGAATCAAAATATGAGGGAATCCCAGCTCTGAGATCAGAAATCACCTTGGCGGCTGCAGGCACAGATCCCGATCCTGATCTCACACTGGTGTAAATCAGGAAAAACTCCTCTGAAGTCAAGAGAGAGCTACTTGTGTAATCCGCTGTCGCCTAGGTAACTGCATGGGGCTGTGAGCCAGTAGACCATGGATTCAAGTCTCAATTCTTCAATCAGGAATTCCTTAGCATGATGCAGGAAGTTCTGGGCGAAATTCTGTGGTCTGTGTTATGCAGAAGATCAGGCTAGATGATCACAATAGTCCTTTAACATCTACAAATTAACAGGAGTATAAACTAAGCTTGTTTCATAGCTGTTCTGCACACTATGTGATGGCCAACACTCTAGGAACTGACCCAGGGACCTCCACCCCTAAAAGCATGAGCTGATAATGCTCCGTGGCTGGGGCTGTAACAGACTCATCTTCTGTGATGGCACCTGGGTAATGCACACTCAGCAGCTGGTGTGTAAAATTCTTCCAGATCATGGTGATGCTGTTTTGCACGGGTGTAATTGACAACACAACGCTGAGAGCAGACAAAAAAAAAAAAAATCTGGCCCTGGGCTTTCCTGGAATTAAGCCAAGTGACCTCAGCGCTTGAAAAAGTTTCAATTAGGAATAATTACTCAGCTGATTTTTGGGTACATGCTGTTTCTGTTCACGACCAATCTGCCCCTGGATATCTCTGAACAGTACGAGACGAGATGCTTATGGGAAGGTCCTGTGCTTAGCGCCTGGGTTATGCTGCCTTTTAATGTATTAGGGAGACTCTGTGGTTTTTGCGTGTTATTAATTTTAATAGGGTATTATTTTTTCTTTCTGGCTGTTTGTTCCAGAGATCACTCCCAGGGGAGAACTCCCTTTGGCTGCTTGGATGGCGGACAGAATGACGTCAGACAGCTGCTTGGAGGAGTGGTAACAAGGCAGAGGCTTATTCTGAATAACATTTGTTAGCAAAATATATTGAGTAAAATTAAACATGCCAGGCAGTGCCCTTCAATGGTGCTGCCGGGGGAGGAAGGGGCAAGAAGAGTAGGATGATCCTACAGAAAAATAGGGCTAGTCCCAAGCAGAAAAAGAGGGTGTAAACTTCTTCCCCTGGCTCAAGCTGCCCTGCAACGTCCCCTAAAAACCTATGCAGCCAACTGTGCTGATGCCCCTCATCCCTGAGCTGCAGCACCCGCGGCTTTCCCCGTCCTCTCCTAAGCAGATACTGTCAATCGTGAATACAATACGGCTAATAATAGCGTGTGGCATACTTGTTAGATGAACAAATCATATATTCTCTCCACCTGGGACTGGGTTGGAACCCCCTGAATTTGTTTCACTTACCAGTGAAAGTAGATTTGAATCCTAATCTCTGGAAGGGAAGCCTCGTGCATTAATACATCCTGCCGCTGGAAGCCCTCCCTCTCCCCTCCACCCTTCTCATCTCTAACTCCATCGTCATGCTAGCACGAGGATGCTCAGGAGTCAAACCCTAAACCATCGTCAGCTCTAGGGTTTCCCTGCATGGTCCCGGTGCTCTCAGATGGGACTCTGGGAGAAGAGCAGGTGAAGCTCACACCGTCCCTGTCTTGGCTCTGTCACAGCCAACATACCAGCCGTCCCCTCCAGAATGCATCCTGCTGGTACTACCAGTCTCATGCCCACGAGGGACCCACTGCCCTGTTCCTGGCATTTCTAAGCTAAATACCTCAAAGCACTCTACACATGTTAACTAACTATGCCTCCCAACACCCTAGGTGAGCTAGGCAAGTTCACTAAACCCATTTCACAGGTCAGGAAACCAAGGCTCCAGGACTTGTGAAGGCTATAGCCAGAAATGGGAAACAACCCGAGTCCTAGCTCCCAGTTCCTTTATCTAATCCCACGGCAACACCTCTCTTCTTTCAGAAGCAGCAGTCAGGATGCCTGTACATCCTCGCATCCATTAAATCTACGGCAGTTCCAACACTCTGACCCCCTGCAGCCCTAGTGAAACCAGCAGGTGCTGAGTGTGGCTCAGGGTAGTATTTTCTCCATCACAAAGTCATGAACCACCCCCTAGCTTCACAGCACAAACAAGGTTATGGAGCAAGGGTAGCCATCAGTACAACGGATATTACACCACGGGAACTTTCCTCTGAACAAAGACGACATTCTCCCTGCATACTTGCCTATTGTTCCCATGCAAGATCGCCTCCTTATTTCTCTGTGCCGAGATTGCGTATGCCAAGGAGCCTGGGGCTGGCGGTCTTGACTTCTCATAAATTGCTGTGGGCCGTTCTAATAAATAATACCCCCGTTATGCAAGTGACCATAAATCAGATTGGGAGGCGGAGGTCTGATACAAACAAAAAATGGAGGGTGGCTCTGTATATTTTTAAACCCCGTTTCTTATTTTTGGCATAAACTTTCTGTTCCCAGCCCTTGGAGAGCAGAGAGAGGAGCCCGGGCTGGGCTTTTCTTTTTCTCTCTTTTTGATACCGCATTATCACACTGAGTATCCTTAATATGACATTTGTTACAGCAAGATACCAGCGTGGGAACTGGCTCCTGCAATGCCCGGGATGTGAAATGAATGCACAGCGGCTGGCTTGCCAAAGAAGGGCTGCTAGAAATTTCACTCGGAACATTTTTTGGCAAAAGCAGGGGAATTCTTAATGGCAAAAAAAAAAAGAAATGTCAAGGAAGGAGATCAGCTGCAAAGGTGTTCCATGTTTGGAAGCCTCTTTCGGGCTGCACTTGGTAGTAGCGAGAGGAACATTTCATTGCAGATGGAGAGAACTGGCCTTAGGCATGAAAAAATGTAGGGCTGGATCATGGCTGGGACATTTGAAAGGCCTAAGGAGGTTAGATGCCCAGGGGGATTTGGGTGTCTAGCTCCCCTCTGCTCCTTAGGCTATGTCTACACTACGGGGGGGGGGATCGATTTCAGATACGCAAATTCAGCTACGGGAATAGCGTAGCTGAATTCGACGTATCCGAGCCGACTTACCCCGCTGTGAGGACGGCGGCAAATGGACCGCCGCGGCTCCCCCGTCGACGGCGCTTACTCCTACCTGGGCTGGTGGAGTATGCACGTCAATTCGGGGATCGATTATCGCGTCCCGACGAGACGCAATATATCGATCCCCGAGAGATCGATTTCTACCCGCCGATCCGGGCGGGTAGTGAAGACCAGCCCTTAGAAAATTCCAGTCTGAATCAAGTTCAGTTTCAATTAGTTTCAATTAGCTGAAAAGACTGATGCTGGTTTGGAACACCCCAGAGCGTGAGGCTGTTTGCATCAGGGGTTTGGGTTTGGCTTCTGCTGATCAAATGATTAAAGAAAAATACCCCTTTTTTCTGCCCAGTTCACCCCTGTGCAGGGGCCAGCACATAGTCTATGCACCGTAGCTCCAGTTAAACCTACTGCCTATTCATTTCATTGGGTGACCCTGGGTTTTGGGTGATGTAAAGGGGTAAAAAAACACTTGTTCACTTTCTCCACACCATTCATGATTTTATAGACCTCTAGCACCACCCCATTTAGTTGTTTCTTTTCTAAGCTGAACAGTCCCAGTCTTTTTAATCTCTCCTCAGATGGAAGCGGTTCCACATCCCTAATCATTTTTGTTGCCCTTCTTTATACTTTTTCCAATTCCAATATATCTTTTTTGAGATGGGACGACCAGATCTGCATGCAGTATTCAAGATGTGGGCGTACCATAGATTTATATATTGGTATCATGATACCTTCTGTCTTATTCAGGGCCGTCCCTAAGGGGGTGCGGGGCCTGGGGCAGAAGTGACGTCACTTCTGGAACCGACCATGCCGGGGGTGGGTAGGGGAGGCGGTGCCTCCCCAAACAGCTAGGCGTGGCCCCACCCACACTCTGCCCCCCCAGGGCCCTGCTTCGGCAGTGCCGCTGGGCTCCAGGGGGCTGGGGCCACGCCGCCCGCCTTCCTGGGGCTGGGGAGGCTGCGGCAGTGCCGCCGGGCACTCTCCCTCCTGGCTCGCTCTCCCTCAGGTGGAAGGGGTGGGGCTGGGGTAGCCTCCCACAGCCAGCAGTTCACCCGCCGCCCATGCAGCGCCGGCCTGCGGGGCCCCCCAAAGCTCGGGGCCCAGAACGGTCGCCTCGATTCGCCATCCCCTAGGGACGGCTCTGGTCTTATTATTTATCCCTTTCCCAATGGTTCCTAATATTCAGTTAGTTTTTTTTTTTTACTGCCACTGCACGTAGAGCAGATGTTTTCAGAGAACTATGCAGAGTAACTCCAAGATCTTTCTTGAGTGGGAACAGCTAATTTGGACCCCATCATTTTGTATGTATAATTGGGTTTATGTTTTCCAATGTGCATTACTTTGCATTTATCAACATTGAATTTCATCTGCCATTTTGTTCTCCAGTTTTGTGAGATCCCTTTGTAACGCTTTGCAGTCAGCTCTGGACCTAACTCTCTGGAGTAACTTTTATCTTCTGCAAACTCTGCCACCTCACTGTTTATCCCTTTTTCCAGTCTACATAGGGAGTTAATCAGGAATAACGATTCTGCTTTTAGTTTATACCCTATCTTAATCTGAATTATCTTCCCTGTATAGGTAAGCCCTAAGATTTATGACACTTCCAAGATCTGTGACTATTTTCTTTAAGACACCTGCAGGCACCTGAATACTTGTGAACTAGGCCCCTGCCTCTTGAGTTAAGGAGAATCTCTACTAGCCATTAGCAGCATAGAGCCCATGACACATTGAACAATTCTGACTCCTTCCAGTAAGAGTCAGTGGCATGCATGCACACACACACACACACACACACACCAGTTCGTAGAAATAGTTGATCTTTGTGTAGCACTTTGAACTATAGCTATATGATAAGAGTAAAGTACAATTATTAGCGCATTGTTCTCCAGCACTTTGCCTCACATAGGAGGTTCCTCCCAGCCCTGTCACCGGGGATATCCCTGTTTGCAGCAGAAAGGACAGAGATTTTTCTTTTGTGGAGGAAAGGGAAAAAACGTATGATGGTTTTGCTTTCCTACCTGCATTGCTGCAGCTGGCCTTACGTGCTCTGTGTGTGGTGGGCAGGATAGAGAAGTATGGAGGCAAAGCCCTTATGCTCAAGGAGGGTAAGAACAAGAGTTTTACGCCAGAGCCATTCTGTTGTGGATTGGGATGGCTCCCTGCCTCATTCCCCCGCCAGCAGCTGTCACCACCCACTGATCAGACACAGGCTGCAACAAGACTTCTGCCAGTCACACGCTTGGGAAACATCGGCAGGCCTTAGATAGAGAAAGGTGGGAATAAGAATGACCTCGGTTCAAGCTTCCCAGGCAGGAAGCTAGTAGGAAGAGGAGGGTGAAGAGGGACAAACGGCAGCACACACAGCTCTGACGCTGCAAGGAGGAGGAGCCCTGAGAAGAACCAGATGGGAGTGTATCAATTCTAGCAAGGTCAACCTGGAGCTCGCTGCCAGAGAAGTAGGTCTGCAAAGCGAGAAGCCAATGCTCCTTACCATCAGTGCAGTCTCCCATACCCCTTGGTGCGGCTCTTAGCTTGGTACAAGGAGATCTGGAATAGGAACCTCCGCACGTCGGGCAGTTGGGTTCAGAGGCACTCCAAAGCTATCCAAAACTCAGCCAGTTTAAGGCCTGGGTCTTTTCTTTCCCCCTTTCAGCTTACACCCTGAGAGTTCTGCTTTGAATTCCAGATTCCCAAACTCCAAAGCACAAAGCAAAACAATCAAAAATCCCATGCTTTGCCTGTTTCCTCCCCAAACCATAGATTGAGCCAGGCTGGCCGCAATGGAAACCATGTTCAGTGATGGAGAAATCTTTGTCTTGCTAAAATGATTAGATCTTATTCCTCCCCCAAGCCAACTCCATGGGTATTGAAATGAATGTGTCAGTGGGGCATTGCCCCATGTGTTGACCTCAAATCTGATCTTGCTCCCTCTGAACTCAATTGCACGGCTCCTGCTGGCTTCCACAGGAGTGGGACCGTGCCTTTATTTGACTGTTTTGCAGTTGGAAGGGATTCAGAAACACAGGGTTTCTTGGCATCGCTGCCGCTTGCTTCCACTCACTTCTCTGATGCCAGAATCTAACAACAGGAATTTCATGAGATAGTGGGATACTCCCTCTTGACTGGAGACTAGGGAGCCATTTATTGTTCAAACATAGCCACGAAATTCAAAATTACAACAGTGCCTTATTTCATACATTGCAGCAGCCTTAAAGGGTTCCAATTAGAGCCTGGAAGGATTGAAAACTAAATAGGCATATAGGGCGATTGTTAAATTTCTTCTAACCACCTCCTCTTTTAAGTGGCTCATACATTCTCCAAATAAAATTCCCTTTGGTTAATATTGGCCATGTTTGGACTCTAGCCAAAAGTGCATGAAAAATGTTGGCGCAAAATTGGACCGGCCAGTTTTAAGAGTTTTTAGAATAAAAACACACATTTCCACTATGCTCAAGCAGAAAAGTTGTATTCGAACCTAGCTATCTACATCCTGCATCTGCATCCGATGAAGTAGGCTGTAGCCCACAAAAGCTTATGCTCGAATAAATTTGTTAGTCTCTAAGGTGCCACAAGTACTCCTGTTCTTTTAACTATCTACAGTAACTCCAATTGCAAATAATGGCCCAGTTCTTCAGTAGGTGTCACTTGGCAGATCATAATTAATAATAACGCCACTTAGCTCTTATACAGTAACTCTCAGAGCTGTCTGCAAAAAGGAGCTCAGTGACATCATCCCCATTTAACAGACGGGGAAACTGAGCCACAGAGCAGTGATGTGACTTGCCCAAGGTCACCTAGCAAATCAATGGCAGAGCCAGGAATAGACCCTGGTCTCCCGAGACCCACTCTAGTGTTCTATCTAAGCCAATTTACAGGAGCTGAGGGTCAGCCCCCATAATTGTCTGTAGTTAATATTGCAAATGTATCCTGACCCTGATGTTTTAGGGCAGATTCTATGAAGATGATCTTAGAATGTCACTGCCTGGGAAAAAAACTAATTCTGAATCACCTTCAGTCCCAATGCTGAAGATGCATCAGGACATCAAACCTGATCTTAAAAGGCTCAGACTGCCCATGTCGTCAATAACACAGTAGAAAGGTTTTGTGGAACGTGGAGCCCGATACGTAGTAACCCACAGGACTGAATGAGTTGGTAGCTCTTATTCCACTGAAAGGGATCAGGATGGTGAATATATCACCAACTTCTAAAGCAACGAGCTTAAATTGAAAGCATTGGTCTTGTAAATTGAAATGGCACATAGACAAGTGTGTCCACCTGATTAATATTGTACATCTTGACAAAATATAAAAAGCTGCATTTGAAAAGCCTTCATTTGATCAAACACAGTATTACTGAAACTAATTGCTGCATCAACGGCCATTCAATATGTTTACACTTACATTCTGTTGCTATCGCTGCACAGGGCTATGACGGATGCAGATAAATATACACATTACGCAGGCATCATCCCCTAAGTCTGTATCTACCGAGAATTTGATTATAACAGAGGACTCCTCTCCTGTTCATTACTTAGTTTTGCCTTTATAACAGGCAGGTGGCAGGGATCCCTTAATACAGTGGTTCTCAACCTGTGGTCCACGCAGCAGCAGCTCCAGGCACCAGCGCTCCAAGCGCGTGCCTGGGGCGGCAAGCCGCGGGGGGCGACCTGCCGGTCCCTGAGAGGGCGGCAGTCAGGCAGCCTTCGGCGGCTTGCCTGCGGGAGGTCTGCCGGTCCCGCGGATTCGACCTCCCGCAGGCATGCCGCCGAATCCATGGGACCGGGGACCTCCCACAGGCATGCCGCCGAAGGCAGCCTGCCTGCTGTGCTTGGGGCGGCAAAAAAGCTAGAGCTGCCCCTGGGTCGACAGACTATGTCTAAGGGGTCCGCAAAAGACTTAGACTGAAAACTGACTGAACAGAATTCAACTATATATACAGGCAATAGATTTCCAAAGGGGTCTGCACTTCCATTCAACATTTTTTAGGGGGTCTGCCAATGAAAAAAGGTTGAAAACCACTGCCTGAATAGAGACCGCAAAGTAGATTAAATTAGATGGTTTCTCTTCTTTTTTAAAATTGTCCTTAATTACCTAGAAGTGTTAAAACCCCCCCTGCAGGTGGGAAGATCAAAGTCTGTCCCATCCAGGGCTGGAGGTGCCTTGCACGCCCAGGAGTATTGAGCTTCCCAAAGAATAAAGGCCCCGCTGTGAAGCCAACAAGTGGAGGATCGTTCTGCATTCAAGCTCCGTACCCCCATTGTCTATATCACAATGAACATGAGGAGTGGATGGTACGAGGCTCTTGTGGGTGTCCTGCCTTTGAATTGACGGAGATGCCCCATTGAGTTGCACCAAGCACAGTGGGAGATGCAGTGTGGGTCAGAGTTGTGCACCAATCCAGGCTATAGGAAAATAGGAGTAGAGATTTTTTTTTCTCTCGTTTTCATTGAAAAGTTTCCTTGGAGGGGAAAAAAAACCCATTTCCCAACCTGATCTACTCAGACTTGTGGAGGACAGAGACCCACACTGGGTTACTGAGGGATATTTAAGCACAGCTCCTGGCTGAGGAAATTCCATCAAATTCTAGTTATTTTAGCTTTATTATATTGTGCTTATTAGCTGGTATTTAACATACACCCAGGGCTGAAAATATGGATGCAACTTTGTGGGACAAAGGTGTGTTCTCTGTGTCACTGTCTAGGACTTGAGTAAACATACCCAGACTGTCATCAGTCAGACTCATGACCAGGGTTTCGCATTGGTGATTCCCTTCGCACTGCCATAGGATGATCAAGCCAAGGCCTAAGAGACAGAGAAACTGGGTTGTGCTCTTGTGTCTGAACAGACTTGCAATAGCACCTTGGACAATTCAATCAGGTCTATGTTTTTGGGGTGCCTCCATTTTTTGGGTGCCCAACTCGGTGGTGTTTTGGAGCTCATGGCCCAGTGTCATGATTCAGGCCAGAGCCAGCCTGGTGATTTTGGAGTTGATGATGCAAACCATCCTAGTGTGATGATGTACAGGATGCATTAAAGAAAAGCCGGGAGATGCTGCATTTGGCATGTTTGCGGCTCCTCTGGCAGTTGCCATGTAAGCTTCAGTTTGGAAAACCCAGGTCTGGATGCCAGTTAGTGATTTAAATGACCTAAAATTCCCCAAACTCTACATTGGGGAATCTAGTTTGTTTCCTCCTGGTGGTCAGAGCAGAAGCACGGCTACCTTCTACTGTATGCCAGACCCTGAACCTGGTCCAGCCTATCTTTCCTCTCCCAACCAGTTGCAAATTTGCACAGTTCCATCTGCAACTCACAGACACACGCCTAGACAGGAGGCTGCAGAATGACCTTTCTTCTCTCTCTCGGCCTTGGTGGTCAATCACAGCAAGGGTGAGAGGAATTAAATCCGAGGCAGCCACGACAGAGAGTTCAGATTAAGGGATTACAGCAAATCCAAATGAACAGCTTAGAGGAAGAGCAGCGGTGTCAGTTTTTATGAACAGAAAAGCAGCCATCAAGCACTGTAGGCCCTCAGGTCCTGCTGCTATCACTCATGCTCTTTGCTGGATTACCAGGGAAAGGACTGCAGCATTCGGTCGAGGGAGGCCTGGAGAGATTGTCTTTGTGAAGGCTACTAGGCCACTCTTGGGTCTTCTGTCTGTTTCTTAGAGGAAATCCATGCCCAACGACCCTGCTTGTGGAGTGGAAGGTTTCTGAGCGACAGGGCATGGATCTCCTGATGATGATCTGTTTTGTTCATTCCCTCTGAAGCACCTGGCATTGGCAACTGCCAGAAGACAGGATGCTGGGCTAGATGGACCATTGGTCTGACCAGTATGGCCGTTCTTATGAGAGGGATCTGCCCATTTTCAAGAAGGGATGGGTGAACTGCTGTGCCAAAATACCAAGGTATGGCTTCTCTTGTATTATTTCTGGCCAGACCAGAAGCAGAAAGTCTCATGAGAAATCCTGTTCTCCACATAAATTAAACAGACCCGAGACGACATGGCTTGGAGAAGTATCAGAATGTATGGGTGCCCTTTGGGATCAAACCAAACCTTTTGAGGTTCTTCCATCATTCCTGAGGATGTCTTATGTTTGGAGCTGCATGCATCTGCACTAGGATGACCAGATGTCGCGATTTTATAGGGACAGTCCCGATATTTGGGGCTTTGTCTTATATAGGCACCTATTACTCCCCATCCCCTGTCCCGATTTTTCACCCTTGCTGTCTGGTCACCCTAATCTGCACAAAGAGCTGCTCATGGAGTTGAATTGAGGCTCTGAATGTAGCACTCGTCTTCTTAAGTCCCTTCCAAGCTCTTAACTGATATTACTGCAAACACAGCGGTACCCTTCCACTCTTGTAATGCAGAGGAACAGCAGCCCACAGGTGTGCGGTGCCCTAGCCTGACCTTGTAGCGTTAATACATCTGGACTCAGAGCAACAGAAACCCAGCAAACAAAAACATCAGCCCCAGTGCCCAGTCACACCTCCTGCTTCCTTAAAATAACCCACCGGATCCAGCTGAGATCGATGCAGCCTGCTGGGCCTTGATGATAGGCCCCGCGGATCATCCTTCAGAAGGCAAATTAATCCTGACAGCTCTTGGAACAGCTTGATACAGCCCCAGGCTTCCCTTGGATGACGTGGTTGGGATGGGTCCTAAGGAGGGGAGTGGGAAGATGGGAACGAGGAGGGTGGGGATCCAGGAAACAGTGAAGACAGGATATTACACATTTCATTATGATTTCCAATGAAAGGGGCCTGGGAAGGCAGGGGGGAAGGTGGGGGGGCTGGCTGCCTGGCAAGAGTGGGATCTGGCTGCCTATAATCTATTTGGCCATGTTTGTGGAGCCTCCAAGGACTGACAAATGATGCTAACTCCCTTGTAATGCATGGAAAGACCCCCAGAGAAGGGACAAGTTTCCAACCCTGCCTGTGGAGATTTACAGGGCCTCCTTGGCTCAGATGGATGATGGCTCTGACAGAGGAGGATATTCATGGGCCAGCAAGTAAGGTGCTCTCTGCCATGAGGTTCCAATCCCTGGAATGGGAGTCGTCCAGGCTTTTTCAGTGCATTCATAGTTCGTGACCGGGAAACCTCCAAAGGACCAGAGTTTGGGTTGGGAATGGAGCGGCACTGCCCCCAAACCTGACAGCTTCCCACAGCACCCAAACCTCCTGGGTCTGTGAAAGGGAGCTGGGCATCCCCTGCCCTCTTGGAGGGATTTCCAGTGCTTAGAGCGTGGGGATCTCCAGACGAAAAGCGTTGTACAAGGACCGGGCATTGTTATTACCACTCCACTGGAGCTAGAGGTAATCACAGCTTCTCACCTGGTACGGTGACTCTTTGTCTTCATGTCCTGGCAGGGACAGCATGGAGAGGAAGCTCTTGGGGAGGGTGTGTGTGTGGAGAAATCAAACCGAGCTGTCACAGATCTCTAGAACTGGGTAGCTCAGAGAGTTTGGAGGAATGTTTAGGTGGCTTTTGTTTTGCCCTTCAGTCATTTCACTCACTTTAGTTACAGGCAGGGGAGGGCTAGATGAGTGGGGATGGAGAGCTCCTACCATGAGCTTCGAGCTGGAAACCAAAGGCAATGGCCCGTTGCTGAGTTGGTAGCGGAGGGGGCCTTATGAAAGCAATTCCTCTGGGGCCGGATCCAAAGACTTTTGAAATCTATGGGCCCACCGTGAGCAGAACAAGCAAATGCTTAATCCTTTCAAATGCATTTACTACATCTAACACTGCTCAGCAGTGCTGCCCAAGGGGTAGGCGATTAGTAATAACAGCAATAATGCTTAACAGCTGTGCAGTGCTTTCACCTTCGAACCACTGTTCCCAGATCAACCAGCTAATTAGCTGATATGGATAGGAGGACGAGCTTTTCCAGCCAGCCCCCCAGTGAGGATTCAAGGAAGCAGGATTACTAGAGTTTGAATTTGGCCAAGACACCAGCCTTAAAATTTCTGCTGTTGCGGGGAAAAGAACAAAAGTGCCTCTTTGCCTTTTTAGGGACTAGCTGGGATCAGGAGGACTTTGATTTTACATCTCATCTGCAAGACAGCACCTCCAGCAGCATGGGACAGCACAGCCTCGCAGGACATCACGTCACCATTGACCCTGACAGAAGAGTGCATTAGTGTTGACTCAACACCTGCTGCAGACCCAGGAGAGGCAGCATGGTTCAGTGGATAGAGCCCTGGCTTGAGACATCAGTTCTACTCCCACCTCTGCCACTGACCTGCCGTGTGACCTTGGGCAAGTCACTTTGGCCCAAATGCTCAAACGTATTTAGGCTCCTAATTGCCCTTGAAATTGGCAATTAGGTGCCTGAATTCCTTTGAGATCTGGTTCCCGCTCCTACCCTTTGTCTGTCTTGTCAATTCAGACAGTAAGCTCTGTCGGGCACGGCCTGTCTCTTACTAGGCTTCTGTACAGCGCTTGGCACAATGAGGTCCTGACCTCAGTTGGGATTTCTAGGTGCCACTGCAATATAGATAATATTACCTTACTGATCCTTGGAAGTCTCATATGCAAGTACTGACCAGCCGGACCTTGCTTAGCTGTAGAGATCTAGTGGCATCTCAATACAAGATAATGCAGTTGGTGGGCAACCTGGGGAATTTTTCGCTCACTGGTGCGACTGTCCTGCGGGGGCTGTAGGGGCAGACGGGTATGGAAACCCCTCTTACTCTGTTTCACCATGGCCCTGCCAAGGTGGCCTGTGGGTTCCATGAAGTCTGATTAAGTTTCTCGGTCCTTATCACAGCGTCCCATGTACTTTGAAAACTTCCAGAGCCCACTTCAGCTCTGGGATATTTTGTGTCATTTACAGGATCGGTGGGGCTGTAACTTTAAAACGGACAGAATCCAGCCGGGATGGAGCCACTATTGCCTTGCGCTGCCATGCTCTGTCAGTTTTTATAGCCCCAGGTAGGGACGGCTGGCCCAGTTTCACACAAACCAGAAACCCCATCAGCCTTTGAATGTTGACAAGGTTGGGCTGGATTGTGTCATTGCCTTTCCGTCTCTGACCTCATGGAGTTGGCCGGGCGGCATCAGAGGGATGCAAGGAAGGACCCAGGTCAGACTTGATCCAAACTCCGGTTAAGAAATCCAGTCAGTTATCATGAGAGAATGAACATACAGAAGGATCGGCTTCCCTTTCGCAGATCCAGCACAGAACAGTTACCCGGCCACGTGCAAAGAAAGCTGCAGTCTTGATTCAGGCTAAAGGCCCATTGATGTCAGTTAGGGAGACAGACTTGGGAGTTTTCTTGGGAGACAGACTTGGTGTTTTGCCATTGTCTCACCATGTGACCTCTGACAAGTCACTTCGGACTCAGTTTCCCCTCATTTTGGGATGCTCACCTAAGAGGGCCTGATTTTCAGAAGTGCTGAGCATTCACAGTCCCACTGACTTCCGCTGGAGCTCCGGGTGCTGAAAATAAGGCCCAAAGTGGCACCCCAAAAAAGGAGGCATCCAGAACTAGTGGAGGCTTTGAAAAAAATCTGAGCTTTAACTGCTTGACAACAGGCTTGACAAAGCCCTGGCTGGGATGATTTAGTTGGTGTTGGTCCTGCTTTGAGCAGGGGGTTGGACTAGATGATCTCCTGAGGTCCCTTCCAACCCTGATATTCTATGATTCTATGCTCCATGTCTCAGTTTCCTCATCTGTAAAATGTGGATACCAATGTTTATTTCCCTTTGTAAAGTGTTTTGAGATCCATGGATAGAATGTTCTATGGAAATGCCACTGTTATTATGAAAGAAATGGGTTTGCACCGTGAACCCAGAACTGCCAACGGCCCCCTTCGTTATGAACATTTATACATCTTCATCTCAAAGGATTCCACCACTGCTATGCAGCCCACTCTGGGGTGAGGCATTTTAACAGCCCACAGCAACAATCGTACAGAGAGGCAGCAGACTGAAGAATACTATTTTCAACAGCAACTACAGAGGGTATTTGCTATAGGATACTGGGAATAACACATCTCTTTTGAAACGTGCCCCTGTGAACTTTTGATGACAGGACCAGAGTTTTGCATCTTACTGTCTTGCAGCTCAGTGCACTGGTTCAGAGCAAAGAGTGACACCTACTGCATTACCTACACAAATTGCTGGGGCATTGCTGTACGGGATTCAGCTCCCAACCTAGTCCAGAGAAGACCCGAAGCTACTTAGGCTCATAGCAGAAGGCAGTCCAGCCAAGGACAGGGCAGGGGCTATCTTGGCCTGACAGTATGTGCTGTACCAGAACTCAAGGAATTTGAAGTTTTAACAGGGAAATTTTGATGGTTCAGTCTTCTCCCATAAACAGAAAAAAAGTGACGGCTTGGCACTCTTTAGAGGGGAAGGGTGGTCCTGTGTTTAGAGCACTAGTCTAAGACTGGGACACCAGGGTTCAAGCCCCTTGTTCCAATACAGGCTTGACAGCCATTATGGGCCAGGCTTTCAAAGCGGTTTAACTCATATTGATTCTAACGGGAGTCAGACACCTAATGCTTTTAAGACTCCCACTAGGCCCCGTCTGCATCTTCAGGGGCCTAAATACCTTTGATACTCTGGCTCTTAGTCTCTCTGTGCCTCAGTTTCCCATCTGTCCAATGGGGATAACAGCCCTGCCCAAACTCGTGGGAGGGTTACGAGGGTCAATATGTTCAACTGTGAGGCACTTGGGGTTCTATAGTAATGGAGGTGATATGAATCCACATGACTGACCTCAGAGAGAGAGAAATGCTCTAGTCGTTCTGTTTGCCCCCGTGTGTGTTAAGTGCCCATCAGATGGTGATGGGGTCAGTACAGTCCCTAAAGTGCTCACCAAGAAACACTGAGCAACTCTGTATATTACCACTTGGCTTGGTTAAAAATCCACAGGGCTAGTGTGTGTGTCTATCGCCTCTAGGGACGTCTGTGACACACACACAATCAACTCTTCTGGGGCTCCACTCTCCACCATGCCCACCCCTCTCCCAAGCTAATGGCCGGCTGCAGTCTAGCAAAGCCTGGACAAGGCCTGGATTCTGTTCTTGACTCTACCACTGATCTAGTTGAGTGGCTTTACCTGTGTTGCAGAGTTTCCCTGTCTGTATGAGAGAGACAATGATACTTACTTAGCTTTGTTATGTGCTTTGAGATCTAGTGAGGCAAAGGGCAGAGTATTAAGGGATTATCAGTCACTCTTTATATTAAGGTTCCATTTATAAAGGGCTAATAAATGAACGAAAGGCATCATAACCACCATGAGCTGTAAATCTGAAGGACTAGCGTAACACTCGCACACAGGGATAGATCTCTGTGCTATGCCTCAGCCAAGCATTTTTAATTGCCATTGTTGTGTGTCTCTGTATTTTATTAATGTGTTTTACTCCTCAACCCATTTGGTGTGGCACCTCCTCTCCCTTCCCGGGTTCCCCCTCCTCCAAGCCTTCACCCGTCTCCTGCATGAGCCTGTTTGCACCCCCCTCACCCCGATGCCTGCATGGATGACAATCGAAGGAGGCATTTCATCCCATTTCTCCCCTGCTGGACCATGCTAACGCGGCAACAGATGCACAGAGGACAAGTGTGGTAAACTCTTGCCCCTGGGCGCTGGGGAAGAGAATGTTTGTGTGCCAGACTCTCAACACCAACCCTGAAGGGAACGCGTGAGCTGCTTGTTATCATGAGACAGCCAAATTTTGCTTGCTTGATGGGTGTCCCAAAGTCTGAATGGGCTGGTCCCAGCTGGAGCTCGGAATGCCAGGCTTGGATTCTCTTCTCCTTTTCTCTATGGGGATTCAATTGCACTCTACAGCAGAATCCCTGATTCAGAAAGATACCTCAGCACATGCCTAACTTTGAGCATGTGAACTGTGCCGCTGAAGTCAAGTTAGGCCCATGTTTAAGAACCAAGGACCATCACAAGCCTCCACCTTCCATTCCACGTGCAAGACGCGCTTCTCCAACCCATCTTCTCCAACATGAAAACACAGAGCACGTGTAGAATTAAAAACAAAATACCCCAAACCAAAACCCTAGCAAAGTGAAATCCAGCCTGACACACACAATTCTCCCAGAGGGAGAGGATGAGAGAAAGAATGAACCTCCTATCACAGATGTTAGTTGTGTCACTTAACACAGGACTGGTAGGTGCCACAGTGATGAGGGTGGCATAAGAACCTACATAGAATAGGAAGTACTTTCCTAGCTGAGGGCCTATGTGAATTCACCATTATCTGAACCTCCCTTTGAAACAAACCTTCTGGCTTCCTGGTCCTTTGACTCCCTTTCACCCAGGTTATCCAGATTCCCAGTTATCCCAAGAT
>NW_020664725.1:6642090-6656933 GCF_002925995.2 Terrapene triunguis
GGGAGGGAGGGCAGGGTGCGAGATGGCTCAGTGGACTGGGAATGGGATAGAAGACTTATCGTCTCCAGGTCACTGCTTCAGATCAGACTAACTCAAGGTCAGATCTCCAGTGGATGTAAATCAGTCTTGCTCCCCAGCTGTTAAGGGAACAAGGCCGATTTACACCCGCTGAGGCTCTGGCCTCAAAAGCCATTTGACTGCTTTACGATTGTCCATATAAAACGAGGTGACTGGCCTCACTCTGGTTGTTAGGGGACAAGCGTCCACATCACAACTGACCCTCTTTTTGGCAAGGGGTGAAATGGAACTTAGGCTCATAAGTCACATGGGTGCTTTTGAAAACTTTACCCAATATGCCCTTTTATCCTTAGCAATGCTCGGCCCGAGCCACGATTGAGGGATGTTGGCTGGGGACGTTTGCACTGTTGCTGCCCTTGTATCTCTTCAGTGGCAATAACTGGCTGCAATGGCCCTCAATCCAGCACCCCTTGTAAGGTGGAGTTCAAGTGCAAAGTTGGGAAAAGTGTCACCCACTCCTTCCCTCATGTTTTCAGCCTTCTAACCCCCATTCCCTCCCTTCAAAAAAATGAGTAGCCTGGAGACAGGTGTGCTAACATACATGCCCCTTAATGTTAACTAAGCCAAACACAGGAACATTTGAAGAAGAGGGTTGAGGCAATATCAGGGTGTCTTTAGCCAGGGTTAAATTCAGGACCTGGGAAATATTGCAGACTTACTATACAATAGGACAATGGATCCCCTGTTGCAGTGAGTCAGCACTACCTGCTAAGACTGTCCACACTAGAAAGTGTTGCAAGACCATTCCAACAATGGTGCCAGCAATGGAGTGACTGCTATTGCAGGCAGAGCTCCTGGATTTCCATCACACATTATTCCTATTACAGTTGCACATTGAGGCCCCGTCCAAGAGCCATTGTGCTGGGTGTATGTATACTTAATAAGAGCCAGTCCCAGCGCCAAAGAGTTTGTAGTGTCAACAGACAAAGGAAGGGTTATTATTCCTATTGTATAGATAGGGGAACTAAGACAAAGAAAGAGAGTTTAGGGAACAAATTTTCAGGAGTGCCCAATTGACGAAGGGGCTGAAGTCCTGTTGGCTTTCAGTAGATTCAGACTCTTAAATCACTTAGATGCTTTTGAAAATTGTTCTATTAGTGTCTCGGCTAAGACCCAAATGCAGATCTCCCGAGTTCCAACCCACCGTCTTAACCGTCTCCTGACAATGCTTGCACCTTGCTGCCGTTATGCTCGCCCTGGAGAAGCCAGGGTACCAAGGCTCAAGAAAACCACATTTTCCAGCAATGGGGAGGCAGTCTAGCACTGGAACAGCCTAAGGCAGGGTTGTCTGCTAGGCTGATAGCAACAAGTGATTGATCCCCACTGGCAAGCTGCACACGGAGGAAGCGAACACATCCAAAAACGGAGATCAAGCAACTCCTCGCCCTCCCTTCTGGATCTTAATCAGAAACACGAGCACGGAACACTCAAGTCCCTTCACTCACGCCTGCAGTATCACCACAGCCAGATGAAACCCAACAGATGGGCTAGGAAATTAAACGGATGGCTTTGATGTGAAACAACCAGCCGGCTTCTCTCTGTTATTCCTTCTCCCTCCCTTTCTCACTTCCCCTTTGCCAAATGGTTATTATAGATGCTTCCCCTCCACTCCTCATTTTTCTAGGGTTACAGAGTGGTTGAATTATTCACCCAGATAAATAATATCACCAGCCACAAGGCAGAGAAGGCCAAGGTAAATACCACATCTATCCACAAGTGCCGAATCTCCCCTTCTAAGTTATCCACATTAGGAATTAAATAACAAATAGTCACTTTAGGGAGGGAAATTTTGGAGTGAATTTAGCACTCATGAAACGTACCAGATTGACAGCCGTGCAAACTCCATTTAACTACAGGCCACGCTATCCAACTATCCGCTCTGCAAGCTTGCTTGCCCATGTGCTTCACCCTAGCGCTGCAGAGACCATCTCTAATGGGAAGAGAGTAGCTCAGCATTCATGTTCCATTCCAACTTTTCCTTCTTTGTAGAGACTGTCCGTAAGAGGGCTGGTTAGTGTCACTTGTGGTTTTTGCAACATGCACAGCAGCCTACTGGGAACAGGACAAATCCCATCAACTAAGGGCCTCTGAACCATTGTCAGGCAATAACCATCGTGTACTAGTTTTGACAGTGCTGGGTTTCAGATCCCACTACCAATCTCTTGAGATATATGGTCCCAAGCTCTTTATGGTCTGTTAATATTATGGGACAGATTCACAGCTGGTGAAGTTTGATGTAACCGTACTGTCTGCAGTGGAGCAATGCTGATTTACACCAACTGGGGATCTGGTCTCCCAGTTTTTTACCCCTTGTGGTAACAGCAGAGGCATCCCATCCTGTTTGCACCTGGGGGCATGTCATGCACGTCAAGGACAAGCGCTCGCTTGGGGCCGTGTGGTGATCTAGCATGGGTGCATTTAGAGCTGGCTAGGAAATGTATTTTATTGTCTGCAAAATATTGGATGGAAACAAACAATTTTGAGGGGATTTTTTTTCCAGGTTTTGGTTGAATTGAAAACCAACCGCCCCCCCCCCCCTTTTGACACAAACCAGAACCTTTTTGAGGAAAATAGAGTTTTTACATTTAATCCAAAAGGGCTTTTTTCAATTTAAAAAAATCAATAGTGACTTTTTGACCAGCTCTACAGCCACTTACACCAGTTGTCTTTCACCCAAGGGTCTTACAGCACTTTGCATGCATTACTTTATTCTCAGGCTAGGAATGTGTTTCCATGGAGATGGTGTGGGGTTGTCATCAGGACCTGTTGTTATTATTTCTATTACTGTAGCACCCCCAGGCCCTAGTCACGGACCAGGGCTGCCTTGTGCTAGATAGAAGAATGCTGTAAAAGGGGGATAATCACTCCCATCCTCAGTCCTGTCTATTTAGAGTGGGAGAAGCTTCTTGGAACTGGGGTTGTCTGTCTGTCTCACAGTGGACCCCCACAGTCGCGGTTGGAGCCTATGACCAAATCACCTTACCTTGGCTTCCGGGCATAGGTCTTGCTCTCTGTCCCTGGTGATAATCCAGCTCCCTGCACTGTTGGATCACGGAGGTGACCCAGCCCGCCTGCTAAGTTATAATAGCCCACCCCTCCAGAGTTAACAAAAACCAGAGTCCCACAGAAGAAAAAAAAAGTCTTCTAGCCCAGCTGCACACTTGCTAGTCCTTCTGCCCACACAGCCTTCCCCAGGGAAACATCAGGGTACCCAGGATTCCTTCTATTCTGGCTTGTGGTCCAGGAACGCTATAACAAGTCACGAAAGTCCATTTACTTAGATATCTTGCTTCACCCCCTGGAACTGCCTGCACGGTCTGCATCAGGACTCTTCCTTGTGCCCACAACAAGACCCCCACATAGCACTCCCTGTCGCCCATCAGGTGGTACGGTAGGAGAGCCTTCCGCTTACCTACTGGTTTCCTTTCTCTTGTAGAAGTCCCTGTTCTACCTTCCCCTGGACCTTCTTCTCCCACTAAGCTAAGCAGGCTCCCTCCCATCAGGATGTCTCAACAGCCATCACCAGGGGAGACAGTGGACTAGACACAAGTGGAGTTCAGTCCATCTCCCTTAAAGGATCCTGTGAGAACGACTCTCGGCACTGCTGTACTGTGAATACTACTAAGCGACTTGCCCAAGGTCAGAAAACAGTCAGTGCTGATCATTAGAGCCCAGAAGTCCTGTATTCCAATTGCTAGATCACACACACACACACACACACACACTTCCTGACCATGCAAATCAAGCACAATCCAAAGAGTTCTGCTGGTTCGCTAGTGTTATTTGTTGGGTTTTAAAAAAATTATTATTATCCCCTGCTCCCCTTTTCCCTAAATTGTTTCCAAACAAACAAATGCCCATTTTTGGGTTAAAAAACATAAAAAAATCTCTGAAGGCAGAAAAGAAAAGGAAACTTCAAACACACTCACAGAAGACAGCAAAGCAGAGAGCAGTGTCTCCATCATGTCTCTGCAGATCGCTTTCCTGGGGAGATGCAGAAGGGTCCTGGATGGCAGCCAAACCCCAGCTGGAAAAGAAAGGAGATTTTCAAACATGACAAATTGGCCGATTCACATGACACGTTGAGCAGCTTCCCGGGCTGCAGGGCACTTCATGAGGAGCTCCCCCAGCAGGGAAGCGTGCTGCGAACAAGCCCTAGGGCTCCCTTGCTCCCTCTGGAAAGGAGCAGGAATGCCTAGCCTGCAGGGCCAGCTGAGAAAAAGGATGCTCTGTCTCCTTCCAGTGCGGCAGCACCGTGGGGCATTAGCAGCATTAGGGTTTCTTCATGAGCTCTCGGGTTTGTTTTTTTCCTTTTGTGTGGCCACGCTAGGAGGACAATTCAGGCTCATGTTTCAAGGGGAAAACAAAGTGATCACAAGGGCAAATTTGGATGGGGACAAGCTGGGAGACTCTGCTACACATGAACAGAAAGAGCAAGAAGCAGGGGCAACAGCAACTCAATGACTAACACCCCTCCGCTTTGCTCTTGGTTTAGCAGCTGAAGGAAGACAGGCCAGCCCCACTTTTAAAGTGCTGCTTTAAGTACCCTCTTCAAATCAGCTGCTAGCAGCTCAAGTGTCCTTCAACTAGGACTTGTCTGCACTTATTTCTTCCTCAGCGAAGCTACCTGCTGGCAAAGCCCCAGCATAGCTGTGCTGCACTGATGTGAAGTGGGCCTTCCCCCAGGTTTGACCTAGGGTAACTGCATCCCATCTTACACCGCAGCAGAGGGTCTATGCTGGGGATTAATATGGGTGTCACTCCAAAAGTATCTAATGTAGACAAAGCCACAGAGAGCGGCTCAAGCCATACCATTAGGGTCTGGGTTCAGATTTCAAATCTTCCTTGTGTTCCGATCTGGGGTTTTGGCTTGGGTCGGTTTCTCCTTTAATTACAGTTGGCAGGAATCTTATGTTACTTTTGCAAGTTTCACAGGAATGCCCAAGTGACTGGAGATACTGCCTATTGCTTCTTGCTATTTTATTTGTATAGCTATCGAAGCATGGGTATTGCTTTGGTGACATGAAGCACACGGAATAGCTGGAGCACAGCGAGGTATGGATAAGGAAGGAGAGTAGTCTAGTGCAGTGGTTCTCAAACTTGGGCCTCCACTTGTTCAGGGAAAGCCCCTGGCGGGCCGGGCCGGTTTGTTTACCTGCCGCATCCGCAGGTTCAGCCGATCGCGGCTCCCACTGACCGCGGTTCGCCGCTCCAGGTCAATGGGGACTGCAGGAAGGGCGGCCAGCACATAAGCCAATATTTGAGACTTTGTAATTTGTAATCACGAATATTCACTCTGGAAACCTGATTCTAAGAGTTACCCTCATCCAGTCAGGGAACAGAAACAATACCACCTGGTTTGTGTGTCCGATCAGTCCTAGTTAGCCAACACAGCTCATATTTCATATACATAGCACTCAACTGTGAACGCCTTCCAAACAAACTACAGATCAAGAATTTATCAGCGTGCGCCCCGCAAACAGTTCCACTAAATACATTTGAGAAAACTGGAAATATGTCGGCTTGCAGACCTTTCGCAAGCAGAAAAAGTGGTGAAATTAATCAGATAAATTATTCACCAGGAATGTGCCATTCAGCTCTATTTGTAAAGCAGTCCTGAGCCAAGTGAAACTCGTTGGTTTTCAGGCTGTGCGGTGAAGGTTTTTCTCATCTCATGTAATGAGGGGCCAAATGAATTACCAATACGAGCAGTTGCAAGTCCCATGGAAGAATCTAGGCCAGATTCAGTGGCGACATCAACAGAAATGTTAAGTTGTACCTTGGGAGTAAGCTGGTCAGTAACATGCTCTGAGTGGAGGCTGCCATGTGAGTGCACTTTACATCCAAGGGGCTGGGTGATTTTGTGTGTGTGAGAGCGCACGCGAATGGGGGATAAGAGAAAAAGCAACAGGTGGGTGCATAAAAAGCAGCTTCTCTGCATACTTCAGCCTATCCCCAAGCCACCTGCTAGGCAGAGGACTAGCTTTGGATCTATGGGTATGTCTACACAGCAATCAGAGGTGTGATTGCAACACATGTGGACATACCCAAGTTGTCTTTAATCTAGCTAGCTCAGGTAGTGGAGCAGTGAAGCTGTGGCAGCATTGACTTCAGCACAGGTCAGCTGCCCAAGCAAGTATGGCTCCACTGCTCCAGTATCCAAGCTAGCTAGATTAAATCTAGTTTGGGTATGTCTACACATGCTGCAGTCACCCCACTAACCCCCAACTTCAGTGTAGACAGACCTTATGTCATGCTTATGGAAATCCAGAGTGACTCCACTGAAGCAATGGGTGTTAGAAGAGTGTCAAAATGGTGTGACACCACAATGGTGTAAGTTATACTCATTGTGTATGAGAGACGGATTCATATTACAATACTTTCACATCACTGGGACCCATTTTCTACTCCTGGCACGTAACTTGCAGCCCCATCCTAGGATATTGCTGAATTGGCTCCATTAATTTACATCTGGTCCATGCCTGAAACTCCCCTCCTATTCACGATGTCAGATACACGCAATGAGCCCAGAAATGCTGATGCAAAGGAAACACGCTGCCCACGGTAAGCACTGTGCATTAGTCCCATTGGCATGTGATATATCATGGTTAATAGTCTCTCCTTCATGATGCTATTGGCCCCAACCCGGGAGCTTGGGAAGAATTCAAAGTCCAGCTTATCAGCAAAAAAATAAGCTTGTTAAACTTAAAACAAGCAGACGCGGCTCAGGCTAGAGGATGATTTATTAGGAAACATGGACTTGGGGACAGGGAGTGGGAGAGGGAACCACGGAATCCCACTTACAGTCTGTAAAGGTTCCAACTTGTAATCTAATGAGACAGATCATATTCCTTTGGCTAAGGACTAGTCATCTGGGATCCATCACTAGGTGGGGATGAGCAACGGGAAGGAGCCCTGCTTCTTCACGTAGAGAATACTTGCTCCAGAGTGCCCTGCACAGGAATTGGAGAGTATCCCTTTCAAGAGTTTGCGAGCCCTCTAGCGGCGCTCACGGTGTTCTGTGGTTTTGAAGCCAACCAGAGCAGCAGTGTGTAGATGGGACAAGGCCTCGCATGTTTTATAGAGTGAGTCAACACAGTTCTTTGGTCCGTGTGAGGTCTTCGCATTATTATTGTGTAAAGGGCAAAAAGACACAACGCGGAGCCCTCTGGCTGCTACATGAGAATTAGTGGAGAGCAGTGCTGCTGGAACCTGCAGCTGGTGCAGAGAATCCATGGACCACTGGGAAGTTTGGATGCATCATTTTCTATATGGGATCTCTCCCCCTGGAATCAGGATAAAGGGAAGGGCGTGGCTGCCCCTCCTGTTAAATGCATCTCCTCTACCTGGCTTCAAGGAATCAATGCCCCATCCACCGCAGCTCCCTCTGCTGGTGCCATGAGAACTCCCCCTTCCTGCTTCCACCTCCATTAGCCGCTGCCTCCCCTCTGGAGTAGCAAGCAGCACCCAACGCATCCAGAGGCTTCAGTCCCACTGTGCTGGGCACTGGACAAACCGTGCTGCAACCTACTGCTGTCTCCAGCTATGAAGACCCAGGGCCACACAACTAAGCCAAGAGGATTCGTGGAAATCCCTTATCCAGAATCCTGTCTCCCACAGCGACACAATAATTTGGAGGAACAGAGTAAAGAGTGGGAAGGGAAACTTGGCGAAGCCCCGTTGACTCTGGGCTCCACTGAAAAGCTCGTGTGGAGTATGCTTAGCTCTCCTGAATAGATGACGGCCTTGGGGCATACATGGGATAGGCTCCATCAGGACCTGGTCCAGGTAAGCCTCTGCATGTCTAATATAGTTGTTTGCACATAGGGCATCTGCAGTGCATGTGTCCTGACTTGGACAATAGGTGCATTAAGGTCCACTGAGTGGAGCAGACTCCTGCCTCTGCCACTGTCTCACTGTGGGACCTTGGGCAACTCACTTAGTCTCTCTGTGTCTCATCTCTAAAATGGAAGTAGTAGCAACACTTCCACAGAGGTTTAGTTCATGTATGTCAAGTGCTCTGAAATCCTGGACAGCCCAGATTTCCTGCCTTTTCTGGGTAGTGTTGGCAAAAACACGGATGGGCTATGGAGGATGAATGGTTTGCTGATCCCTGCTTGTCCAGGACCATCCCACTGGCCAAGAACTCACGTGAAAGAACAGACTCTCCCCCCCCCCCCCCCCCGGAACTCAACAGCCCCCCTCAAATGAAAGTCCTGCTCCTGCAGCCACCCCAGGATCACCCACAGGCAATCTACCAACGACAGCTCTTCATTGTAACGGTGCCTTAGTTCAACCCTCATGTTAACACACAGACTGGGGTTCCACAAGGGCTGCCACCGCCCTGCCCCATTCGACCTGGAAAGAGGCAGCTCAAGGCCAGAGGAGACACCCCTGGGGGCCCCACAGTGGAAAGGTTTGTGGAGTCAGAGATTCTAACACCAGAAAGGACTGCTGTGACCATCTAGTCTGACCTCCTGGATAACACAGGCCATAGGGCCCCCTGAATTAATTCCTGTCTGAACTAGGCCAGAGATTTTAGCAAAGCAGCCAATCTATTTTTAAAATAGTTAGTGAGGTAGACTCCACCACGACCCCTTGGTAAGTTGTTCCAAGGGTTAATTACCCTCACTGTTAAAAACTTCTTTCTAGTCCCAATTGGTCTAGCTTAAATTTCTGGCCCTTGGATCTTGTTCTACTTTTGTCAACTAGATTGAAGAGTCCATTAGCAAAATGTTGCTGATTTGACCCCTCGCCATGGTCACTTTATGGGGGCAGCATTTCCTCCAGTCCTTACGCATGAGCAGAGGAGGGGAACGGGAAGGTTTGCTTTAACGCTATTTCCATAACGAGTCAGGCATTTTCCCCCAGCTCCAGCTCTCTCTCTTTGTGCGAGTGTGTTTGTGCATGGTCGTTTTATAGAGAGGAAAAAGCCAGCGAGAGCCAGCGGATATAAACCAAGCAGGCAGGAAAGGTAATGAGCTGTTGTCAGGCCAAACAGCCCATAAAAATACTGGAGCTGCAAAATGCAACGCTAGCCGGGGGCGAGGGTCCTTGGCCCCTGCCTAACACATTCCCAGTCCCATCAGCACTGAACAGTGTTATCCAGGGCTACTGTGCAGGGGAAGAGAGGAGAAATGGGCCCCCTCAGTCACTATTTGCTGGTAGTAGGTAGCATCTAAGAGGCTCCAGCATGCTTAGTCCCACAATGAGTGCAGGAACCTCTCGAGGTCTCTTCCAATCCAAAGATTCTATGCTTGGCACTGTATAGGCACATAAGAGGACATAGTCTCTGCCCCAGATTGCCTACAGTCAAACTGGACAAGACAGATAAACAGTGGCAGGGGATTCGGAGACATGGGAAGGTGAAGTGACTTGCCCAAGGTCCCACAAGAGATTAACGGCAAAGCCAGGAACATCACCACAGCAACTGGACCAAATTGCCACCTAAAATCTTTCTGAGGCTCTGAGAAATGTGCTATCTGGCTCATTTTGTAACCTCTGAACTTTCTGGCTCCAGGTCTGTATCTAGGCAGCTGGCATTTTCTCCTGCTCTTTTTCCTCACCTCTTCCTTTAAAGACCCAACCACAGCACAGGACTAACAAGCCTTGTTAGAGTTGTTTCCCGTGCATGGGATCAGGGCAGATTTTCTCACCAAGGCAGCATGTAATTACTGCCAGGGCTTCAGCGCCGTGGCCAAGATGAACCATGTCCAAGCTCCATGAATTGTGTGGCAAATGGCTGAATCGCCCATAAGAAGTTTCCGGTTTAAACTTGGAAGGGTGGGGATGGAGGAAGCCAAACAGCAGCGTAGTCCAGTGGATCAGGTGTTGGCCTGAGAGTCAGGAAACGAGGATTCTATTCCCAGCTCTGACCTGCTTATGTGAGTCACTTTCCCATCCTTTGTCTACTTAGACTGTAAGCCATTTGGGGTGGTGGAGCGAGGTCAAGACTCACCGGTGCGGCACCTCCCACGGGTCATCTTGGGAATTAGCTCTTTCCAGCCTCTGGAGCGCCCTCTGCAGGCCAGTGTCTTGCCTGCCGCTGGCCCCATGTCCCTCCCGGACACCAGTGCCCCTTTCATAGATTCATAGATTCTAGGACTGGAAGGGACCTCGAGAGGTCATCGAGTCCAGTCCCCTGCCCTCATGGCAGGACCACATACTGTCTAGACCATCCCTGATAGACATTTATCTAATCTACTCTTAAATATCTCCAGAGATGGAGATTCCACAACCTCCCTAGGCAATCCCTCAGGGTTCTGCCCCCAGCAGTACCCCCTTACTCTGGGTTTCCCCTCCCAGGGGAACTCCCAACCCTCTAAACCCACCTTGCCTCAGTGGCTACTGCCAGTCGTCATCTAGCCCCCGCTCACTGGGGCAGACTGCAGTCTGTCATGGCCACTCATTATTGGCAAGGGGTTAGGACCTGCTGCCTTTGCCTATTCTCAGGCTGTATCTCTGCAGCCCCAGTACCTCTGTAGGCCTTCAACAAGGCCTGAAGCCTGGGGTTTTACCATGCTAGAGCTCCCCAGCTCCCTTTTCCCTTCCCCAGCACTGCTCCGCTTCAGGTCCTTTGCTCCCAGGCAGCCCTTCCACCTCCAGGGCTAGAGAGAGACACAGCTCCTGGCCCCCAGCCCTCTTATCAGGGCCAGCTGGGCCGTAATTGAGCTGGCCACAGCTGTGGCTGCTTCCCCAATCAGCCTAGCTTGGCTGCTTTTAACCCCCTTTCTGCAGGAGTGGGGCAGCCACTACAGGTGGGGACTGTCTCTCTTGCTGCATGTACATAGAGTTCCTCGTGAATTGGGACCTCTCTGTGCTGCTACTGGTCACAGCTGTTAAGTCATCTGGGTGCTAGTAAGGCTGTGCCTACAATGATGCATTTTCCCATTGTTGCTATACTCCTGGGTCGGCAATGCTCAGAACACTGGTGTAGACAGGAGTTTTGACTATTGTGATCAAACCAGGCTCAGAGCAAGTCCACATGATGATGATAAAAATGCAGGCGGTTGACTGCAGTGTTGTTCACATCACCACCCCCACCAAGCCGGTGGAGATGAGACTATGGTAGCAATGGTGGGACATTTTAGGTGAAAAATCCGTATGAAATCCTGGCTTCTTTGAAGTCAGTGGCAAAGCTCCCCCAACGTAGACAGGGTCAAATGGCCTGATTCCGACCAGGTCTGTGATAGTTTTATGCAGCTGTAAGTCCATTGCTTTCAAAGGAATTTCTCCTGACTGACCCAAAATTGGGTGAGTTTTGTATATTTTTCACCCACGCTCAAACATTAGTCTCTTTCTCTCCCAAAACCTGACCCAAGGCTCAGCCAACATTTGGGTGAATCTGGCCTAAGTCCTGGGTCTGTAGCTGGGGGAGCTTCTCCTAGGTTCTGGTGTCACGATGAACATTCCTCTCCCTCCCAGCCCCAGAAGCTTGTCCCTAGAGCTGCGCTGAACATTTCTGACTAAATATTTTTTCATCAAAAAGTGTGGTTTTACTGAAGCCAAAATGCTTTGTGGTGACGCATTGATGTCAACAAAGTTTTTGACAGGAAATTTTCGGAGGTCCAGGGTGGAATCTCTGGTCATTTCCAGAGAGAAAAAGAGAGTCCCAAATTGAAAACCTGACCTTCTCCACCTGAACACGGACGTTTCCAACACAATTCTGTTTCATGAAAACGTCTAAAAGGTTTTGTTTGTTCCATTGCTGACCGAAAACAAAAGTTGTTGCAAAATGGATAGTAATTCTCTGGCCAGTTATACGTGTCTCCTTTGCCGCTTAGCTTTGTTTGCTTGTATCAACCCTTTCAGGTTGCACATGTCTCCTTTGCAGTTAACACTAAAGGAGCACTGCCAGCCACAGTGATCAATGTGCTTCCAAATTGCCCTTCTAGCTCGTGGTTTGTGCATAGGTGAGGTAGGGCCAGTTACTCCTTGTGTAGGAAGAGGAACTTGGTAATGACACCCCCTTTGAGCAGCTGCAGCCAAGTGGCAGGGTTGAAAGAATCAATGGGAGCTTGAAATATGGCCCGGTGATGTGCTTTCCTGGCAGGATGAAGGCTATTTGATGACACAGGCAAGGAGAGAATTCCCATACAAGTTAAAAAAAAAAAAGTGCATTCTAGCCATTTGCAGATTGGGAACATGGCTGGGGTGACAGAAAGAACAGGAGCTGGATCCTCACCAGCAACTCAGACACTGCAAATTCTGGGAAGAAAATACTGTGGCCACTGCCAGTGTTCTTCAGTGCAACCTGCGACAGAATTAACCACATCAAACAACAGTCCGGCAGTTCCTAGCACAAGTACATTTGACTCAACTGGAAAAGTGGAGGAACTTGCCAGCAATTACTTATTCTGGAATTCATCTGCTTTCCCGGTTCCTTTGCTCTCTAGTTATAGATACATGCCCCTCTCCCTGTCTCTTCTAACCCCGAAATTTGGGATTGGGGTTGGAGGCAGAGAAGAAAAGGAACAATAGAGGCAACTCAGTGTCCTAAGCCTAAATTGTTGAGAGTGATTAGTAACTTTGGGTGCCTCTATTTTGGGGGGCTCCCAAAACTGAGGTGTCTCAAGGGGGGGCTGATTTTCCAAAGGTGTTGAGCACCTGCCCTCTGAAAACAAAATCCCTTTAAAGTGTTTCCCTCAAAATGGAGGCATCCAAAATCACTAGTCACTCTTGAAAATTTAGGCCAGGCTTATGTTTAGGTCTCAGGCCTTGTCTACATTGAGGACATTTAAAAAAATATTCTAACTAACTTCAAAACTGGTTTGAATATATTGGCACATTTCCCCAGTGCAGACAAGGCCCAAGAGCTAAACATAGGCCTGGCCTCAATGTCTCCTGCTCAACGCTGGGCGTTTCATATTAGGCAATAAATAGAGACTTCCATTCCCTCTTATAATGCACTTAAACTCAAGTGGTTGGTATAATAATTCACAAGCTTAGATAGAAGCATCTGAATGTTGGGGCTGTTAAAACTGTCCTATACCCCAACTTTGGGGATTTATCCAGCACTTCTGGAGACCTCAAAACAAAAACCACCAAAAATCAATACAAAGAAATGCATTATTTTCAGAGACAACGAGGGTGACCAGATAGCAAGTGTGAAAAATCAGGACGGGAGTGGGGGGTAATAGGTGCCTACATAAGCCCCCCCGTCCCAACCAAGAGCCCCTTCCTGATCCCCAACCCCCTCATCCCCAGCTCTACCCCAGAACCTGCACCTCCAGCCCAGAGCCCTGACCCCCTCCCGCACCCCAACCCCCTGCCCCAGCCCTGAGCCCCCTCCCATACCCTGAACCCCTCATTCCTGGCCCCACCCCACAGCCCTCACCCCGCACCCCAACCCTCTGCCCCAGCCTATAGCCCCTCCCACACTCCAACCCCCTCATCCCCAGCTCCATTGGGTCGTGGGCATCAACAATTTTCTTCAACTGGGTCGCCAGAAATTTTTTTGGAAAACCACTGGTCTAGAGTGGGATGCAAACCCAAGTATCAAGTTAAACAGCCAGGACATTAATCTAAAGCCCCTGAAAACCCTTTCTCCCATCAACCCCCATCTCCTTGTTTCTCCCATCTTGGTGACTACTCAGATCAGGTTCTTTAAACACACGGGTAAAGCTGGGTACTGGGGTGGGATCGGTCACTTCTACTTGACATCATGTGAATCTCAGAATAATGTGTGTTGAGTTTTGGATTCATTCAGCCTCAAACCCATATGAGGAAAGATTCACACAGCCCCAAAGCCGGGGTCTTCTTTCTCCTGGGAGCAGAGTTTGTGTTTTGATTCTGGACCAAATAAACTCAGGCAGGAGGCCTGAAGCATCAGCCAGACTGACCCCAAAGGGCCAGCTCCCATTCCTGTACAGCCACGTGAGGGGTGGGAGGCTGTCAATCATCCCAGTCCTCACATCCGGTGTGGAAATGACATAAGTTCCCTTTAGAGAGACACGGTGGATGAGGTAATATCTTTTATTGGACCAATTTCTGTTGGTGAGAGAGACTGAACTAAACTAGCTGTTTGATCTTGTATTTAGCTGTGACACTGAGTACCTTTCCCAGACCTGAAGAGGAGCTCTGTGTAGCTTGAAAGCTTGTCTCTCTCACCAACAGAAGTCGGTCCAATCAAAGATATTCCCTTACTCACTTTGTCTCTCTAATACCCTGGGACCCCACCACTGCTACAACACCACCGCATCGAAGTTCCCTTTGGTTTTATTGACACAGTCCCAGTTCTGGCCTGGTTTTTAATTGCTTCGTAATTCCTACAGCACTTATGTTTTTTATAAGCCCCCTGCTTCCCTAAGGTCAAGAGTTACTCCCCCTCTTTCCATAATAACAGAACAGCTTGCGAGTAGTAAAACAGGAACACAGATGCCTATTTCCCTGCATGGATGGGGTGTGTTTGTCGCTCAGGGCTCTGTGGTTAGCAATAAGTGCTCCATATGCTGAGGAGGAAAAGCTACCCATAAACTAAGCAGCTTTGTGGCCTCCCCCTCCCCCCATCTTTTGACTCTTGTGAACCTCCAGAATCATTGAGAATGACAGTGGGCCCAGTCCTGCATGCCTTGGCTGCTCAAGATTTTGAGAAAAACCTCAGTGCTCATCACCGCTTCTTAGGGCTTGTCTCTGGATAACCGTACTCAGAGAGTTGTTATTAATGGTTCCCAATCCTGCTGGAAAGGCATAACGAGTGGGGTTCCGCAGGGGTCTGTTTTGGGACCGGCTCTGTTCAATATCTTCATTAACGACTTAGATATTGG
>NW_020664725.1:6657333-6681087 GCF_002925995.2 Terrapene triunguis
AAACAGGGGGAAATATACATAATACACAGTTAGTCAATCTGCCCTGTTTAGCTTGGCTGCATGGGTCCATGTGGAATTAACACACACAACAAGAATCTCCCTCTTCGGGGCAGTCAGTCATTCCCTACAAAAGGAATGCTCTTTGCAACAACAGAAAACCAAGCATGCCTGAGGCACAAAGTATAGATCTTTGAGGAGGCAGAAGGTCTGCCTTTAGCAGACAGTGCTGTTTTGAGGGTGGTTTTGCAATGCTTCCCTCTAGAGGCTGGGATGACACATTCCAATTCCTTTAAGGACCTAAACAGTCTTGTGTCCCTCCAGCCCTACTTTCCATCCTCTTCCCACACATCTGTAGGTTCTAATCCTGCCTCTGCCAGAGCCTGCCATGTGACCCCGGGGAAAGCTTTATCCACGGCCAAGTGAATGAGCATGTTCCTCAGTTCCCCTTTCTGTATATTGGGGATAACAACCCATGGTTGGGTAGGGAAGCATGAGGCTTGCTAAGCACCCTAATGATAACTCCATCCAAGGATCTTATCCCCTTCACCTGGTGATATGTAATTGCTGCCCTATTGCAATTGGGGTGCTCTTTACTGCATCATAGACATTTTGGGGCCCAGAGGGAAAAACCCACATGCAGGCTCATGGTTGACACCACTGACCAAACCCTGTAACCCAAATGGATGGGAGAAGAGCAGTCCTCCCAGGGAATGGAGGCAAAGGAAGAACAAGTCAGTGTCCTTCGCAACTATACACCGGAAAGGAAGAGGTCATTCTGAAGTGCCAGGCACCCCCAATACCCAGACAGGAATCAGAGTTGACCCTCCTGAATCCTCAGTTAGGGCTTTATGGCTGCTGGCAACTGCTGATTTTGTTTATTCAGATGAGAACAATTTTCTCTCTTGCACTTTCGACAAGCTGAACCTGGAGGCCTCTCCGACCTGTCTGCCAACAATAATAAGCGGGAGGGGTGGGGTGGATAGGGAAGAATATCTATTTCCATTTGAGCTGTCAACTGGTCTTAGGGTTTTTTGGATTCACTGTCCTGTTGACTGAATTCCCAGTCTGAAGCTTAAAGCTATAGGTTAGGGGTTTTAACAAAAAAAATAAAAAATCTCCAACGATTCTCTAAATAACCATTAGCTGGTGCACGTGAGCATTTTCTTTGGATGTGAAGAGGGAACCTCCACTGATGCCCAAGGAAACGGAGGGCACTCAGCTCCATGCAGAATTAGTGCTAACTGAACTGGGATAGAGTTGCCCCCAGTTTGATAAGGAAATATACCAGCCTTGTAGAGGTGACTGAGTTATGACGGCCCTTTTAGCCAACACCCCAAGGACAAAACCAAGGTCCTTCAGAACGAAAGCATGAGCTGCTACAGTTTGAGCTAAAGAGGCAAGTCTTTGTAGCTGGGAAGGAGGGGTGGGAGGAGGAACATAACATTCTCTATGGATTGGCACAGAGGGGGACTATAACACACACTCACCAGTGGGTTACAATTGGACATACATATACAATGATCGGGTCTAAATTAGCTGTTACCACTCAAGAAAGAGATCTTGGAGTCATTGTGGATAGTTCTCTGAAAACATCCATTCAATGTACAGCGACAGTCAAAAACGCTAACAGAATGTTGCAAATCATTAGGAAAGGGATAGATAATAAGACAGAAAATATCATATTGCCTCTATATAAATCCATGGTACACCCACACCTTGAATACTGCGTGCAGGTGTGGTCACCCCATCTCAAAAAATATATATTGGAATTGGAAAAGATTCAGAAAAGGGCAACAAAAATGATTAGGGTATGGAACAGCTTCCGTATGAGGCGACTAGGGGGGGGATATGATAGAGGTCTATAAAATCATGAGTGGTATAGAGAAAGTAAATAAGGAAGTGTTATTTACTCCTTCTCATAATACAAGAACAAGGGACCACCAAATGAAATTAATAGGTAGCATGTTTAAAACAAACACAAGAAAGTATTTTTTCATGCAACGCACTGTGAACCTCAGGAACTCCTTGCCAGAGGGTATTGTGAAGGCCAGTACTATAACAGGGTTCAAAAGGGAGCTAGATAGATTCATGGAAGATAGATCCATCAATGGCTATTAGCCAGGATGGGCAGGAATGGTGTCCCTAGCCTCTGTTTGCCAGAAGCTGGGATTGGGTGACAGGGCATGGATCACTTGATGATAACCTGTTCTGTTCTGTTCATTCCCTTTGGGGCACCTGCCATTGGTCACTGTCAGAGGACAGGATACAGGGCTTGGTGGACCTTTGGTCTGACCCAGCATGGCCGTTCTTATGTTCTTATGACATGTCTCACTGGGCTGGGAGAAGATGATTGACCAGACATATGAGGACATAGGTCCATGCAGCAATGTTATTCCCCTCAAAACAAAACCCAAACCCTAGCCTTGATGTGGCATTAAAGATGAGCATTCAAGCCCTTAAAAGTCTCGAAATGCAGAATGAGTGGTCAAATCTCAATCTCAGCTATGGCCTCTTGAGCTTCTGCCTTACAGCTGGATCTAGTTCAAGAGCTTTCAGATTTGTTTTTAGGTCTCACTGAGATCTACAAAACAAACCCAATTTGAACAGTGGAACCACACTTCCAGGGATCAAGAGCAGAACTGGAGGGAGCCCAGGATCAACACGGAGGCATCTTTGCAGATTGCCCCATGCCCCCGCCAGCTCCTAGAGATCCATGGAAGTCTGGTGTGTTCTGTTATATTTGCGGAACTGATGCTCGGTTTCTTCCAGCAGAAGACTGCAGAGGAAACTCCATAACAGGAAGCTTGCTGAGTTTCTTGGCCTCTATACTAGTATTTTCATGCAGCGATACAATCTGGCCTTAACTGTCTTGACAGGAGTTCTGCCTGAAGGAAAGCTGAATAAGGATCTCAGGATTTGGAACATTTAGAATCCAGGCAAAAATGACTCTCAGACAAGAATCGTTCCTGATTGCATAGCACAGATTCTAATTCAATTAGATCGACAAGGTTGGTTTGTTATTATTAAATTTCCCTGGGGCAAAATAGCTTTAAACAAGGGGGAGTTGGGAGAGGTGTCATGAAACTCAAAGGAATCAGGCAAACCCAGACAAACACACCCTAGAGTTCTGCCATCCATCACCTGCTGGAATCACCCTGGCCTATGTATCTCCTTTAGGATTTTATAAAACCCATCACTGTGGTGTCTAAAGCCCTGGCATGCAAGTACCCCCTTTTGGAGCAAAGTTAAGCTAAAGCTAAGCACGTGCTTCAGTGTTTTGCTGAATCAGGGCCTACATGCTTATACTACACCCTCATGGCGACTGTCCCAAACCCCATGCTGCTGGTTCAGACAGACGCCGTGACTACGGCGAAATCGCCAGCAGCACGAGATCATTTGGTACCTCCTGCAACTGAAGTGCATTCAAGGCCGTGAATCTATAGATGTCGAGCTTAAAAATGCACTAATAATTGAGAACAACAAACACAGGCAGGGGGGAATTCAGAGCACTGGGCCTGCTCGGTAGAAGCCAAGTGAGATGTTCCCGTGAGAAAGTCGGATTGGAACTTCAAATGGATTTGATAGGAAGCTCAGAAATGCCTCTCTATCCCTAGACATGCTCAGCTGGGAAAATTGGAAAGGGACTTGGTTTTTCCTGATTTCTGCTTTCCCTTGACACCAGGGGGGATAAACATAGTACTGGATGAAGCTGAGGAGAGAACCAACATGGTCCCACATGGACTGGCCAGTACTCCTGGGGCAGGATGAATATAGCCACTTTCTTGGCTTGGTAGTATGCGAATCCCTCTGGAAGATGCTTGGGAAGCTCTTTGAGCTGGGTGAGTGGGGAGCAGTGGTTGGGGAGCAGCTGGTCAGAAATAGAGCTCTGGAAATATCTTCCCTGTTTTTTGCCCAGGGACGTGTGATAATGATAAAAACCAGAGCAGGCTGCAACTCCCATAGTCGCCAGTGTTTTTCTGCCTCGGGGCTTGTCTACAGACTTGTGTGGCTAGCAGAATTTCCCCTTGATGGCCACATGTCAGTGGTCCACATATTCAAAAGCAGCCACAAGATTAGCTGGTTGCCAATGCATATCCTGCAGTTGCCCATGCCAAATAGGGGCAGTATTCACGTGCGAGCGCGAAGGAGCTATTGTGTGGTACACTGCAAAGCTTCTCCGGCGGCTGTCCATAGGAACCTGCCTTCGAACACTCTCAGAGGCCTCCTACTCTGACACGTTAAAAAATATTCCGGACGTGACTCTCCTCTTGTTTACACTGGACTTCAGCGGATTTACTCCAGATTAACACCACTGTGAGAGCAGAATTTGACCCTCTATCTAAGGATTGCCCGCATTCCTCTGTATTTCCTCTTCCCATGTTCTCTGCTGGGACATGGGCGTGAAAGCAGAATTTGGGGTTGTTTAAAAGTTCATATGCTGAGGAATCCCCACCTGAAATAATCTAATCCTTTGAGATTTCAGAGTTAATAATACCTGGCACGGCTCTACACTTTCCCAGCAATGATCTCACACCAATTTACATGCAATTCATTAATCCTCAAGATAATCTTAAATTGAATTGCTCCATCCACTGCCACCCAAATAGAATCAACTCTGGGGCAGATCATGATAGCTGCATTACAGCACATTACACAACTGATTGGGACAGGAAGTAAAAGGAGAATACTGTATCCAGTTGAAACTACATAAGGAAACTGAGTGGCAGTTTGTATCCTATAGGGTGGAATTAACGCCTGTTCCTACAAATACAAAACGGGATCTTTGTGGTTTTAAATCTTGCAATGCTCCTAAGGCATGGATGGGTGTCATTAGAGCCAGTCTAATGATTTGTTAGGGATAATAGTCGCTAGTGTCTAGATTTGCAAAAGAACTCAGCTCCCAGCAGCAACTATGCTTACTTCAAAGCTCGTGTATCTAGGTACAGTGATTCTTGACAGATTTCGGAACCACTTTTGTAGTCCCAAGTCATTTGGATAAGAATCCAAACTTTTGGATGCTTATCTGATCCCCTGAGTATGAAGTATGTCCATTGCTAACATGCTCCTGGGGAGGAAGGGCAGAGGCGTAAAGAGGCCCACGATTCTTATGAGACAATATGCCAGCAAAGAAAGGTAAGAAATTGGGAGGCAGGGTCAACTTTTCAAACATAGCCATCCATGCTGGATATTTTGTGACACATCTAGCACATCACTTGGTCACCAACTAAAAATCACATGGGTGGCATCAAGAATAGAACCTAGGACTTTAAAGATCAAAACTACGCCCCCCAGCCCTTAAACGGTTGCTTAGGTGTAATATTATTTGAGCTTATATTTGTTACTAGAGGGTGACACACAGAAATATGCATCTACGTGCACACACATTAGCACATCTTATGTTCCATCTGGTAGAGCAGTAGGGACACAGGCTTAGCTGGGCACATTACCAATGACAGTGGTGGGCACTTCAGTGCCCATTTATGGGTACAGATGCCATGTGCAGTTCTTTAAATTGATTTTCTAGAGTCAAACTGCTGGACAAAATGCAAAAAAGTAGAGCTGACTAGGCATTTTTTGTCAAAAATATCTATTCATTGAAACTGAAACTATTGGTGGAAAAGGGTTGGTTTTGACAAATTTCCCAACTTGAAAAAAAAAATTGAAAAAAAGGTTTGAAGGATGTTTCAACATTTTCAGAACAAAAGGTTTCAGTTTTTTGGTTGGAAATTTTGTTTCAAAACGCAACTTAATTTCTATTAAAAAAAAAAGTTAAAGACCAAAAAAAGGCTGAAATAGAAATTAAGCATTTTGCTTGGCCTGACAATACATTTTTCAGTTTGCTGGTTCACAAAAATATTTGAGATTTTGATTTTTTTGTACTGATTTGGGATGGGAAAAAATATTCAAAGACTCCGAGTTTCTCATAGGATGCGACAACTGTTTTCTGCCTAGCCCTACAAGAGACCACCATATTTCTAACCCAGGAGGTGTGAGCCCAGAAGAACTAAACTATGCAAATATCCTTCCCAGCCCTAAATCCACTCCTCCGAGATTGTTGTCCAAATAGCTTGTATTGGCAACAGTTCCATCAAGCTTTGAGTTGTCGGCATGAGGCAGCCTGGGGGACTTTGACCCCACTCCAGGACTGGAGGACTCTGACCCCACTGCACCCATTTGCACAGGCATAGGTAAATGCAAGTAGCAGGGCATGTTTTGGTGCACTTTTTAGCACAGCTTTTCTCCTTGGGTGTGCACCAGCGGGAGATGCAAAACAGAGAGAAGGAGAAAGGAAGACAGAGGGAGAGGGAGAGAAGTTAAGGAAGGTGGAAGAGAGGAGAAAAAAGAAAAGTGTGGAAACAATGGCCTGATTGCCTGCCGGAAATCCCCATTCTAGCTCCCCACAGGGACAGAATCCGCTCCCAGTACAGGAATGGGTTGGGGGCCATAGACAGTTCAAAGCCAGAGGCAGATAATCTGAGACAAGCCAGCCTGCATTCCAAACCCCTGCAAAATGACAGGGTGCCGTTGCCAATTAGGAGACAGAAGATCTTGGATGGATTGGGTGTATGTGTGTGTGTGTGGGGGGGGAACACGTATTGATAATTAGACTCAATTAGCTGTCCTTTAAGGATTAGTAGTTACGGTACTGAGAGCATGAGACCCCACATGTGATGAACAAAGTGCTTTGCAGACACACAGCATTCCTCCAAGAGCCGATCAGCCACAGACACCCTGTTCTCTACATGCACAAGACAGGAGCTCATCGGACCGTGGGAGCAACAAGGGAGCGCTTTGACTCCTAGGAAGAAGTTGCCCGCTCTTTGTCCTGGGACAGAAGCACCAGGGGACTCAGCGGGAAGCCTGTGATTGAGTGAGCGCACAGGGACTCTCTCGGTCAGATTCTGCACTGAAACTGAAACACAACATGGCTGCAGGCAGGGAAATTACGCTACATTTAAAGGTGTAGTACATAGAAAATAGAATAACAGTTGGCTTTCATTTACATTGCCATATACATAGGTTTTAACCGATAAATACCGATAAAACATCCCCAATACAAAACAAACAAAAATCAAACATGGTCTTGGTATTTAGTCAACAAACACCAGACAAACACTGGAAATGGTTACTCGGTTTGTGCTGACTTCACCCCTTTCCCAGTGTGGTTTGTTTATATGGGTGATGTCCCTGCTCTCTGGTTTGTACCTAAGGTTTGTCTACGTGGAGCAGCAATGTGGACTACAGGGATGTGATTGCTACAACACACTGTGTTGTGCATTAATTGGTCTATGTAGACCCTGCTGGTGTGCAGAGAAGAGTTCCCACTGGGCTTTAGCATGGTGCTGTTTCAAACAGCACTAACTGTACCCACAAAGAGAAAGCCCCGACCCCCCCTGATTTTTAGACATCGACACAGAACTCAAATATTGCCAAAATAAAGCTGGGAAAAATGAAGTTAATAAACCCCCCCAAACAGAAGCCCTGTGCATACACAACAGCGCCCCACCTGTGAACTAAACTCTGAGCACAAGCAAATGCTATGGTTGGGCACAGAGAGGGGCTTAGAACAACCCCCCCACTCCAACTCCTCCTTCTTATATGGAGGTGTGTCCAAACATCAGAGCCAAATGCCCCATTTTTCAAATGCCTGCTCACCTTGCAGAGTCCCCAAACCAGCTCTGTGATCTCAACTGCCCCCAAACTTTGGGGTGGTCCAAATCCTCCTCCGGAGCCAGACTTTGCCATTTGAGCTCCTCTTTCAGGCTGTATTTATATTCTGATGTGGGTTGCTGGTGTTTCCCTCACTGTTTTAAGTCCTGGGACTGCAAAGCCATTGGCACCTGCAGGCTCAGTCCAAGGCGTCTACGAGGGCCTGTATCATTGTATCACCAAAACCTCCCTCTTCTGCAAAGATGTGCAAGCTTTGCCCAGGAGTTCCACCTGGCTCATGGGCCAGTCCTCCCTCCCTGCACCTTCTGACAATGGAGTTAACCATGCACAGCCTATTGCATCTAGCTAGATTTTGTGACCCCCTGTTGTAAAAGGCCAACATCACCCTGTAAAACCACCCTGGAATTAACTCAGCAGCTCCTGGGTTTACCGGGGGCCCTGCACTGAAGAGAGAACATGAGAAAAAAAAAACCCCCCCCCCCCCCCCCGGCTTGTTAGCTATAAACTCTGCAGCATTTCCTCCCCCCCACCCCCCAGAATTAAGGGAACCGCTCATTGTCTCATCACTTGCAACTCAAGATCTCTGGTGCTTAATAAACCCTAATGAGGCCCAGGCCCCCGGCTTAGCAGGAGCTGCCTTACAGTCCTGTTAAAAATGAAGAATGAGGGAGAACACCTCTCTTGCTCGGCTGACCACAGGCTGAGTGACTGGCGTTTTTTATCCCTGTTATAGCATTCTATAGGATGGAGCCTGGATCATTTTTGCTTAAACATTGAAGAGAAATAGCAGGGAGAAGTGAAAGCAAATGAGACATATGTGACAGAGATCAGTCCCTTGGCTTCTCCTTGGCATTTGTGGTTGGGGGTCTTCTTTGCCCCAGGTAGGTGCAGGTGTGCTGTAGGTAAAAGTCTGTTGCTTCCCCTGGGGAAGAGCAGGATTAACCACATCTACCTGGCACACTGCAGAGGCTCCGGCAGCGTGAGCTGTCATCCGTGATTGAGCTTTGGAGAGGCCGAGGGAAGGCTCTTGCCTGGCACTCACTGACAGCTGGGGGTTAAGAAAACAGCCCTTCCTTCCAGTTGCACCATAGGACAGAAGCACTTGGTCTGGGGCAAGCGGGGTCCTGCTCGCAAGCGACGGACTGAAACATCTGGCTAACGCGTGCGACTCGTTCTGCACTCAGTCACAAATATCAGAGTGAGCAAGAGGGGCCAAGGTGCTCAGAGAATGAGGATGTGAGACAAGAGGCTCTTAGGCACAGGTACTGCATGTGTGGCTACACATCTCCCACTGAAGCCTTATGCCCATTCAGAGCCAGGGGGGCTGAAAGGGCTGAGAAAGGGGGCATAGATATGGCCAGATGCATCTGACCCATCTAGTCCAGTATGCTCCCTCTGTCAGCACCAGATGCTCTAGAGAGGAAGGTGGCACACACTCCTGCAGGAGGCAGATGGCACACCTGCTGCCCCCCCCCCCCCGCCCCCCAGTGAAGTCCCCTCCCAATCCTGAGTAGTAAGAGGTGGGGATAGGAGAAAATGTTCTGCTGAAACTGTTTTCTGGAGGAAAATTGGATTTTTGACTATCAAATTTTTGGCAACAAGTGTCTCCTCTCCCCAGCAAATTTCAAATTTTGTTGAAAGAATGAAAGCCCGGATCAAAAACTGAAAGTGTTTGGTTTTCAGTCTGAACATTAGAGGGGCTTTTAAAATGAAAATTCAAAGTTTCCCAGGGACTGCCCCCTCACCTCATTTTTCAACCCGCTCTCGTTAGGGACTGGTCTAAGCCCTGAAGCACAGAAATTTATTTTCCTTCCAGAACTGATTTACTCTTTTAGCATTTACCACTGTAACTCCAGATAACCCCATTATCCATGGAATTCTCTCTCCCTTTCTGTTCCCAGCGGAGCTCTTGGCCTCTATGAGGTTTTGTGGCAATGAGTTCCAGGGGCTAATTGTGCAGGCTGTGAACAATGGGAGAGGTGAGAAAGGGAGAGAGAGCCCCCAAAGCCTGCAGTCATGATTCCATCCCTCACTTTTGCTCGTAACGCTCAGGGCCGCCCTGGGAAAGGTGGAGAAAAAATAAAGAAGGAGAAACGAAAGGGAAAGCTGCAAACCTGCCCTGCTGCTTCATGTGTCGCTTTCCCTCTCATTAGTTTTAAAGAGGCTGCTGGCGGCAAGCAAGAGGCTTTTCTTTCTGTTAACCGGCGTGCCATTCCCGCCCCACCCTTCTCTGGGCTCCAGAGGGGACATATAGCCAAAGGCTCTCTTCCCAGGACTAAGCGAACAGCTGCTTAGCCAGGAAGGCAGGGGATGTATCCATCTGTGACATCCAGGTAGAGTGACTGGAGCAGGGTGGGTAACAGGAGCTCAGCAGGTTTGGCCAAGAAACAAAAGCACCGGTTCTGGATGGATGGAGCTGTCAGCTCCAGGAACCCTTGATATCAAACTCCTCTAGGGTGCGAAGCTCAGGTAGCCAAGTGGCTCAAGGCCTCATGCATCTGGAACTAGGCTCCAGCCCAGCTCGGTCAGCAGTTTAAGGGATCTCGTGGTCCTAACAGGGGTGTAAAACCTCTGCAGAATTCAGCACTTCTGGCAGGCTCTGCTCAAGACAGGGCCCAGGACTGGAGCAGTAGACCGGGGCTGGAGGTCAGAATTCGGGTCTGGTGGCAGAGCGATACGCGGTGCCCAAGGCTGGAATAGCAAGGGGTGCTGGAGGGTAGGGTTATTATTCATTAGCAGTGCTGGGGCGGGGAGGGGGAGGTGCAGTATGGGAACAGTGGCGGTGCTGCAGACGAGGGGGGGGGGTGGGACAGGGCTGGAATCATAGGGGTGCCATAAGTTAGGGTTGCGAAGCATTGGCAGATCTATGGGGTGGGGAGGAGAGACGCTTTTCATGGGCCTGCAGCATGCCTGCCCCTGGCCAGTGCTATTGGCCCCTCCTATCATAAGCTCAGTGTATACACAGAGGAACAAATGAACTAACGTCCTGTCTGTTCAGTGCACGGTCAGGTCCCTGTGAGGATTTCTCAGGAAGACGGAGGGGCTGGCTGACTCCCGGGCTCTTGGCTCTGAGTAGTCCCCGTGAACCGAAGGAAGTGACAGCACTCGGTGTGTAGGACACGGGCTGGCCCTGTGTAAATCCAGACAGATGCGAAGAGTTAGGGAAGGGTGGCAGCCCCTAAAAGCCAATGCACCTCCATATCCTTCCCCCCCCCCCACACTGCTGCCCTTCCTGAGTCTGCCTGAGCTCGGACGCCATGAGACAGCCAGCGGCAACGTGGCAAACAGAGTCCCTCACCCCCAACGACATCACTCTGCTGCTGAACGCTGGAGCCGGACTCACTTTGCTCGGGGATAAGAGACTCTCTCTGCTTGTGAGGAATCCCCCGGGGGATCCCCTAAAGAATTAGTCCTGCCAATTGTGACACCCTGACTCTCACCCAGAAAGGGGGGTGGATGTGTTGGCTTGTGGCCGATGGCCAGCTGGCCTGGGGTTATCTGATCACTCACTGCTCTTCGCAAAGAATGGCCCTTTATGTCTCGGCCAGCAGGGCTCCAACAACTGCACAGACTTCTCCCTGTCAGACAGGAGGGACGACTGTGGTATGGGACAGGAGAGGTGGACACGGGAACAGGCATGCAGGAGCTGCCAGACTGGATCAGATGAGACTTTCCCTTAGCCAAGAATCATGTCTCAGACAGTGGCCAGTTCCAGCCGTTTCACCCAAAGGTGCAAGAAGCCCGGAAGGTAGGGGATAAGATTCCTCCCCAGCCCCATACCAACGTTCAGAGCTGGGGGAGGCAGCTGTAACCTCACGGCACTCACAACAGCAAACTGCACTCAGCCCTAGAGCCGGGAACGACTGATGACTCAGCGCTGGCACACCTCCTTGTGACTGGGTGTGACACAGCAGGTTTTCCTACTGTAGCTTTTCCTACTCCAGACTCGCAGTGGTCGGCCTCTTCCCAGGACTCAGCCCTCCGGCCAGGTCACGTTTAGTCCTGCCCCTTCCAGAGTAACAGAGAGTCCAGATGTCCCATCACTCCAGCTCATCTGTTGCCCTTGATTCTGCACCCAGTGGCCAATATGCTCTTTTCGCAGGGCTTCCGGTAGTCCATATCCCTTTGTCAAGGGCTTCACGCCACCTTCCCAGTGGCTGGTGGGGGCATCCAGGCCTGCCCTCTACACTGGATTCCAGTCCAGTCAAAGGTCACTCCACCCAACTCCTCGCTGCCACCTCCCCTCACTTCTTATCCTGCCTTTCCCTCGGCTTTCGCCTCGCCCTGCAAGAGCAATCCTGTTCCCTTCAGCTCTCTTCACTCCTGACTATCAGGAGAGTGACAAAGTTCCTCTCTCTCCCTGTAGCTCCCCTCTGCTCCAAACTTCCTCTGTTTATGCACCACCCAGCCCCTCCCCAGCTGGGTTTCATCATTAATTAGGCCTGATTCAGCCTCCATGTGCAACCAGGGGAGTTAATTGGCCTCTAATGCCCACATTAACCCTTCCAGAGCAAGGATGGGGTATACACCCCATCACACGTTGCAGTCACTTTGCTTTCTGGGACCATTTGAGTGATCCAATTCTGTTGGTGAAAACACTTGCATAAAACAAATTCCAGAGCTTCATGCACAAGCATTTGCACCAGAAGCACTCAAGCACTTCTCCAATCAGGAAACAGAAACAATACCATGTGACTTATTATTATTGGTTCAGCTGTGCTGACACAGTAGGTATGGATGTGACTCTGACTTTCTAAAGTCTAGGCACTATATGATGCATGATGGCTCTACCACAAACAGGCAATTATGGGTAATAAAGGCATTTAAAGACCAATAATCACATCAAATGGTATTGTTCCTATTCTCTGATTCGATGACTGCACCAGCACGTCTAGTGCAAAGAGCTGAGCATGCAACTCTGGATATTTTTGCAGGCATAAAAATTTGCTCCTGTGTGGGATAGTTTCATTCATCCTGCTAGATTAGCCAATAGACCGTGGGCTCTCAGCCTGGGGGTCTAGGGTACAAGGGTTAATTTGATTTCTGCAGGTGGGTTGGCCTGACCTCCTGTTTCAGCATCCTTTTCCTTCCCTTGATGCCATAGAATGGGCTGATTTTCATTGGCAGGCACGCCTGCAATGAGTGAATTGAGCTCAGTCTGGCATTCCTGACGTTCATTTCAGGGTGATGGCAGCCATCTCGCGCTGAGCCCGAGAGCCGTGAAGGCATCAGGCAGGCATTTGCTTCAAGCTGTGACAAGGGTTTATTTTTCCAGCTAAAATAATTTAATTTAAATGTAAATTCTTTCCTCTCTCAACCTTCTTCTCCTGCAACCAGCAGGTCTCGGGGAACAGTCAGTCATCCGGATGGGCATCAGGCGCTATAGGACATCAAGTTTGAAGGTGTTTTAAAAGTCAGCCTGTCTTATGTAGCTTATTTCTCAAGCGTGTGTGACCGCGGAGCACTTTCCCCCCGCACCTTCTTCATCGTAAGAATAAGACCCAAAACACTGTTGTTAGTGGAGTTTGTTTTTTGACATTTTCACAATAGTTTTTAACTGAAAACATTGTTCCCAAAATGGCAATTGGTAAATTGTTGATCAAAATGCACGTAAACATGTGAAAAGTTTCCATGGAACAAGTCTACTGCGAACCCTACAAAACAGAAACAACTTTGACATTTCAAAATGTTGCACAATCTCCTTCCTCCCCACTTTTTTTTATTTTTACTGGACCCCCTCCTCCAGACCCCATCCAGTGCATCCACCTTTTTAGACATGCCCAGCAAAAACATGATGAGGAAAACAGAGAAGGAGCGATGAGAGAGAGGGTGGAATGGTTGTCTGATTTTCAGAGGGACTGAGCACGTACCAGTCCCAATGGTTTTGTCTGATGGCTGTCACTGCTCAGCACCTTTGAAGATCAAGCCAAAGCATTCCAGGGCATAATGTCCTGGCTGTCTATCAACTCTGGTGGTAGCCTGCTATACACCATCCCAAAGCCTTCGTCTACAGGCCGTCCTCGGACTTACTACCATTGGTTCCTGAAAATCGCGTCTTAAGGCGAAATGTCATAACTCGATTTTCCCAGAGGAACAATGTCAGATCGAGTGTCGGAAAGTCGAAACCGACATCAGAAAGTCGAAACAGGATGTCAATTTATAAACGTCGTAAGTGCCGTTCATCGTAACTCAAATGTCGTAAAGTGGAGGACTGCCTGTGTCCTAGCCCAGTTCCTCACTCCTATTTCTAGTCCAGTAGAACCTAGAGGCCTCAGCTGAGATCTGAGTCATATTGTGCTAAATGCTCTACAGATAAGTAGTGAGAGGTTATCACTGCCCTGAAGACCTTGTGGTCTAAGGATGGGAGGGGAAACAGAGGCACAGGAAAGTGACATGACAGGCCCAAGGCCACTCCACAAGTTGGCGGCACAGTCAGAGTTAGAACTCAAATCGTCTGATTCCTACAAGCACCCTATCCTCTAGCCGACGCTGCCTCCTTAGTAGGCAATATGGGCAAAAAAAAGTCTTCTATGTAACGAGTCCATCGCTATCTGCCCGTTCTCACAGACACTCTGGTGCTTGAACACTTGAGAGGATTTCTCTCTCTCTCTCAATTTCGTAAAGTCCGCTTTCAAAATCTGCAAACTCTCCCCACGCAGCAGAACGTAATGAATCTGTAGGAAACAAAACCAAACAAAAACCTGCAATGCTTTATATTAAGGCTGCCAAATATACATTACATTTAATAGGACAGTTATTGTATGTTAAATACGGACATGATTAAAAACATATTTATAGAATATTAACAACTCTGTAATGGCTACATGTCTGCTCCGTGGCCATTCAATTTCCAGAAATATGTTTCTAATCATCTATACAGTAACTGGCTTCATAAATCAGAACTAAATGAATATTTGGCTGAGTGTGGATTTCAATAGGCACCTGGTATGTTAGCGACAAGGGGTGTCCGGTGTGGAGCAGAAGAAGAGAACTGGCCCAAAATGAAAGTCATAGTTCAGGGCAAACCCAGTTTGAAGGACTAGGCTAACGGCCAAGGTGGAAATCCAGGCTGGCCCCAAATTAGCCAGGACTGATTCTGCTGATCTCTGCACAAACATTTGCAGGGTTTCTTTGGGAGATATTTGTGCTGTCATAGTCCTGAGCCTCCCACATGGCTCTGCCAATGCCCCTCCATCCTGACCTGCTATTTCTGCCCTGGGCGCCAGTGTAGCTCTACCAATGCCCCTCGGTCCTGTTCTGCCAATGCCACTCTGCTATTCCAGCGGTGGGCTCCCGACGCTGCTCTGCTCAGTTCCGACCCGCAGCACTCTGTCAGGTTATTACACACTCCCCTCGGCCTACGTGCTCACTCCTAGCATGCCCACCCACTGTCAAGCCAGTCCTGGGCTAGTCAGACATGCTGCGCTTACAGTTTCAGCTCCCATCCATGGAGAGCCGGGAGAAAGGAGAGAGCAAGTCTGTGCTCAAAAGCCAGGCCCAGACTGGCCCAAGCCTAGTATACATTTTTACGCTATTATGGAAAGGTTCTTATTGCCCGGTCCCACACAGATTGCTGAGATCTAGGCTGCTCCTAGACCCAGGTCAGGAGGGCTTCCAGTGAAGGTGTATTGTCATGCAATCTTCAGAGCTCCACTTACAGCCTGCTAAACAGTGGAGCAGAATAAGGCTGCACTTGTTAATGAATTGGATGTTTATAACCACCAATAACGTTTGCATAAGGCAAACAGGCTTCATGCTGCAAGGCACAGTCTTCTACAGGGTCAGGACGGTTTTCTCATTGACCAGTGGCTAAGTACATGATGGAGATCTGCTTTGCCTTGGAGCAGCTGGTGCTGGTCGCTGTTGGAGGTAGAGTACTGGACAAGATGAGCCAATAGCCTGAGCAGGAATGGCCAAACCTATGAGGTTGCTGAATAGCTACTAAACGAACAAGCCAGATTAATAGGAGGAGAACCGGCTAGTGCATCATGACACATGGACAGAACGCATGGAGCCCTTTAAAGGGTTAAACTCATCCTTTGTCTCCTTTTTGTTCCACTGCATCTCTCCTCACGTCACGCTCTTTCCCTTTCTCCCATCTCTAAGTCTTTTCCCCCAACATCTGGAGTGCTCTCCCTAGCCTAGCACTAGCCCTCTCCATCTCCTGAAACTACATCCTGCCCTGCGCTCTCAGGGCTAATGCATCTCCGGAGGCAGCGCCATGTCTCATGGAAACGGAGCAGGTCTCGCACTGTTGCAGTTTGGCTCGTATACACAAGTGATTCATTTGAGCCCAGACCTCTGATGTGCTTTTGACTGTAAGCTCTGCATTGCCTACTGTCAGCAAATACATCATCACAAATTAACATAATTAAACCTTGTGTGCCCCTGCACAATGCCACCGCCGACCCACAAGGACACACACTCACCATGGAACCCGTTGTATGCAAATGTCATGCATAAATCAGACAGATAGCAACGCATGGTCAACACAACAGTCTCCTTACACACACCCCAGCACCTAACACTCTTTGCACACTCTCCATGTACACACACACCCATACCAATACCTAACACTCTGCACACTCTCCATGTACACACACACACACATACCATACATAACACTCTTCAGATTCCTACACATACACCCCCAATTCATAACGTTCTTCATGGACACACACACTTCAACGCATGACACTCCATGCACTTCATGCACACACGTAGACCAACAGATAATACTACACACACATCACTCACCACCTCTGATTATAACACCCTGGATGTTTCTCTCATAGCAGTTAGGAAGTCTCTTTGGGTTCCCTTGTGGTATCCCTGGTGCTTAGGTGAGAGGGATGTGACCTCGTGAACCAGACCCCTGGGGCAATGTCCTTTTGGTTTTAGCTGTTGCCTGTGCTGCCCTGGGTAACCCTTCCAACGTGGTCTGGAGTAGGGTCAGGACACGCAGAGGGAGGATGTGTGCAAACTCTCCTCTCTGCTACTAATGACAGTGGCACGTGGCCCCCGGGGAAGGGGCGGGTGTTAGAATAACACAGGGAACATCAGCAACGCGCAGAACTCTCCCTCATCCATTGCCATCTCTAGGTCTGCATTCTGCCCTCTGGCCTCACCCGGTCCATTGCCGTTGCTTCATCTGCCACCTCTCCCCACTAGCTTGCGATCTCGGTCTGCTGCCCCCAGACACACTGCCCTGCTGCTGCCACTCTTGACATTTTCGCCAAGCCCTTTCTGCTGTGTAGGTCCTTTGTCAGCCAGCAGCCTAAAATTGTTAGCGCCGCGGGCCTCTCTGCTTTGCCTGGGCCGTATTTTCCACTCCCCAAGGCAGGACATGGGAGGGGGTGGGTGGCTTGGCAGCAGAAGCAAGCTGGGGCTTAGCAGAGGGATAGTCATACCTATCCCCTTTTCTAAAGTGCTTTGAGATGCAAGGTGCTTTGCATGCACAAGGTGCAGTGCAGCGTAACACAGGCAAATGGGACATTTTGAAGACACTCAGCTAAATCTCTGAAATGGGATTCCAGGCTGTGGCTTTCGCTTCCCTTGTTTTGTGAAGCTGAAAACATGAAACACGGAAATAGCTAAAGACATATGTTCTGTGGTCTCCATGGAGCAGGATGCCTGAAGCATGCACCAATGCACCAAAAGAGTATGTTTACGTTGTGTATGTATGTGCATCCATCTGCACACATGCATCCCGGCCAGTGTTGCCGACTCTGGTGATTGTTTTCGCGATAGTACGTCCTTCTCTTTAAGTTCCAAAGATCCTGCTTGAATCTCAGGACTCCAGGAGCTGCGGCTTTAAGAACGCCCCCAAATATTGTGAGACTCATGATAAAATCATGAGAGCTGGCAACACTAGTGCGTATGTATTTCTAACCTGAATGCCCCCTGCAGCCTGCCGCACAGGAAAGATTCTGCCCTGATATTTTCAGATCACCTTTAGGAAGTGAAAGTGGAGGGGTTTGGAGTGTAGATGTCAATGATTTACAGGAGGCTGGCCCTCCCTGCACACTCCCCTCCTGGTGGAGCTAAGCGATGCTGTCCCGGTGCAATGGGTCCCCCATTGCTAGATAAACGCTGAGGCAAAGCCAAATCATTTAGCAAAAATAAACGCTGAGGCAGACCTTGAAATGTTTATTTTCAAACTCAGAGCCATTCATCCAGCGACACTGCTCTGTTCCAATGAGTCTCCCTCTGTTTACAACAGATGATTAATGAGACACGTGCTGTCATTATCCCTGATGGATGTTGTAGTCACCAAGTGTAAGTATCCCACCCTCAGCTAACATTGCAGCTACTGGAACATTCTGATTGGCTTAGAGAACAGATTTTCTTTTTGGTTCATCCAATCAGAAACCAGATTTTTGCCCCCACCCTTTTTTTTTCCCAAATGTGTGACTCAGTTTCTGATTGGTGGAAACTTTTATTACAGCGTTGCAGCATTCTACTCCAAACTTCCTGATAATATTAGCACATCTATTACCCCAGCCACAACTCTCAAAGTGCTTTACAAAGCTAGGTAAATTAGCCCACATTTTACCCCTACCTCTCGGGATATGGATAAATGGGAATTGGGTCTGAACAGCGATTGGTCTGGAATAAATAGAAACAGACTAGACACTAGGAAGACAAGCAAATGAGTAGACTGATCAGAAAAATTAGTCTTGGTTTTAGTTTGGCTAAACCAAGTTTTTGTCCATCTGTAGAGTGGCTGAAATTTTATAGATAGATAGATAGATAGATAGATTGTATGGCAATAGATTAGATAGATAGAGGGGATGTATGGCGATAGAGTGAATTGGGTTGGTTAGATAGATAGATAGATAGATAGATAGATAGAGTGAATGGGGTTAGATAGATAGATATAGTGAATGGGGTTAGATAGATAGATAGATTATTTATTACTGTAAAAGTTTACCCAACCAGCAGTTTAATATTCTGAAGCCATTTCTATTGGATGCATTATTGTACCTGTCCCAGTTAATGCTGGTAGTGACTAACTTAACTCATACTCTCTTTCTTTCTCTGCTGAGCTATTGAATTGCTAAACATATGGGCTTTTTTATATGCATCCCATTAATGTGACTCTACTTTCCCTACAGAGGGAAGAGGGTTATCAGCAAAGCTCTATTTCCCCCCCTCCTCCCCCAAAATCCCATAGAATCATAGAAGATTAGGGTTGGAAGAGACCTCAGGAGGTCATCTAGTCCAACCCCCTGCTCAAAGCAGGACCAATCCCCAACTAAATCATCCCAGCCAGGGCTTTGTCAAGCCAGGCCTTAAAAACCTCTAAGGAAGGAGATTCCACCACCTCCCTAGGTAACCCATTCCAGTGCTTCACCACCCTCCTAGTGAAATAGTGTTTCCTAATATCCAACCTAGACCTCCCCCATTGCAACTTGAGACCATTGCTCCTTGTTCTATCATCTGCCACCACTGAGAACAGCCGAACTCCATCCTCTCAGTAGAAGGCTGCTATCAAATCCCGCCTCACTCTTCTCTTCTGCAGAGTAAACAAGCTCAGTTCCCTCTGCCTCTCCTCGTAAATCATGTGCCCCAGCCCCCTGATCATTTTCATTGCCCTCCACTGGACTCTCTTCAATTTGTCCACATCCCTTCTGTATTGGGGGGCCCAAAACTGGACGCAGTATTCCAGATGTGGCCTCTCCAGTGCTGAATAAAGGGGAATAATCACTTCCCTCGATTTCTGGCAATGCTCATACTAATGCAGCCCAATATGCCATTAGCCTTCTTGGCAACAAGGGCACACTGTTGACTCATATCCAGCTTTTCATCCACTATAATCCCCAGGTCCTTTTCTGCAGAACTGCCGCTTAGCCAGTCGGTCCCCGGCCTGTAGCAGTGCATGGGATTCTTCCGTCCTAAGTGCAGGACTCTGCACTTGTCCTTGTTGAACCTCATCAGATTTCTTTTGGCCCAATCCTCCAATTTGTCTAGGTCCCTCTGGACCCTATCCCTACCCTCCAGCGTCTCTACCTCTCCCCCCAGCTTAGTGTCATCTGCGAACTTGCTGAGGGTGCAATCTATCCCATCATCCAGATCACTAATAAGGATGTTGAACAAAATCGGCTCCAGGCTGTTTATTTGTTTATTTCTTTGGCCTGGCCTCCATTCCAAATCAGTATCTCTCACACCTAATACACTTCCAGGCTAAGGAATGGGGAGTGGGGGAATTTATGAAGCGAAGCTGATATTCTGGCTGCTGATGCTAATGCTTTGGCATTTGTTGAGCGGCAGTATCATCTTTGGTGAAATATGAAGTGTCTGGGGTAGCTTGATTCTGAGAAATTGATATTTTCCAGCTTATTTTCTGCTACTGGGTGTGCACTGAGCTGGCAATCCCTCTCTGGGTAAGAAGGGAGTTGTGCCAAGGTGAATCATGCAGGATCAAATCCATGGGAATTTTGGTATAGACTGCACCGGCACCAGGATTGAATAATAATACCACCTAGCTCTAATTGCCAGGAGAGCTCAAAGTGCTTTACAAAGGAGGTCAGGATCATTATCCCCATTTTACAGATGGGGAAACTGAGGCACAGAGCGGTGAAGTGACTTGCCCAAGGTCCGCCAGCAGCAGAGGTAGGAATATAACTCAGATGTCCCAATTTCCAGCCCACTGCTCTAGTCACTTTAGCCTATAGTGTTTTCAGGACATGGGTGTAAATTAGCAATTTGGAACATGCAAAGTCACTGGTTGATTTGTTGCCCTCCTCACCCCTGGATATCAAAGGGTTAACAGGCCATTATACTCACAAGCAGGAGATGCGGGGAGGTCAGGAGTGAGGTCCGCTGGCAGAACTGTGAGGGCAGTCAAGTCAGTTTGGGGGTCATGGGCAGGTGAGTCTCAGGACTAGCAAGAAGGGCTGTAGGTCAGGATTCGGGGGCATTGGCAGAGCTGCGTAGGGGCCCCAGGACTGGAATAGCAAGGGAGGTGGCAGATCAGGACTGAGGTGCATCGGCAGAGCTGTGCCTAGTGTCTATGACTGGAAGAGCAGAGCCCTCTTGTGTGTTAGGGTGACCAGAGCCACGTGGCAGGGGGAAGTCACAGGGAGTGCCAGGCACTGAGATCTTGCAGCACCGACCCCCAAGAGAGCAAGGAATCCTGCAGGAAGGGATGCTATCTCTGACTCCCTTTTGTCAGTGTCACAGTTCACCAAACCCATTGGAAATCCACGAAACCCAGCGGCCTATAAGCTGCTCATCCAGCAGCTGCCACTACACCCTGTCATACGGCCTGGAAGCCGAACCGTCGGTGCTAATAAAACTCAAAAACAAAAGAAACGGCGAGTGGGACTAATTAATGCCGAAAATCAAACGCTGCTGGGAGATCGTCAGGCATGACAAAGGTAGCATGAAGTGAGTGAAAGAAATAAAGAAAGATAATGATAATAATAAAGGCTTGTCTGTGTGATCGCTAAGCAGGGCTTGATTGAAACCATCTTAAATGTCTAATCAAAACAATGTTTTTCTCATCCCCCACGGAATAGCTCCACACAGGATCATTTGACACATTTCTCCAGCACTTGAAGCTCGAATTGAAAACCTGCCATTAACCATTAAAAAAGAAAAATAAGTTTTTAAAACCCCATATATTTTTTTTTCCTGATTCATCCTTTTAATATTTTGCTTGGACTCCAGCTCTAATGCACTCGTTCTTCTCCTCAGCACATATTTGGGCTGCTTCCACCATTGTTCTTGGAAATGATTTTTTTTTTAAACGTATATTTTGATATACAACCTGGTCTTCTGCATGAAAAAAATCAGACCTCAGGCCGCCCCGGCTGCAGAGCAGGGAGGGTCGCCTTGAAAAAGCACGTACGAAAGGGAGCTGTGCTTTTAGGACAACATCTTGTGTTTAAGTGATGTGGCCGTGTTGTGCGAGTGTCTTGTGGTGCAAGCGCTCATATGTTTGCATGAGGTGGGCTGTGTGTGAGTTATGTGAGGTAAGTGTGAAACATGAGGTGTTCGTGTGATGACGTGTGGAGTGAGAGCGAGGTGGGGGTGTTTGTATGTGTATGTGTGTGCATGATCTGGGTGCATGGGGCAGGTGGGATGTTTATCTATGTCCCATGTGAGGGGTGTACGTGATGCAGGGTTGTGTCTGTGTGTTGTGGGCTGAATGTGTGAGTGGGTGTATGTGGGTAAGGAGAGTCAGCAGACCCGTGCTCTGTCTGGATGTCAACCTGCTAGCACTGGGTATCTCAGAGCTGGGAGAATGGGGCAGAACAGGTGGGATGCACTTTACGCATCAAAACCTCATGGTGAACAAGTCCTTTACCACCCAGTCTATGAGCTGTGAGACAGGGGAACCAGCCATGCCCCTAACTGGTAGGCAACTCCCTATAGTGGGCAAACCATGATAATTTGGGGCCACAGAATGCTCCAGAGGGCAAGAGAGCTCCTCTGCGTAGCAGATCTGTATGTGCAGGGTTGGACTGGTGCGCATGGCTGCTGCACTGGGGCCTGGAGAAGAGAACCCCTGTTCCCCCTCAAGTGCATGGGAACGATACACCATAAGACCTGGGCATTAGTCTTTGAGAGAGCGAGAGAGGCAGTGTGTGTTTGTACCTGGAGGACGGACATGGCGATATGATTCACGAGGAATGAGGGACATTTCTATTTGCTACAGCAAGAGCCTGGAATGCTGGGATGAGCCTGACATGGACAGTGGGGATGGATGGACCGGTCTTCAGCAACAAAGTACCAACTGGATCCTTTGGCCAAACGCAAACAGACCCCAAGCCCTAAATCTTTCTGACGTTGGTAACTCTCCGGGCTTGTTCAGATGCTGGTCCTGGGGAAGAGTGGAAAGCACTGAAATGCCAATAGGCTGGTCTCAGGGTATTGCTGATCTAGCTGAAGCCAGGGCAGCACAGGAAACCTGCAAGGTGTTGTGGCCTAGTAGACAGAGTACTAGACTGAGACTCAGAAAACCAGAGTTCTAGTGTTGGCTCTGCCACTCCCCTGCTAGGCAACCTTGGACAAGTCACTTCCCTGCCCTGTGACTCAATTTCTCCATCTGTAAAATGGGGATAATGTAAAGTGCTTTGGGATCTGTGGATGAAAAGCACTATATAGAATCATAGTAGGGTGACCAGATAGCAAATGTGAAAAATCAGGATGGCGGTGGGGAGTAATAGGCGCCTATATAAGAAAAAGCCCCGAATATCGGGACTGTCCCTATAAATCGGAACATCTGGTCACCCTAAATCATAGCAATGTAGAGCTGGAAGGAAACTCGAGAGGTCATCAATTCCAGCCCTCTGCACTGAAGCAGAACCAAGTAAACCTAGACCATCCCTGACAGGTGTTTGTCCAGCCTGTTCTTAAAAATCTCCCATGATGGGGATTCCACAGCCGCCTTTGGATATCTATTCTAGAGCTTAACTACTCTTAGAGTTAGAAAGGTTTCCCTAATATCTAACTGAAATCTCCCTTGCTGAAGATTAAGATTGTCCTATCTACAGAGGACATGGAGAACAATTGATCACCATCTTCTTCTTAACAGCCCTTAACATATTTGTTGGGTGCCCCTTCAGTCTTCTGTTCTCAAGACTAAACATGCCCAGTTTTTTAACCTTTCCTCCTAGCTCAGGTTTTCTAAACCTTTTATCATTTCTGTTGCTCTTCTCTGGACTCTCTCCAATTTGTTCACATCTTTCCCAAAGTGTGGCACTCAGAACTGGACACAGTACTCCAGCTGAGGCCACACCAGCAGGGCCGGCTTTAGCAGGTGCGGGGCCCCACGCCGGGACGCGAATTGTCTCGCGCCCCCCCAACTCCGCCCCGGCCCCGCCCCGACTCCGCCCCCTCCCGGCCCCATTGGATCCCTCCCCAAATCCCCGCCTTGGTCCCGCCCTGGCCCCGCCCCTCACTGCCCCATTGGATCCCTCCCCAAATCCCTGCCCTGGCCCCGCGTCTTCCCCAAGCACGCTGCATTCCTCCTCGTCCCCCCTCCCTCCCAGGCTTGCGCTGATCAGCTGTATGGCGGCGCAAGTGCTGGAGGGAGGGGGGAGAAGCAGGACGCAGCTTTTTTTTTTTTTTTTT
>NW_020664725.1:6681187-6698155 GCF_002925995.2 Terrapene triunguis
AAGATCTCAGGGTGGCAACTCCTTCACTGGTCTTTACACATTGCCCCTGTTTATGGCTTGGGTTGGGCATGCTTGATTGGTTCCACAGCCTATCAATCTTACCCGAGCTCAAGAAAGAAGTGATTTATCAATAAAAAAGCATTAGGAAAAGAAGAACAGGGAGGTGATAAGGACAAAGGCACCCCAAAAATACAAACCAGCTCTTTTCTTCCAGTAGCATTGTGATGTCTGGTTCTACGGTCAGTGTATGGGCAAAGAGAGGATTTCCCTCTATGGCCTCCCCCTGCGGCAAATTGCACAAGCGGTATGTGTGTGAGGGAGAGAGAGCCCCATCCTCTCGGGCACTTGATGGGACAGGGAGCTGATCTTCAGTAACTGTTCTCTTTTATGATATTAGTCCACCCATTTGTTGGCATGATAATACTTTGCACACACATCCACGGGCACACCTGTGCATGAACACATGGAAACCAAGCACGCCGCTATGCACACATCCCAGCATTTGAGAAGACGCACACATCCATCTATGCACACACACACCCTCCTGGGATGTGACGATGTACCCATTGTACAGCCGGGGAAAAAGAGGCCCAGACCTGCCCCCAAACCCAATTCACTCCAAAGTTCAGCCCACATTCGCTGAAACATTAACCAACCTGGCCAGTGCTTATGGTTTGAACAACACCCCCATCCCAGCGAAACAAGCTGCATTACGTGTTTCACTCACCACTCGTCCTCATTACGGGTCTGTAACTCTAACCATTATGCCCCACTACTTCCCTTGGGGGGGGGGGGTTCTCCCTCAGGGCTCCATATTAGAACATAAGAGCGGCCATATTGGGTCAGACCAAAGGTCCATCTAGCCTGGGCCAGTATCCTGTTCCGACAGTGGCTGTGCCAGGTACCCCAGAGGGAATGAACAGAATAGGTAATCATCAAGTGATCCATCCCCTGTCGCCCATTCCCAGTATTGGACACAAGACCCCACCAGCTCCCCGTGGGGTAACTATGCTTTCACTGAAGCATTTTTAAAGGACACAGTTCTTCCCCATTACTCCTCCTCCTGCCTCCAGATGCCTGGAAAAGGCAACTTGCTCTGCAACATCAAAGTGCTGCTTGGCAAAATCTGTGCATTTCTGCCGGGCAGCTTCCATCAGCACATTCAACCCCAAACAAACAAACAAGCAGAGGAGGGCCCAGCAGGGTAGGAAAGTGGGGAGGATGGCAGGAGGGCGATTTCTCCTTGGAAATCTGGCATCCACAGACTGCTCTAAATTAGGTTCAGAGAGGCCATCTGGAACATTTATTTTTAATCGCATCGTCTTCTTTGATTTTACTAGAGAGATTTTGTTTTCTCTCACATTGTCAGTCAATTGGGAGCGAAGCGCTGCCTTATAAATAGAATAATTAGTGGACGTGCCAAAGAACCTTGTCAGGAATCCTCCAGACAAAAAAAAAAAAAAAAAAAAGAGGCAAAACCAAAAAAAGAAAGGAATGGAAGGGGGAATAAATGATGGTAAACTCCAGCAGAATCTGGCCTCTTCTGGGGAATTCTCCGAGCCCCTTTCTCCTTCGTTCCCTGGTCTCTCCCTGCGCGTGTGATATTGCTTTGGCAGGGCTGAACTTTTCTTAGTCTGGTTCAACAGCCTTCTGGAATGTGTGTGGGAATCAGGCGAGGCGAGATCTACTGGAGATGTCAGGCAGAGGTTACATGGGATGGGACCAAGAGATCCCAGTGGCCTCCTACCCCATTGTGCCCCCAATTCCTCTACCCGGCCGATCTCTGCCAATCTCCACAGCTGAATTATGAAGGACTCCTTGAGATGGGGAAGGGGGCGCTCTTGTCTGACACAGGTGCTGCAAGCCCCCTGAGGGCAGCTCAGTCCTGAGTGTGGTAAGTGGGGCTGGGATCTTCAAAGGAGTTTAGGGAATTTAGACACCCAGCACCAAGGGAAATTCAATGGGCGTTGGGCTCTGAGGCTGGTTTTGAACCTTCCAGCCTTGGTGTTTGTTTACCCATGGAAACCCCCGGGGGAGAGGAGCAGTTGAGGATATATATTTCTGGAGCAATAATGATGATACAGAGGAAGGGTGGTTAGGGCACCAGTCTAGGACTTGAGCAACCTGGTTTCAATTCCCTGCTCTGCCACAACCTTCCTTGGGCAAGTCACTTAGCCTCTCTGGGCCTGAGCTCCCCATCAGGAAAAGAGGAGCAATAGCACTGCTCTATCTCCCAGGGGTGTTGAAAGAATAAATGTCTTACAGATGATGAGCTGCTGAGATGCCATAGCAAAGGGGATCTTAGTGGCAAGTACCTTAGATACAGGGACATGGGGGATATGGTGCGGGCTGTCTATAACGGAGCAGGTGCCGTTTTTTGATGCCTGATTAGCAAGTGCAGTGGGGTACTTGGACAGCTAATGACCTACGTCGCTCCCACATAGAACTGGGTGCAGCATGGTGCCTGCAGTATCCAGTGGGACAGACGGAGCACTGTTCAGATCTGGCCGCTAACACACGGTGGGGCTATGATAACAGTTCGTACCATGAAAATCTGGACCCTTCCTGCTCCAAGTGGTTCCGTTTGCTCTTTTGGACGAATGGGGGAAGTGGTTTCCAGAGCTGCCAATGTGCCTGCTGCCCGCAGACACGCCAATCCAGTAAGCGTTGGCAGGAGAATCCCAGCTGGTCTCAACTGTCCATGGCTTGATCTAGCATCCACTGCTGTCTAGAGACTTACATGTCCCTCATCACTGTATCAGCTAAGCACCTCACGATTCTTAATGGACTGTATTCTCACAGCACTCCTGTGAGCTAGGGCAGTGCTATCATCCCCAGGAGACAGATGGGAAACTGAGGCACAAAGTAGCTTGTGTGTCTTGCCCAAGGTCATGCAGGAACCCACATCTCCTGAGTTCCATCCCAGTGCTCTGTCCACTAAACTATATTCCCCACAAAAGCTGGTCAGGGCATGGTTTTCCCAGCCTCTGAAAATTTCAACAAATGTTCCCATCCCAAATCAGGACCCACAGTCCAGATGTGACATTTTCACAAACCGAAAATCCTCCCCCCCCCATCCCCTGGAATTGGTTCGAGTTATTCGTAATATTTCTTTTGACCATTTATTTTTTATTTTACTATAATTAGCTTAAATTGGGGAGCAGGTATTTTGAACTAGAAAAGTGGAATTTATCATTTAGAACATGTCAAACCAGGATGTTTTGAAAGTTTCAAAACTCTTTTCAAAATGTTCTGAGTCAAGAAATTTGTCAAAACCGACCTTTTCTGATTAAAAGTTTTGGTTTGGACTAATGAGTATTTTTGTCAATAAAAATGTAGTTGACAAATTCAGAAATGCTTTTAGGGTGACCAGACAGCAAGTGTGAAAAATCAGGACAGGGGTGGGGGGTAATAGGAGCCTATACAAGAAAAAGACTCACAAATCAGGACTGTCCCTATAAAATCGGGACATCTGGTCACCATAGCTCTTCTCCCTGTATCTATTGCAACTCTCTCTCCATCTGTCTCTTAATCTCTCTGTCTCAGTAGTAGAGAGGCCTTGAGCCAAACTGCATAGCGCTCAGAGAAGCCCATCTTTAGTTAAGGCCTTATGTACAGTGATGTTTGAGCCACTGCTGTAGCTACACAGTTCACACCAAAGGCACATCTACTCTGAATGGTTCACATGGCTGTAGCTAAGTCAGTAGAAATACAGACACATGGCCCCTCCCAGTAGAGACAAAGCCTAACATACAGAGTATATTTAACCCACTGGTGAGTGTGTGTTGAGTCCCATATTCTGCCCCATCTGCAGAGGATATGAGTCTGTTACAGCCCCAGTTAGAGAGCTTTGGTTCATAGCAACTCCGGAGGTCCCTGGTTCAATCCTTGGTAGAGTGACCATCCCATGTTCATGGTCCTTGCTTCCAGGAGCTTGGAGCCTCCAAGCCATAAGACACTGAACTATGACAATAAAGACAGGCACCATGATCCTAGCACTGGCTCCATCAAGATGGTGAAAGCCTTCAGGAGAGGACACGAGGAGGAAGGTCCCAAATTCCTATCTCCTGATGTGGTCTCTGAATGGACTAGTGGGGTCTCTGGTGTCTTGTTGCAGGGAGGTAAATGGGGACGACCGATGGCCAAGCTGAGGAGGAAGTGTGCTAAATGAAGAATGGCCAAGGCTCTGATTCTTAGCTGACACGGGGCTTAGCAATCAAGGCAGCATGAGAAATGGGGCATTTCCACTGAGCAGAAAACAACAAAAGCTACTCATGGCTGGGGAGGGCTGTAAACTCCACTCCTGCAGGTGCAGAGCAGGCGCCTTCCCCCTCCGCATGTTCCAGGCCTGTGGTCTGCTGCGGGAATGCTGTCTGGCTGTGTTTGGAAAAGAACCATGCCAGCCGCAAGTCCCGAGAACTCATCTCCTAGTCACGTTAACGGCATCTCTGTTGCCATGGTAAACTGCACACGGTTGCCGGCCCACCCCTCCAGAACAAATGTAACGAGCCTCATGCTGGGACGGGAGTTCTCCTGTTGGAAGGGCCTGAAGTTGGTGAGGGTGGCTTGTGGAGGAGATGTACTTTCAGCTGTTGGGGATGGGATGGGAAAAGGCTGTAAAATGTGATCCCTATTGTGAGCAGGCTGGTAGGATTTGCTGAGCCAGACCAACAGTAGAGTACATCTAATCCAGTGTCCTGCTTCTGGCAGTAGCCAAAACTTGATTCACCATAGGATAGTGGAGTGCCCACATAATGTACCTAATTGTTTAATGCTTCAGACTGCAGGGAAAACTCTTTGTGATCTCATCTGGTGGTTAGTCTGTGCCATGAAGCATGAGTCTTTGTAATTTCCTGCTCGCTAGCAGAACCACAAATGTTATTCTGATTCTTCTGTCTAATCTTTACTGAGCTATTTCCCTCAATAATATCCTTCAGCAGCAAGTTCCGCAGGTTAACGATACATTATAGATAGATGCCCCAACTGGAATATTCTAATCTGGGTCTGGCTTCAGAGTCTGAAGTCCCCAAACTTCCAGGGTGTTAAGGGCCAGGCCTACGTCTAGTTAACACACTATACTTGTGAAAACTTGGTAGAGTATCATAAAGTGGTGCAATCAATTTGAATTTGTGTGGGAGTGAGATTAGGTTTATGTCTTTGTGATTATGGCTGTGTTAATGTGAGAGAGTGTGTGTCCTTATGAACTGGTGTTTGGTATTTGGTAAATAATGATATAACAATCTCTCAAGTGCTTCCTCTTGTCCTGCAAATTTGACTTGACAGTCCCTTTGTCCATAAGGGCCTCTGGCTGGCTGACCATGCTGGGCTCGTGGAATGCATACATACTCTGGTGACAGGTTCTGCAGATGGCAGCTCAGACTAGATACCATCTGCATGCAGGGAGAGTTGGAAAGACCCTAAGATGCCATAAATATATAAATGCTCCAGCTGTTTCTTTACTCCAGTCACTCAGATCTGTGGGGTGATGGGGGGGGAGGGGCAGACAGCCCCCATATACTCCAGCTGGGATTTAGCTAATTAGCAACCTTCATGGCATGTGCACGACAAGCACGGCAATGCTACAAAAGACCTGGACTGGGTCCCATCGTGTCCATCAATCAGCAGGTCAGCCTGCCAAGCCTTCTCTAGGTCATTTCTGATAGAAAGTGGAGGCTAGAGAGCTGGGTGTTGCAATGCATTTCTGTATCATGGTCCTGCAAACTCTGGACAGACTGATTTCCCAGTGGTCTCAGCTTAGGCCACGTTGCAACTTGTGACAATAAGAAATCTCTGCTAGGGAGAGGCCCAAGATGGTTGCAGCCTGGTGAAGCAGCTGAAGTGTGAAGTGCCGTGGAAGAGGTATCTTCAGATAGGGAATCAGCACTGAAATAGCAATGGATACTGCAGGTCAGGAGTAAGGGTGTATTGGTTCAATTGTGTGGTGGCCCAGGACAGGAACAAAGGAGAGTTGTGTAAGTCAAAACTCAGAATGGGTGGCAGTGCAGGGCAGGAAGGGGGGGCGGGGGAATGCAGATCAAAAATGAGGTGCATTAGCAGAGCTATATAGTGGTCTCAGACCAGGTGTTGCATTGCATTAGCGGAGCAGGGGATACATCCCCTGCCAGCACTGTGCCTGGATCCCAGCCACAGCTTTAGCCCCTTCGATTTCATGAGCAACATATTCATGCAAAGAAAAGAAAGGGAAAGCTCCTGGGGAGGTAGAGCAGTGCGGGGGTGTTTCTGGTGTTGAACAGCAGTGAAATGCTATTTCTCTCTGCGGCTGACAGTGTAAATGCATTTCCTGGCAGACAGCTCGTTCTGCATTAAAATTCTTGATGAAGATTATGAACGTGTGTTTATGAAAAGCCTGCGAGTGTTTCTTGGACTCAAACATGCTTTTGAAATTAGATGTTTGGGTGTGGGCTGAGTGCTCATTCAATGTAAAAAGTTAAGCTTCTAAATAAACAATTCAAACCCACCCACCCCATAAAGCAAAATACCCTATCCCTTCCTACCCAATCCCCCCGCTCCTCATACCTGGGATCTGGCCATTGTTAAATTCCCTGATTCCCAGTGGGCCACCACTATGCTTTAGATTACAGGTGGACACAAAGCTAATGGTGAGCTGGCTTGTCGTGTAGCCAGAAACATTACCAAACCCAAACCGTGTCGTGATGGTCTCACAAAAATCATTGTTGTGAGGCTATACAAGGAGGATCTGACCATTTCACCAGCTTTAACCCACTGACATCAAGTTAAGTTTAACGTTAAAGGGACTCAGAGCTAAGCATGTGCTTAAGTGCTACCCTGAATAGGGATGTTTTAGTGCAATGATATCTTAGCTCTTTAACTCAAAGGGTAGAGGTCTGTGCACTGGAGCCAGTGTTCCAGCCCTGCTAGCAATCCCTCTAGGGGGTTGGTCACAAATGGAATGCAGGGCATTGCTTGGAGTTACAAAGCTTTTAGGAGGCTTTTCTATCCCTAGTGCAGGGCCCGGGCTAGAAAAATATGCTTATTCTTTTAGAGATGACTCTCCCTTGAAGGAAATTGGGTTTAAGTTTCAGGGGAAGCGTTTCACCAAGAGTTACACTAATTTTGTGATGAGCTTCCGAACACCTCAGGCCCCCACGAGGATCACCCAGCTTTGCTACTGATGAGACCATGAGGAAGGAGGCAGAGGTTCCCTTCAGATACGCAGCTGTAAGTGCAGGGGCTCACCCACTGCTCTGGGCTGGATATTGGGGTTTATTATTAATAATACCTAGCACTTATATTAGTGCTGTGAGTATGGGAAATAAACAGGAAGATCTGGAAGTATCAGCACATGAGCTAAATTATGACTTAATTGACATCACAGAGACATGGTGGGATAAATCCCATGACTGGAATATTGGTATAGAGCAGAGGTCCCCAAACTATGGGGCGTTCCCCCCTATGAGGGTGTGGAAGAACATTTGGGGGGCCCTGGCCAGTCCCAATAGGAGCGGGGAGAGAGTGCCACCCAGCTCTACTCCTGGCCCCAGCCCCGGATGGGTAAAGACAAAAATGGGGAAATAATAGGGGAGATGCCATCGCAGAGGTCTATTATAGACTGCCAGATCAGGAAGAGGAGGTGAAAGAGGCTTGAAGAGAATAAATAACAGAAATCTCCAAAACACAAGACCTAGTAGTAATGGGAGACTTGAACTCCCCAGACATCAGTTGGAAAAGTAATACATTGACAAAACACAAATGTCCAATAAATTATTAGAATGTATTGGGGACAACTTTTTGTTTCAGAAAGTGAAGGAAGTAACTGGGGGACACACATTTTTGACTTGGTTCTGACCAAAAGGGAGGCATTGGTAGCAAATCTGAAGATGCAGGGCAATTTGGGTGAAAGTGATCGTGAAATGTTAGATTACATGATTCTAAGGAAAGGAAGGAATGAGAGAAGCAGAAAAAGGAAATCATGGAATCACTAGGGTATTATTGTGACTAATTACTAATAACTCATTTGTAATCCATTCTACAGCAGCTGTTGTCCCCAAAGATCCCAAAGCACTTTGTAAATTTCCCAATAGGGATCATTTCACCCACCATGGAGATGCAACCACCTCTGGGGTGAAATGTGGCAGCTGTTTAACAGCTCACAGCAACATAAGGCAGCAGACAAAGACTGGATTTGAAGCAAAGTGCTGTGTGCAGCCGATCTACAGTGGGGTTTAGGGAGGCAGAATGTTATAATATGGGGTGGGATTTAGCCTGTGCAATGGGGTTAACACCATGGGATTTCTGGTCAACCCCAGGGGTCAGGCCCTCAGTTTTCTCTCTCCCTGGGGCTTAGCCTAATGCCTGTAAAGTTCTTTCTTGCTCTTATTTCAGAGCATGGCACAACCTCCCGGAACCTCCTCTCCTCCAGGGCTTCAGCAATAGCCTATCCCTTCTTGCAGCTCTGCTCTGCAGTTTGCCAAACTTCAGCCCAAACGTCCCTTAGGATTTACTATCCTTGCCCTTTGGGCTGCACTGCCTCCTGCTTCCTCTTGGCTCAGGACAACACACCTCTGACTCCAGGCTTCACTGCTGCCGGCCTCCTAGCCTTCTTTTGGGCTCAGGACCTGCTGGTCCTGGCCCCAAGCTGCTTGGACTCCTCTCAGCTGTTAGCCCCTGAGAGGAAATGCCCAGCTCCCTCTCAGTTGACTCTCCTCCCTGGCCTTCTGCTGCCCTGTGCTCCTTCCTTTATGAAGACCCATGCCTGACCCCCCTCCAGGTGCCACTCAGTGGCCTAATTGGGCTCAGCCTGCTGCTAACCCTTGGTTAACCAGTGTGGGGGTTTATACACCCCATTGAAGTCTCCCTTATTCCCTAACCACTGGGCATTCCTGCCCCACTTAATGTTACTGCTCCTAAACCCCTTTGGCTCATTTGTGACTCTCACTGTCCCCCTGTGACTTATGGGAGCAATGATAAGTAACCAGCAGTTTGCTCATTGGGGATTGAGCCATCCCAGCCAGCAAATTGTTCACAATCACTCCATTCCGTAAAAAGCCCCACCGAAAATGCATGGAGCAACGATGAACTGCAAATAAGTGTGAGGAAATTGTGGATATTCTGCTAGGAGAAAATGAAGCGTAATATACTGAATTGTTTAATTCTTCACCCAGATCTATGTATTATCCTTATCTTACAGTCGTTAGGTTGAGGCACTGAGATGTTACTGGCCTGATTTTGCATCCATGCTGAGCACCTACAGCTCCCACTGGCTTCATTTGGAGTTGTGGGTGCTCTGTACCTCTGAAGATAATCAGGATCTAAATGACTTGCCCAATATCACGTAGTGAGTCAGTGACAGACCAGGGATACGCCTAGTGCCCAGCTACAACCACTAGGGTACGTTGCCTCAGACCTGCCACTCCTCTGGGGCACGGCCTTTTCCCATCTGCAGTGCTGCCCTGAGAGCTGATGTACCGTGTTTGTGTTTCTATGGCATTATCCTGTGCTCTGGTTCCCATCCTGCAATCCCCATCAGCTGCATCTCTAATTTCTAATGTGAAAAATGGGCTCACAAGAGCAATTGTGGTTGATTTAAAAACAATAAAAGAAAATTGGAAATCGCAGGTTTGATGACTAAACCCAGGAGACTGAGTTGAATTAGTGTTAACCAATCGGCCGCAGAGGAACAGAGGAAAATTCCTGCTGGATTCCTCTCCTCAGTCCGCTCTTTGGCTTCATTTTCCATCCCCAAATCCTTCCAGCCCTGCAAACATATACAGTGTTGCCATGACGACTCAGAGACGAGATATATGTATATGAAAAAATGAGACAATCTCTTTCCTCGACAATCACTTGGAAGGTGGAAAATGTAAAACTACATTATTAAAGGTACCTCTCTCTCTCACACACACACGCCTGCTCACAAACATATTCTCTCTCACACGCGCACACACACACACACACACACAAATCTTGGGAGTTAGGAGACTGGGGTGAATTCCCAGCTATGTCACTGACTCAATGCCTACATATTCCAAAAGTGCTCACTTGTTTTGGGTGCCCAATTTGAAATGACAGCACTTTATTGAAGTCAATGGCAGACCAGGAACACTGCCTTTAACCCACGCTAACCTTGTTGAGTTAAAATCTAGATTCCCCCCACAGCCTTGTCTACATTAGACTTTTCACATTCTTGTCTACATACGAAAGCTACTCTACACTAAGGTGGGGTGTGACTAAAGCAGATTAAGAATTCCTGATTAACTCCATGTGTAGACAAGCCCTTAGCTAACATGGGTTAACATCACATCTTCATGTCCTAGTCTAGACAAGTCTCAGGGGGTCTGATTCTGTCAACTCTGCACTTTGTGTAGCCAAAGCATTGCCATTCTGAGGTGACTCCCATGATTATATGTATCAGAGTAGCACCCTGAGACCCCCCCAGGATCAGGGCTCCATTGGGCTGTCTCACAAGCGTAGGGGAGCACTGGGAATTGAATGCAGAGCTCCTGAGTTCCCCGACACCGTGCTGTCAGCAGAAGGCCAGCCATCCTCGTAGGCGTTTGAAAAAGGGCTCTCCTTTCAGATAAAGATTGGAGTAGCATCCCCATTTTTGAGGCATATCCAGAACCAAATCTGCATTCCCCATTAGCTTTGTTTGGGATTAATCTCGATGCTGGAACATTTCTCAGGCCAGCTGCATACTCAAAAGTTAAGTTGACACAGCTATGTCGCTCAGGGGTGTGAAAAGTCCACACCCCTGACCAATGCGGTTAAGCCAACCTAACCCCCAGTGTAGATAGTGCTAGGTCAATGGAAGAATTGGGGAGGCAGATTAACTGCACCAGCGGGACAGCCCCTCCCATTGGTGTAGTGAGCGTCTACACTGAAGTGCTGCTGCTGCAGCATTTCAAGTGTAGACAACCCCTCGGTTTTGTCAGCATTTTCCAGTGTCTTTTATTTTTTTGGTTCCCCGGTCACATCTATAAGGACCTGCCCGACTTGTTAGCAATTAAAACGCCAGATCTTGTGAACTCCGGTTGATGTCTTCTCGGCTGCAGTTTTATGTGACTAAAAAAAAAAATCAGCCCCTTCCCCTTGCCCCTCTGCCACTCCCTACTTCTCTATCAGATTTGTTGTGAGCTGCGGCTACCAGAACTTTCATTATTCAAACAGTTCCCATCTGGAGTCAATAGCTGAATCTGTGTTCTAAACCTCCAGGAATCCTGCCTCCAGTCCCCGATTGATTAAAGCATGAATAACTTATTTAAAACAAAAATCTTTCTAGTGAGGGCTCCAAAATGAGGGAAAGTGGTGCAGAGGCCCCCTCCCTGTGTAACAACCGCAAGTGGGATCATCGCACCATCATCTGATGTGGCTACAACATGGGCTGAATTGTGATCATATGGCACCTTTCCTTCACCCCCCAACCAGGTGTTAACTGCATTTGTGCAGCCACGCTGCTGAGGATTCCCATTCTGGGGAAATTGGGGCAGCTCCCCCCAATACCCTGTAATGCCTAAGCAGCGCTCGGGGTGGCAGGGGGGAGGCGGGAAGGACTGGGCAAACCATTTTGAGGTCCTGTCTACACTGCAAGAAAAAAACGATGAGGAACTGTTTAGAGGAAAGGAAGCATGGGATGCTGGCATCATGGACCACCAGCAAGGCCAGGGTTGCAAGCTGAGCAGTAATTAAGTCAGTGGAGGAGAAGCCCCCCTTCCATTGCTTTACCCATTCAGCGTCTCTCAGGCTGCCCATTGCCATCCTTTGAGCACAAGGATGCTGCATGTGAGAGGAAATCTCTAAAAGCGTCTTCAGATCCGGAGATGGGCCCGAGTCCCTGTGGGATTAGGATCTGGGGGTTGAGTCTGGACCAGCCTCAGCAAAAAGCATGACTGGAACTTCTGCCTCTGTGTAAAATAATGGAGTAATATCACTCGGCGAGGGATGAAACTGGGATACTGGACAATCGGAGGTGGAAACATGCCCTTTCAGGTCAATCCTTTCTCATGTGTGAGTGGATAGATGGAATGACTCATCATGCCTATAGCAGTGAGTGTGGTACGGAGGCCAACCCCCCAGTGTGATGGACAAGGCCATGGGCAGTCTTGCCTAATGCTTAGGGTAGGAGGTTTGCCTAGTGGTGGGAGCAGAGGTGATCAGGCTTAGTGGCCGGAGCCCAAATCAAAACCCAAGTTACTAAGTTCAGGGAGTGAGCTGGAGCTGAGAGCTAGGAATCAGGAGCCAAGGGTAAGAGCGTCAACCAGAGCAGTTGCAGGAGTCAGGAGTGGAAAGCAGGAGCTGGGAGCCAGGAACAAGGGGCAGGAACGGGAACACCCTTGCAGGGTTTAAGAAGGTGACTGTAGGAATCTTTTGCCAATCAGGAGGCCAGGTTCATTAACTTTTCTCTAAGCATCTAATACTGACCACTGTCAGAGACAGACCACTGGACGAGATGGAGCTTGCTCCAGTCTCCAAGTTTCTAGGTTTCCTATATTCCTAACAGTTTAATTGGTTGGATTTCCACAATAAGAATGATATACGCAACATAAATACCTTGTTCTACCCAAATCTCCAAGCAACCCCTTCTGCACCAAAAATCAATCAAATCAAATCAATAGATCAAAACCGCAAGCAAAGCTTTTACCCGTCAAAAGGGATAAAATGCCAGAGACTCCATGAAGTCTACTAGGGACCCTGCTATTGCTATTGATTAATGAGAAAGGTGGTCAGACACCACGGTGATGGGCAGCAGCGTAACCTCCCTCCCCAAGATGATAGATAGATAGATAGGTAGATAGATAGATCAGGGTTTGAAGTTGGATCCTGTGCCCAAGTTAAAATATAGATGGAATTGTAAGTACTTAGCATATATTTCCCCAAACTGGAATTTGGGTAGGATTCCAAGACTAGTCTTGCAAACAGAGCTATGGGCTCTTTAATGACCACGAGTGGTCCAGGCCTTGGCTTAATGTCTTATCCATAAATTATTCAGTATTTCCTTTTAAAGACAAAATAGTTGGAATAACTCTCATTTTTCAAACTACAGTCGTGGCAGCTTAAAATGCAGCCCCTGCACCATTTCCATATGTAGCATTGCCTCTGGACACAGAGTAGTGTCCATTTTATGGGAGTTCAATCCCTGGAGCTTTTATGGGAACTCCAGCGTTATCAAGTTTACAGTGGTGCTAATACCACTGGTGATAAAAACAGCCTTCTTGTTATCTTCAGAGCTCAGAGTTGCTGGGGAATCCAGACTCTCTTGGGGGTTGCTGGTTGCGTCTCACATCCCTCGGTGCAGCTTTGAGGAGTTTTTGCTCAGCCTCATCTCCCTGTCCTTTCACGGTGCTGACATCAGCACCGCAGAATTCCAGCATGCATTCCCAAGGGAGCGTGAAATGTGCACACTACCTCATACCTAAGCCTGCAAACTGGCACCAGGTCAACTGCAGTAATTTAATTTTGGGCTGAAACCAAATCCCATATAAACACAGTGAGTGTTTGTGCAGGAGGAAAAAATACACTAACCAAACCCCCCAACAACCACCCTGTATCATCCCAGAGAGCAGCAGCAATGTTCAAACCTTCTCCAGAAGGAGGAAAGGTGAGAAAAGTGGAGGGGGTTGATGAGGTAGCACTGGAGCAAGGGCTAGTGCATCAGGCTGCAATGGTACTGGAACATCTCTGGACATTCACAACTAGATCTGTGCAGAGTCCAGGGGGTGGAATCAGAGTGATGGGACCAAACCAGAATCCTGGATCTGGACATCCCTGAATAATGGGAAAATTTAGCTCTAGTTCTGGATGCAAACTCTGCTGCTGGCCCAGATCCAAACTAGACGTAGACGGGAAATGATTTCCTTTTCCCGTGAGAAATTTGGATCAGAATTTTTCAGGTTTTCATTGAAAACCCATACACCTGGAAACCAAAAAGATATTGGTTTACAGCACCACAGGCTTGCACCCCTCCTCTAGGGAGACTATTCCAGTGTAAGAGATTGCTAGGGAGAGGTTTATTCCATTGGGTAAAGAAACCAGAACGGGCAGGCTGAGTGCGGGGATGTCCCTCATCGTAGAAAAGAGACAGGGCTCAGCTGTAATGAATACAGAGGAGATTCTTTATTGAAGCTGCTGGACCCAGACAGACCCTGTGGTTCTCTCTGGCTCCCAGAGGATAAAAATTTCCCAAAGTGCCAAAGAGACTTAGGGTACGTCTACACTGCACCCGGGAGCGGGCGCGAGCCTCCCAGCCTGGGCCCACAGACTCTCAGTAGCAGGGCTTGTGCTGGCATGCTAAGGATAGCAATGTAAACACAGCTTTGAGGTTGAGTCTATCCCTATCCCCCCACCAGACTTGAAAGCCTGAGCTACAGCCCAAGTTACACATGGAAAACACCATCTACACAGCTATTTTTAGCTTGCTAGCCAAGCCTCGATGACACAAGTCTGTAGACCCAGGCTGGGAGGCTCACTTCCAGATGCAGCACGGCCATCGCTGGCCCAGGTCAGCTGACTCAAGCTCGCGGGGCTCAGGCTGCGGAGCTAAACATTGCTGTGTAGACAGGCTCGGGATGGAGTCCGAGTTCTGGGACCCCACGAGGGGGGAGGGTCCTGTAGCCCAGGCTCCAGCCAGAGCCCCACTGTCTACACAGCGATTTTACAGTCCCGCAGCTCGAGCCCTGAGAGCCCGAGTCAGCTGCCCCGAGCCAGCCGCGGGTGTTTAAGTGCTGTGTAGACATACCCTTAGGCCCAGATTCTCAAAGGGATTTAGGTGCTTAGCACCCATGGGAGTTTGGCACCTACCTTTGAGGAGCTGGGCTTTAGGTGCTTTGGAAAATTTGACCCAGAATGACCAACTCAGCCTGTGCAGCAGAATGTCACCATTTGGCTTCAGCAGCTGTGAACTGGACTGACAGCTACACTACAGCTCTCGTTCTGTCGAGAGCTGCTTAAAATGGAAGCTCTTGGGGGCAGGCCTTGTCTTTTTGTTCAACGGGTGGATTGTGCTTAGCACAACGGGGCCCTGATCCTTGACTGGAGCGGTGAAGAACTCCTGTCAAACTGCTACTAATGAAGAGCCAGAAGACCACTGCAACAAGGAACTATCCATACATGCAGGTCACTAGGATACCTAGCTGGAATAGTGGCACCAGTCATGACACTGGGGTTACGTTGTTAGCAGAGGGAGTGAGCTCCTGGGTTTTACACTGGACTCTAGGCTCTAAAAGAAAAAGAAATAAAATCTAACAGAAAGACGAGAGAGAGAGAGAGATTACACAAGTGGAAAAATATGAGGACTCAATAAGCCCATTTCCCCTGTAGGCAATTGGTAAAACCATTAGGTACAAGGGTTAGGCAAATTATAACAAATAAGGCTTTGCAGAAATTCCTGGCCATTAATTTTTTCCATTTGAGAATCCCTCTGCTCATCTCAGTAACCTCACTCAGAGCGAAACAAACAAACAAAAAACATCTGATAAAAACGGGGGACTCTGCAAAGTAAATCTCCCTGATTTACACGGGACTGAACAGCACCTAATCCCGGTCAGTGAAAGGACACACAAAACTGGGCTGAGACAGAGCTGCAAGCAGCCCAATGCTCAAGATGGGGTGGGCAACTCAATTAGGGGCTTAGGTGGGCTGCAATGGGAAGAACGTCGTTGAATTTAATGCAATGCAAAAAACCAGCCCCTGGCCCCACTACGCCAGTGTAACCATTTAAGGATCATTATTTCTACTACAGACACACCAGCTGAGATCAGGTGCAAGGTGCTTACGTACACATAGTGAAGGGCAGTCCCTTCCCCAAATTGTTTAGTCTCAATAGACCCGGCTGGCAAAGGAAGTATCATTCTCCCCATTTTACAGATTGGGCACTGGAGTGCAGAAAGATTAAATGTTGGTCCAAACCACACAGGGAGTCTATGGCCTGGAATTGAATTCAGATCTTCTCAACCCCAGTCTAAAACCTTCATCAAAAGATCCCCCTTTCCCTCAATAAGGAAGCAGGGGGTGCTCTTAATACTGAATGAGAACACTGGACTTATTTCTTTCAAAACAGGATTTCAAAACTCTTTACAAACGTGAATCAGTTTAGCCTCACAACTAGGGCTGTTCAGAAATTTTATGATGAAACTTTTCTTTTGGACAGAAAATTGTTTTGAGTCAGAATGAAAATTTTCATGGAAAGCGTCTGCTTCCCTTGAACCGTTTTGATATTTCATCAGAAAATCTGAAATCCCAAAGCTGCACATTTTCAGTAGAAAACCAACTTTTTTTGGTTTTCTGACAAAATTTTTTGGCTTTTGGTGGTGTTTGGCCAAAAATGTCAGTCTCCGGTTGTCGATTACTGAAAACTTTTCAGCTTTTAAGTGGCTGGCATTTCTGTTAAGTCAAATATTTCTACTGAAATGTTTGATGAAAATTATTCCCCCCCCATTTTTGTCAAATTATTCCAAGGAAATAGAACCCATTTCCCAGCTCACTCTACTGCCAGCTCACCTGTAAGGAAGGGATGAGTTTTAGCCCAATTTTGCAGATGGGCAAATTGAGGCATACAGAGGATATGGGTCTTGTCCAGTCACATTTATATGTGTGTGTATTCAAAGCTCTATGCACACTTGTAAACATATAGGGCCCGATCCATAGCTGTGATTGATGGTAGGCCAGTTTACATCAACTGATGCTCTGGCCCACAGCTCAGACTGTGATCTTATCAAAACCCACAGATGGAGCAGGGTGGTCTAGAGGAGCTGCTGGGCCTTACAACTTCAGGCAAAGTCAACGGCAGTTGTGTGTGCTCAGAACCTCTGCAAATCAAGCTTTTGTGGATGGGCAACTTCTCTGGAAAACTCAGGCTACGGCAAGCAGGGCCGGCTCCAGGCACCAGGCACCCAAGCACATGCTTGGGGCGGCACCTGGTAAGGGGCGGCGGGGGGAGCGCGGCGCGGCATTCCGGGAGGGGGGCACTCCGGCGGCACGGCGCTCGGCGGGGCA
>NW_020664725.1:6713155-6723713 GCF_002925995.2 Terrapene triunguis
TTTTTGCCTGGGGCGGCAAAAAAGCCAGAGCCGGCCCTGCCCGCCCCACTCCACCCTTTCTGCCCCACTCCACTGCTCTCGCCAGCCGGCCCGCTGACACAGCCTCAAATCCCGGACAGTGCCCGGAGCAGCCCCGAGCCTGGGACAGCCTGCCAGTACCCAGAGCAGTACGGAGGAGCCCTGAGCCCCACTGAGGCCCGGCTCAGGGGCTGTGGCAGGAAGCGTTAGCAGAGGTTTGGGGAGGCTTAGCCTCCATTACCCACCACTCATGATGGTAGACAACCAGAACATCCCAAAACTTCCCTGGATACAGGGCCATACGGGATGTATTAGGGAAGGGATGTAAGTGGGAAGGAAAGAGTGTATGGATTGGGAATTTTCCCAAAGGGTTCTGAACCTTTGATGTGATAACAGCGCAGGACAATTTTTAGGCTGAGATCTATTATGGGAACTCTTTTTACTAGAGATAGACTCCAGATGTAAAATTAGGGTCCAAATTGCAAACATACCCAGATATGGGGGTGTTTTATCCTGGCGCTGTTTGACACATTTAAAGCTAGGAGGATTGATTCTTCCCTAATTTACACCAGATTTAAATAGGGGTAACTCCAATAACTTAAATAGACTCACTCCTGATTGACACCAGTGCGGGTGATAAGAGAATCACTCCAGGGGTCATTGGCTACGTTTCAATCTGGATCATAATTCACATTTCAGACACTCTACACTTTGGGAGTGTTTGGACTAAGGACTTTAGTTTGGTCCCATCTTCATCTGTGACTTTCCCCTCCCAACTTGTTGCCTCGTATCTGCAGATACCAATCCCTCAAGGTCTTTACCTAGCTTTGGGAGGAAGTTCTGGGAAGTGGGATGCTTTGGAATCTCCCCAGGAACCACACTGAAAGAGAGGGGCAAGGTTCTGACTTGAACCAGTTTTATTAGCTCTGTTATTTTGCTTTAAACGCTTTTACTTTTGTAGCACAGCCAAGGAGAATTGTAACGATGGGCTCAGGATCAATGCAAGAGCAGAAACGCTGAAGTCACCCCAGAAGGAATCCACGTTGGCTGATAAGTCATCTAATTTAATGGCTACATAGCCAGGGCGGAGTGCCTTTCAGAAAAGAAACTGCCAATAAATTCTGGGTTACTTAGTGGAAACTGGCACATGGATGGGATCTGAATGCACCTGTAAAACAAGGATAATAATCTTTCCTTTCTCTTAACCCCATGAGCTGTTCACTTCAGGGATTATGTTTTACTGTGTTTGTACAGCACCTACTACACTGGGGCTTTGATCTCAGATGAGACTTCTAGTTGCTACTGTAATAATAAATAATAAATAATAATAATATGGACCCTCAGTAAATAATTGTATCTGACCAGGGTGGGATCTAATCCCATATCTACTTGGACGTACCATTTTGTTTGATTCCTCTTTATGCTGCGCTTGGCTCTTTCCTGCTTGACTCAAATATTCTAAGGGAATTAGGACACCACAAAAGGTGTCTCAGGAATTGCAGAGGTGGGGGATTTATTTTGCTTGTTGAAAGAGTTGTGCGGCAACCCCCCCTTTTCACGGCTAGTTTTGAGAGTGTCTGCAGGGAGCCAGAGACAGAGGTAGCATGTCCTAGTGCTTAGCGCATGACATTAGGGCCTTGTGAACACTCAGATTTTAGTCAGCAGTGCAGCTGTATCATTTCAAACTCATAGTGCAGACACAGTTGTCGACCACTGACCCATGGCCTGAGCTCAGGTGATCAGGTAAATAATCATTTCTATCTTAGAAAGAGTTAAGATGCTTGGTAAATTAGTGCAAATGAAACTAAAGCTGTAATGCGAGTAAGCAAATAAACTTTAAAGATTATTTTACATTGGACTTTGCAGTGAGCTTGGCTTAGTGGTAGTAATAGTTAGCATCAGGCAACATTAGACCTAATCAAAATTAGCATAAGTAACCAATCTGAGGTCAGATGATTTAGCAATATATATCTTATGATAAACTGCCTAGATAGCAGAATCTTTATTTAGCCAGACATCCGTAACCGTATTGTATAGAGAACCATCTATCTGCTCAAATGTTTATGTTAAGTGTCGGAACTCCCAACCATCAAATAAGGGACGAGAGGCCCAGACTTAATCAGATATAGTCTCAGAAATTGATGGGTTTAAGGAACAGGTGCATACAAAGACCTCTGGGGATCAGGATGGTGGCAACCTCAATGCTTATCTCTCTTTAAGGCAAACCCACAGCTCTGCAGATGCACGATTCTCATCTTGTTTTCTAGTGCTGTGATTTTGCGTATATTGATTGTGGTATTAATAAAACTCATCAAGTCTCTATGTTTGACTAGAACAGGGTTCAAAAAAGAACTAGATGACTTCATGGAGGATAGGTCCATCAATGGTTATTAGCCAGGATGGGCAGGAATGGTATCCCTAGCCTCTGTTTTCCAGAAGCTGGGAATGGGTGACAGGGGATGGATCACTTGATGATCACCTGTTCTGTTCATTGGAGCACCTGGTATTGGCCACTGTTGGAAGACAGGATACTGGACTAGATGGACCTTTGGTCTTACCCAGTATGGCCGTTCTTATGTATGACTCACCAATCATCTTCTTCATAATTAATCTCTAAGTAGTCACCAAAAATGAACCTGTTATTAGTGACAAATACATTTTGCACCCCAAATAAATCATAAGACTACACAGTTCACACTAGTGCAGCATGATTAGTTTATCCCAGTTTCAACCAGGGTAAACTGCACTAGTATGACTTGTGTCTACACTAGTGTTTTGCACTAGAACAGATACAAATTCCATTCTGGAAAACATCTAGGTCTCACTTTTAACTTTGACTTGTTGTGTAGCCTTGAAGAAAGCACTTCACGTCTCTATGATTCAGTTTCTCCACTGGAAAACATGTCTAATAATAGTGGTCTACCTCACAAGGGGGATGTGAGGATCAGTTGTTATAAAGTGCTTTAGGATCCATTTACAAAGAGTGCTGTGTAAGCATCAAAGTTACTTTCCCAGCAGAAAGAGGAGAGATTATGCAAGAAACTTGCATGAAAATTCACAGAATGTCCCCAGAAATGGGCGAAGGCGGCTGCTGAGTTGGCAAAAGAAGGTGGAGGCAAAGCCACAGTTCGATGGAACTAGCTGAAATGTAGCAAATAGGGGAAAATGTCCATCAACGCTTTTTTCAGCAGAAATTTGGGGGTTTGACTAAATGGATTTTTTAATAGAAATATCTGCATTCCTCGAATAGTTCCCCACGTTTTATCTGAAAACTCAAAAGACTAAAATTGTCATCTGAAAACTGGAAAACGTTCAGCTTTCAGTCCCACATTTTTTCAGTTTCCATTTTTTTTCTATGAAAAGAACATTTATTCTGCACACTCTGCCCCCACCCCCCGTTTCCAATCCAGCTCAAGTAGTGAAGTTTTGCGATAAAACTACCACAATCTACTTTATTGTGGGAATGGAATTTTCAGGGAGCCAGCTGCATAGCAACACTCTAATTACTAGGCCAAATTAACCTAATGACTTCAGTGGTGGCACATCAGGAATGAATTTGGTTCAGTTTGTCCAATGCAAAGTGGAGGTTTCACTAGGGCAGGGTTAAGTCTCTGTTTTAAGGCCTGATTCGAATCTCATTTACCCAGTGTAACTTGACTGATTTCAAGGAAATTCTTCCTGATTAATGCCAGTGCAAGGGGAGAACAGAACCAGACCCACGGTGACACATCGGTGCACGAACGCACAAAGTGTTGACTTTGTTTAGCGTCCTTCCCACAAACCATATCCCAAAATGCATTGCACATTTAAAATACCACAGGGATGGAATCTCATGTCGAGAGCAGAAAGAGAGAGAAATTAGGCAGCAGAGACAGGGCAAGGATGGTGTGTTCTCAAATTAAATTTAAAAATAGATGGAGAGTCAATGAGGCGGCAAGATAGAGGCAGGCTGTTCCAGATGGCAAGAGCTAGAGAGGAGAAGGATCTGGCACCAAGAGCGGTGAGAGGGTTTGGGGGGAGAGGCAGCTAGAAGAGGAATATTGTAAGGAGCGGCGGGAGGAGTAGAAGGAGAACCAGGGGCCATGTAAAGGAATGAGTGAAGCCTAAGGGAACCTGGTTGGTACAACTCACATGCCTTGGGGCTGGAGGGAGATATGATTGACACCCAGCTGATTGCATGCAGTGTTACTGTAGCCATGTCAGTCTCAGGACATAAGGGAGACGAGGTGGTTGAGGTAATACCTTTTAATGGACCAACTTCTGTTGGGGGTGGGACAAGCTTTCAAGCTACACCGAGCTCTTCTTCAGGTCTGGGGCGCTAACTCAGAGCGTCACAGCTAAATACAAGTTGGAACAGACTGACCCCTTGAAATATCTGTTTACTGCTGCTAAATGCTCTGGTCCACCTTGTATTTAGCTGTGATGCTCTGCCTTAGTTTTCCAGCCCTGAAGAAGAGCTAACTCCCATTGACTTCAGTAGGAGTTAAGCGCCTAAATATTGTAGCGGATCTGGGCTGTGTCTGTGGGGATAAATACATTAGAGATTGCTCAGATATTCTGGTGATGGGAGAGTTGTAAGTACCTAAATAGACAGCCAAAATACTGCCTGGCAAAAAAGGTTCAATCTGCTATGATCAGCTGCAAAATGCTCCAGAAAAGGACTGAAGGTGGCTGTTCTTCCCGGAGGTAAGGGGCCAGCTACTGCAGGAGCAACCCTTCTCAGGAAGGGAAGCCAAACTGGAGAGCTCAGCAGTGATCAGAGGGATGGTAAATGGTGGGGGGAAGGCTATGTTACTAACTCTGATGGCTTGGAATTTCCATGTAGGTTGCCCTAAGATTTTTCACAGCCAATCCCCAGTGTTGCAAGTTCTCGGGATACTTGTCTCCAAGTGCTGTTAGTTTGCAATGGTTTTACCCTCATCCAGTAAAGATTAGGATTTCTTTCCTCTGCTGCCACCCATCCCAAAGCAACACACGGTCCCCATTCTATTTTCCACAGACCACACCTGCTCACTACTAAGGGCGCTGTCTGGGTGTATCTGACATCAGAACTGATGCCCAACACTTCAGAGAGTTGCTTAACAGCCTGCGTATGAGCAGCCACATTGACTTCAGCAGGGCTACAGAGGTACTCAGATTTAAGCACGAGAGGAAATCTTTTGCAGGATCATCCCTATATACAGAGAATTGTAACCCCTGACTGGAATGACTCAGTGGTTCTGCGATGGCGTCTTTGTAGATGCACTTGCAGGATCAGGGACTAACACCGCACTGCAACACTATGCAATTGTCTAGGACAGGAAGAGAAGATGACTCCTGTATCCACTGGAAGCTGCAGTGGGAATGTAGATAGACAGCTATAAACACCTGGTTTGGTGGGCAGGACACTCGGAGCAACACCCCCATTCCTATCTATAGTGCCATAGGACGCGTGATAACCACAAACTCAGGAGCTTGTTTTTACACCTCGCCCCAACGCCCTAGACAATATCCCAGCCTCCTGGACCATTTTGGTTCCCGATCTTGAGCCACCCAAGCTTGCCATTCAGCCGTGGGTATATTCGCATTGCTTCCCTTCACAAAACCAGCCAGGGGCTCCCATCCTGCAATTGGATATACAGGCAGACAAACGCTTCCGATGGAGCCAACAGCAGGATTGTGGCCTTAGCTGCAAGCATCTACTTCCCACAATGCCTAGCAAACCTTTGCTTGAAAGCAACCTTCCAAAAAAAAAAAAAAAAAAAGCTGAATTCCAGTATATTCCATTACATGATACTGCCTTGGATTAAGGTTGCAAATATGCATTTAATTTAAGCTTAATAAAGCGGTTATTGTCCAGTTGTTAATAGCTACTTATTAAAAGCATATTGACTGCATGTGGTGCTGAGAGATCTCACAGGGAGGGCCCCAGGCTGAGATACCCACCTCCACCTTTTTAGCATTTAATGAGAGATACATGTGTGTGAGGCTGTTAATCCTCAACAAATATGTTTTTAATAACCACTTGTTATTCAGTTAAGAAACCGTGTATATATATATATATATATATATATATATATATATACACACACACACACACACACACCCTTTTCTGAAATGCATATTTGGAAGCCTTGTTTTATAGAGTTACCAGTTGCTTTGTGATGGAATAACAGAATGCAGGCCAATGTATGTTTCACACCTATAACAGATTCCTATATGTTCAGAGCTAGAGGTGCAATGACTTTGTCACAGGCACAGGGTGAAGGCACAAATCCGGTCTCCATTCTATCTTATCCACTGCACTGTACTGCCCCCTAATTCCAGGCAAAGGGATAGTACATAGGTGATTTTTTTTCTAAACCAGTTAGCAGTAGTGACTGGGATGCAGAGATGTAACTAGACCGAGCGTGGAGGCTCTTTGAAAAGACTGGAGATTTTCCTTTGCAGGGATTTGTGCTGACATTTTTTCTGGTTTCAGGCCATGCCAGTCGATGTTGCTGAGCTTTGCTTTGGGTTCAAATGAAGCCAGAAACCAAAAGCCAGGGGTTGAACTGGAGTGGCTTCATGAACTCACTACCCCCTTATGCTCTAGAACCTACTGTTGTGAAGAAAGCCTTCTGCAGGTGCACTGAGCCTCCAGTGCCCCCGTGAAGACTGCTTGAGTCTGCAGACAGCCTGTAATGATGGTACTGAAAGAGCTGTGAACAGCCCAGGTTTGTGCCAATAGGGAGTTGACTCTGAAGCATAACGATGACCATTCTAATGCCAACAGAAATGCTGCTGATGAAGGCATACTAGGAAGAAGAGGGAGCATTGTATTATGAAGATCAGCACAACCTTCTGTGAGTGGCATCGCATTTTGGCATCTGAATGCAGCAGAATGTGGTTTGTGGGGGGGTCATTAACATCACTGATGGGTGTCAGCTGAGCAAGCCAGAGGCCCAAGCTCTGCTCCTAAGTGGTTAACAAGTTGTGCAAAGCTTGTGGATCATCCTTGTTTTGAGCTACCAGTGCGGCTCGATTCCAGACCTGAAGACACGCCCCTCTTAGGATGGGGGAGAAGGGGATCTAGTCTCTATTGCCGTTCAGTGCTTTAGCCGTCTGCTGTATCTTGCCAGCCAGGCTATCAGCCTGTGCCAGACGTGAACTGGAAACACCTCTGCTCCCACCGTCGACAGGACACCATCAGAAAATGACTTGGAGATCCAGGCAAGATTCAAACCAGAGGCATCCAAGTCCACCTGGCCTCAATTTATTTGCCTAGACTGAGGTCTTGTTGTGTCTTCAAATGCTAGGGGGACTTAAAAGAATTTCTGAGATCTGATTGTTTTGGAGAGTTCAAAAATGCTGCCCCTTTCTTGTTTTCTCTCTGTTTTGCTTTGAAATAACTTAGCCAAGGGTTTGGGATTGGGGGGGAGGGGGGATATACTGCCAGAAATGCTCATAATGACCCTCTTTAGGGACTAGGTTTATACGCTCAGCTGTCCCTTGTAAACTAATCCCTGTGTGAGATTTTTCCCAAACCGTTCAGTCCCCACCACCCGCTCTGCTTGGCTCATGCTGCAAGTATGCAGAAAAAAATACTTTGGTACAAGAATGTGCCTTTTGTACTGCAGGAGGGTTGGGGCAAGAGTAAAATAAAACCACCAGGGCCTGCAAAAAGGGGGGTACGATGGGGAGTCAGCCTCATCACCACAGTCCTTTGCCAGAGGCTCATGCTTAGGGTCCCTGTTCTAGACAGAGGTTCCCCAGGATGAGCCTCAGCCTGAGCCCACCACCTCTTGTTTGCCACCATGGCAACATCACAGTCAGGATCTGTAAGTGGAACTGAAAGCAGGGAGTGTTTACAGCCAGATCGCTTCCCTGCAACATGTGTGCTGGGGGGGGGGGGGGGGGGTCTGCGTCTGGACGGCCAAGAGTTGCAAAAAGAGCTCAGAGCAGCCCCATTGTTCAGAATGGTGGGGTTGGGAGGGGATGACAAGGCGGGGAGGGGAGAAGATTCTCTATTGTTCCCAGTGGTGGTGGAATTGGGGGTGGGGGGAGGAGTTCTCCATTGCCCCCCCGCCCCCAGTAGAAGTGGCTGGGAGCTGAGCCCTTTTGAAAATCTGGCCTGGAACTTTCACCTCACACTCTTCTGGTTTCTGTGCCCACCTGGCACAGACTCTGCCAACAGCCTCACTGCAGAGAAGAGCCTGAGATGGATTTCTAGGCCCACCTAGCCGGGGTTCAAAGTACAGTCCCAGGAAAAAGAGAGCTCCGACGTGCATTGCCGTGCCCGCCAGGCATAGATTCGGAGTACAGCCACACAGAGAACTAGGCTCCACACAGAGAACTAGGCTGCTCACTCCAAGGAACTGAGTTAACTTCCCCTCCTGCCTTTCCCTTTCTAAACTATCATTAGCACCAGGTAGCCTCCTCTGCTTCAACGGACTGAAGGACTCGCACCCTCTCCTCAGCAGGTGCCTTGTTCTGGTCCCAGCCGAGCTGCAGTGGAAAACCAGCCTGGTTACACGTTACTCGGCCAGCACGTTTAACAAGACGCCCTCCCCTCCCAAATGAGCTCAAGGAAAGCCCGGCCGAGCGATGGCCAGAGGCCCGCTGAGCAGCGAGCCGTCATGCCGTGCGACGGCACCGCTGTTAACGAAGCAGGTGTGAGCCTGCGCGCTGGGCTTGCGTTGTCCTCCCAGCCGGTTGCTGACATCTGGGTGATAGATGAGCATCCTTACTCTCTCCCTGGAGCTACGGCTGCCCTGCCACTCCAGAGCTGCCTGGACTCAGGCCCAAGAGTTTCACTCCTTGAGTTAATGGAAATACTATACACATGGAGCTGGCCTCTTCCCAGAGACACTCCTGTCATACGGACGGAGTCGCTTGCACTAGCTCTCCTTTGTGCTAGCGAATGCTCTAGCGAAGACAGGGATAAGGAGGAGCTGCAGCCAGCTAAGCAAAGAGCGTGGCAGGCTCAGGGACTGGGAAGAGGGCAATTAGCCGGGCTTCCTCATTCCCTCCTTTGCACACACTGTGGCTGAAAATAGGATTGGGGGCTGGCCCGATCCTCCATCTGAATCCTCACAGGAGCCTTTGGGGAGATGGCTGAGAAGACTTACGGTTTACTTGCTGCTTCAAAACAGGAGGAGTTGAGTCCCATTCGCTGCAAAGGGCAGAGGATTTTGCAAAAGGGCAGTAAGCCAGATCCCGCAGGGCCCAAGCACCCGCAGCAATGGGCTCAACAGCGTCATTTTTCTACACTCAGCGCCGTTCAGGATCGAGCCCTAGAGAGGAGGCGGCGGCGCTGGTCGGGGCGGTTGGTCTTGCAGCACTGACGTAGAACGGAGGTAATCTGGGTTCCCTGCTCTGCCACGGACTGCCTGGGTGACCTGGAGCAAGTCATTTAACTCCTCGGTGCCTCATTTCCCCATCTGTGAAGTGAGGGAAATGTAGTGCTCTTTGTCCACCAGGTCTGCTTAGACTCTAAGCTCTCCCGGGCAGAGACTTTCTCTCACTCTGTGTGCGCGCAGCACCTAGCACATTGGGGCCTCTTGGCATGACCACAAAGCTTGGACAGACAACGAGGGACTCTGACCCCCTTGCTCCCCTGCAGGGATCCTGACCTCTCAGCCTAACAGCAGCATTTGAATCGTCGGCGCTTGTGACCTCAGGGGATGTTTAACGTAGCTGTTGGCAAGCTGGGTCAGAAGCAAGTGGGCTCTTTGCCCATGGAAAAAAATTCTGTCATTTTCGCTATAAATAAGTACCAAATTCTCCAAACTTTGGTGGCAAATGGGCCATGACTCCGGCTGTCACTGCCATGCAAGAAAAATGGACTGAAATGGAAGGTGGAAAGGGCAGCCAACTCTATAAGCCAGTGTAGGCTTCGGAAATTATATAACAGGAGGCAAAACAGCACTAAATCAGCAGCTCTCCAGATCACTTTGCAAACAGAAGATTCCCCACAGATCTCTTCCTTCCAGAGGCTCTCGGTCGCTTGTGGGAGCATTCTCCCAATTCTGCATGCTATTAGGAAAGGCTCCCTATACCAGTGATGGGCCATGAACCACAATTGAAGGATTATGGATCTACAGGGCCAGGTGAACCATACCATGACCTGTGCTATTATTACAGAAGCATAGACATTACAGGTGGGCCACTCTTATTAGTAGAGCCGGGAATTTGGGAAACCTGCTCTGCTGCAGACTCCCTCTATGACCTTGGACAAGTCACTTAATCTCTCTGACCTTAGATCCCAGTCTGTAAAATGGGCACAATAGCCATTCACTACTTCACAGGGTGCTGTGAGATAAAACACACTAAAGAGCATGAGGTGCTTAGATACTAGGGCAATGGACCCAGATAAGCATGATAGAGAACCAACAGTGAAACTCAGAGGAAAATTTGGCCTATAGTCTGTAGCTCTGGCAAGGAACCAGACTTTGGGCCTAATCCTGTTCCCAGTAATTTTGCCCCTAGTTTCAGCGGGAGCATGGTCAGGCCTTTGGTTTGAAATCTACTGGTTTGCTTCACCACTTCATGCTATGCCAGTGTAGTTCCATTGAAATAA
>NW_020664725.1:6733713-6762969 GCF_002925995.2 Terrapene triunguis
GTCCCCCCCCAGCGCTGCGCCGCCCAAACCCCCGGAGCGCCGGGCCGCGCTGCCGAATCCCCGCCCCAAGCGCCGTGCTGCCAAAACACCCCCCACGCTGCCTGGCCGAAAAAAAAGAAAAGAAAAAATCCTCGAGCGCCACCCCTCCGAACAAAAACAAACAAAAAAACCCCACCGCGAGCGCCCCCGCCACCCCAACATTGGCCGCCCCTTCTCAGGTGCCGCCCCAAGCACATGCTAGGTCAGCTGGTGCCTGGAGCCGGCCCTGCGGATAAGTGGGAGAGGACTAGGTAAGGTGCCGAGGTGCAGATATACCCCAGTGCAATTTAATGCCAATACTTGTGACTCCGCACACTGAAATAAACGCTGCTCCATTTGTTGCAAAATATGAGTGTGTGTGCATAGGAGAGTATACAAATAAACATACTCTTGTATAGTTGAGTCCTACATCGCAGATTCAGGGTCCATTTAGGGCATTTAATTGAACCTCTAAACTTTGAAATAAAGGCACTCAATGTGTTTATTTCACTCTGATATCACACATTCAATTAACTACAGCTGACAGATCTACCACAGTTCTGTTTAATTTTTTCTTAATTTCTCTCCTTTTTTTTTTTCCTTTTTAAAAAGAAATAATCAAACCAAGGAAATTGCACACAAACAACTCCATTAATGGAACAAAGAGTGAATACTTGAACTGCAGAAAAAACAGGAAGTTTGAGGGGATAGATCCAACAGTAACATGTCAAGCATCACTGTGGGATGAGATTTGGAAATAACAGATTAATCATGCCTAACGGGACTTTCCTATTCCAAAGGAAAATGAATGCAGGTCTTAGGGAGCCATTTGGTTTCAAAGCAAGTGGAAGGAGACAGCAACCCCACCTGGAACTGCTGTGCCCATTCCCACTATAAAGCCACTGTCGAACTGGCATCACTGTGATATTTCCGTACACAATGGGCAATGTACAGTCTAACATAACTTTTATTTTAGATCGAGGAGGAGAACAACAACAACAACAACAACAAATGTAAAGTGTCCAGGAGAGGGGGGAGCCCAAGCCTAGACAGCTACACTGCAGTTTTATAGCCCCACAAGCCCGAGTCAGCTGACACAGGCCAGCCTCTCTGCACAGGGGGAGAATACTCAGAGATTTAAAGATGCAGCCCACAAAAAAGAATAAAGGCATCAGTCCAGACCACAATTATCAAGCCAACCTCCCAGTAGATGCAGACCAGGTAACCCTGAGATCCCCATTTACTGAAAAGCATCTGCTCTTAGCCCACCCAGTCTGAAAGCATATAGGCCAGTAGTGAGCCAGACCTGTTTCCAATTTTATCTATAAGCAGTGAATGAGGTTCTTTTGGTCGAGGTCACTGCATTGAGGAACTTTGGCAGCTTGCACGACTCTTGTCCTGTCCTTTTTATTGCAAGAAAACATAAGATCTATAAGTGTGTGTGTGTGTGTATGTGTATCAAAGCGAATGCAGAGACACACGCTTCCTGCCAGCAGACTGGAGCAGGGTGGTAGGCAGCTGGCCACAGGGTGTATGTGCCATTCCAAATTCAGTTCCCTTTTCTGTGAGGATGCCACCCACTGCGTCAGAGTTACATCACCTGCCTCTGACATCTGGGGAGCCCAGGGGAAGGTTTTGTTCACCGGATTCTTAATGAGAGTCAGGCAGCAATCAGACATAAACAGCTCCGCAGGGCTGGCATGGTGAGGTGAGATCCAAGGTGGTGAGGGCTGCAAAGCAGAGACCTGACAAAGGAGGAGGAGGAAGGACGATGAAGAAGACTGCTCCACACTAACATTTTCCTCTCGTGCACACATAAACCCTCTGAATAAAGCTGCGTCGAGGGCTAATTTACAGCCAAGAGAAATGAAGTGAGATCTCTTGCTGGCCACTGGGAAGTGAAAGATGAAGGTTGCAAAAGGCCAAAAGTCAAATTTTGGATCCAGAGCCAATCTTCCCCTCAAAAGTGGTTTGGCCTGGGGGTGGGGGAGAGGGGTTGGTCCTTTATCAAGATGTATGTCTGCAGTTGCTATTATGATCTCCAGGTGCACTGACAACAGAGTTAAATGCACACAGAACGTGTGTCTACCATGCATTGGCTGATGGTCACGGAGGCTAAAGGATCTCTCCGCTTCTGCAGAGCAAGACGGGCCCTCAGGGAGAGACTGGACTGTACCTTGTAGATGAGCAGACTCAGGCAGGAAGCGAATTCAGAGTCTTCCCCTCGGAGAATGCCCCAGGATGAATTGAAGGCACAGAGTGGCCTATTGTGGGATTCAGATCTGGGTTCAGATTTTGCCCCCTGACCCTTCATCAAAGTGGTTTGGAACCAGGGTTCCAGTGTGAGCGTTGCTGGGGTAGAGAAGAAAGAATACAGCTGCTGTAATGAATGTCAAGGGGACTCTATAGGGGAGCTGCTGGACACAGCCAGACTCTGGTCCTCGCGCTAACTCAGCATCACTACTCAAGTTCTTCCAAAGTCCTACCCTGGATTCATCAGTCATGGAAGGTGCTTCTGAGTGTATTACAAAGGGAAGTGACTGAAAGGGCTGTGGGGCCAGATCTTGGTCAGTCCAGCTAGGTTGCCGTTGTGTGATAGTCATGTAGACTTCACATGATGCCTACAGCTAAAACACCAGTCAGCTCTGACAGTATCCGCTGTTATTCCAGGCCCCGTGGTATCCCTGCTCTGTAGGGGTGAAATTCCCTCTATGCAGAAAGCTGGTGAAAAGCTTACGCTCCCTATGCAAGAAGTCCCATTGCAGCCCTAGTTTGAGGGCATAAGTGGGACCGAGGGGCTGGGGGCAGCACAGACATTGTGCTGTCTCTTTAAACAAGGGGGAATCTTGAATCTCAGTGTAGAGCTTACCTATGAGCAATCTGTTCTTTGATCACCTCCCTCTTTGCCTTGCTCAGAAAAGAAATAAGCAGAGGAGAAGAACCGCATTCTTTTTAAACCTCAAAGTGGTTCAGTGCGAGTTACGGAAAAAGAAAACCATTTTTGCGGGCTCCGATTTTATCAAAACCATCCCCACTTCCTATGTCAATAAAAGGCTGTAATGGGTTACATGAGAGTTCTGGCCTGTAACTTGAAGGCTTGCCCGTTTTTCTTTGCACGGGAGTAAAACTGTCTTGTCTGTGAAGCATGGATCAAATCGTTTGGGTGTTGCTGGGGTTGGCAGTCATGAGTTTCTTTTTTATACCAGTCATAATTTCTCCCCTTCGTTATGTCTTCCCTCCAGTCAAGTGAAATGAACCCCCACAATAAATGCCCACTGCTATACGCCTCATCCAGGAATAAAGTCTACTGACTCCAGGGGAGCTTTGGCTTAGAAAGAAGCACAGTATCAGACCTACAGTCTGAAGTGCTTTGGGGGCGCTGATTCTTCTGGCATCTGAGCCAGATCCCATTGAAGTCAATGGAAAAACATCTGCCGATTTCAATGGGCTTTGGCTCAGGTCCCTCAGGGTCTGATTCTGCCCCATGGGGCCTGATCCTGCCCCATTGGGCCCCATCCTCACCAGCGTCAGACCCATTGGAATGAGAGGAGAATCAGGTCCCATGAGCAGTGCCAGACTGAAGAATTTCGGGGCCATGTGCACTTTGGTAATTGCCCCCACTCTCTGCTCCGGGGGCGGGGAGGTGGAAGGCCCCGGGGAGGTGGGGGAAGGCGGCAAGGGGAGGGAAGGTTGCAGAGTGAGCTCGCCCCGCACTCACCCTGCAGTGGCTTGTGTCCCGCAGGGCAGGTCCAGCTCCCTGCTCCAGCCTGTTGGCTCTTGCCACAGTGTGCAAACGTCACCCACCCCGGCCTCGCCCCTTCCTGGCCCTGAATTGGAATGTTGTGTGTGTGGGTTCCCCCGCCCCAGCAGCCGGGGGCCCCCTGAGATGGGGCCCCTGTGCACGTGTGAAATTCACCCCTGGGCACAGGCCTCTGCACCACAGGAGTCCCACGTAAGCCCGGCTTTGAGGACTGAAGCAGTGCCCAGGTCTTGCGCTGACCCCTTCCAACTGGGGAATGTCACCCACGTTCTCCCACAAGGCTAGATGGAGCCTCTAGGAGCAGTATGGAACTGCTCTGCCCCATTACCAGCCCAGGGAAGGAGACAACTCCTCTCTGGCTCTCCTCTTGTTCTGGTGGCGGGGACAGAAGTTCCTGCAGCTTAAAAGGGAGCCATTTATTTCACCCCTCATGCCTGGCCAGCTGCTCTGGGCAGCAGTTAGGGGAGGGGCACAACCAGGGCTCTGCCCCCTCCCATTCCCTAAACACATACTCCCCCTCCCTTGTCTGCCCACCCCAGGAAGACAAGGGCACAATCTAGCCTGTGGATTTCACTGGGGCTACGCGAGGAGTTAGGTCCTGCTCCGGGTGAGTACATGTGACAGAATCAAGCCCTCCAGCAATCCAAAGGAGGAGGACAATGACCGCCTCACCCAGAAACAAAACCCTAATGAACCTAGAAGTCAATGGAAGCTGCAGCAGCTCTGAAAGACCCTGATCACTTATTATAGGTACCTGAATATGGAATTGGGTGCCTAGCTTTAGGCACCCAAACTCAGAAATCATGACCCTGCTCAGTGCCAGACAGAGGGTGGGAAATGCCTTCCAGACCCTGTCAGTGACTGGCTCATGTCCTCCTGGGGGTGTCTTTACACAACATTAAAAATGCAAGGAAACCACATGGACACAGCTGGATTCAAATCATCATGTTTACCAACTATGCAAGGTATAGCTACTTCTATACACTGCTCGGTTCTGGTGGCTTCTGTAATAGAAGAACCAGAGACGGAAAAGGGGCTCCCAAATGATTTAAAGCAATACTACCCAATTCCTATCCATTACAGTTACCCTTCCAGCTGTCTTAGCTTTTCAATAGTTACAGCTGCTGTTGCAGGTGCTAAGCCTATCTACAGTTTCTGAGCACTGCTGGCTGGCAGCTCAGTGATGCATTGGCTCTGTCAGGCTTTATTAATTGTGCTGTGTAATAAGCTCTGCGTTTATGTCTCCTCCCATTGATTTGCTGGACCCCTATGTCCCCACGAGATGCTGACATTCTGCTTCGCTTGGCTTCTTTGACAATACTGTACATCCGGTTCTCATCATTCCCACTCGGGTCCTTGCCTCTTGATCCTCTCCCCCATGCAATTCTCTACCTCCGTGCACCAGCAGTGCAGAGGGCCCCTGCTGCCTTTAAGTCAAAGCCAAAGTTGTCCTTGTCCAGCTGGGCCTTTCGTTAGTTTTATTATTGTTTTTCTGCTTGCCTAGATCCCATGGGTAGAGATGAGGCAGACACTGCTTATTGCAGGGCTCATGACTTTATTAGACTCTCAGTCAGACTCCATGCTCTGGCTGAAGAATCATCACAAACCGGACCAGATTACCAGCTCAGCCACACTGGTGTCAATCTGGAGTAACTCCAGATTTACAGCAGCGTAGGTGAGATCAGAATGTGGCCCATAGTCCAGGGCCACGTGGGAATTGCAGGATATCTGCTGTCCCAACCCATGACCAGAACCAGAGAGCACAGTTTTTCTTCTAAGCAGAGCTGGTAGGGAATTTGCCATTGCAACAATTTTCTAACCAAAATGTCCTCTTTTTTGGGGGGGGGGGGGGGATTTGAAGTTTTCCACAGAAAATTTGTTCCCTAGCTGCCCTGCATGGAAGGCTCTTGTGAATTTCACGCTGTGCCTGCAAACAAACTTTTTCAGTTCTCCGAAAATGGAAACCCCTGCCCGTGAAAGATTTTGCATTTTTGACTTTGTCCCAATTACATATTTCACTCCCCCTCCCCCAAAAAAGAGACTTGGAATTTTCCACAGGAAGGGGTTTCTATTTTCCAGCCAGTTCTACTTCTAAGCACATGGCACACTTTGTGCAGCAATGTGGGATGCCCTGTTAGGGGCATCATGTCCAATAAAGGGAGAGAGGGACTGAATTTAAAGCTAAGCCTTGTTTTGGGGAAACTCTCTCCTGGCCCCAGTGGAAGCCAGGCTCTTCGAACAATCAGCTGATCCTGCAAGGGGTGAGGTTATTCTCAGTGAATCTCTCCAGGGAGGTGAGTAAAAGGAAGTGGAATTTTTGCATATGCAACTGAATAGCACAGGAGAAGGCTTTTGGCTGCGCTGTGTTAATAAATATAGGACTAATTTTTGAGAGCATAATTCATGCCAGCAATAGATAAGAATGGAATGCAGGTTCCCTCAGAGACCAGTCTAGAAGCCAGTTATCCTCAGATCAGAGCAGCAAGCATGCAGTGAACGCAAAGGCTAGTCACCCATAATAAATCCAACCTGGAAGGCCAGAGCCTGCATTTCTAGAGGACGGAATACAGCTCCACCCAACAGCAAATTACGGAAGGCGTGCCAAGCTCTGCTTGTGCAGCAGCAGTTCGCTATTTGCAACATACAGAGCGACTGGGAGTCAATTTAAACCCTAGGCTATCCACCCTGTCTATGATGAGACTGGGGGGGAAACCGGGTGATTGGCCCAAGACAGTGGATGCTATTCTCCTGTCACGGCCAGTTTCAGTGGAGTTAATTCTGAACTGCATCACTCTAAGCGAGAAGAGAATCCGGTCCAGTCAACTGAAGTCTTGATTGATTTGCAGGCTGATAGGTATTCCTCAGGGAGGTCATCTTTTTAAAGAAAGTGAGTACCACAGGCAGGCAAAATAATTATTTCTTTGTACAGGTATCCTCATTCTGTATAAATATTATGGTAGCTCCAAGAGGCCCCAGCTCAGGTCAGGCCCCATTGTGTTAGGCGCTGTATGGACATCCAGTGGAGACACTGCCTGTCCCAAAGAGCTTGCAAGCTAACCAGACAAGACAGAAAAGGATGGGATTTCTGAAAAGCAACTAAGGCACATTGGAGTTAGGCATGCAAATGCCTTTGAGGATCTGGACCTGAGTGACTTTCAATGGGACTGGATGCTCCTAAATCACTGAGCTGTTTTTGAAAATCCCACCCTGATGCACAAAGAAACGAAGTCACCAGCTCAAGGTCACACAGCAGAGGAAAAGTCCTATTTCCTGACTGCCAGGCCACTGACATGTCCACTACACTAGGCTGCCTCTGCGTGGAGGGCTCTTCCACCAGATGTCCAGGAGCCGGATAAGCTACTAAGAAGGGGAAAGAGAGGCACTTCTTGCTGGAAATAGCAAAAGAGACCATGTCTTCCAAAGAATCCTAGGGTCCCAGGTTTAAATGACTCAAATGGTGAAGCTTCCACAGGTTCTCTTGAGATATTATTCCACAGACTAATAGAGGTCAATGTTAGCACAGTTGTGACTGATAGCCTATCATTTCCTTTGCTCAATCTCATCCCGTTACCTTTGGATCTGCCTGAACAATACTTCTCTTTGCATTTTACAGCCTTGAAACCCTGGGACAGTTTGCCCATTGGCACCTTCAGCTTATCAATAACACACTGAAGATACATAACACCAAGGTCCTGATCACCTGTGGTCATTAAGAATCCCATGGCCCTTTTGAAGTTGTAGAGGTATCAGTCCTGGTCTCATGAGCTAATTCCAATGCTCTGCCAGCCCAAATCCCTCCTGTAGTTCTCTGTGGACTGAGAGCTTTGCAACCCTTCGGTGCTAAGCTGAAATGTGATGTTGGAGTGCGCCGTTCAACAGCACCATGTTAGTGACGAGATGATTCTTGTGTACAAAGATTGATTCTGTGCTGGTTCACATCCTGTGCTACCCCACTGGAAATCACTGATTGTTGGAATCAGTGGAGTTCATAGAATCATAGAACTGGAAGGAACCTCGAGAAGTCCAGTCCCCTGCACTCAAGACAGGACTAGGTATTATCTAGGCCATCCCTGACAGGTGTTTGGCCAACCTGCTCTTAAAAATCCCCAATGATGGAGATTCCACAACCTCCCTGGGCAATTTATTCCAGTGCTTAACCACCCTGACAGTTAGGAAGTTTTTCCTAATGTCCAACCTAAACCGCCCTTGCTGCAATTTAAGTTGCATGTTGAGTGAGAGGAATGTAAGTTAGGGCAGAATTTGTCTCAGTTTTCAATATAGGGCTGGTTTATATTTTTAGGTGACTGTACAGCATCCCAAACAAACAAACAAAAAATAAAAATAAAATAACCTCAAATTTGGGGAAATTTTTAACTCTGGACCCAACTCTTCCCCCATCTCAGCCTATATTTCTCAAATCATTTTTCTAGTGCTTTAGATATAGGGTTGAATTTTCAGAAGTGTCTAAGGCCTGGTCTACACTAACCCCCCAATTTGAACTAAGGTACGCAACTTCAGCTACGTGAATAACGTAGCTGAAGTCGACATACCTTAGTTCGAACTTACCGCGGTTCAGACGCGGTCCACACGCGGCAGGCAGGCTCCCCCGTCGACTCCGCGGTACTCCTCTCGCCGAGCTGGAGTACCGCAGTCGACGGCGAGCACTTCCGGGATCGATTTATCGCGTCCAGACAAGACGCGATAAATCGAACCCGGAAGTTCGATTGCCAGCCGTCGAACTGCCACGTAAGTATAGACAAGCCCTAAGCGACTTCAGAGCTAAGTCCTATTTTCAAAAGCCATTTAGGCATCTCACTGAAAGTCTATGGACTTGGGCCAGAGTTTAAAGGTATTTAGGTACCCAAAGATGCAGATAGGTGCCTAGTGGGGTTTTCACAAGCACCTAACTCCCCTTGGTTTCACTTCTAGGTGCATAGGCACTTTTGTAATCCCATCAGGTGCCTACTTTCATCCTTAGATGCCTAAATACCTTTACAAATATGGCCCTTAGGCTCCAAAGTCACTTAGGTGTTTAGGGAAATTTTAAACCATGTTTCAGCGGTGCCATATGAAGGGGAATTGTCACGACTTCAGTTTGGAATCTGTTGCTTTTGTGTGTATCACCCAAAACAGCAGAGGGGGCTTTTCCACGGGGAACTGGCTCACCAGCTTCCACTCCAGGCTCTGTCCGAGAATTCTTATGTAGGGCAGTCTGACAAAAGACAAGTTCCTGAGGGGTTGATCCAAAGCCCACTGAAGTTAGTGGGACAAGAAGTAAAGTTCAAGGGTGTTAGAAGCCCTCTAACTCACCAAAAGATCGAATTATAGGCCCACAACTCAAAACATGCTTAATTTTAAATGGTAGCCAACCCCTGGATGTAATAGTAGATGCCGTTTTGTAGGATGTTTAAGTTTCCTCCTATCTGATTTTAAAAAGCAAATGTAAACCCCAGTTCTTTTCCCTGGGTCCCATATTCCTGGTCTCCTGCAGCTCTATAAATATCACCCTCGCTTCATTTGTTGTGACTTTTTTGGCAGCCAAATCTTTGTTGCCGTGGGGAGAAGTCTGTTGACAAAGATACCTAACTCAGCCGGGTCCCTGGTTGCCTGTTAAACATACTCGCTGTTTTTCAGTCTCTTGCTGCTCAGAGCCTCGTAATTTCACTGGAACGAGGTGACATCACACGCATACATTATGAGATACTCTCGCCTGCTGGCTAGCAGGCTGGTGAAAACAAGTCGTGGTGTATTTTGCAGAAAGTAAATGACACTTAACTGAGCTGTCTGGGGCTGTGCTCCTATTGAGGGTTTCTGTTGTCAATATAAATCATAAAAAGCTACGCTGGAGTCATCAGAACACTCTTCCTGCCCCCACCCCGATATATAAATTCAACCTTCGAATGTGCATTGTTTGGCTGTGCATCTACCCAGATATCCAGCTAGCAGGGCATGGTGCCATGGGGTACATCTACACTGTGGTAAAAGACACAAATAAAACCCTCAGTTTAAGATTTCAACACGAGGGGGTTTCATAGAATCATAGAATCTCAGGGTTGGAAGGGACCTCAGGAGGTCATCTAGTCCAACCCCCTGCTCAAAGCAGGACCAATTCCCAACTAAATCATCCCAGCCAGGGCTTTGTCAAGCCAGGCCTTAAAAACCTCCAAGGAAGGAGACTCCACCACCTCCCTAGGTCACCTTTCCCACAGCTAAAGAAATAAAAAGTCCCCGCGAGATCTACCATTGTGGTCAGTGAAGCTCACAACTGCAAGAGCAGCATGGAGTCACCCTTCATTGCATGGGGGATGCAGAGCCACCCCAGGAAAAGAAGATCACACAGCACCGAGAACCAGATGGATGAGCTGAACTCCTGGCCAGGCCCCTCCACAGCTGGAACAGGTTCCATTTCTGTTAGCAATTCCCTCTGTGTTAGTGTAGAGGCTGCATTTGACCTAGCAGATCGGACTCAGAACCTGATCCTGGGGAGCTCTGCACACCTGCTCTTTATTTATAGATTAGGCAGTCAAGCTTTGGAGAAAAATGGGTGGGAAAATGAAAGTTGAGCTATGCAATGCTGCATACTTCTAATGGCGTGTTAGAGAAAATAGTCTTCATTAAATCAAATCCTTTGGGGCTAATCAAATCCTCTCTCTATTCCTGTATCTCCCCAGTGCATCCTTTAAGATGCTCTCATGGAAAGATACATGTTCTAAGTGGATTTAAAAAAATTTTTTTTTAAAGGCAGGCTATAGGGATCCTGAGGCCAAAGTGTCTCAAAGCCATTTGGGAGTAACTTCTTCGAATGCTCTATTTTAAGTGAGTAGAGATAGGAGGGTTATGTAATAAATAATTAGAACTGATCATTGCAGAATTTAACAGCTCTGAATCAAAGATGGACAAATATGCCCTACCAAGCGGCATGATATGTGGGATTTCAGTCTCCTCACAGGAAGTTTATTAAAGAAAACAGCTGCAGCTAAAGAAAAACAAATAGACTTCCACACAGCTTGAATTCCAGCATTGTCACCCTTGTTTACCACTGACAACACCCAGCCTACAACTCTATACAGCAAACAGAGACACCGACTGGCTGAATGGTATGCTGCAAGCCAGCAGAAATCTGAGTCTTCAAATTGACATCTTCCCACCCTCCACCCTCATTATAGGTGCTTCAGGAATTTCCCAGGCCGACACCATCCTCAGACGCTTTTTCTTACATGGGAGACTTCTCCACCACAATCTGCCAGTACTGGGTGAGTAGCTTCCTGTATTAGTACTACTTTGCCATTGTAAGAGAGGTGCCAAGGCATGGCACCTGGCATCTTGTATGAGTGGTTCATGTCTCCTACTAGCCTTCTCCTATTAAGATAAGATACTAAGAAAGTGTTTTCAGAGCCACAGGTTATTCTGTGGACCACACTGGCTATCGGGACTCACTCCGCAGCCAGATCTTAGTAGCAATTTCCAGTTATGTCAGGACAACTGTGAAATTCACATGACTCATCATTATTGCATATGCCACAGGACAACACACCCCTCCGGGAAGAACTGTTATTTATCCATGTGTCTTACCTATTCCTCATGCGATAGGGAAGGAGGAGAAGCCTCTTTTTGGCGATACCTTGGGCTAAATTCTTCTTCCAGCTACCAAGTGAACCCTATTGATTTCAATGGGTTTGCACCAATGTAAGTGAAAACAGAGTCAGGCCCATTACCTGTAACCCCATCCCCTTTAACGTCAGCTTTTCCAACTCCCCCCCTCCCACCATATTCTCCACCCCACCACTAAAAAATAAAAAGGTAGAAGCAGCAGCAAGGATCCAATGCTAGAAGCCTGCTGTGGAACTTGCTGGGGTTTGTAGCAGCAAATCCCGGCCAATATGACAGAGACATCACCAAATAGCTATGCTGAGAGTTCTATTTTTAAATCTCTGACTTGGCTACCTATTAACTCCCCTTACTCCTGGGACGATCCACAGAGATTCCCCTGCGTTTGTACAAGGCATCAGGCCTGATTCCTGCCTTTTAACCTTTATGATTTGTTTTCATCTCCAAGAGGGAGAACTGCACCCCCTGGACCATATTTCAAGGCCCGGCTGTGTTAGTTTTGGACAAGCCCAGAGCAGTTTCATACTTTGCACTGGCACAGCCTTGTTATGCCAGCTGCTTAACAACAACACACCTGTATGCAAGCTGGGTCTGTGGGCTGCGAGGCAACCGGGCAGTGGTCCTAATTATTACAGGGTGACACAATGGTGCCGGCATGACCTCATGGATTTATTTTAGCCGGGTGATCTGACGTGACAGAGAGCACATGTTTTTGCAGCTGTCCAAACCCCCCTTGGGGAACCCAGGCATACCTGTGTTGTACCCCTCCAGGCGTAGAGCTGGACACCTGTGTGCAGGAATTGGAGTCATCCAAAGGACCTTAGCAAAGATGCTTCTCTTTCCTTTTGATCTTTAATTAATTTACCTGGTGGGAAGATTTATTGAATGTTTTTTAGTTATTGATTTAGAGATTATTAAAATCAAAGCTTCAGTGTAGCGTGTCAGAGCTCTACTAACTCCCTGGTGCGCACACAAAGGCAGACGCACTGGCACGGCAAAAACCTCTTTGTGGGCAATTGACGAGCTGCTCAGGAAAATATTAGACACATTTATGTAATAACAATACCTCACGCTCACACAGAGCCTTTAAACAGAGAATTCAAAAGGATTTTATACACATCACCAGCCACACCACTTCCACAAGGTAGGTACAATCTGTTTTAGAGATGGGGAAACTGAGGCACGATTTTTTTGTGGGTGGGGCAAGGTTTTCAGAAGTGGCTATCTATTTTGTGCACCTCAATTTTTTGGATGCCCAAACTTGAGTCACTGATGCCCTGATTTTCAGAGGCATTTCCCGTTGACTGCAACTGGAGTTCTGGGTGCTCAGCACTTGAAAAAAAACAAGTCCTGAAGTGTCTCCAATTGGGCACCAAATGTCAGTGATCACTTGTGACAATATGGTTTTAAATGTTAAAACTGGGAATAAAACCCAGGAGTCCTGTCCTGCACCCCTCAGTTCTAACCCACCCGCCCCCACCAGCAACCTGCAGTTACACTAGCTAGGATAAGTCTTACAAGGCCAATCAATCTCCGTGGAATAACTTGATCAGCAGCCTAGGTCAGAAAGAAATCTGCTCCCACCTCGGGTTAACGTTGCACAATTTGCCAGGCATATGACCAGCCTTTTTATTGTCCTTTGAAACATGAGATATGAGCCAACACCACCGAAAGAAAAACAGAATCCAGCAAACTAAAAAACTCTATTAGGTCAGATCCTCCACCCCTGCACTGTCCTTTCAGATGGCTAGTGCCCTCTCTAAGACCTGGTCCTGTTCCAGTTTAAAATGGACAATAGGGCTTCTTTCACTCCCCTTGGGCGTCTATTCCACACCCTGCTAGAGCTCACCATTAGGTTCCCCCCCCCCCACACACACACACTCTAATTTCCCCCCTCTGCTCATTTTCATCCCATGGTTTCTACTGACACCCCCTGCAGTAATTCCCTTCCCTGCTCAGCATCTACACCCTTCAGTTCTTGTAGATGGTTGTAATTGCTCCTGAGGCAAATTTGCCCAGGGAAGATTGCCTTCCCCCCCGCAGTACCCCTTCTGTGGGAAGATGGAGGACAACAAGTCACAGGGCCAACAATCAGAAACCTTTCCCCACAGGAAAGCTGGCAGGGGTTGTGGGGTCTCTTCCTTTGCCCTTGTTTGTGTATGCATTGGGGCAGCGTTCCAGTGGGTTCCCTCAGAGCAGTGGGCATCGTCAGGGAGTCTGCCAGCCTTCTGTCAAGACTCTGACCTCATTTGCCTCCACACCCTTTTGGAGTGGTGCCTTAAGTTAGCTGATCCCAGTTCTTTCTGGGACTGGGCCCCCATCACGTTGGGGGAGCAGGTCAAATAGGATGGCACCTTTCGCCAGCACTAAGCCAAGTTCCCCAACTTACCCACCCACCCTTCACCCACACAGCCCTCATGCTAACCCACTGTGGCCGTTGCTAGGCATACCAGTGTGAAGTGGCTGTATCCGGAAGGCACCACTTCTCCTCCACCGCAGCTAGCCTTCAGCGAAGCCTCTCAGGCAGGGTGTGGGGAGGGTCACGGGCATAGCAGCCCCCACAGCCGTCCACGCTGGCCAAGCATCACACTGCAGCCACTCCCTGCCTCTCTTTCCTCCTCCAAGGCGGGTCCCCTCAGCCTTCCCCACACAGGTTGGACTGGGTGATGTGGCTGAGGCCCCCAGCCAAGTCACTAAGTGAAACTGACCCCCCCCCCCCCCAGGGGGGTAACAAACATCCAAACAAACAGCTCTGCTGCCCTGCTTGGATTCCACTGCAGCCCACCCTCCGGGCTCAGTTCCAAGCCCATCCCAGGCTCCTTTCAGTCTCTCTGCTCTAGGATAGAGCCCTGATTCCTGGGCTACTTCCCTGAAACCCCCTTGCCTCTCCCAGATGCTATTTTAGGGCCTTCCAGAGGAACCCAACTTGCTCCCTATGGTTCCTCCTCCAAACTGACTTCACTGCCCTTTTATGAGCCCCAGGTGTTCATCAGGCCCCAATTAGTCCTGGGCTGAGAGGCAGCTAATTATGGGACAGGCAGGATTGGCCCCATTTCTCCTTAAAGAGGCCAGTCATTCTGTGACGGGTGTGTGTGTGTGTGTGTGTGTTTCTATTCTTACTTTCCACCCCAGTCAACAGAGCATGATATTGTATTCTGCCCTGGTTAGCCCCTTCTTCTCCCACACGATCCGCTATCAGGCCTCAGATTAAACTGCTCGCATTCCGCTCCACTAAAGCAGTTGCTTCCTTCCAACATGGCCTCTGTTTATATCTATCTATAGGAGCTCACGTGAGAGTGGAGATTATGCACTGGGGATAGCAACAGTGATCCATAAGAACTGGGTCAGACTATATATCTCCGACAGTGGCCCATGCTAGAGCTTCAGAGGGAGTGTTCAGAACAAGGCAATTATGGAGTCATCCACCTCACTCTTCAACTCCTGGCTTCTGATAGGCAAAGGTTTAGGGTCTCCCTGACCAATTTGGCTAATAGCCACTGATGGACCTATCCAGACAGACCTGGTAAAGTGTGTGTGTGGGGGGGGGAGGGACTGAAGAGAAGACTCTTACAGAATGGATCAAGATGTGGGGGGGAGCATGCTTTGGGGGGTTACACCAATGACCACAGGGGGCTCATGGAGCAGAGGTCACAAGGTCAGTCCAGATGTGGGTTATGAGAGCAGGGGCCATACGCTGTGGATGCCCTAAGGACCAGCTTACCTAAGCAGGAGTGATATAACGGGGGGAGGGATAGCTCAGTGGTTTGAGCATTGGCCTGCTAAACCCAGGGTTGTGAGTTCAATTCTTGAGGGGGCCACTTAGGGATCTGGGGCAAAATCAGTACTTGGTCCTGCTAGTGAAGGCAGGGGGCTGGACTCAATGACCTTTCAAGGTCCCTTCCAGTTCTAGGAGATAGGATAACAGTCAAGTCACATCACTGAGCCCTAGAGGGATGGTGGGAGCAGGTGTTGTAGATCACAATGAGGACCCCCCAGGTGGGCTATAGGAGCTGGGTTGGACAGTGGGGGAAGGGAGGGGACCACACCAGAAACTTCTTACAGAAGCCAGGGGAGGGGGTTCAAGAGGGGTATTAGAGAAGTGGGGGTTACACAGACTATCCATAGGAGGCTACAGGAGTGGGGGTGTTTGGGAGGGTGACATAGACAATCCCTAGAGTGTGACAGAAGGAGGAACAGCACTGTGGATTACCCACATGACCCACACTATCCCATGAGTGTTAAATCACCAGCCCCACCCCTAGTGAAACCATTTTAGTCACAGTCCTCAGTCAAGTGACCCACATTTTTAAAGGGTCAGTGCTCCATACAATGTATATTTGGTGGGTGAGATTACCAAAAGTGCCTATGGGAACCAAAATTTCAACCAATGTCTCCATATTATTGCAAAGCACATGCTTAATTTAAAGATCATCCTTAAATCCTATCGACTTCAATGGGTTTAAAGCACTGATTTAACATTAAACACATGTTTAAGTGCTTTGCTGAATTGGGGCTTAAATTATTAGATTCGATTAGATTAGAGGTAAAATGTAGAAAAGCACCTGAATGTTTAAAGACTCTAAATCCCATTGACTCTCAATGAGACTTAGACTCCTAAATGCCTACACAATGTTGCAAATGAGATGTAAGATCCTAAATCATTTAGGAATGTTTGTAAACTTTAGCCTAGATCTTTCCAACGCATCTGTTTGAACTACTCACGTTACAGTCCCTCTGTGGGCATTCAAAGTACCCTTAAAATGTGGCTGCGTGCAGAAAAGTAACTATTAAAACTGACACTTTGTTACCACAAACATTTGCCCCGCTTGTTTCTGGTGAGTCATATCCACTCAGTGTGCAGAACAAAAACATGTTTTTACTCCTGTCAGCATTGCACAACCAACACAGCTTGGGAAAAACAAGCGAGGGGCTAGTCTACCTTGTGCATTGTCACCGCAGGTGCCAATTCCACAATCTCTACATAGTAACATGAATACTTAGCTCGTATGTGGCTCTATTCATCAAAGCAGTTTACAAAGGAAGGTATCAATATCGTCATTTTACAGATGGGGTCCAGGGGCACAAAGGTGTGGAAGGTTTTGTGCAAGGTCTCACAGCCGGGTAGTGAAAGAGTTGGAATAGAACCTCATCTCCCAGGCTGCTGGAGCATTCTGCTGAATAAACAGTATTAGCAGTTACAAAAATCAGAGCGGCCTTGATATGAAAGTCCCTGGCAAATAAATATACATCTCCAAGAGATCACTGTTGTGACCATACTCGCACGTCATTATAGTCAATACATCAGATATAATTATAAATGTGGAGCACTTCAAATCACTAAAAAATGTGAACTAATTTAGTCTGGCAACTGCAGCTGTGTGAGTTTTTTCAAACAAATAGCGTATTCACCAAAAAACGCAGTTTTGGGTTGACCGGACCATTTACAAAATTGGGTCAAACTCAGCGAATAGTTGTGTCTGAAAAAAAAAATGGGGAAAAAATTCAAAAAAAGCTGAAACGTTTCATATGGACATTTTCAAAATGAAACCTTTTGATCCTTTGTTTCAAAACTAAGTTTTGTTTCAAAATGTATTTAGATCTATTTAAACAACAGCATTGACAAAAATAAGGGATGAAAAAAGATGGAAGAAAATGAAAAAAATGAAAACATTTTGTTTTGGGTCAAAGGAAACGTTTCCTTGTCCCAAAAGGAATTCCCCCCACAATTTACCAGTTTGGCCACCGAAATGAAAAAAATCAGTCACTCACTCAGCTTACTCACATCGTTGGTGTAATATATTGTTATTGATGCTTAACAGATGGGAAAACTGAGGCATACAGTGCTTAGGTGCAGCCATACAGAGCCACAGAGCCAGGCTTAGAACGCAAGGCTTACTGAAATTTTCCTTAGACTTAAAACATGGAAATAGCATTAGCGATAAAATGTGCCCTTTTTTTTTGTTATTCGGAATGGTGTTTTAGACCCTGATTCAGGAAAGCATCACTGTTAAAGACAACACTTCAGCATGTGCCTAACTTTAAGCACATACTGAAGTGCTGGCCCCCATTTCGGCTGTCTCACTGGGGAGTGAATCATAGATTATTAGGGTTGGAAGGGACCTCAGGAGATCATCTAGTCCAACCCCCTGCTCAAAGCAGGATCAATCCCCAACTAAATCCCCAAATGGCCCCCTCAAGGATTGAACTCACAACCCTGGGTTTAGCAGGCCAATGCTCAAACCACTGAGCTATCCCTCCCCCTCCAATGGGACACTCATAGAGCTAAAAGCATGAGCTGCTACCGCTTGAGCTAAAGAGCCGGGCGCTGCAGCTGGGGCTGTAACAGACATATCCTCTGTGGATTGGACACAGAGGGGAACCTGTCACCACGCTGACTAGTGGTCTACACTGTCCTGAATAGTGATGCATTTACGCCTGTGTCTAAGGCCCAGATTCTCAAAGGTATTTAGGCACCTGAAGTGCTATCCTGAGTCAGGGCCTATGTGGAGTAAATGATTAATGGTGCCATGAGACAAATCATGCCCCCTTTTACACCCATATGGAACCACAATGATTTCATCAGGGTGCTTTGGGAGAAATGAAGAGCAATTCGGCCCAGTATCCTTAAGAGAATGCTTCATCTCAGTGCAATCACATGACCTACCTGCAGCCAGCTACGTGATTCTCCATGGAGCCGTGCCAAGAAGAACAGATACACCAGTGTGAACTGCTGGGAAGCACAGGTATATCTACTACAATAACACCAACAGATTTTCAAACCAGCCTAAGGAAATTAGGTGCCCAAATCCCACTGACTGTCAGTAGGAGTCAGGCACCTAATTCCCTCAGGTTTCTTTGAAAATCCCAGCCTAAATATTTAGAGCTGCTAGCGATGGACCCAAAATGTGGGGACCTAAACACTACAGCTCATACCAAGCTTTAAATGATACCTCAATGACCGCTTATTGAAACAGTCCAAAGTATGGGCCTGTATCCAGGTGGGATAGACCCCTTTCCCCCCCAGTCTGGATGTGACCAGATAATTCACCAGATCTTTTGTGGACACTTCCCAAGGCATTTAGAATCCATGCTTCTTCTTTCTTTAGGCAAGAGAATTCTATCTGCCTCAGAGTGGCAGAGGTTGGGGTGTCCTGGAAAGAGACTTTTGAACAGCCCAGGGGAATATAAGACATCAAGGCCTCGATTAGCAGAGCACTCGACCACGCACATCTTTCACTTAACACAACATGCTTCACTTCAAGGCATGTGTTTATGTCCTTTGCTAAACTGGGGCCTAAATCTCTCTCTCTCTCTGGGTATATCCATGATGCAGCTGGACCTGTAACTTCCATCTTAGGTAGATGTACAGGTGCTAGCTTGGATCCAGCTAAAAATGGCAGTGTAGCTGCAGTGATGCTGGCAGCGGGACAGGCTAAGCACCACGGTACCATCCTGTCTGGGACGCTTGGTACATATTTGGGCAGCTAGTCCTTTTTGTCCCCCATGACACGGCAGCCATGCTGTTTTTAGCGGACTATCTTGATGAATGCTAGCCCGGGTAAGTTTCCAAACTGGAAATTATACCCCCCCCCCCCCAGTCTTCTCTCTCGAACAAAATCAGTCTTACCACTGAAACTGAATCATCTCACTCTTGCCTTGCTCCGTCCTACCTGCGACTGGTGTATGTGCTCACCCTGGTGTAATAACCGCTGGAGAGAAAAAACAGCCACTGCTGGATAAGCCTCTCAATGCATTCTCTGGCCTCCAGCCACAATCACACTCATCAAGTCCAATGCAACACCCATGTAATTTACGGATGAATGATGAGAGTTGACAAACGGTGATTTTTTTTCATATCAAAGGAACTATGGCAAAAATGCTCGGGGGGGGGGGGGGTCCCAGTGGTCTATGCTTTCTGTCATATGTTTCCTGTTCTGCCCTTTCCTAATTTTTATCCCCCTCCCCATTTCTCCAAGGCTGGTGGTCATGCGACCCCAGCCTCTTGATTCTTTCCAGAACCCAGACTAGATCATGTTTTGGCCTCCACGTGCAATTAATTTCAGCTAAAAATGGCACGTGGGGCATAATCTCTGATTAGGAAAAGCTGTTTTACAATGAAATGCAATTACAGAATGAGTCGAGGATTGTGCCAGGGAGAGTTTATTTCGGGTTTTCATAAAGAAACAAAACAAAACAGAATGTGTGATCTTTATTGCTGCTGAAAGGCACCAGATTGCCAGCCCTGAAGCGCAAGGCCAGCTCTTTATCTAAAGAGGAGGCTCAATGTGGGACGTTACAGTAAATGCCCTCCATGTTGCCTCCTGCTGGTGTCTCATCCCTTACTGGAGGGAACCACTGCTAGAGCAGAGGTGGGAATTCCTTCTCCAGCATATCTAGCGTCCTAGCTCTTGCTGTTGAGATGAGCCGAAAGAAGCAGCATGGCCCATTGGACTGGCTGCTAAAAAGACTATGTTCTGTTCCTGGCATTGGCCTGCTGTGTGACTTTGGGTCACTTCAGCTCTCTGTTGCCTCTCCCATCCTTTTTCTAGTTAGATTGTAAGCTCTTTGGAGGAAGGATTTTTTTCCTTCCGTGTGTGTATGCACAGAGCCTAGCACAACAGCAATAATAAATACCTAGCTTTTATCAGTAGATATCAAAGCACTTTACAAAGGAGGTCAGTATCATTATCCCCATTTTACAGATGGGAAAACTGAGGCTCAGAGAGGTGAAGTGACTTGCCCAAAGTCACCCAGCAGGCCAATGATAGAGCTGGAAGTAGAAAGCAGGTTTCCTGAATCCCAGTCCAATGAGTTATCCACTACTAGGTCACACTGCCTTCCCTCCCAATGAGGTCCTGAGCCTCTAGGTGCTACCGTAATATAAATTGTAATAATAGAGCCAGCTGAGGGAGGAGGTTTCTATGACATGGACTTGTTCACAAGGGAATGGACTAAGGACACCAGCTTCTTTCTCAATGTCACCAGGAATACCAGGTAACCATTGTCACAGCTCAGGGAAATTGTACCTGTATTCCCACTCTGTGGTTCCTCTACTCTAGGCTCCCACCTCCTCAGCCATCATCTCTCTTGCATAGAGACCCACATTTCTCTCCTCCTGGCCAGGTTTTTTTTTTCCAGGCTGCACTGCTCCCTGCACTGCTCCACTGTGATAACCCCAGCAAGCCAGACTGCCTCATGCAGTCCTGAGTTACCACACTGCTCTTTCTAAGCAAGCACATTGATTGTTAAGGTGAGGGCATTACAGAGAAAACATTAAAAACAATAAAAGAACCTACACATGTGCTAAAAAGCTTAACACTGGCCCCAGTTCCAACCTTAGCCTCTGGTAGGTGCCAGTCACATGGTTTCGCCCCTGGTTACAAGTTCATTACTGCCTCATATTCAGAACCAGAACCACCAGGAATAGTTCAGACTTTCCTTTATACAGTTTGAACCTTTGATCTTGGCCTCATGTTACAGGTGATCCTCAGACAACGGTCCAGTCCTCGGGGCATAGCTTCAAAAGGCTGGGTTTTTTTGCACAACCAGAAGTGGGGGATTTGAATTAACCTCTCCCCAGGGATTCCCCAGGAAATTCACTTCACACGAATTGTCCCAAAAGTCCATTCTTGTCTGGCACATTTTCAGTATCACCCTCTGAACACCCATGTCTCACATCTGTCACATCTCCCCCCTCGAGAGGTTACATACAGTCCCATCCCACAATAATACATAAACCCCATTCATTGAATACAAGAGACCCCAAAGATACTTAAACTTAATTCAGTAAGGTCTGCTAAGGATACAGCAGGAAATTGCCGTAGCTGTCACTATCCTGGTGTGCAGCACAGTCATGGGTGGCTGTCCATTTCTTCACATACACTACAGCTGGGGATGGGTGGGAAAGTTGAGAAAATTTTTCGTCTCTTTTTCAGCAAAATGTTATTTTTTTCCCACCAATGAAAATTTTCCAGCCAGCTCTAAAGGGCATTGTTAAGGAATAATTTTTATTTCCCATTTCCCAATTTGAAAAACAACTTTCCTGTTTTTGTAAAAATAATAATAATAAAAACCCCTAAACCCTTTTTGACAAAAATTTTCCAACCACTATTACAGTTACTCATATCCTTAACAGTTGGCAGGACTGGGGTATAAGTGTGTGTAATATGGAGTAGCTTTATTTAAACATGTATTGTGCATGTATAACTGCACATGTATACCCACTATATATTTAAATAAAGTTACTCTATGTTTATGGCAAGAATAAAGCCAAAGGGCATGCAGCAAAAAGAACGTGGTTCTAGGAAAAGCTTCAACTTTTTGGGCTTCGACATATTCAGCAAGATAGAAAAATGTCCCATTCACTCCATCTCTGTGGTCCATGCTCCAGCACCTCTCTTGTTTGTCGATACCTCAGATTGAATCGAGGTCAGAGGATCTCTGATATCAAAGCAAAAACAAACAACCCCCAGCGCCCCAAAGCCCAAAACTCCATCAAACAATGCTTTTTCCATCATTTGTCTTGGCTGTCAAAGAACCCTTGACTTTTGATTAATTTTTGTTTCGAGAAGCGGCAGAGGAAGTTCCAGGATGTAAAGTTGGCTCTAATAGTCCATGTGGATGGGAATTGTCATTGCAGATCATGGTAAACACGTCTTGGAAGAGTTATTAACAGACTACCCTGGAACTTCTGAGCCACTTCCAATGTGCAACTAATTGCACCAAAGCCTAAAGCATCACTTAGCAAAAGCCATGGTGCAAATGAGAGAGTCGGGAATGGTTTAGGTGGTGCTGGGACGTGATTACCCCAGAGGAACTCAGCTGAAACCACAAAGTAACTTTGCCAGTCATACAAAAACAAGTTCCCACACTCATTTACACTCATATTATTGTGATATGTTTTATACTCCATTGGTGATGAAATCCATATGTCTGCTTTTCCCTTCGCTCCTTCTGCATTACTATCTGGTGCTTTGACTTATACTCTTGCTTTCATAATTGATTATTCCGAGCTTGGTAAAAGGGAAAACATGATACACAATCAAGGACCAACCTAGAGACAAAGTTATAAGCAAAAAACAAAAGTTACGAGATGGTTGTAGTGCCAAGTATCACACATCTTAGTGTCTCTGTGCAGAGAGGGAAAATATATAGCTGTGCTTAAAAAGAAAAAAGATTACGATTTATTACAAAAAACTATAGTAAAGTAAATTTATTGGGCAAGGGTTAAGAAACTAAGGCCCCCGTCTTATAAACCCGAAGGCACATATTTAATTTTACTTATCTGAATATCCCCATTGTCATCCATGAGGCAACTCACAGGAGCAGAATTATTGAATATGTGTTTGCGGGAATGGGACATATAGGGCTATCAAAGTCCTAAATGTTTGGAAAGGCTGGGACAAAGAACAAGTGAGCGAGGATTAAAAATAAGTAAAATAGAGACGGAGAAAGTTGGCAAAGGGAACTTGGCAGAGGAAGACAACAATCAATCAATTTCAATATTGTTAAAAATGTATAAGCAAGGGAACTTCAAGATGTTCATATGCCAAACTGAGTAATGTTGTGATCTTATTGCTACAATCTTTGCAGTATATCATCCTCCCCACATACTATTCAACACCCTCTTCTTGCAGACTGGCTAATATTCGAGTTTGCAAAGGCACAAGCAATGAGAGACTTTACTCTTGGCGCCAACCCATTGATTTACACAAGATTACCCACATGAGTGAAGTTACTGCGGGATCAGGGCCTTAGGGTTGTGCTAGTGCTTCAGGGTAGGAATCTAACTTTTGCACACTTATTATTTCTATTACAGTAAGTCTTATCGGCCCCACTGTGTTAGGTGCTGTACAAACAGAGCAAGAGAGAATCCCTGCCCTGATGATCCTACAATTTAAACATCAAAACTCAAAATGAAAACCATTATTCTTATTGATTATTTGTATTGTGGTAATACCTAGAGTCATGAACCTTGTTCTAGATGCTGTATAAACACTGAATAAGAAGACGGCCCCTGACTCAAAGAGCTAACTGATTAGTTCTTAACTAGAGGTGGTCAAACATTTTCCTTCCCAAAGGTTTTGTCATCAGAAAATAGGGTTTCTTTGAAAATGGAATTTTTCTTGGAAGTTCGTTTTGTTATGAATTTTTTCCTGTTTCTGATTTTTTTTTTTCAAAATGAAAAATTTCAGGAAAAACACCTCAGATTTTTTGTTCATAGCAAAATATTTCAGAAAGAAAAACAAAATCTACACCATTTTTAAAATCTGTCATTTTGAAATTGTGGTTTCCCCCCGCCCTCCCCCACCTACTTACTGTTTTCCAACTCTTCAAAAGTCGGAAAACAGTAAAAAAAGTGGGTGAAATGAGATGGAGTAGAGACTTGGATCTTGATTTCCAACCTTTGCTAGTTCAGAGCAAAGGTAACACTTTGGGTTTGTCCGCACATGAGATTTTAAATACACATCTTACCTGGTTCTGGAATAACTTTAATGTGTAACAAGACTGTACACTTTAAAGTGTCATGTTAACATTGCAAAGTGTTCTTCCTATATAGGAGGTCAGACTAGGTTTCAGGGGGGCCACCAAAATAAACCAGAGAGCATGGCCGGGGGCAGAAAGCTGAAGCTCCAGCACAGTTGCGTGGGACTGAAGCTGAAGCCCAAGTAACTTAACTTCATGGGACCCTCTGTGGCCTAGGGCCCTGGGCAATTGCCCTGCTTCCTACCCTCTGTACGCTGGCCCTGGCTTTTAATCTACTGGATGGACAGAAAAACAGTTGTGGCACACGTGGGCTGTGGAGTTTTTATAGCCTGTTGTGGGGGAGGGGGAGGGCTCAGAAAGAAAAGGGTTGAGAATCCCTGGACTAGATGATCTGGTGGTTCTTTCTGTCCTTAAACTCTATTACTGTACAACTGAACGTGTTTTCATTTTCTCACACCTTTTTTACTGTTTCCCAGCTGGAAGAAGTTGGAAAGCAGTAGGAGAGTGTGGGAAACTGAGGAACAAACCCACTTACCAACATTTTGGAAATTTCCCCTGGGAAAAAGAGAATTCCAGAAGGGGATTTTTCTCCATTAAAAAAAATTTACATGAAAAATCCTGGTTTTATCCAGTTCTATTCTGAACCTTTTGGGTTTTCAGCTTTGGGGTGCAAGCCTAATAAAAAACAGCTCTCTTGTAAGAATTCTGGTGCTTCCATCTCCTAATGGCACTGGCTTTAAGAGCATGCGCAATGCCCAGTAGTGTCTGAAACCAACCAGTCGGAGGCACAGAAGCACATATGAAAAAGGTCAGTCAGCGCATTGGAGGAAGGTTTGGTTTAGCTCTTTCAGCCTCTTCTCTGAACCATTTTCCCTGCTTCAACTATCATGGAGTTCCAGAGATGAAAATAATCCCATTGTTGCTTTGTGATGCAATGGTTGTCTTTGAGCTTTGTCTCCGCAGCTCGCATTGAAGCATGAACAGCCTGGCCTGCAGACTTGAAGTTGAACCTTGACTCTCCCGGTTTGTGTTCCCAGCTCCTCAGCGGCATATTCCTCAGGTTACCTCCCCTGCCTTGGCTACAGACACTGACCAGAAAATACTTAGCTGCGGTACATTCAGAAAACCAACTCTGACATTTCTGAGCCCCATCCTGAGGGAGGAGGTGGGAGTTGCTCATTGCATTCCAGCTGGCGGCAGAGATAGCTCTCCCTCAATCCTTTTTTGACTTGCTACAGAACTCAAATATGCCCCAACCTGTCATAACACAAATCAAACGGATGGAAGATTTGCAATGGCTTCCTTTGAGGTGGCCTTGCTGGCGAGGGAGTGTCTCTATCGCTTACTTTGCATCAGGACTCCTGGGTTCTAAGCCCAGCTTATCCACTGACGCACACCGTGATCTGGCGCCAATCACTTTCTGCTGGGACTTTCAAAGGAGCCTAAGGGAATTAGGTACCCAATTCCCATTGACATTGAGTAGGATTTGGGCACCTAACTCCTTTAGATGTCTTTGTAAATCCCAGTCTTCATTGTCTGTGAATCAGTTTCACCATCTGAAAATGAGCATAAGACTACCTTACTGGGTGTGGAGGGGGTTAATTAATTAACTGCTGTTTGTAAAGTTTCTGAGACTCTCAGATGAAAGATCCCCTACAGGACTGGTTGAAAAATGGCAAGTATTTTGTGCCAAAACATTTAGAAAGAAAGAAACAAACAAAAATCCTTTTAGGTGAAAATTTGTGGAATTTTTCATTTTTTTCAATTAAATGAATAATTTCGGGGGTTTCCTTTTTGCAGGATTCCCTCTCTCCTCCTTTTCTCTCCTATTTCCCCCCCTGCTGAAAAAGCAGGGCTGAAAGAGAAAGAACTGAGTGGGGGTGTGTGTGGAGGGGAAGAGACTCAAAAACCAAAACAAAAATGCTGTTTTAAAATGTGTTTCAATGAAAATTTTTTGGCCCTTTGTAGCATCCATCTTGTATGACATGTGAGTTATGTACAGCTCTATCCTCTTGTAACATATAGCTGATATGATATGAATTGTATACAGTCCTATCCCTTTGTAACATACAGCTCATACTTTCTTTATACATTGACTTCAGATAGTTAATGCCAACTTGGGGGGGGGGGGGGAAGTTGCACAAATTCCCTGTCTTCCAAAGCTTTGTCTCACCTATTGCATTTCACTCCACCCATCAACTTCTTCCAGGGATCATTAACTTCTGTAGACTTCTCCCACTCAACTCCTGGACTGAAGCTGTTGCTCCAGAACCTGAAGTTTGCAGGACCAGTTCTGATTTTCAGAGTTCTGTTCCATGGTCCATGTTCTGAACTGGCAGCGCAATTAGATAGCCTGGAGTTTATTTACGGACTCAGGATGTCTTTATGCAATGTTGTGATGGGATCATGTTATGGCAAGAAAAGTACCCATTGGTTATGGCCAGAAAGGGACACTAAATTGTCCCGGGGCTGGGGAAATGTGAATTTATCTTAATCTTTACATTTGTTCCACAGACAGAGTATAGCATTATGTAAAACCTTTCTCTCAGCAAAATCAGCCCCTCTGGTGTCTGGGCTCTCACTAGCTGATCCACTACAGCTGAGAACTGAACAACTGTTCCACTGGACGTGGCAGAAGTGCCTGAGGACAGTAATACATGATCCAGACTTTGTCTCTAATAGTCAAGAAGGAATCTCTTGTGCTGTGATAAGACGCAGCAACCTGCCCTCGAAATGGAAGAAAGAGCCTCAGGGACTTTCAAGGGTCAGTGAAAAGTTACAGCTGGGTGAGTGAGTGAGAGCAGAGATTGAATGGTTTAGAACTAAAGAGGGTTTGCAACATCAGCCTCTACCTCTTGGAGATGGAGCCCAGGCCAAGAAATGGTCATTGAAGAAAGGATGTGGTTAGAAAAGAAACTAGATAAGATGATGCCTTCTTATTAACTTTGAGAGCTGGCTGAATCATCCATAGCTATTAATTTATCTGGTAAATCTATCCCTTTCTCTCTGCTCCCCATTTATCTGTGGACCAGCTGTAATTCTGGATCAAGTTAGTTGCAATTTCTCAATGAATAGTTTGTGTGAATGCATTTCCCCCTCTGGATTGTTCGTGAATTGCCCTCCCTGGGTATGAGTGATTCAGGACTTGTTGTTATTTGCCCACAGTGGTTGGTCATTGAAGTCACATGGCATTGTTTCTGTTCTCTGACTGGATGAACTAAGCTTTATAAAACAGGAACTGGTTTTTGCCATTCAGGTATGACCTGCAAAGGGAGTTGTGTCCTGTGTTCGCTGTTCAGGATCCTCCAACAAACCTTTTGTGCTAGTCAGTAACAGGGATCTTGAAGGAGTCTGTTCTTATGATCTCCTGTCTCCTGATGCTATGACTTAACCTCCTCACCCTTGTCTCTTGCGCAGCCTATTCTCTTGAGAACTGCAGCCTTAGCTGGTTCATTTAGTTCAGAGAAGCTTCTGAATTTTGTGGGGGGGCTCTTTTCCAAACCAGAACTCTGAGGTTTTTTTGGAGGTTATTGCTATTATTTGTATTACAGGAGCACCCAGAAGCTGCAGAGTCATTGTGCTAGGTACTGTATGAACGTTTGGTAAGAAACAGACCATGATTCAAAGAACTTACATTCTAAAGAGATCAAGGGTGGGACGGGAAACGGAGGCACAGAGAAGTGGAGTGGCTTAGTCAAGGTCGCATAGTAAGTCAGTGGCAGAGCAAGAACTAGAACCAATGACTCCTAACTGTCCTCTCCAGGCCTGGAAATGCTAATTACCCAGCCTGCTCGAGGATATCTTACCATAATGAAGAGATGAGAGTCAGCTGGCTCTTCACGTGACCAGACAAAACATTACACCATGTGCAAAGAAGGCATAAACCCTGCAAAGCGCCACCTCTGGCTAAAATAGGAAATAGCTCCGCAACCTCTCAGCTAACCCTCCACTGATACAATGTCCGACAGCAGCCAACAGTTTATTAAATAGAGAGCAAAAATTCGGTGCCGCCCATGGCAACTGAGCCAAAGGTAATAAAAAGGGAAATACAAGCCGCACAATGGGAAGACACAGAACAGCGTTCAGTCCGAGCAGTCAGGCTCCACACTGTAGCTCAGGTGGACCAAGAGGGCTCTGTACAGGCCAGGAAGAACTTAACCATGACTCCTCAGGGAGTCCGCAACGTGACATCTGTTTCTTCATATTGTGCAAGCAATAAGATGAACTGGGAACTCAGGCCAAGATATTACAAAGGGCCTGTGGCAGCTGCAACCCAGATCTATTTTCATTTGAAACTGGGCTCACAGTTCTGATGACTCGACAAATAGATATTGCCCTTGCTGTGGGTGGAGGGGATTAATCTGAGAGGCCAAGGGCACTGAGGCAGACCTAAGAAATAGAGCCATATTTAAATCTGCAATGGCCATATCTGCCAGGGATAGCCTTCATTAATGGGATGGTCTGTCCACTTGCAGGACAGTCTTCACAGATCCTGCAAGACCAGATAGCATCCAGCATCACCAAGCAATGACTTAGCCTTGCGGCATACGTTGTGTCAACATATGACGGCACTGACATCATTATGTCAGGCCCAGCTAATAGGCACTAGGACACACCTATGCGATGTCATAGTGTGAAGATGCACAGGTCATGGATCTAAATGAGTTGCATTTGAGGACCCTCCCTCTACAACAGGGTCCTAGCAATAGAGGGCATTTCTAGCAGGATGCTCAGGGGTCATTGCTAGCAGGATCCTAGCACAGTTTCTATGGCCAGTTGATTAACATACACAATGGTTTTAAGTATAGATGGCTGAATAACATGAACATCAATTTGCAAATATTTTTGTGAATACACCTGGCAAACTGGCTCTGCTTTCAGCATTTGAATGTAAGGAGCTCCCAGTTACTGGAGACACATAGCTCAGTGCCTTTGTGTGTGACTGCTTTTAAAAGCCTGCCATTCGGACGCTCAAGACAAAATTCTAAGACCAAAGCCTTCCTCTCCTGCATTTACAAAGGTCGGTGGAAAGACACAAGGGATCTGGGCAGCTTACGCTGAGGGAGCTTGGCTTCCACTTGAATTCCAACCTCCAAAGAGCATCTCCCAGCTGAATAACTTCTTTATTTTTAAATTAGATGTTTCTTGACCAATTATTTTGTTCTCAAAGAACAAGTGTGTACATAAAGCAAATGCATGTAGATGGGTTTGCAGGAGAGATGCAATGCCACCCTACCAGCAGGTTCAGTTCCCTCTCAGATGGAATTCTTATAGTAAGAACGTAAGAATGGCTATATGGGTCACACCAATTGTCTATTTAGCCAAGTATCCTGTCTTCTGACAGTGGCCAGTGCTAGATCCTTTAGAGCAATGGTTCTTAAACT
>NW_020664725.1:6763369-6787059 GCF_002925995.2 Terrapene triunguis
CTGTTGTCCAGTCCCAGCTTCTGGCAGTCAAAGGTTTAGGCACAACCAGAGTATGAGGTTGCATCCCTGACCATCTTGGCTAATAGCAGTTGATGGATCTATCCTCCATGAGCTTATCTAATTCTTTTTGAACCCAGTTATACTTTTGGCCTTCACAACATCCCCTGGCAATGAGTTCCGCAGGTTAAGTGTGTGTTGTGTGAAGAAGTACTTCCTTATGCTTGTTTTAAACCTGCTGTCTGATTCTCTACTGCTAGAGCTGTCTGGATTTTTTCATCCAAAAAAGAATCCCATCTGAAAATGTGCTTTTTTGAAATCAAAAATTTTCCTGGAAAAATGTTAATTTTGCCAACATTTCCCAGTTTTCCAATTGTGAGAATCCAGAATGAAAAATCTCATTTTCTTATGTTCCAAATCAGCATTTTGAAAGAAAACTTTTATTTTTGAATTAACGCTATGAAATGAAATGAAGTACTGTTTTGAAATTTCAATTTGTTTCAATTGAAAATGTCAAAATTTGCTATTTTAAGATTTCCAGTGTGAAACTTCATATTAACTTTTACTTCAAATTTTTGCTGTTGCAACTTTTCAGTCCAGTTCAGCTTGGAGAGTCATTTTAAAATGTTGAAATTCCCAGAGAGAGGAAAATTCAGTTTTTCAAACAGCTTTTATCCACTTGCATCTTTGCATTGCCATTTAGGCCTATGCAAAATGAGTGTAACACTTGCGTACACCTGCTAGAATTGTACACCCACTTTGCATATGTGTGTCTAATTACACAAGGTGCGACGTGGTGGAGAATCAGATTCTTAGACCAGGGGCTTGTCTGCCTTTGGATTAGTCCAGTTTTCAGCCATCAATAGCCAATAACCAGTGCTCAGAATTGCTTAGGAAGCTATTTGCAGAGCATAACTTTATTCAAACTACTAACTTTTAACAATGCTACATATTCTCATGTGCCTATAGATGGCGCTCTTTCTTTTACATAACTATAAATAGTTAACGGACATATATCACTTTTATCCACACACCCGTAACAACCAGTTTAGTTCCACTATAGCAAACCCCTAGTGTTGATAAGGAAAACCACACTATGCAGTGGTGCAGCTGTACTGGTTGCTAGTCATAAACTGCTGAAACCAGAGCTAATCCTCAGGATAGACCAGGCCTTGGAAGCGAATGTATTTTTTTAATTATTTGTTTGTGTGCCTTCATTTTTTGTTAATGAACATAGAGATCTTGGCCCCCCTGTGAAATAATGTCCTTCCTGGTTGATTTATTCATTTATTTTTCTCATTTCTATGCCCTGTTGTTAACTAATCCACTCACTTCAGAGAAATAATTTTTTAAAAATTTGTTTTATTGCACATTGAGTAATTTCCTGTTTTCATTCCCTGTCTCAGAACACTGCTGAGTATTTATGTTCTCCAGAGGTTCAGGAACACCTACAGAGTTGGGATCAGCTTGGCCTTGTAAACCTTTAGGGTCAAATGTTGCTACATGTGTGAAATTCACCCCTTTGTAGAGACCTAGCCCAAGATCTATGCACCATTTAAGCCCCACTTAATCACTCAAAATAGGATGTAAGGGTGCACAGGCCTGTATTAGCCCCTCTGCCTAGGGTGAATTGGACCCATCCAGATTTGCAGTGGGATATCTTTTATCAAATTTGCAGTCAGATGCCTCTAGCAGAGTTTGGCAACAATAAACCTGTGGATTTCTCTAAGTACAGCAAACAACAATTTGGACCTGATTTTTCAGTGTTACTGAGCTCCTATTGACTTCCGCTGGAGTTGTTGGTCGTCAGCCCTTCTGAAAATCAGGCCCAGTGGCCCTGATTCAGCACAGCACATAAGCAGGTGCTTAAAGCCATCTCTATTCAGCAAGGTGCATAGGATATGTCTACACTGCAAAGAAAAAAACACGGCACCACGTCTCAGAGTCTGGGTCAATGGACTCGGGCTTGTGGAGCTTGGGCTGCAGGGATAAAAATAGCAGTGGAGACATTTGGGCTTGGGCTGGAGTGTGGGCTCCAACACCCTCCCCCCTTGCTGGGTTTTGAGCCTGGGCTCCAGTCCACACCTGAAACATCTCCCCAAGGCCCAAGCACCGCAGAGAGGAAATGAACAGGAAGAGGTCAACAGGAGGGGGACCTTATTTGGAGGTGAACATCAAAGGTCTGTTCTGGTATATTTGGGGGTGCAGAGAGACACCCAGGCATCCCTCACTTAGGAAGAAAACTGACAGTGAGTTTGCTTCATGAAAAGGGGATCCCAGCCAGACTGGTTGAAAACACTGAGGAAAAAACGGGGGGGAGGGGAGGGGTAAGTTATCTTGTAGGAGATAGGAGAATGCCTTGTTAGTTTAGTCTCTAGAAAGTGTGTTATGATTTGTTTTCATCTCTCACACTGGTTTGTATTTGAATCGCTATTGTTTCTTAAATAAATTTCCTTTTGCTTTGTAATAGAACTTGGCTGCTGTGTGTGACACAGGAGAGGTGGTCTAAGGTAAAACTGGTAAACTATGGTGCACTGTTCTTCTAGGAACAGCGTGTCTGGGATTTCTGTGGGTATGCAGTGATCAGGGGCTGGATACCACAGGGAGATACATTGAAGTGACTTCAAGTGCATCTATTGGCTACCTGCAAATAGCCAGTGGAGAGTGGTTAGTTAGGGAGCTAACACCCAGTGAGGCCAGGCAAGACTGGAGACAGATGGTGACAAGGTAACTCACAGCCCTGGGTGCCCTGAGAAGCATCACAGGCACTGTCTGACTAAAATAAAAAAAAATCAACTATTTAGAAATATAGATCTATTTTCTGGCCCGTTGCAAATTGGCAATAACACCCAAGGTTATTAAAGGTGGGAACATTTTACAAATCTGGCTTTTCACCCTGTTTGCTACACGTTTACCTTTCTGATTTCATTCCACTTTGATAAAGAAATTTGCCTCATCCAGATTCTAATTTGGTCCACTCCCTAGTTCTCATGCATTTGCACTGCTGTTCTGTGGGAGTGTTGAACGCTGCAGCAGCATGTTTAATTCCTGATTTAAATATTCATATTGGGTTTTAAATAATTCAGCAGGATTTATGCTCCTAAACCCCTTACACTTCTTTAAAAAAATCTCATGCTAAATGTTGACCTTAAACCAGAGTATCCATATTATTATTATTTGTATCACAATGGTGCCTAGAGACCTCTACTGAGATCAAGACTTCGTTGTGCTGGGTGCTGTACATACATATCATAAGCTTTTTGGGACAGGGACCATCTTTTTGTTCTGTGTTTGCACAAAGACTGCCACAAAGGGGTCCTGACACATGACCCTAGGGCCTACTGCAATACGAATAAATAAATAAATTAAATAAATAAACAAGCTCTAATAATAATAATGATAATTAATAATAAATAAAATAGGATATCCCTGCTCAAAGAGGTTTACAATCAAAAGAGTCAGGACAGACAAAGGAGGGGAGACAGGAAGTAATATCCCCAGTTTACAGATGGGAAACTGCAATACAGAGGTTAAGACCCAGATCCTCAAATGTATTTAGGTGCCTACCTCCTACTGATTTCAATCAGCTAGACCTTTAACAATATGGGTCTAGGGGACTTTCCCAAATTATCACAGGGATTCTGTTGCAAAGCCAGGAATTGAACCCAATCTCTTAATTCTGACTCCAATGCCATAACAAGAGGACTGTCCTTCCATTTCATTGTGTTCGTGTGTCTATTAACTGCCCGTCTTTTTCAGTGTCTACCTGAGGCCTTATGGTTTTGGAGACTAAAACTATCTTAGAAGAAACAATTTTGCTGCTCCTCATGTTAAAATAAACTCCCCATTCAAATCCAGCAAAGAGCTCCTCTCTGAAATATTTCAGAGATACCTGAGGCAAACTCAATATCATTTAATTCAAAACATGGTTTACGATTCCCGGCTCAGTCTTTTACTAATATTTGCACACGGGATACTGCAAATTGTCCTGTAACACATCATTAAAATCCCACGAGAATCCTAAAATGATTACATTGAAATTGAAAGGCTTTTAATGCCTTCCAGGAAATCTTAAAGATGTTTTCCTTAGACATACTCGGCAAATCCTTCGCAATATATTGAGTGACCTGTTCCACAATGTTTTGGTATTATATTCCCACTGTGGATACATTGCCAAATTCTTTACATATGAGTAATACTAGCTACATGGCACAGAGGGATCAAATGCACTAGTCTTTCATCTACTAGCATTTTGAGACGTGGAGTAGGCTCCAATCTGTGAAATGAGGCTGATGGTTTGAGTTAATCCACCTTGCCAACAAGGCTTGGAGGAAACCCGTCATGGGCATGGTGTATCTGGTGATCTTGGGTAGCTGCTATGAGTTCAAATTCAATGTATCCATACAGCTTTGTTTAGAAGCTGCGGCTGCTATTAAACTGAATTGCTTCCTCCCCGTGGTCTTAAATCAAGGGTGGCTTCCAGTTGAGGTTGACCTCTATTAAATCGTGTTACTTTCCCCTGGGGCTTGCAATGGTAAAGGCAGGGCTAATAAATGCGGGTGGCTCTTATTTAAAACTTAATGGTAAATGTGCAACCACTAAATAATCTAGTTTATAAACCCTGTGATAGGTGCTTAGTTGGTGTCAGTCAGGGTGGCTTCCTTGATTAGTACAGTCCAGGGGTTCTCAAACTGTGGGTCAGGACCACAAAGTGGGTCGTGTGACCCCATTTTAAGTGACCCAAGACTGGCTTAAGACTTGCTGGGGCCCAGGGCCGAAGCCTAAGCCAATCTCCACCGCCTGGGGCCAAAGCCGAAGCCTGAGGGCTTCAGCCATGGGTCGCAGGGCTCAGGTTACAGGCTCTCTGCCCAGGGCTTCAGCCATGGGTCGCAGGGCTCAGGTTACAGGCCCTCTGCCCAGGGCTTCAGCTTTGGGTCCCTGGCAAGGGCGGTGGGGCTCAGGCTTTGGCTCTGGCCCCCCACCCGGGGCAGAAGGGCTTGGGTGGGCTCAGGCTTGGGCCCCCCCTTTTAGGGTTGTGTAGTAATTTTTGTTGTCAGAAGGAGGTCGCGGTGCAATGAAGAACCCCGGAATTACACTGATTTACAACAGCTGTGAATCTAGCCCCATAACTCTGGAACAGATCAGGTCTTGAGGCCTGATTCTCCCTTGCCTAGCATCTTGTGTCGTCACTTATGCCTGTACACAGTGACTGCAAAGTGAGTGTGAAATGTTCCCCTGTCAGAATGGTAGAGTGTTACACCCACTGTGCACATGACAACACATGGTGCAGGAAAATCAAACCCCTTGTGTCTATTCCCCACTCCGACCAGTTAGACCTGGTCTACACTTAAATATTAGGTCAACAGAGCTACAGCACTAAGGGGTGTGAAAAATTCCCTGGGGTAAATGAGGTTAGATCAACACAAGACTTCTTCCATTGACCTAGCCACCGCCACTACATTACCTACAGCGATGGGAAAACCCCTTCCGTCATTGTAGGAAGCGTCTATGGCACTACAGCAGCACAGTTGTGCCGCTATCGTGCCCATAATGTAGACATGGCCTCAGTCTCAATACCAGGCAAACACACATCTGCTTTGCAAACCACCACCCTACAAACTGGAGCCAAGTTGTAACTGGAGTCTCTGACTAGTTTGTAACTATAGTGTAAATGGGCACTATAGTGTAAATTCGGCTCTCTTTTTTCCTTCTTTCTAGATGTTTGCTTCTTTTGAAACACATTGACTTCCACTCACCTCGCTGGGGTCAAGAACCTCCTCAGATGTTCTGCCACATCAATCAAATACAAAATTAAGAACTGTTCTAAATTGTGTCTGAAAACACCCATGCCCTAGCACTCCTTGATTCAACCATGTTTGTTTGTTTTTTAACCTGTCCATGAGAGATAAATGCCTGTCTATCAAAGCTAATGGAGTTAGATCGGGGAGGAACTTCGCTCACCGTGTTTTACTTTGTAACATTTTTATTCTTTGTCCCCTCGACAAGCGGGAGTTAGGCAAACAACCATGGAATACAAGCATGCAATTCCACAGAGGGCTTCTGGAGTCATCACAAACCACATGATTCACAAGGGTGGACAGTCCTGGTATTATACTGCCACGTATATGTTATTTGTTGTTATTTTTCAGAAGGTCAGAGGATGAGTCTCTCTGGACTGGGCTCTGTTTACATTCTATTTTCCAAAAGACTTTTATCTGAGTCCTGTAGGGGCACTGATCCCTGTGAACAGACTGTGCAATGAATAATGCCCTCTAAACGCTTATGCTGAAGCAGGACAGTGTGCAGAGATGCTGTTCAGTGTGTGGCAGGGGACCCTAAAACCCTCTTTCGGAGTCTCTCTGATGACTATAGATACTCATCCTCATTACAGAGGAGCCCAGTCCCGAGGGACTGGGGCTGGGCTCAGCTGGCGCTGCTTACTCCATCAGGGAGAGATATGGTTACGGGCCATAGACCAAAAGGAAAGATGATAAGAGGGCAAGGGTTACACTCTTTGAACCAGATTCTGATCGCTGCTCCATTGGTGTAGATCTGGAGTTACTCTACCGGCAATCAGTGGAGTTATACTGATGTCAAATGAGTGTGATTTCACAAATTGGCCCTCCCTCTTTTGCCATTGAAAGACATTGGGCCTGATTCTGATTTCACTTGCACCAGTGTAATTCCCTTGACTACAGTGGAGTTCCTGCTGATTACATTGTGATGTAAGTGAGCTCAGAATCAGTCTCCGCTTTGGCTCCAGGGTTTTGGCTACAGTGGAAAGACTGAGGAATAGTTTATGTTTGTCCTTCTCAGTTTCATAATATTTCGGGAAGAAAGGCATGTTTGTTATTGTTATCATTAGTGTATCTAAACCAGTTTAATAACTCGGACACAAAATGCTGTTGTTAAGTATCTGTACCACAGTAGCATCTAGAGGACCCAATCAAGATCAGCGCCCCTCTGTGCTAGAGACTGTTGGCCACATAGCAACCTAGATCAGAGCCCCATTGTGCCAGGGACATGACAAACACATAGCAAGACCCAGTCCCTGCACCAAGGAGTGAAAGAAATGTTTGCAAACAGTTGCCGGACACCAAAGCTATGTCTTCCTAACAAAGCCTATGCCGGTGTAACTAGGTCAGCATAGCTATGCTGGCACAGTCCCGTAGTGTAGACAGAAAGAGGACTGTGTCTAAACTGTTGGTTTTGTTTTCATAGCTATTTTACGGGGGTGGAGGTGTGGGGGTGATCACACCCCTCAGTGGCATAGCAATGGTGGCATAAATTTTAAGCTAGAATGATAAAAAAAAATCAACATGGCACACATTAAATGTTTTAAAATCTGGCAAACTAATAGATCTAAAAATGTAATTATAAATGGATTTCATCATTCTAGTGGGGGGTCCAACCAGGATCAGTTTCGGTCCTAGTTGATTTAATATTTGTATCGATGACCTGGAAGAAATCATAGCATCATCACTGATAAAGTTTGCAGATGACACAAAGATTGGGGGAGTGGTAAACAATGAAAAAGATAGATCACTTGGGAAGCTGGACACAATCAAATAATGTTTCAATATGGTCAAATGTAGGGTCATACATCTAGGAACAAAGAATGTCTGCCATATTTACAAGTTGGAGGACTCTATCCTGGGAAGCAGTTTGACTTTGAAAAATGCTTGAGGGTCATGGTGGATAATTAACTGAACATGCCTCTGGAAATTTCCACTACATGCATCCGAAGAAGTGGGTATTCACCCACGAAAGCTCATGCTCCAATACGTCTGTTAGTCTATAAGGTGCCACAGGACTCTTTGCTGCTTTTACAGATCCAGACTAACACGGCTACCCCTTTGATACTTAACTGAACATGAGCTCCCAGTGCGACGATGTGGCCAAAAGGTGTAATGCAATCCTTGGATGTGTAAACAAGGGAATATTGAGTAGGAGTAGGGAGGTTATAGTCACTCTGTATTTGGCACTGATGCAATTGCTATTGGAAACTGTCCAGTTCTGGTGCCCACACTTCAAGAAGGATGTTGAAAAATTTGGAGAGGGCTCAGAGAAGAGCCATGAGAATGATAAAAGGATTGGAAAACGTGCTTTATAGTGATAGACTAAATAGATTGAACTCCCTAGTCTATCAAAGAGAAGGTTAAGGGGCAATTTGATTACAGTCTGTAGGTACCTACACGTGGAACATAAATTCAATACTAAAAGGCTCTTCAGTCTAGCAGACAAAGGTACAACAAGCTCCAATGACTGGAAGTTGAAGCTAGACAAATTCAGACTATAAAGAAGGTGCAAATTTTTAAGTCTATTGGACTTGAAGCAGGAATTAATTCAACTATCGCCTGCATTATACAAGAGGTCAGACTAGATTATCACAATGGTCTCTTCTGGCCTGAAAATCTATTCATCTGTATTCCTTCCTTGGTCTTTCTACAGCTCCCACCACCATCGTGTCTCAGGGCTACCAAAACTCAGCATTTCCTGATGAAAGCTGGGAAATCCTGGGGCAAGATTGACAGCATTGATCTGTTTACTCACTGCCCGGCTGCTGGGAAAACCCAACAGAATGAGTAGGGGGAAAGTAGCAGCCATCACTTGAAATTTTCCTGGGTTAGGTGCAGAACATCTAGTTATCCACTGCATGGAATTTCCTTGGCCCCAACAGTTCTGCAAATGAAACTTGTGTTTGTTTTTAATGATTTGTGTCTTTAGATGTAAAAAAATTCCATCTGTAATGAACATTTATAAAACACTTTATTTGAATCCAAATTCACTAGCTTAAATAGGTGATTAATGGGGCTTTTTCTATCTATACACATAAAAATGTACAGTAGATGCTCAGATGCCATGCTTCTACTATGAGAACTAGAATAGACTAGAACCCTGTATTGATGAACTATATGGTTCTATAGTAACAGTACATCCCAGTGCTAACAGCATGGTGCACACACAGTATATCCAGTGTGAAGCCCTTGAAATCTTGCCCCTAAAACTTAAACCCCCCCACCAAACACAGAAACAAGACAGAGCTAAATGTTGCAGTCAGTTTTATTGGCAGATATGAAGCAATGGGCTATCAACAACCATGCTTGCTTTTAAACACTTTTGGATCACCTAAAGAACTTACTTCATGCCCAGTCACATCTAAACCCCCCCCCCCCCCATCTAAGGCCAAATGACAGCCTCAGCTATTCCCCCTCCAAGCCCTCCTGAAAGGTCAGCCATGGTGCAATGCCAATAAAGGGCAAGTTCCACAACACCTGAGCTGAAAGATTTTTGCCACAACCCTGTCATCTTCCCCTGGATTTATGGCTGTTATTGGTGAGTGCCTGCCAGCTCCAGGTGGGGCAGTCTAAGAGAACAGAGTCAGGTGGGAGGAACCATTATTCATCGTAAAACCATTAGAGTATGTCATGAACAGAGCTCTGATTTCACCCCTGCCCCGCCGAACAGCTGGGCTTCCCCGGGCATCTCCAGGATGGATGGATGGAGGGACTGTGCTGAGTTTCACAATTCCCTTGGCAGGCATGGCCAGGCCCACATGACTTCATCTCTGTTAATGTTATTTTTCTAGAGTCAGGAATAACATGGACTTTCCATATCTTGTGGTTTTCTGGAGGGTGTGAGAAAATTCCCCTGCTATGACTTACTTACGTATCTGCAAAACCAAGCCAGCAGTGAAGACATTTAGCAATTCTGGAGAAAGAAGACCTGCTCTGGGGATGTGACATATTGAGATTCATCAGTGTGATGCAACCAAAGGAGCACCAAACCAGCAGAAGGCATTCCTGGAACTCACTAGGTTGACCAGAGCAACACACACACACATCAGCCAAGTCTCATTTTTGTAGAGGACACACACTCAGAGTGAGTGTAAACACAGGGCAGAGGCACCATTAATTGTCCATATCTTCCCCCCCTCCAAGAGTTATTTGCACCCCAGATGGCACCTATATTGTTGAAGAAATGGGATCAGCCAGAATATGCAGATTTCAAGGGAAGAGGAGGAAAATACCAGCGAATGCTAGAGTGTATTCCAGCCAGGGATCAGCGTGCACAGCACCTGCTGACTGCCCTTTTCTTTTAGCTCACCTAGATGAACTATAAAAGTTTGGGAAAGGGCCCTGATGTTACCATGGCCCGGGTTTAAGTGTGTAATAAGGGTGATGAGTGAAGCTCAGTTTGAGGGTTAGGAGGCATCTAAAAGAATCAGATTTTTCTCTGAGCCACCTGAAACTAGCAAATCTGGCAAGAATAGTGTTTTGGGTGGCATTTCAACTCTTTGAGTATCATTCCCTGAAAGGCAGAATGGGCAGGGGACATGGAGGGTGGAAAGATGGTGTTATGGTTAAGGCACTAGCCTAGAGCTAGATTTGATTCTCAGCTTTGCCATAGATTCCTGTTGCACCTCCATGACCTACCTCCTCTGGCTTCAGGCTAGCTGCTGACTCAGTTTCTCCTTCCTCAGCCTGGCTCTCCCAGGCTGGTTTGGTTGCTGCAGTGCCTAGGCCCTCTAGCTAAGTCCAAAACAAAACCATCCACCCCAGTCTCCATCAGGTCAGAGCCCCTCTTTCCTGAGGGTCTGTCTTCTTTCCTCAGCTCCTTTGAGTCTCTATCAAACAACAGCTCCCAGGGATGTCTCCCTTTACGATGCCACAGGCTTCTGTCTTCTTATCTCCACCCCAGAAGGCCTAGTTTAGCCACATGACCTGACTGCCATGTGATTTTGCTAATATTCTCCACCTGGGAGACAAGTTAAGTATGCCACTGGCACCAGTGAAGCTGGACCCACCTGCTCTTCATGGGCCAGTCACACTGTGACAGTGATCTTGGGCAAGTCATTTAATCTTCCCGTGTCTCAGTTTTCCATCTGTAAAGTTGAGATAATGATCCTTCTTTTGCTTGTCTGGTCTACTTCAACTGTAACTTCTTTAGCACAGAGTTCATCTCTTGCTGTGCATTTGTAGAGCACCTAGCAGACATGCCAAACCCGTGAAAAAAATGCAGAAATTAGGCATGCTTTTGGCTTAATTGGCTTGTGAGTTGCTTGTTGGCTAGTTTTTGGCTTGTAGTTTATTGCTTTTTTGGCTTGTAGCTTGTTGCTTCTTTTTTTTGATCGGCTCCCGGCAAGCAGGGGTAAGGGGGGACAAGCAGGGGTAAGGGGCAGGGGAGAGTCATGGGTGCACAGTGCGCCCACCACAGTCCCAGACTGCACGCCGGGGGGATCTAGTCATATAGAGTGTTGGGGTTCTTAGGGATTGGCTTGTTTTGAAATGAGATTAGCTTGATTTTTGGCTTAATGTGAAAGTCAGGGTGCTTATTTACCACATGAAAGTTGGCAATTGTGGCACTAGTACAATGCAGTCCTCTAGGTGACACTGTAAAATAAGTAATAAAAAAATGATTTAATGTTTTCAAATCTCCAGGGTTTAATTAACTGAGTGTTAGCTCATGAGATGAGTGTGGGTTTGGGATTGTTGGAAATTTTGGGCAAAGGTTTAGTTCTTATCTCATTGAAACATTTTCATCCATTGTTGCTTAGTAGCAGTACCTATTGGAAGGCCGTAGGCTCTAAGCTTGCCAGCTCTGCCTGTTACAACTCAGGCAGCTTCAGCTAACTCCAAAAAAATTAAGTATGAAATTGTTTTCCCCTTCGAGGCCACATAACTCCAAAATAAACACAGCAGCTGAGCTGCGTTTCTTAGATTGTTACTGCCCCATTTCCTTTCCTGCTCTGACATCAGCCACTCTCTCATCACCACCTCTCAGCATCCCTGTTCAGAGAAGTCAGGGCTGTGCATTCACCAGCCATAATCTCATGGAACTATCTCTTGTGAAGGAAGGGGAGCCAGCAGGCTCTAGGCACCAGTAGTCCTCAGACACAGGCGATGGCAGTCAGCAGTATGGGTGGGCTGCCCCTCACCTCACTGCCTTTGGAAAGAGCAGGGAGGTGGCATAAACCATGTTATTCTTGGTCAGCTTTGCAGGATCCCAGAATGCCTGTCTTAATGGAGAAGAAGGATGGTCTCACGGTGAAGCACAGGAGTTGTGGGTTCCATTTGTGACTCTGCCGCTGAGTTGCAATATGTGAGCTAACTTTTCAGTGTCCATCTGTAAAATGGGGACGTTAATTCTCTGCTCCACGGGCAGCTATTGTGGCTTAATTCGTTCATGCTTGTAAAACACTGCTCTTCGGTGGAAGGGGCTATGGAATGCAAAGTAGTGTAAATTAGAACTGGAATAACAGCACTGAGGCCAAAGGTCCTGGGAGTATACAAGTGACAGGCAGCTCAAATCGATTGTCATGCAAACACCAGTGAAAAGAGACTGTGAGCAATATTTTAGTTAGGGACAGAGGTGACCAAGTCAGATGCTTTGCCCAAAATTCAAATCCAGTTGTGAAATACTCATTTTTCCCCTTAACACTTTTTAAATTTTGCTTCATACCAGGAGCAAATTTTTAAAAAAAACATAAGAGAAACTGGATTTCATATTTCCTGCCCACTCAGAAACAGGAAGTCCTGGGAAACTCCCTGGAGAAAGAGCTCTGTTCTCATGTCACCTTCCTTTATAATTTGCAAAATCATAAGATTCAGACCATCCTGGAATACATCTGAGCTTCTTCTCCAAACTCCACCAAATATTTGGAGGTTCGCCCATTGCAATGCAGTGATCCTGCTCCACATTTGGTTCGAGACCTAATGTGCTAATGCAACTCAAATGGACCTAAGCGGAGCTGATTGGAAAACTGCAAATCAAAACTGCAAGAATTCGCAATAAAATCCAAAAAATATTGTTTCCTTTTCTTCAATTGAAATTTTGGTTTTGTCCAAATGTTGCTAAAAGTTAAACATGTGCTTAACTGCCTCCCTGATTAAACTATAAAGTGGTCAAAACCCAGTGCTATATATTGTCCCAGGTGCATTTAGCTAACCAGAAGGCTTGCAAACCTCAGTGTATGGATTGTTCGTGACCCTGGCCTGCAGTTTGGTTTTGGCTTCAGGTTTCATTCAGCCCATCATGGACTCACTCTTGATTTTGGATGTAAAGGTATGTTGACACTGCTGTTGGAGGTGTGATTAGAGCACAGGTAGACATATCCTAGCTAGTTTTGAGCTAGTCCCACTGTGGCCTAGAATCCTGAGTACACATTCAACTGGCTTCACTGGTATTGTTACTCAAGATAGATAATAGCTAGCTTGGGTATATCTAAACATGCTGCAGTCACACCTCTGATTGCAAATGTATACATTCCCTTAGTTACACAACAGTTTGCAAATCTCTAATTCTGATATTTCCAGACCCACATGGTTTGAACAGACACTTCGGATAAGAACCCTGAAGTCTGAGTGCTTCTCAGAATCAAAGTTGATCTCCGAATCTGTTAGGGTAGGCTCATCCCTATCCTTAAACAACTCCTACCCTGCCTTTCTCACCAAGGGGCCCAGAAGATTGCCTTTGGGTTCATGGCTCACTTGACAAACGGTTTGTTCTAAGCCCCATTGAAATCAGTGGAAAGCCTCCAGTGGACTTTGGATCAGGCCCAAAAGCAGCAGCCACCTACAGGAACAAGTGTATGAAAAATGGGACAGGGGGCGGAGAGACCTGATTTAAGATTATACAAGGGGAAATTGCAAAAAAATTACCTAAACCTTTAGGAACATATTTATATTTTGATTTCATGTAATATTACTTCCTGGTTTCCAGCACATATTCCCTGGGCGTCCCCTATCAAATATCAGGCAGTATTAAATCACTGATCCCTGATCCCTGCAGCTCTCAGAAAAACATCTGTACTAATTTGTTGGTTTTCCTTCACATAAGGGCCAGATGAACTCCTCCAGGGCTCGGCTGAGTGAGATCGCTGACAGATGCAGAATAGAAGTGCAAAGATTTTTCCTTTATTAAAAATAAGGTTCCATTCTCCAAGTCCTTAGTTTGTAATTTGCCGTGGTGGTGAAATGACACACAGCAACCTTGATCCAACACTGTTGTGGATACAGAAACAGTATCCTTATCTAATGCTACTTCACCAATGTTTACTGACAACGTTTTCCAGATTGGAATGGGACGGACTGGCTGGGAGGTTTGGTGATGGGATACCGCGTTTTTTGCCTGGGGGTCACTGAGTTGAAGCAATAGTCCAGTGGTCCCCAACCTTTTTCGTCTGGCGGGCACCAGGCGACGAGCCACGGAGGACCGTGGCGGCGGACGAGCATCTGCGGAAATGCCGCCGACAAGCGGCAACATCAATAGGCGTCGCTGCCAAAATGCCGCCGACAAGCAGCGTCATTGATGACGCTGCTTGTTGGCGGCATTTCGGCGGATGCTCATCCGCCGGCCAGTACATGGGCGCAGTTAGACGTCCCAGTGGGTGCCATGGCACCCGTGGGCACCGCGTTGGGGACCCCTGCAATAGTCTATAGTGGTTGAAGTTCATGGATGTGTGAGGACTGACTACATGGCCCCATAAGTGATAGGAATGGGTGTCAATCCCCTTCCTTCTGGGTCCACCTTGCCAAAGTACTCGCAAAATGTTGCTTCTAGTGTCACGGTCAAATTCACTCCTGGTGTAATGAGCTCCACTAGTGTCAATGGACTGAGTTTGGCCAGTCTTTGCAGAGAAACTAAGGACAACACGTATCATGGGTATGGAACTCCTTTACTGTTTGTACATATGACTTTTGCCTGTGGTGATACTTAGGGTGGCAATGGCACGAAGTAAGCTCACACTGTCATTTCTTCTGGAACTGAGAAGAAAGGTACCCTTTATTACCAGTTCTTGTTGGCGCTGTTGTGCTAGGGACATTATTGACTATGAACTGGACCGAGGCTTCATGTTCACATGGGCTACTGAACAGCTTTTTAATTGGTAACAACTTGTTCAGCTAATAACTTAGGCCAGATTCAAGCCAATGGCTGTGGGATAAAAGGCAACATCGTCTATTCCCAATTCCCCGAGCCATGCAGCCCTCTCAGGTACTAAATATACATTACATTAAAAGAAAAAAAAAACCTATGTCAAAAGAACGTTATTTAGGTTGCAAAGTCAAGCATTCAAAAATTAGGAAGTGCCATATTTAAAGTTGCCCAGGCAACTTTAATTCTGCCCCCCTGTGTGTCCAAACTGAATGAGGGAGGGACTCTATGGAAAAAAACAATATGTGATCACGATTAATGACATACGCACAAGGGGGAAGAATAAAGGTTCCCTAGAAAACCATAAATGTGACATTTCCTTATATTTGAACATTTGATTTTGCAACCTAAGCAACATTTTTAAACATATTTTTTTTAAATGTAACTTCAACTTCCTAGATTTCTTTTTTTTTTTTAAAGGAAAAAGATAAAAACATTCGGTTAATACATATAGTTGTAACTTTCAGCGTTCATTGAAAACAAAAGGCAAAGTTTTAGCTCTTATGACTGTAGAGTAAACCTTTGAAACCTGAATCAAGTGTAACCAATGCAGTCATGTCTGCAGAGAGCCTGGAACAACAGCTCTGAGAGTTGTGAATGCCCCACTCCTCAATGAGGTGTTAACACAGGTGCTTGGTAATTATAATTTAGATGTCAACATTTAACTATTTCACTTCTTATTTAAGCCTGGAAGAAAGGAGAGGGATGACCATAATACGAAGATCCGCACAATCCCACCCTTCTGTATGGGTGGGGCTTATTTTTGGGTGGACATTTGAAAAGCATCATTTCCTTCTCCTCAATTTGACCCCTACTAATACCATGCTGTGGTACAAAGACTCAGTGGGAGAAGCACCCACACATCACAGCAGTCCCCTAAGATTTCCTCTAAAAACTCTCTTCCAATCACTGACTTGTTCAGCTTGTGATAGCTACATACATACAAAGCCGAGTTTTCTCTGTCTTGGCAAAGGGGGGTAGGTGCTTTCAGCAGACATGAATAATCCCCCAACCAACTCACTAGAAGCAATGATCAATTTTCATTGGAAAAAAACCCCTCCTGAGTTGAGTAAACTTACAGAGGAAGGTGCCTTCCGCACACAAACAGCTCTTTAAACATCTGACGTACCCTGAAAACATTAAAAAAACAGAGAGATTTTTAAAAAATGTTTGGCTATTGAAAGATGGTGATGGCTGCTAAGGCAGACCATGAAAAACAACCCCACAAAACCTTTCCCCAGCCTGTAACATCTGAGGACTGTTGGCTGATGTCATCTTGAGTTTACCATAGCAACATGAGTTCTGACGGTGTTCTTCTTGTGTCACCTCGGCGTTGAGCCCCTTGCAGGCTGCAGCAGGACTGGGCGCTGCTTGTGCACGCACCTATGTAAACAGCCTCCTGCATGTGCATAAGCTTCCTTCTGTTTGCTCAGATTACTGCTGATGAGGAATTGGGTGAGCAGCAAAGAAAACACTTTAGAGGCTGTAGAAGTCTCGGCCGAGGTTTGGCCCTCAGCGGGGCTGTGGGGTATCCCACCACCCCGCTACAGAGGCCTTGAAAGTATTCATGAGTATTATGGGCTCAGTCATCTCATGAACTAATGGGTGGCATCTTCCCAGTTGCAATTAGTGCTTATCAGGGCTAAGCTTCGTCACCTAAAGCTGTAGCAGTGCTCCTTTTAGAGCACTGGTATTTGCCATATCAGATTAGGATACCTCTACACTGTGCAAAAAATAAAATAAAAAACCAAACAACAACAACAACAACAAAGCCACGGCAGTGAGATTCAAAGCTCAGATAGGATTCATACTATGGGGCTAAAAATAGCAGTGTAGACATTCCCACTCGGGCTGGAGCTAGGGCTCTGAAACCTGGTGAGAGGGTTGGGTCTCAGAGCCCAAGCAGGAACATCAGCTGAGCTGGACTCACTGTCATGGGCTTTTTTTTTGCAATGTAGATGTACCCTTAGACCACTGCTAGCCTGTTTTTTTGACAGTGGCCAGTACCACATGTTTGAATCCATATAAGGGACAATTAGGGAAAAACCTGCCCAAGGAGATTCCAATCTGTCCAAATTACTTAGATGCTTCCCCATTACTAAAGTATCGGAGAACCTCACAATGCGCAAAGTAGGAAAATGCTATTATTCATGGGGCCTGGAGAGACTTGCTTGATGTCACAGAGGAAGTTCATGGCAGAACAGGTCTCTTTAGTCCCAGTCTAGTGACCTATTCATGGACCATCCATCTCACCCTCAGACTGAGTTGGTTTATGCCCTCAAGCAGGGGTCTCTTTCCCTGATGAATTTTTTTTGTCTTATCTGTTGTAACTGTGGATTTTCTCATTATCCATAGATATGCCTATTCTATACTAATGCTCCTATTTTAGGTCTTCACCCTGCAAAGATTTACACATGAATTTAACTTCCAGCATGTGCAAAGTCCCATTTACAGCTGTGTGAACAACAAATTTTCCAATTCACTGGCAATTCAAAAAAACTGGGGGGGAAAATTCATTTGGGGCTGAACCAAAAATGAACATTTTTCAACATTTGGGGGCCAACTGAAAAGTTAAAATAAAATAAAATAAAAATAAAAATTACATCAGGTCAAACAAAACATATTTTGAAGCAAAACAAAATATACTGAAAGTCATTTTGAAGTGAAAGAAATCAAAATGTTTCCTTTAGAAAATTTCAAAATGAAACATTTAGGGGTTTTTGGTTTTGGTGGGTTTTCTTAGGGGTTTTTTTTTTGCTGAAACAATTTGGCAAAAACGACTTGAATTTGAAAAAAATTTTTTATATCACAAAAACTAAAAATTTTAAAAAAAAAAAAAAAAAGTTTCTTTCAAAAATATTATCTAGAGTTAGTCCCACTGAACTCACTATAAAACTCAGTGGCACTACTCATATACTTAACATATCAATATCACCCAATGGACACAACTGTCCAAATTGCATGTGAAAATAATATGGGAACAGGACACCTAATAGTGCTAATTTTGTTGGTTGAACTTAGACACTGCCCTTTGACACTCTTCCCCATGATGACACAAATAATAACAGTGTAGAAAAGTACCAGAAAAACAGATTACCTGGAACACTGAGGTTGCATTCCAACCTGTGGCATTGGTCGAGCCAGTGGCATGCAGTATCTGTTTTCAATAAACTCAACTTTTATAGTTGGTTAATGAGCTGAATCCTGAGCAATAAAACGTGTCATAAAATGAAAACAGAAGAGTCTTGCAGTGTGTGTGTCATTCTTTGGTCAAGGACAGCTGGGAGGAACCAATTTGGGGGCCAAGGGTGTGAAATTTATTTGAAAAATCAATGTTTTAAGTATAATGGGTATTTTCTCAGTCTCATGCTGGGGAGGGCAGCCATCTTGAAAAGTGACTTCATTTAGAAAACTGGCCCAAATCCCAGCAGCTGCATGTGCAAAATGGGAATTTGTAAGAGAGAAAACTAGTTGCTAGTCTGCTCCAGTTCTGGTTAAATCATCCTAAATAGGACTATCTTTAAAGCTAACAAAAGGGAATTTAGTGTTAGGTCGATGCCTGAGAGATGTAGCACAAGCAGTGAAAGTCATTGGGGTTGATGACACTAGGTTATGTTTTCACTGCTAAAAGAGGTATGTTTCAATATCGAGATACAGGTCTGTCGCATCTTACGCGCATTTAACATGCGCGATTTTAGCTTTACGCGGTCAGCAAAAACAAAAATAAAGAGAAAAATAACAATTTTAATACTGTACCCGTAGTGCGGGCGATTCCGCCTGCCATTGAACTCAATGTAATTTTGACTATACGCGGTTTTTCGCTTTACGCGCTGACCGCGGAACGTAACCCCAGCGTAGGATGAGACAGACCTGTAACCATCAGGAGATAGCTATCTCAGTGTAAAAACCTAGTGGAGACAAGGCACCAGTAGCTTTTACTTCAATGTAGCTAATCAAAGTCATAACTATATCTCCACCTGGGGTCTATCTTCACTAGTTACATCAAATTTTGTAGACATTCAGATCTAAATGCCTGAACTCAAATCCCCCCTGCTTTTGACAGAGCCTTCCTATGTGACCTTGAGCAACTCAGCTAGAATATGTCTACACAGCAACAAAAGACCCGTGGCAGCGAGTCTTAGGCCTGGTCTACACTGGGGGGGAGGGTGAGAAATTGACCTAAGATACGCAACTTCAGCTATGAGAATAGCATAGCTGAAGTCGATGTATCTTAGTTCGACTTACCTCGCGTCCTCATGGTGCGGGGTCAATTGCCGCGGCTCCCCCATCAACTTTGCTTCTGCCTCTCACCGAGCTGGAGTTCAGCAGTCGACAGGAGAGCGATCAGGGATCGATTTATCGAGTCTACACTACTCGCGATAAATCGATCCCCAATAGATTGATCGCTACCTGCTGATCCGGCGGGTAGTGTAGACATACCCTTAGAGTCCAGGTCAAGAGACTCAGGCTCATGTTGTGAAGCTAAAATTAGCAGCATAGTCGTTCGGGCCCAGACTAAGCCCAGGCTCTGAAATCTGGCAAGGTGTGAGGGCCTTGGAGCCCAAGTTCCAGCCTGAGCCCAAACATCTGCACTACTATTTTTAGTCCCACACTACCATGGTGTTTTGTTTTTGGGGGGGGGTTGTTTTTTTTTGCCATGCCAGACTTAACCTTAGTCTTTCAGTTCCCCATCTGTAAAATGGGGAGAATGGCATTTTCTTACCTCACACTGGTGTTGTGAGAATAAATATATTAATAATGGTGAGGTTTTCAATAGGGGCCATATAAGTACCTGAAATAAATATGACCCAAATCTCAATAGAACTAGTAGCTGTTCACGTGAGATTTCAGCCTAAGATGGTAGAAGTTTGTGCTGATGGAGAGTTTATGTCATCTTGCCAGTTTGCCACCATTTGGAGCTGAACTTTCATAGAACAGCTCTTAAATTCCAGGACTGTGTCATCTGAAGCTAAACGCTCACCCACAAACATGCAGCTGGGACTGGCTAGGAGAAATTCTTCCTCTAACTTTCTTTTCATTTAAAATTAGCTGGTCTGTCAGTCACCTCAGAGAAAGGGTTCTCCAGGGGTTAAGGTGCTAGCCTGAGATTTGGGAGACCTGGGCTCAAGTCCTGTGCTGTCACAGACATCCTGTGTTGATACCAGAGAAAGTCCATTTTGAAATCCCCAGACTCCATTTTGTATCCCTAGCTTCCATTTTGAATAAGCAAGAGTCACTCCACCATTAAATGGAAGCTGCAAGCCACATACCACTAAATATAGAATTGGCGGGAAAACCAAATTGGCGGGAAAAAGGTGGCAAACAATAATGATTCAGCAGAGCATAACACTGAGGTAAATAACGGTCACAAGTCTAAAAAATAGAACTGGCAGTTGGCAAAAAGAAGATAGACAAGCAGGATGATTTTGTCATGTGACTAAAAATAGAACTGAAAAATGGTAAAAAGGTCAGTGTGTCGGTTGAGGGGACAGAGCTGAGGAACGAGAGAGGAAAGAAGATTCCGAGAGAGCATGCAGGAGAGTCAGTGCTGCGAAGTCACCAGAGCAAGTCTGTCAGACAAAGTTATAGCTATAGTATAGTATAGTGCTAGTGTGTATAGGCGAGTGGGGGTTAATAAAGATGAATGTGTGCATTGTGTTGAGTGTGAGAGGAATTTATATATAAGACCTAAAGAACATCTAAGACTGGCCATCTGAAGTGAGGCGCATCACTTCAAACTGTAAGGCAATACGGTTTGGGGTGCTCTTTAACTTGTTATAACAGATTTGTGTTTTAGATTGTTGTTATTTGCACCAATAAAAGGGTGCCTTGTTTTGGAAAGAACACTGCTTGTGTCAGTCAATTATCGGAAGGCTGTATCCATGTCCTCCAGGTATTTCTTTAGCCACCCTGGAGACCCACCCCTTAGGAGCACAGATTGGTTATAACAGGTTGGCACCATCTAAGTACTTTAGATAGATAGGCCATGCTAAGGACCTAAGATAGATAGAGTTTGGCACAACTAGAGCATGACTCTAAATCAAGATTTAGGCACGGTGCATGAGGGTGCGTGTAAACAGCAAGGGGAGGATTTCCTGCATATATGATGCAAACAGCTGTTAGCTCTAGGCAGCTGCTCCCCTCCAGAGCACATTGACTGATGGAGCCTCTCACTGAGATGTCAGCTTTTGCTAGTGTTTTAGGAAAGATAAGTCACTAATGACCACAGTTGAAATGGGTTTTGGCAGGAAGATAACACCAAGGTCCTTTATAAAAAGTTGCTCTTTATCTGTCGGAGTAGCAGAGCCAGTTAATTTTTTTTTCATCCTGTACTTTGTCCCATGGGTAGGTTTGGGGAACTATTTTCCAAGCATGAATAGATCCTGCAGCTTCAGGGGCTGATACATGTTGGACTGCCAGCTGGAGGCACTTATGCATTGACGGCCATCAACTCACATGCAAAACCCCATCCTTCCCATCATGCTAGTGTGCCTCAAGTCCTGACTTAGAGGGACCCCTTTGGTCTCCATGACCTCTCTGCCCACACTGTCGACTTGCAAGCAGTCAGTACGATGTACTTTGAGATATGGCCAGACTGAGATCCTGGACTCATTTCACACAAGCTACCAAATTATAACTACCATGAGTGATCACCGTGGCAGGATTTGAACTGGTTGACCTGGAAGTGAAGGAATTTATTGCCTGCTCCCTAGCCAGCATCGCTACATCAGAAAGTGCGGATTGGCTAGATTATAGGCTGTGGTGGGATGGGCCAAAAGACAGGCTATCAGAGTTAGAAGCAAAAGACCTGTGTTCTGTTCCTGGGTCTGTGGTATGACCTCAGGCAAGTAATTCACTTCTGTCTGCCATCTCATCTTGCCTACGTAGACTGTAAACCTCTTCAGTGCAGGGATTGTCTCTTATTATGTGTTTTTACAGGGCCTATCACAACAGGGGAACAATTTTGTGCTACTGTCATACAAAAAACAATCCTGCAAAAAGGTAGCACCCTGAGTGGTCTGCCTCTGTGAGTGATTTGAGACTGATTACATGTCTTCATTATGACACCTTTATCAATCTAATGTAGCATGATTGGAGCAGGGAAATCTCTTCCAGCAATTTGCTGTGTGATCTTGGATAAGTCACTCCATTCTGTGCCTCAGTTTCTCCATCTGTAAAAAGGGGATGGAGATACTATCCTAGCAGAGTGGTGAGAAATAACTAGTGTTATAAAGTGCATTGAGAGACGCGGTTGACAGGTGCTGTATAAATGCGAAGTATATTACATTATTATATCATTCTCCCAGCTTTTTTGCCAAAATATGCCTTGGACAGAAAAGATCCAGACACCAAATGGGCTATTAAGTGGGGATGTTTCCCTCTTAATGTCTCTACGTAGTAGTTCAGCTATGTAGAGACATTAAATAATAAATAATGATAAAAATAAAGTAACAATACTTAGCATTTAAATGATGCTGTGCATCTTCAAAGCACTTTATAAACATTAATTACACTGAAAAAAAAACCAACAACAGCTGCACATAGGACAGAATCATGATTCATTTAGAAATAATATAAGGGGAAAACACAAAAGATATAGACAGGATTACAAGAATATTCATCCTGGCTCATACCATCTAATGTAATATCCTGTCTCCTACCATGGTCAGATACTTGAGAAGAAGAATAAATAACAATACGTAGTATTTATACAGTGCTTTTCCTCCATGGATCTCAAAGCACGTTGCAAATCTGAGCATCATGTCCCCCAGTTTACAGATGGGGAAACTGAGGCACAGACAGGTGAAGTGACTTGCCTGTGGTCACACAGCAAGTTAATTGCAGAGTCAAGAACCAAGATTCTGAGTCCAGTGTTCTAAGATTAACGTTGATATTGCTTAAGAATTGTTATTTTAGCTGGTACAAATGCAGATAATATTCTTATTACTCATATTATTGTTTAGTATTTCTAGTGCAGTGCTGTCTTTGAGCCTTAGTGTTAGGCGTTGCATGAACACACATCTATTAATCCTTTTCGAACCCTCCTATCATATCTGCCTTGGTAATACCTTATAGCAATGAGTTCCCTAAATAATCATGTGGCATGTAAGAAAAGGTATTTCCTTTTATCAGTTTTAAACGTGCTGCCTTTTAATTTCATTGGACATCCTGCTTGTCTTGTGAAGAGGAAGACTAGGTAGCAGCACCCCTCTGACCTTCTCTACACTTTTTGTTACATTATAGATCTATTTCATTTCCCTTCAGAGCAACACGAACCATATGTGGTCCAGGTGTGATATCAAGTGACAAACAAGCCTCCCGCCTCGGCTACACAGAGAACATGTCCAGGAACATCCTAGGGAAAAGGTATTGTTTCCACAATCTGAATATTGACTGACTTCTCATCACTGTAGCTTGTTCCTGGACTTATTGTTGATGGAACGTGACATCTACCTGGGCAGCCGTCTGGAAAGATGTGAGTGGGAGCTGGCATCTGTGATAGCTATTAAAGTATACATGGTTGGTTGGTTGGAGAACGGTGAAGCATTTGTTCAAACCACACTGCTTAAGGCTGCCATATCCTGGCATTTGCAGCTAACCCAGTGTGAGGTTTGCCCAAGTTCTCTCTGGCTCCCAGTGGCTGCCCAGTGGGGAGGAGGAGGAGAGACCTCTCAGATGAAAACAAAGAGATGCACAATTCAACCAGCAATATCTCCCCCCACCTCACCCCATTGTATTTCTCTTCTTATGGACAAGGA
>NW_020664725.1:6787069-6949402 GCF_002925995.2 Terrapene triunguis
GGTAGGGCCTAGCGGGTATTTGTCTGGTTCACAATACAGCCATTCATTATTTATCATTATGTATGTTTCAGCAGTGCCCAAAATGTGCTAGGCTCTGTAGCAACATACAGTCCCTACCTCCAACAGCTTATGTCTAAGATGCACATAACAGCCCAACAGCTTCAGAGTATTTCTACTGCCAAGGGTGTCTCAGAACTGGATTGAGGTGAGCTGATAACGCACTGTAGACAACGGATGACAGGACCAGCAGGAGGTGTTGTGGGCTTGGGCACAAGGGAAACATTTTCAAGAGTGCCTAAGTGACTTACCTTTGAGATCTTCACCTATTTGGGCTCCTTGATTTCAGTGGAAATTAGGAACCTAAATACCTTTGAGGAACTGTGCCTTAAGTGCTTTTGAAAATAGGAGTTAAGCTCCTAAATCTCTTAGCTGCTGTTGAAAACTTTTCCCAAGTTGTGTAAAGTCCAGGATTGAGGTTCATGAGCTGATCTCTAGGGATGTGTCCAGGGCTGGAGCAGCCTGGAGCATTCCACATCAGGATTGAGGGGCATTGACAGAGCTATGGTGGAGGGGCCCAGGGCTGCAACAGCAGAGGTTGCTGCCGGTCAAGACAGGTACATTTGAAAAGCTGTGTGTGAGGCCTATGTGTGGAACAGCAAGGACTTGCTACAAGTCAACAGTGGCGTCCATTGACAGAGCTGAGGTGGGAGGCGGCTAATGCTGGAACATGAAAGAGTTTCCAGGTCAGGTGTGAGATCTATTCGCAGAGGTCTAGCGCCGCAGTAATGGGGAAACTGCTGCTCAAGTCTGAGGTGCGTTGGCACAGCAGTGTGGGAGGCGAGTGCTGCAATGAGAGGGGGGAGCTTCTCCGTGCATCATCAAAACTGGGGTGGGGGCGCGGGAAGCTCTCAAAGCACCTGCTCCCACTATGCCTGGCTCTAGTCAGCACTGTCAGTCTCACACTTAAAAAAAATAAATAAACTTTATTCCATCCAAGTCTCTCTCACTCTCTCTTCCCCCCCGCCCCTCCTCTGAGCTCATACATGGCTCAGGCTCCCGGACAGCTGCCTGGTTGCCAAGTCCCCCCGGCTCACTCCGCGCCGAAGCACGGAGCAACACGATGGGGATGATAACTGGGCCAGCTGTTAGAAATCATTTCAGGACCGAAAACAATTAAAGTGAAGCAGAGGTATAAATAACGGAAAGCCCTTTGCTCCTTTTCCTTGCCTGTCCATTGCGGTTTCCCCATTACAACAATCCGCCAATTGCCACGCGAACATTGGCAAAAATTGCAGATCAGTAAAAGGAATTTTTGTAAATGGCTCAGGATGGAGACATGGATTTTTTTTTTTTTTAACCCTAGGCTATTTTGAATGTAACTCAGGTCAACAGCAATGACCTTGATCCTGCATGGGATCCCATGGCTTCAGTGATCTCTCTCTGAAGTCCAGGGTACTCTGTGATGGTGAAGGGGGTGCTTGTGAGGGTCCCATTTCAGGATTGCAACATGGGGTCATGATGGGAGGTTTCTGTGTTTCATTGCAAATGCATGAAAGTGATCCAACTGAGTAAATAACCTGTGAAATTTTGCAAGCTTTTGACTCAAAAGGAGAATCATTTCTAGGTGAAAAAATGCTCATTTTGGACTCAAAAAGTTACCCCCCCCGGCAGCAAAATCCACAAATCCTTAATCTGTAAGCACACCATTTCATTCAGACAAGGGTACATTTGCACATAGGGTGACCAGATGTCCCAATTTTATAGGGACAGTCCTGATTTTTGGGTCTTTCTTATATAGGCTCCTATTACCTCCCATCCCGTCCCGATTTTTCACACTTGCTGTCTGGTCACCCTATTTGCACACCACACACGACAGTGAATTCTCTGGGTTTCCATGCAAAGCAGGCAGTTTTGCAATAGTCAGGGCTGGCTCTAGCCACCAGCGTTCCAAGCATGTGCTTGGGGCGGCACTTCTCAAGGGGCTGCACTCCAATTTTTATTTATTTATTTATTTTTTGCTTCAGTGGCCCCCCACTTTTTTTTTTTTTTTTTTTTTTTGCTCGGGGTGGCAAAAAACCTGGAGCCGGCCCTGGCAATGGTTTCTCGTGGAACCAAATCTCTGGGGTGCCAAATGGCCCTAAACAAACTCACAAATATTTTAAAGAACGTTCACAAAAAATGTTTTCCCTCCCTTTTCTGCACAGCCCCAGCAGAGTCAAAAGGCTGCTGCCAGCTGAAGGCTACTTATTGACTTATGTGAAATGAGTTGCTGAGTTCTCGGGTCACTTTCCCTGTGCACAAGTTTCTAAGCACACAAACCTCAACTGCATCTGCCACTAACTAGTTATTTAGTCTTGTTACCTTGTTGACTGTCTCTGCAGAAGGGACAAGGGTTGCATGGACCTTGTAGACTGATCTCCACTCACCCCAGCCCTACAAGTGATCCGGTCAGGCATATAGAGTGCAAGTACTGTACATCCTGTACTGGGAAAATTCTGTGGATGAACAGAGGTCTTAATTCTCCAGGGCTGTCAGTTCTGACACCTTTCACCAGAGTTAATTTTACACCAAAATATAAAAAGAAAAAAAGAAGTTGATAGCGACTTTTAGACTCTGAGGCGCTGGAAAAATATTATTCGGTCAAAGTCAAATGTTAGCTTCCCTTTATTTTGAACTCCAATAACATTGCCTGTCTCAGAGTGCTTCACTAGCTATTTGCAAAGTCTCCCAATTACCTCTCTACACACACACACACACACACACACACACAAAATGCAGCAGTGTCAGAGACAGGAATAGAACAAAAAAACAAACAAACAAACAAACAAACAAAACCCACAACCCTCTTATACTCATCCCCTTGCTCTAGCCTTATGTTGGAGCCAGTTGGCGTGCTAGTGCCAGGCACAGCAAAAGACAGGGGGGAAAAATCAAGGTAATCAACCTCTATCTTTTTGAGATTCATGGGCAAATCTGATGGAGCAGGGATAGAATTTCCCCCTTTTCTGTTCTATGCATTGTGATAGGACACAGCAGCCTTCCTTATATTGGTTTCCCTAGGCCCCTGGGCAGCAGGGATGGTGCCTCTCGCCCCATGTACCAGGCATTCTAGACAGCACCCATGTAGTTAATGTTCAGTTCTTTAGCCTTCTCCCCCTCCCATCTACAATATGAGCAGCACAAGCAGGAAAAGACTTATTAACCAGAATTATGGCAGTAATTACAGGTGAATCAAAGTCTGAACCATTTATCTAACTCTTTCCCTGACCCTTGGGTCTTTGGGTAAGATGAGACCTGCCTCTGACCCGATCCTTGGTTTCTGTTTTGCAAAACAAAATATCCTAAGAAAGGCTTTGCAAAGCCCACCCCATCCCCACTTGGTTCAGTTGCAGCCCGGATCCCACTGTGCATTGGCAGATGACAGGTATCCCCTCAGTCTCCCGTATCCCCACAAAGCAGCCGCTTGGGGAACCCTAGATTTGGAGAAAGGAATGTTTACACCCTTCCCACTTCTGTCCATTTCAGCCATTGGGATTTGACTCTCAGGGCTCCATTCTCCTCTTGCCCTGCTGTAAATCAGGAGGAATGCCACTGAGGTCAGCAGTTATATCGGTTTAGAAGAAGTGACATAAGTGAGAGGAGACTCAGACCCTTGGTTTGGAGCAGAATACAAGTCCCAGGGGGAGGGCAAAGGCCTGTCCATGTGTATCGTGTTAGGAGTAGGTCCTGAAGGTGCCATAAAAGCTGATGAAAATGGTGTGGGAAGCAGAGGATGGCAGCAGAGCTCGGCAGGGTAAGAAGTTAATTTCTTCTCAGCATATCACCTTTCGGCTGTCTCCCACTGTTAGTGCTGGGCCCTCCCATTCTCACAGCCCCTCCATCAGCAGCAAGCTGCTTGAGGCAGAGCTGGGCCTACAGCTGATTTCAATTTAAACTCATCATTGGGGGGTAGTATTATTGTTCTATTTGCTTGTGCACTCTCTCTCTCTCTTTATTTCTTTCAATTTTCTTGCTGGCGGTGGTTTCTTGCAAGGCCCGTTTCCTTGGTAACCCTACTCCGCTCCCCCACCCTAAAGTCATGCTGAAAGATCTCAATAGAAACAAACTGGGGGTGTCTAAGGGTGAGTAGGGTGTCCCATCAGGGGTGACGAGTGACATTGTGCCCAACCCCACTGAACTGCACACCCTGAGCCCGCAGTTCCCTTCCCCACTGCTGAACTGCAGGTCCAGTCCCATCCTCCACTGGTCTCGCAGTCTCCTCAGTCCCTGCTTCTTGACTAGTTTCTCTTTCTTCTCTTCCTTTTGAGAGGTAGCTCAGCTCCTTCCCATGCTGGAAGAGAGAAATGCTTTCCTAAGGTTACCAGTGGCCCATGTCAAGGAGCACGAGGTGTAGTCATTATTGTATTTATTAAACTTTACCAGGAGCCCTCAGTGTGCTTCACCATCTGTGCGCTTTCTTCCTTTGCAACAGAACATCTCGTGTAACAATATTTATGTCAGCCGGCACCAGTGAGGCATAGAAATGAAACAAAATAAAAGCAAATTGATATTAAAACTGTCCCACACTACTATACATTTGAACAACCCATAAGTACAGAACAGAGGCCTCACCTGGTTGGATCAGACCAGTAGTCCATCCAATCCAGTATCTTCTCATCAGTTCAGTGATTGTCTCATCTCGTGAAAACATGCATCCTGTGACAAATCTACTGCCCTGCCCCTCTTCCTGGGCTCGCTAGCTGTCCCAATAAAGTGCAGAAAGGCCTCCAGTTATGCAGCACCCATGGCTTTATTTACACACACAGTTCTCCCACCACCACTGTTGAGCTATATACAAGGCATGCAGGGTTAGTTCCCTCTTTTCCTGCAGTCAGCCCACAGCTAGGAGACCGACCTTTCCCTGGCTGGCTTTTCTGCTGGCTCCCAGCACTTATGACTGCTGGCTTGTCAGGCCTGCAGGTGGAGCCAGGTATCAGGTCTGTTTCACCAGCCCCAACCTATTTCTCTTGATTGGAGCTGGCTGAGCAGGGGTAATTAGGTGCTTTTGCACCAGCACCCTGCCACACACCTCCCCCTTTAAGCTGGTGCCAGGCCTGGTCTCCCTCGGCCCCGCTTCCCTTGGCCGGGGGCTTTGCTCTGGGGTTGGACCCCCTGCCCAGCGGGGTAATCCCTAGGCTCTGTCTCGGGGGGTGTCGGCATGCCCCATCCACAAAAGGTGCATTGGGTAGGGGGTGGGGCACCCCACAGGTCTACATTCACCCAGAGGTCTTCACACCAGTCGCACAGTTTGGCCGGTCGCCCCAGACGCTTCCCTTCACTCTGTCTGTACCCTCTTCTCCGCCTCACTCTGCGGGATCTCCTCCCCTGATGGGTCCTGTCTGGGAAGCTCCGTGCCCTCCATGGTCACTCCCGCAGGAACCCTATCTTGGCTATGTTGTCTAGGAGTCTCAGCTTCTTCCCCTGGAGGCTGTGGGGGCTCCGCCCTCCCAGGGTCCATCTTTGTACGGGCCTCGTCCCCTGCCTCCAGGACCCTCTCTCTCCTGTTTTGGGGGTCTCCTCGAGCCCCCTCTCCCCTTTGAGGAAGGGTTCCTATCCACCCCCAGGACCACGGGGTAGGCCAACCCCTCTATTACCCCCACCCGCCTCCAGGCAAACCTTCCCTGCGCCTCCAGGGGTACCTGGGCCACGGGACAATACTCTCTATCCCCGTGGATGCATTAGTATCCTTTCCACAGGGATAAGCCAATGCGGTTTCACTAAGCGCCGCTGTATGAGGGAGCGAGCGGAGGCCGTATCCACTAGACACCTCTGGGGCCTTTTTCTAATGATCTGTGAATGTTCTAATGAGCCATATAAATATCCAGACCTTTTTCTGAGTCTTATTAAACTCTTGGCCTCAATGATACTTTGTGGCATTGAGGTCTACAGTGTAATTATGTATATATTAAAAAGAAACCCGATTGGTTCATGGATAATTTACAGGTGGAAAAAGGGGTTAAATTCAAAACTCACCCAGAGCTATTTGAGATTCTTAGATAAAAAGTGCTAGGAAAGGCAAAGCATATTTATTATGATCTGACTCAACCTTTCTTCCATCATTTATTTTGTCCTCTGTCGTACACAACTTGTTGTTTTTTCGGGAAGAGAGGGAGGGAGGCTTAAGAGGAGAGGCAGGATGGCCGAGCGCTTAAGGCACTAGCCTATGGCTTAGGAGACCCTGATTCAAATTCCTGCTGTGACACAGATTTCTTGGGTGACATTGGGCAAGTCTCGTAGGCCCAGATACTCAGATGGATTTAGGCTCCAATTGAAATCAATGGGAGTTAGGAGCCTAAAGACCTTTGAGGTTCTGGGCCTTAGTCTCTGTGTGTCTCATAACAGCACTTCTCATAACATTTCTGTGAGCAAGGGGATACTTTAAAAGTAGTGCTTAGATAGTACAGTAATTAGTGCTATATAAGTAACACAGAGAAATTGCTTAGGCCCCTTGCAGGCTGTCTCCTGGTCCATAAGCGGCCTTGCTGTGTGATCAGAAGGATGCAATAATGTAGAGTGACCCAAACAACCCTCTATTAATCGAGGCTTCCTCCTTGGTAACTATATTTTCCTATTCTTTCATTCCTTTGTCCTTTCTCCATCTCTACAGTGTATGTGAGAGACTCGGGGCAGGTGTCAAGGCTGGTATAGTACAGCACGCCCCAGCGGACTCTGATTACTGGACAATGTAAGGCAGAAGGAAATGGGTGCTGCTCCAGGCTGCTGGGGAAGTACAGCTGTGGTGGCTCATGTGATTCAGAAGAATCCTGTCAACACATCTCAGAGTCTGGGCGAATGCATGAGCCCAGCTTGTCTGTGATTGGAAGGAATGCTGAAGGGAGGAAGAGCTGTGTTTTGTCATATGGCCCCTTTGGATCTCCTCAGAAGATGCTGGTTGTGTCCATGGGGTGACGGAGAGGTGAGCAAGGGAGCAAGAGCCCTTTCCATCCACAAGGTTCTGCACACAGGGGGTCAGATTCAGTGCTGTGCCTTTGGGAGGTGCAGCAGAGCATGAGTGGCCCAGGTGGGGAGCTTTCAGCCCTCTTTGTGCCTCCTAGATTCAGGACTGCTGTGCTCTAATTTATGGCAGCTTACCAAGGGCAGCTCCTCATTCCAGAATCTCCGTAGTGCATGCCCCAGGCCCAACTCCACCTAGCCCCCTGCACCAGGACCTGAAATGGGGGCAGTGTAGGGCTGTTTGCAGCGACTGCTACTTCTGCACTGGGAGAATTCTCCCCTCACCTCTTGTGACATCTTTACAGCTCTGGTACACTGCCAGATTGGCATGTAGGGGCCCAGGAGGGGGAGATTTTTGCACCCTACACCATGAATTTTGTTTTTAGTTTCAGGTTGGAATGAACCCTGAACATTCAAAGGAGAAGTGTTGAGTTTGGCCAGGTGTTCTCTCAAACCCAGCTCCTCGATACCTAAATTTGCTGCCTTCACACTAGTCGAGAAGTGCTATCCCTCAAAGATTCTGGTACCTATGAGCATATTGCATCTTATGACCTATTCCAGTGGCTGAAGTCCAAGCAACCTCCTTTTCCCCATATACTCTTTTCCTCTTCTCATCCCCAGAACAGTAAGGTCAGGGGGAAATCGTCCGAGCAGGGCTCCGAGTGTCTTTTGGTTATGTCCTGATGCCTTGAGGCTGACCCTCGTATTAGGACAATCAAAACACCCTTTATTTTTTATCTTAAATCGGAGAATCTCATAAAGGTTTAGAACTGACTAAACAAGGATTCTTACTTTCACTCACACTCCTATACACCTGGAAACACCAGCAGACACACTTAGAAACATACAGTATACACCTCACAATAGATGCACACAAACTGACAAACACCTACAAATTCAAATACACCACTCACACCCACACTCACGAACACCCATACACACACCCACACAGACAAATCCTCACCCACACACACACACACACACCCTTCTGTGCAAATTATCCATCTTCCCTTTGTATTTGGCTTGGCTGAACAGCATGCTCTCTGTGACTCAGCCAATAGATATCTGGACTAAGATAAACACCAGACAGTTGCTGGGAGCCAGAGATATTTTTGTGATTTATAGCTGTGTGGGGCTATGCAACAGAGACCCTACGACCCCCACCCTCAATCCCCCTAGAACAGGCTGTTTCTTTTCAGATGTCTACTTCTTGGGCAAAGACTGGGGGCAAGAAGAGGAGATTCTTTCTAAAAGCCACAGGTGTGACACACGAGTGGAAGAACCAAACTGCTCAAATCCCTTTCTGCTGAGGGAAAATATGGTGCCTGGCAGCTTCTTGGAGTGCTTATTTTACAACCTTAGGGCCAAGAATGTTAAAATGAGATGACTTTATCTCAAGGTATTTTGGGCCCCCGAAGAAGCAGGAAATATCAGAAATCGTATAATAAAGCTTGTTCTCATGGGATTTACAGCTCAACAGGTTTGGATAGTTCAGATAAGCTTCTCATAGGCTTTTGAACTACAGGGTGCTGACCAAACGACTGACCCCTTTGAAGCTCACCTTTAACTATATTTCATTCTACTGACTTAAGTCCGCGCTGTACTGTATTTTCAGTACTATGGTGTTAGGTATATTACTTAGGGACCATCAGAGATCAGACCCCCATTGTGTTCCACACTGTACAGACATAGTAAGAAAATATCCCTGTCCCAAAAAGCCTGTTGTCTAAATAGAGAAGCCAGAGAAAGGAAGTATTGTTATTCCCATGGGGATCAGAAGCACAGAGGATGCTGTGATTTCATCATTTCAAAGGGGCCTGAGGAAATTAGGGCAAGATTTGTAAAGGTATTTAGGTGCCTAACTGCAATTGAAATCAATGAGTGTTAAGTGCCTAAAAAATCTTTTCATACCTGGTCCTTACGAGATCTGGGGTTGACTCCTGAGTCTGACACAGACCTAGGATAAGTTATTTAGGGTGGGATTTTCAGGAAGCCCATGGGAGTTAAGCACCCAACTCCCACTGAAATTCCCTGGGTCTCCATTCAGAACCTTAACCCAGAATATTTTTCCTCTCAGTAATTTTCCTTCTGGAAAATCAGGATATGAGAGACTGACAGAGCTGTGGACTCTAAATCCTTCTTAGATTCCGGCAGTCAGATCTATACACATCTATACACAGTTATCCACCCATAGCTTTGGGTCTAAAGCTGTTTTGACCAAGGAGTGGGGAAAAATAGGAAGTCGCTCACAGTACTATCATAAAAACTAAGTCTTAAGGATTAGTTAATAATCTGTGGCCTGAGAAAACAAACACAGCAACCTCGAAAGGAACTACTTCAAATAAACTTGTGTTGCTGTTGTTGTCGTTAAATTCTGCCAGCTGCAAGTCTGTTTTCCACCGGCCACAGTGTGAACTTTAAAGGGACCACAGAACGGATTCCAAAGCTTCATTATTGGCAGGGGGAGGGGAGATCTTTGAAATCCAGATGTGGCTCTGAGATTTTGTGACTTGGACCCATCTTTGTGAAAGACTCAATCAATCATATATGGCTGAACATTCTATGCCTCTGTGTGTTATGCAGGAGGTCAAATTATGCTGTTGGATTGATCTCTTCTGGCCTTGAGATCAACGAACCTACAAACTCTGGATAGCCGGCAATCATATCTGTACGCAAATACCAGGCAATCGTGTTTAAGGGAGTGGGTGCTGTGCTGGCAGAGATATGCAGCATGGCACATTCCTTCAGTCTCCTTGCTCCCCCTTTCCATCCCTGAAATGTGAAAGGTTAAATGCCAGGGTCTGACGAGCCGTGTTCTGCCACAGCACTAAAGCTGTCGGGAGCTTTGTGTAGGAGCACAGTCCACCCCCACGCACGCCGAAGGCTCTGAGCAGGTCACACTTTCAGGCCTAATTTCAGCCCATCAAGGGCTGAAATCTGATAATGAAATGATTGAGGCTGGGAGCTCCCTCTGACAGCTAAACTGATGTCTGTAATTAGAAACTGGTCCACACAGCTGCCAATGAGCCTACAGCACAACATAGGCCCCATTGTGGCATGGCATGAGAGGCCAAGGGCTGGAGTTCACGTAAGGGAAAATGACATGCTTAGGAACACAAAGGCTCACAATATGCAGCGGCAAAGGCCTCAGGAATATATAGGGGCTATATACAATATCTATAACTGATTGGGAGCCCTTTGCCAGTCTGATGGCTTCTTCATGGCCAGGAGGCACAGCATCTCACATGTTCCATTACAGTAATGATGATATCTGAGCTACTGGGGAGGGGGATATGTACAGAGTAAATATACACATGTGCCTGTGTCTGAGGGGATGTGTACTCTATGTGTGTATATATATACAGTGTGTGTAGGTATATGGGCATATGAAAGAGAAGGAGGAGAGTGTTTGCAGGTATGTATGTGACTGTGTACTCTGTGTGTGTGTGTGTGTGTGTGTGTGTGTGTGTGTGTGTGTGTGTGTGTGTGTGTGTGTGATCTTAGTCTGTGTGTATATATGGAAGATGTGAAGACTTTCCTTTTCTTTTGGAGTCTGCTTTCTCTCCCCGTGTCCCAGAGGGTTAATCTCTGATCTCTGGCAATTTCAAGGGGGCCTGAGAGGCGTTAGGTACTCAGGTCTTACTGGAAATCAGTAGGAATTGGGTGTCTAACTCATTTAGGATCCTTTAAAAAAATCCCATATTTAAATCTTTGCTCTCTTGTCCTGTCCATCTCCTACTCTCCCTCATTTGGCCCATCCTATTTTCCTCTTATCTGATCTTTTTCTCTCTCTCCGGTTTCTAAACACAACCCATGTCTTTGATCTTTTCAACCTCTCCTTTCCAAATGGCTCTTTCCAGCCTCTTGTTCCTGGACAATATCTGCTCTTCTCTTCTGGGTGTCATTGTGCCACCTCTCCAGATCCACACAGATCTTAGCTTGTGATTGTAAAAAGCAAAGCGATTGAGAGGCAAGTAAAGCAGTTATTGGGCCAAAATCATTTCTGGCATAACTACACTAAAGACATTTATTAGCACTGGGCCCCATTCTTCTCCTCTTATACTGGTATAAATCAGGAGTGACTTCACTTAGGAGAATGGAGTCATGCCAGTATAAACCTGTGAAAGGGGAGAAGAATCTGACTTGTAGTGCCTTGCACCAGGCAAAAAAGGAGTTACCCCATTGCAGTCAACAGAATTATACTGATATAAGACTGGTGAGGTATGGGGTAGAAGAATCAAGCCCATTGTGTCTATTAGCAGTCATAACCTTAATCAAATAACACTTGGGGATACATATAGAAATCTTTTCCAGTGCAGCCTCCCAAGCCAAATAAAGGAGTAAATGGGACTTCTATCAACAATCTTTTCTTTAAAAAGTCACGTGTACTGGGTTGTAAAAAAACCCTTACTTCTTGGGAAACAGTCAAAGCCCATGAGCAGGTACCACTGACGATCAAATCATTGTCCCACCCAGACAACCATTCTGTCTCCTGCAGTGGTTAACACCTGATGCATTAAAGGAAAGTGAATCCTCATATGTCAACAAATTGACTCAGTGCTGGTGAACCCTCTTGACGCTGGGCATGGCATAGCTGGTTCTGCTCCTCTAGCACCCGCTGCCAATAGTTGCTCAGGCCCTGAAGCGGTCTGCCTCTTCTTGTATCTCAGGTCTCTGGCCAGGTGGTGTTTTAGTGCCACCCCCTCTGCGGTAACACAAAGTCCAACAAATAACGCACTGGAATCTTTCTATCACCCTGAAATCCAATCCCCCAGGTAGTGAACAAAGGGCATGCTATCGTAGTCCTTAATCATGATGACTACATCAACAAGGAGAATTGACAACTCTGATACCACCTACTATAAAGAACTCAGAGAAGACCCCATACCACCGCACAGGAATTTAAGGATATCATCAAATCCTTCCCCAAACAACTCAAAGAAAAACTCTTCCACCTCATCTCCCATGTACCCACCCGGGGACCTTCTACATGCTTCCCAGGATTCACAAATAAGGGGAGCCAGGCAGATATATCATTTCTGGCCATGGCACTCTTACTGAAAGAATATCAGGACTCATAGAAACCAACCTTAAGCCACTCTCCACACAAAGCACAACTTCCTCCAAGACATTACTGACTCCCTCCAGAAACTTTGCAACATTAACAACCTCCCCCAGAATATCATCCTTACCATCATGGATATTACCTTCCTATATACCAACATCCTTTGCCATGATGGCATCACTGCCTGACTCAGATACATATAAGATAAAGCACAACATTTGGAAGTCCATCCAAAACACATTGCCAAACTCATCCATTTCACCCTCACCCATGACAACCTTATATTTAACAACAAAACACTTTGTCCAAACCATGGGAACAGCCATGGGTACTAGCATGGCTCCCCAATATGCCAGCCTCTTCATGGGCAACCTCGAGTAAGAATTTCTGGAAAAATGGAGCACAAAACCAACTATGTACTTGAGATACATTGATGGTATTTTCATCCTCTGGACAGAAGATCTAAACTCCCTCATAGATTTCCATCACAACTTCAGCACCCACTACCCACCCATCTCTTTAGAACATTCTCACCCCAACATCAATTTCCTGGACACCACAATTAACTTAAACAATGGAACCCTGCAAATGATTATATACAAGAAACCCATGAATCACCACACTTACCTCCAGAGATCTAGCAACCACCCCAGACACAGCAAAAAAATCTGTTATCTATAGCCAAGCATTTAGATATAATGGAATTTGCTCCAAAAAGGAAGTCCAGGATACATACCTAAATATACTTAAAACCGACTTCACAAAAAAGGACAGTCCACCAAAGAACTAGATCACATCATGGAACGGGCCACTCAAATACCCCGGGAGAACCTGCTTCAATACAGAAAAAACAAACAAACAAAGAAAAAAAAACAAAAAAAACAAACACCAACTGGCCACAGACCCCTAGCGGACATCTACCACCCCACACTGGAACCCATACAGGGTAACATCAAACAATTACAGCCCATATTTGATGAGGACCATATCCTGAAAGAAATCTTTCCCAATAACCCTTTTGTGACCCTCAAACAACTCCCTAACTCAGGGATCGGCAACCTTTCGCACGCGGCCCATCAGGGAAATCCGCTGGCAGGCCGGGATGGTTTGTTTACCTGCAGCGTCCGCAGGTTCAGCTGATCTCAGCTCCCACTGCCCGCGGTTCCAGGCAAATGGGGGCTGAGGGAAGCAGCGGCCAGCACATCCCTCAGCCCACGCCACTTCCCGCAGCCCCCATTGGCCTGGAACGGCAAACCGCAGCCAGTGGGAGCTGTGATTGGCTGAATCTGTGAATGCTGCAGGTAAACAAACCGTCCCGGCCCGCCAGCAGATTTCCTTGACGGGCTGTGTGCCAAAGGTTGACAATCCTTTGTGGTGTTGGAATCTCCTTCCTTGGAGGTTTTTAAGGCCCGGCTTGACAAAGCCCTGGCTGGGATGATTTAGTTGGGAATTGGTCCTGCTTTGAGCAGGGGGTTGAACTAGATGACCTCCTGAGGTCCCTTCCAACCCTGATATTCTATGATTCTATGAATCCCTGCCCTAACTTCTTCAAGATCATCATCAGAAGCAAGCTCCCCACAGACCAGGACACACCAACTCAAAGTGGCACTAGACTCTGCCAGAGCAACAGATTAAAAATATTCAGACATATCTCCACTGCTATGATGATCAATACCCCCTACAACACACCTTTCAAGATTCATGGATCCCACACATTCTTATCACAGCATGTGGTGTACCTCATCCAGTTCTCCACATCTAGTCTGTCAATACTTGTCCTCAAAGGAAACCTGTACAACACCTTAAAAAGGCAAGCCTGGGAACTTAAATTCATAACTCTACTAGGTACCAGAAACCTTAGACTTAAGAGGGACACTGCTTTTAGGGCTCATTACAACAATTTTTAACACATCACACTGCCTGCTACCCTTAATTGCCTATTTCTAACCCTTTATGCATACCAGTCTAACCCACAATTGCCCACTTCTTTTCAAGGGACCACCTGCAACATGAGTTACCTCTTCTGCTTAACAATCTGTCCCAACATGCATTTAGCTCAGACCTCTGCTTCCATTTCCAGACCTGAAGAAGAGCTCTGTGTAGCTAGAAAGCATCCATGTGAGTTCAGTTAGAGATATTATCTCACCTACCTTGTATTTCTCATATCCTGGGACCAACACAGCTACGACAACACTGCAAACAACAAACAACGGTCCAACGTCTTTACAAAAGCCACAACTCTGGGCCTTGTGGTCTCACTCCCTTTTCTCAGGACTGTCATACATTCTTCTCCCCTACTCAGAGGCTCAGGCCACCTTCCCCAGTGGCTAACGGGGGAGCCAGGGCCTCCCACTACTCTGGGTTCCAGTCCAGGGACTCTATAGCCAGCAGCCAAAGCTGATCCATCAGACTTCTTGCTGCTGTCTCCCTGTACTTATTTTTACAATAGCCTGTCAGCAGGCTGCTCCCACGGCCTCCCTAGATTCACCTTTCTTTCAGGACAGGGACTCACAGGGCTGTCCGCTGGAATCCCACAATAAATCTTAAACCAAAAGTATAAACTTAACCCAACTTTTGCCCTCCTTGGGCTTGACCTTTCATGCCTGTTAAGTTTCCCTCACCCTGTTCCTCTGTTAAACACCGCCCAGGACTCTCATCCTTGAAGCCCAGTTTCTGCTCTTTTACCAGGGCTCATCACTGCAGCTTGCTCTACCTCAGTGACTGCTCTGTGTCTCTCCTGGCCTTCTGCCAGACTTCTCCACTCAGTATAGGATGCCAGGGCCAACTGTCCATCCAGTCTTTCCACTCTCTAATACCAGAGTTTCTCCCTGCAGTCTCCTCCTGCTCCAGGCTTCTTGCCTTTTATGGCAACCACTCATCTCCTTTTCCAGCTGGAACTCATCTTTAATTGGGGCTGGCCCACCCTCCAGGGGTAGCCACCTGGGTTAATTGTGAGGCCCACATTAATCTTTTTAAAGCCAGGATGGGTATATACCCCATCACACCATAGTGCAACTGGCCGACCGTGCTATGCTGTACAGGAAGGAGGAGGATTCTTTCTTGATTTGCTGCCATGGCCACCTGATTCCCTGAATCCTGAGAGCTAAGAGGACCCAACTTCTCCCAGAGCAACAGGGATCTAGAGTTACCCATTTCATTCAGTGTGATTGGAAATATGGAAAAAAACCAACCCTATGGGACTGTTTTTTCCACCGTTCATGTAAAACTACATTGAATAGAAGAGAAAAGAAACAGACCCCGGGTAATAGAGGTGCACGTAAATAATCGCTGGCCTAATCCACTTTGACAATGAAAGAAATTCAACCAGAACGTTTTCAAGTCTGCAACTCAACCTGTAATTTAAGCATGAGGAAGTAATGTCAAAAAGGACGCAGGTTCCCATAAAAGCCTCTCCATTTCCAGACCCGGGGTCCCCAAGCCAAAAACCCAGAGCAAGCTTCCAGCCATAACATCTGAGAGAACAAGCCTCACAGAGGGACTCACTAACCTCTGGTGGAGAGACAACGGACCGGGAAAATATTCAGAATGAAGGAGGCCGTCAAACCAAAATGACAAATCTCACCCAGGGGGAATGCACACATTTAATTGGTGAAATCTAATAGCATGTGGAACTGCCTCCCATGGGGATTGGTGGAAGCCCTATCATTGGAGTAATTTAAAACCAGACTGGATAACGCCCTGAAGAAGTCATTGCACCAGAATCTGTTCTCAGCTGTCCCAGTGCAATCCTATTGAAGTCAATGTGCAACAGAAGAATTTTGCTCACTGTAGGGAATGGTAGCCCGGAGCAGAGCGAGATGGATTAATATGTGTTTTCAGTCTCTAATTTGAGCAGCATAGTTGATTCTCATCCACCAAAGATAAACAATGTGTGAGGTCTGGTGCTGAGATCTGAAGTGTGATTCTTGTCCCCAACAGCCTCATTAGACAAGCCAGGGGAACAACCAGTGATCTGCTAACGTTGCCAAAAGCAAGAGGTGACTAGCAGAACCCATGTTTGCACTCCTACCAAAATCAACCCACATTGCCTGTGAGATGGTGGGCACTGCCTGCTGTGTGCATGTGGGTGAGTGTGCTTGCAGTGCCTGACACAGCTTTAGTGCCCTGGTTGGCAACAATGATTAAATAGGGAAGATAAGCACCAGGCAACAATTCCAGAGGGTTGCACATTGGGGTAAATCTGGACGAAATCTGGTCTCAGGTTTGCAACATTGTAAGTATGGCATCACCTCTACCAGCCACCATATATGTGCATGCCTAGATGCAGAGGAGAAAAGGAGCAGTCCAAAGATACTTGCTCTTCATGTGGGAGTGGACAACTCCCCCTACATTTGACCCAGATGTAACCCCTCTGCAGCATCCCAGGATCTAGTGGCATCTCACCAATACCCACTGTCCACAGTGCTTTTCTGGAGCGATGTGTAGCGAACGTACTGGTAAAGTGCAATAACAGGGCTACAGTGGAAAGAGACGGATAGCTGCTCAGTGCTTGATACCTTCATGCCCCTGCTATACAATGCCAGCAGCAAAGACAGCTGTCATCTCTCCAATCAACATTTTATAGTTGTTGCCACATCAATCTTGTATCAAATTTTGTAGGTAAAGTGCTTTCAGCCAGATAGATAATATTCCCACGGCCTCAAGACACACTCCCACCAAGACACACTCCCACCAAGCCCCAAGTCAGAGACCATCCTAGCAACAACGTTCTGTGGTACCAGGGCCGGCTCCAGGCACCAGCCCACCAAGCATGTGCTTGGGGTGGCGCCTGGAGGGGGGCGGCGCGGTGGGGCGCTCTGGCCCGAGAGCGGGGCCGCGACTGGGCTCGCCGCCCTCCCCGCGGCACTCCGGCCGCTGGGGAGAGCGGAGCCACAGCAGGCTCGCCGCCCTCCCCCCGGCGCTCCGGCCGGTCGGGGAGAGCGGAGAGCCCCTCTGGCCGCCGGGGGCTCTCCGCCCTCCCCCCGGCACTCTGGCCGCTCTCCACCCTGCTCTCGACGTTCTGGCTACCGGGGAGAGCGGAGAGCCCCGGCCGGGCTCGGCGCCCTCCCCCCGGCGCTCCGGCCGGTCGGGGATTGCGGGCCCGCGGCCGGGCTCGGCACCCTCCCCTGCCGCGCTGGAGGGGTGGGGTGGGGGGGCGGCGGGTGGCTTTTTTGCCTAGGGCGGCAAAAAAGCCAGAGCCAGCCCTGTGTGGTACAGAAGAAGGCTCACACGCAAAGGAAACAGCCCATCATGTTAAGGCTACATAAAGAACCACATTAATACTGCAACTCATCAGTCACTGGAGTGTCCATCAACCTCCAACTCGTGGTGCTGCTTCCCCAGAATGTTCCTGTGTTCACCTTGGTGTTCTAGGTCTACTTAAGAAATCTGGCTAGGGACAGTATGAGACATAATGCAGCAGAGGCCAGGATGTGTCCAGTTTGCACCTTGGCCCAGTCCCTATTCTCCCCTGCACAGCTGGCTTGCTTTGCTTTTTTACAAAGGGTAGATGGAGAGATGAGCAGCCAGGAATGAATGTGGAGTTGTGTTTACTCTACCCCTGCTTTACAGCTGCAATGGTTGTATAAACAGGCACCAGATTGGGCCTTTAGGAATATCAAGGGCAGCTCAGTGTCTTACAGGGCGAATCCAGGCTGTAAAGCCAGCATCTCATTACAGGAGATGTTATACTTTGAACTCAAAGGGCAAAACTCCCTCTTTATGGTGGCCCAGGTCTCCTGCAGGGTGCCCTATGTGTGGAAGTGAAACTGTGCCCAGGACGAGGCCAAAACCAGATCTGCAATCCGGAGGGCAGGGAGAATTGCTAATCGTTAGAATGATTATTTTACAGCTCCATGGCTCCCAGGGCTGTATTATATCTGCATCCGACTTCCTGACCTCTCATCCTGACTCAAGCCACATCTCCTCTCCCCAGCTCCTGACGCTTACCTAGAGCTGTGTCAGCCGTCACAGCTTCAGATCTCAGGCCCTGTTACTCTTATCTCTGACTCTTCCACCTCCCAACCGAGCCCTGCTGTGTCTAAAGATATCGTTGCGACCTGTAGCCTGTAACATTTGCAGCCTGCACCCTCTGCCTGTGCTGACTGCAATGACAACTTTGACAAAGCTGGGCAATGAGAAGCATTGAGGAGACCGTGGTGAGAGAGTGGGCGAGAAACTCTCCAGATCGAAACTTAGCTAGTCCAGTATTCCAGTCTTCACAACTTACGTTCTGGCCAGGACTGATGTTAATTGCACTCAATCTTTCTTTGGCATCGATGAAAGTCTCCATACAAGTGGCACCCTGGGCCAGAAAGGTAACCAATATCACATGGTATTAAATAGCCACCGAGTATAACACTAATTCATTTTTTATTTCACTGGGGATTTTGTGTTCGTTCCCACGCTTTTGGTGCTGCAGAAGACATTGGAGTGCAGGCCTGATCAGCACACATGCTGCAGCTGTCACTTCTGCATCCCTTATCATTAGGACCATTCATTCTGGCTCCTGGCCTTTGCAATGGCTAAGACAACAGCACCATCTAGTGCTTTCAGTGGCGGCCTGTTGAAGCCATAAAGAAAAGTCCGAAGGCTCCCTCTTATGGATAACCAGAGGGGGAGAACAGGTGTGAGAAAGCGGTGTTCAGAATAGTGACATCCCCAACTCCAATGCGAGATACAAGATTCTGTAGCAAGTGCATCACTGCAGATCACAGCAAGGTCTAGTCCAGCTCTGGCATGGCCAATATGGAATGTGAAGCAGGGTCTGTGGGTCTGTCTCTTTTCAGGAACTGTGGAGTCATTGACATCATTTACTTTGTCTCCCCACCTAACCAGGCAGATACCTCTGCCCCCCCCCCCCCGACTGTAATTGCTGGATGAAAACATCACTCTTTGTTGCAAGAGTTTAAAGGTGTTTTCACCCCATATGTGCAGGTAGCATCTAAATGCTCTTATGGGCAAAGTGCCACACCATTTTTAAAAGCTTTCCCCTGAAGTGATCCTTTGCCATGTCACTGGGGCCACGGTAGAAATGGTAAGGTCAGTTCAGGAATATATTTACTACAAACTTCCTCACACAGCTGTGGTGTTCCAGACCTAGGACCCCACAGAAGCTCTGCCGATGCATTCCTGAATTGCAGAGCAGCAGTATTGTCCAGTGGTTAGTGCACTCGCCTAGGACCTATAGAACTGGGTTCAAGTCTTTTCTCTGGCACAGATTTCCTGTGTGACCTTGAGCAATTCATTTAATCTCTCTGTGCCTCACTTCCCATTGGTAAAATGAGGATAATAGCACTGCCCTACCTCACTGGGGTGTTGTCAGGATAAATACATGAAAGATTGTGAGGTGCTCAGATACTATGGTGATAGGGGGCCATGTATGTAGCTTAGATTGAGGGCACCCCTGCTATCCCAGTTCTGTGTTCCCACTCTGCCAATGCACCTCAATCCCAGTCTACAACAGATCCTGCTACTCCAGTTCCATTCTTATCCTGCTCTAAGATCTGCCAGTGCAATTCATCCTGATGTGCACAAATGTCCACTGCACCATACTGGCACTGCCAAAGACAGTTCACAAGTGACCTATACCAGTTTACACATTGTAGGTATAAAGTGCACTTAACAGTGACCCTCACCAGTCCCAAGCCTATCCATGTTTCTGCATTTTCATACTTATTGAATATGTTGTTAAATTAGAACATTCTTCATATGGACAAGTCTGCCAGCTCTAAGCCTGTCCATGGCCAAACCCTCTTAGCACTGCATCACCTTCCAGTGCTTATGCCACAGCCCAAAGTCATGCCATGCGCTAAGCAGGACTGAATATCAGCTTCCATCTTAGCTCTTTTCACTTGCAACCAGAGCTAGAGAGCTGTTACAAAGGCAAAGACATTATCTAGATTTTATTTCAATCCTTGCCATCCAATAAAGACAATGACAGAAGACCTACTCCCTCGTTCTAGGGGTAGACTAGAAATCCTTCCACAAGGGAGCTGAGCTGGGTTCTACCCCATTGCATTCCATCAGGTATTCTCAGACCATGGCAGGGAAGTACTGTTTTCAGTACTACTACTCTCTATCCATCCATCGCTGTTTTCAGTTCTCAACCACTGAGTTGCAAATTCCATTCCAAAACTCCTACTATCGGTCAATATCAACATTCTCAGGTCACTGTGGGGCTGATATAGGTATTTTACTGAGCATTCTAGCAAGGATCTCACCACACTTAGCTTGTGCAAGTTAGCATTGCTAGTTAAATCCGTCTTTTCACTTACCTCACCACCAAGTTGAGCTTTCCAGGGAATATCACCTCTGATGTCTTGCCAGCCGTGTTGTCACTGTCTGTGAGATAATGTCTCTTCATTTTGGGTCTGTGACATAATAACATTCAATCTTGTTTTGCCGGTGCCCACATTCCAACTTCAGGACAGAAATGACCAGAGAGAAATGTGAGAGGTTCGTGACATTCAATCATCAAGCCCTTCGTGGAAAGAAATGTGATCAGAAAGAGACACCCTTGATGTTTATTTTAAAGTCCCTGATGTGTGATATACTTTAATACACGCTTGTCTGTTGCAGCTTTCCGGCTTCAGGTGAACCTTGCAGATGGGGCACCAGTAAGTTATTTTTGTTGGTGGAATGTATCATGTTGTGTACAGCCCATAAAAGGATCACAAAGCTTCATGCCTATATATAATCTGCACACAATTTCCCACAAGCTAGAATAGTCACCTGATGGTGAGGCTTTGAATCTTCCAGACACAGGTAGTGGGAGGAAGAGACCAAAAGCATTGCCGAAGGTCATTGTAAGAGTTGGTGTCCTTGGAGAAAATGACCATTCTGTGCACCATTGTGGCTGCATTAAAGATGCACACAAATCAGAGATGGAGATCTTTTCCTGAAATAGGCAATGGTGTATATTTGTGGGTGGAGTTAGTTGCAAGAGACGTACTCATGATAAGAAAGTTTATTAGAGCTCATTTGCAAGAAAAAAAAAACCCGTTGCTTGAATGGTCTGGGGCATGTGGAAGATTTGGTCCAAGATCAGACTCATTGGATAAAGCAGAAAGGCCATCTCAAGAGGATATTATCTTTTGGCGTAGAGATGAGCTGGGGAGTTTGGGATGCTTTCACTTGCCAGTCAGACAATGGGAAGCATTGCTCAACTTCGTGTTCAGCATTTTGCTGCATGGTAGGCAAAAACTGTCTGTATTATTCAATTGTTCCAAAATCCCCTTCTCTAAATGAGGAATGTTCTCTTTCAAGGTCACATCAACAGAGCCAAAGTAGTGTGAGTTGGTTCAGACACAGCAAATGGTGTTTCCATTTCTTCTTGGTGGCCTTGTGTGTGTGCGCACTTGCACACATGTTCATGGAGGGAGGAATCTACCAACTTTTATTGGCCCCATAAGACAAAAATGCTGGCAAGATCTCTAAAGATTCAGAGACTCTCTAAAGACTGAGAAGCACACTCTGTTAGTGCAAAGAAATTCTTTAAATAAAGCTTAACTCGTTGTATGAGATACAGCATATAGGCATCCGGGTTGGAGGGGGAAAACCGCTTCTCTAATGGCCATATGCTTGTGAGAATAGATGGCAGATCTACAATACAATAGCATCAGTAGTGACACTGGCTAGAGGAAAATTACAAGAACTATTGATCTCCATGCTTCATGGCAATAATTGGGCACCAGGTGGGATCAGGGAGAAATTCACACTCAACGTTTTATCGTTTTCTCTGCGGCTTTGTGGCCATTATGAGAGACAGCGTACTACACAGGCTGGGCCATTAACCTGACCCTATATACAGCCTTTCATTTATTATTATTTGTGTTGTGGTAGCAGCCAAAGGCTCCCTGCGGGATCAGGTGGGGATTAGGTTCAAGTTCAGGTTCAAGATCAGATCCCTATTGCTTTAAGAACTACACATATCGGCGGGCACACAGTCTAATTTGAGATACGTGAGTGTAACAAAAAACGGGAGGGAAGGCGCTATTTTTAATTCTGTACAATTAATTATTGATATCAACATCAGCATTCCCATAAGATGTGCAACCCCACCCATCGTTGGCTGGCTGATTTTTTATTTAATTTATTTTTTGCTAAGTGCAATGGCAGAGGATTAACAGAGCCAAATGCGTAACAGCCTGAAGTAGAATTGCTTCACAAGCACATACAGCACCGGACGCTCACCTGGGGTGGAATGCTGCTAGTGAACAAACATAAATAGTGGGCCCAGCAGATTAGGACAAGAAGTGAAGTGTTATTTATCTAATTGAAAAGGAAATGCAGGCTGGAGAGAATGAAATTAGTCAAGTCAGAAATTGGCATCTGCTCTTTCAAAAAGTACCATGGGACATTTAATAGCCAATTGGTCAGTACTTTGCATCTCATCTGAAGGATGAGATGTAAAGCACCTTCAGCAGCAAGGCTGGCTCAGGACTGACTCAGAAGCCCAGTGACTGATCCATGCCCCTTCCTGCAGCACCTACAGTGGTTGCCATCAACAATATGACATGGCCACGGTGCAATATCTGAGACACCCTAGTCATTCCAGACCAGGCAGCAACTGCAACACTTTGATTCTGTGGTGGGGTAATACTTAGGGCTTGCCTAGACTTGAAAGTTAATTTGGATTAAGGCAGGATGTGAATTTAAAGCGTGAATTTAATTCCAAGTGTGGACGAGCCCTTAGAAAATGTTGGTGCTATGGTGGCACCAAGTGAATATGGACCCGGCCCCTGCCTCTTTAGCTCTGTGGGATCTCTGGTATAGTAGGTAAAGGTGTGGGGGAAATTCCTATGGCTTTGTGTGTGTGTGAGTGAGTGATTCCCAGTAATCAATTACAGCTATTAAATATCAAGTACTTCCCATGAAGCTGACATTTCTAATCCCCTCATTGCCTTCTCTTTTCACACACCAGTGACTGAGGCTTTTCCCCACTGGGAGAGGCTTTTTCCAATTTCTCCAGCCTTATTGCTCCCTCCCACTTCAAGTTTAGAATTAGAGACACAATAAAGGACCCTTTAACAGGAGGGGGAGCGTCGGGTAGGGGAAAAAAGCAGGTCCCTTGTTTGAGCCCAGGATTCATCTGCCTCTCCCCGTGGAGATAAAGAGGCCCTTTCACCCCAGCAACCAGAAGGTTCAAGCTGGATATGTGCTTACTAGATAGGCTGTAGCTGGGAGCTGCCAGCCTGGGGCCTGCTTGTGGTGACATTTTTACCTCAGATTAGACAGTACGTCTCCAAATGCATTAGAGCCGAGGCCTAACTGGTTGCTGGGGAGACAGGCCCTTCATCAGGTTGCAAGTTTGAGGGAGAGCTGCTGTATCTATGAAACCAGGCCTCAGTTGGCTTCAATGGCTGCTTTTCTTCAGATTAAAGTTAATAACAGCCTCCCCCTACCTTCTATGCTGGCAGTAGACTCACAGCGGAGCCCAGACCTGACGGAGGTGGGAGCCTAATGCTTCTAATATCCCTACCAGAGAGCGAGCTCGCTCCTCATCCGCTTTTGTTCTCCACTTTTGCTGAGTGATTTTCATTACAAATATCCTCTTATAGTGTGTGCATGGGGAGAGGCGAGGAGGGGTGAATGGGCCACACAAAGAGAAGGAAAAGGCCACTCGTTATAGAACCGATAATTACAGGGGCTCTGACTTGCCTTGCAAAGAGCTGAAGGGATTCCTACGAATTGGACATGGCAGTGTTTCACATGCACAGCCCCTCCGAGGGTCAGCGCTTGTTTTTATTTCATTACCGGCAGCTGGGATGCAAGAGAACGTTGGCCCCCAAAACACTGCGCTCCCAAGTGGTTTGGGGGATTTTTTTTAATTTTAACAAAAGCTTGACTAACTTTGATCCCTCCCTCTCCCAACAGCCTCTGTGCTCTCTGCTTCCATGATGGAAGGGCTAAAATACAACAAGACAGGGTATTTTTCCTGTAGCCAAGATGGAAGCAGTAAGCGTCTGAAAACTCAACAGAGTTCTTGTTCTCTTGCTGGAGGCATTTCCAGCCCATTCTAGAAAACCCAAGAGGTTCCAATAATTGCCAAATGGGTGCTGAATCAAACCTCCGTAGCTTGTAAGATCTGCCCAACCCAGCGTATCATCTGCTAAAGCAAATGCGTTGTTCATTATAAGAAGTTTCCACCCGCCCTGCTACCATAACAATTATAATGAATACATAGCTGTATCTGAATTTAATGCCTTGGGCCAAACTCTGAGTGGAAATAGAATGTCACCTCTTAGCTACACCCAGTTGTGTATGCATTGCATGAGTTTCTTCAGTCCATCAATTTTAGTACTTACATTGCCCCATTACCATTATAACTGAACACCTCACAATCTTTAGTATACTTTACACCACGACTCCCATTTTAGAGACGGAGACACCGAGGCTGACTGATTTGTCCAACAGCACACAGGAAGTGTGGGAGAGCAGCAGAATATGGACAATTATCTTTGAGAACTCATGGAGGACGGGTGAGGTCCCAGAGGACTGAGAAGGGCAAACACAGTGCCTGTGATGTTGGCAGACCAGGTGCCAGTTGATGCCAAGGTCCTCATGCCTCAACTGAACACTGACAAATACACAGCTGGAATCAGTCTGGCTCCCCTGTGCATTAGTATAGTCAAATAGGTATTTGAATTATAATGTGTTTAATGTTTAGACTGTATTGAATGCTTGTGAGTTGCTGCCTGCATTAATCTCACTTATAGCCTCTGTATCATGCATTATAAGGTAATATTTAAGCATTTATATTGTAAGCTTCTGTGACATTTTAAATCACCAGACAGGAGAGAGCGATTAACTAGTGTAAAGTGCTGATCTCCAACAGAAGGTGTTACATCCTGGCCAGTAGGGAAGACCCATCAACACCAGACAGACTATTGTGGAACATTAAAAAGGACAAAATACTTTGTTGTTTAGCTATCCCCTGCCCCCCCCCCCATGAAGACAATGGCATAGAGCGTACACTTCTAGAGAGAAAAGAAGACTAGGGTGGAGGGGGAGCTGATATCTGTCATTAAATATGTTATAAAGAGGATGATGATCAATTGTTCTCCAGAAGGTAGGACAAGATGTAATGGACTTAATCTGCAGCAATGGAGATGTAGTTTAGATATTATAAAAATCTTTATAACTCTAAGGATAGTTAGGCACTAAAATAGTTTTCCCAGGGAGGTTGTGGAATCCACATCACTGGAGGTTTTTAAGAGCAGGTTAAACAAACGCCTGTCAGCAATAGTCTTAGGTTTACTTGATCCTGGCTCTCTCCAGGGGGCTGGATTGATGATATCTCAAGGTCTCTTCCAGCTCTACATTTCTGATTCATTGACAGAGTAGGAAGTTGAAACTGTCTCTTCAGTGCTAGGCTAATACTTTAACCACTGGACCAGCCTTCATTACTACTGTCCCATTCTCCACTTCATTCTTGGGTGTACTAGGTAAGGAAGCAAGTCCCCTACTTTTAGTAATTTCATCCCATTGCCCTTGTCTACACACTCTAGATCAGCAAGCACGCTATGCAAACACAGGGTCATCTGCAGAAAAGTTCATATGTGAGCCAGTATATCTAGTGGTTAGAGCAGGGGTCGGCAACCTTTCAGAAGTGGTGTGCCGAGTCTTCATTTATTCACTCCAATTTAAGGTTTTGCGTGCCAGTCATACATTAACGTTTTTAGAAGGTCTCTTTCTATAAGTCTATAATATATAACTAAACTATTGTGGTATGTAAAGTAAATAAGGTTTTTAAAATGTTTAAGACACTTCATTTAAAATTAAAATGCAGAGCCCCCCTGGACCCGGTGGCCAGGATCTGGGCAGCGTGAGTGCCACTGAAAATCAGCTCGCGTGCCGCCTTTGGCACGCGTGCCATAGGTTGCCTACCCCTGGGTTAGAGCCAGGAGACCTGGGTATTAATCCTGGTTCGGCCACTGGTGAATTGTGTGACTGTGGGCCACTTTGCTTATTTGTATTTCCATATCACCAGCGGTAAAAGTGGGACACAAATATTTACCCACCTCTGTAGAGTGCGTCGAGATCCAGATTAAAAGTGTAAGGAATGTGTATGCTAATAGTAATTACAGACCCCAAACAGGATCAGAACCTGTTGTGCTCGATCCAGTCGGTCCCTGTAAGTGCTCAGAATCTAAACAGAACCCTGCATATTTCCAGGGTCTTTGTATTCATTGTTCTGTGACCCACTATATAGCTGTAAAGGTTGGATCAGGATCCTGATTTGAGTGTCTGTTGTTCCCCCATCTACCACCTATACATTCAGGCCCAGAGTTTTGGGTTGGTTCTCGGTAAAGAGACAGCCATTTACCAAGTTTGCTCCAGCTCTGGCTTCAGTTTTCAAACACACCAGAGGCCGGCTCCCAGGGTTTTGCTTTGGATCAATCTAATTCCCATCACTTTTCTCCTTCCCCTTTTTACTTGTTAATTTCCATCTGGGTCTTAATTTCCCCCACCCTGAGACCTGCACAGATTGGCCTCTGCCTACGTGTGATCACACATTATAGTCCTTTCCTCTTCAGGGAAAGGTCAGCCATGGCGTTTTAGTGTTCCGAGAAGAAAGGCAGGAGCAGAAAGACAGAGGGTGCTCACAAGGTTCTGGCTGTGAGCCTCTCTGAGAAAATGTCAGGTTGGGGAGGCTATAATAGCCTTAATCTGCAGTACAAGGGGATTAAAAAGCCCATTCTCACAGGAGCAGAAAGAAAAGAAAGGAACAGAAGCGGAAGAGGAGGGGGAGGTAAGGGGCAGGTTAAAAACCCAGAAATAAAGAGCATCAGGATTTAAGGAGCTCTGTCCCCTGGCATAATAAATGTGAAGTGGCCTGCACGGAAAAGGGGCCTTAGCAAATGGCTTTGCTTTTGGTTTTCACACTAAGCACACGCACTTCAGCTGTCTTCAATCAAGACAGCCTGTTTTGTTTGGCTCTGTTGATTTCCAACGGCAAAGGAGTGGGAGGGGGAAACAGATCGTTAATGAGTTTCTGCCAGACTCAGCTCTCGAGAGAATTGGTGGGTATTATTTTTAAAGATTGATTTATGGTCTTTGATCCTCACCACTTTTGTCCCTTCTCGGGAATGGCAGTCAAATGCGCCCCACACTTGAGGACATTAGGGGAAGAAAGCGGTCTGGGAACAGGAAGGGAATGTGCTGCATTCTGGGAGGATTCAGTCAAGGGATGCTTGAGCAGCCTTTTGAGCGGCTCGATGAGGTGAAGCGAGTGGAATGAAAAGGTTAAAGGAAGGAAGGAAGACTTTAAATACATTTGAAAAAAACAGTTCCTTGATGAAGATGTAAAGGCCTGAGACGCAGGGCAGCATGGGCCACAAAGACTGTAAGCAAGCTGCATCTAAAAGGGAGCATGGGTGCTCAGAGCTGGCCACAAAACTTACCTTATTATTTGCACTCCAGTTTACTGACCTGTACTCCTACGAGGGAGACCCCTTTGTGCTAGGTGCTGGATGCTCATAGTAAGGGACAGTTCTTGCTGCCAAAGGCACACAGTCTACTCCTGATCTTGCAAAGGCTTATTGTAGGCACTGTCAGTCGTCCCATTAAAGGCATGGGGACTATTCACACTGCATCAAGTGAAGCATGCACTTAAGGCTTCAAAGGGGAAATGGAAGCACAGCAAGGTGAAGTGACAGCACACAGCAGGTCAGAGGTGGAAAGAGACTCCCCGTGTATTGCCCCATCCACTAGACAACACTACCTCTCAGCAAGCAGCTTTCCTATGCCCTTCCGCTGATTGTAGAAGCAGAAGTGAGTTAATACAAGATAGTATAAATCAAATTCTGTTTAAAGAGCTAATCACAGTGCACAGTTATGGCCGACATTTGTTTTCTGCCCGGCTTTGAATGAGACAACTTCCTTATCTATAGCCTGCTGCCATCCCCATCCCTAGAGCTATGATCTCATCAACTTTCCTTAGTTAAGCAGGGTTGATAATTGTGGGAGACTCCTAAAGAAACTCCAGGGGGCTGCAGAAAGTGATGTAGACAGTTCAGTAGGCAGAGGTTTCTGTATGATCCAATACCGCAGAATGGTGTAAGTAGGTGCTGGAGGTGGTAGAGAGGCTAGAGACGTTGTACTAAAATGTAACAGTATGGGCAAAGTTCAGACATGAACTAACATATCCAGCTGAGATTGGAAGATGGGGTGGCATTAAGGTAAGAAGAATATAACTACCTGAGTTGGATTTTGTCCAGGATAACAGTATTATTAAATAAGATAAATACATAAATACACTATTAAATCTTTCCTGGCCAGAAGTGGTGAAGGCCTGGGTTTCACATCTCACCCCACAGATGGCAAATCAATACCCGCACCCACGAGCACCATCATTCCAGTACTCAGGTGGAGGGAAAGACCTCCTAATAAGTCATCGTCATCCCCATGTCCTGCAGCCCTAGGTGATGACTGCAGTGCTCTGACACTATCCCAGCACAAAGTGGTGCAGCTGCTGGTTATTCACCCTAGCAGGCAGGTACATCACTTGTCTATTCCAGCAAGGCCATGCCTGCACATCTGGTGCAGTGAGAAACCTCGCCCCACTGTGCATAGTCCTTCGGGTGCGTTAGATTAACATTCAGCCAGGGATATAGCTCCAAGCAGGTTCTGTGGAGTGTAGCCCCCAGTTGGATCTGGTATTAATTATCCAGTGTTCTGCAGAGAGATAAGTACTTAATCCTCGAGCTGTTGACACTGGAAATGGACCAATCTACCCTGGGGTGGATATTATGGAAGGGAACTTGGCTCCAGCAGCTCTCCTTGCCACATGTGCTGTGCAAATGTTCTCTTACTCATAGGTAATGGGATTTCATAGAGCATATGGGATCTTTCTGTGGCAAAGCTAATCTGCAATAATATATGACCCAAGCGCTTAGTTGTATACAATTTCTCCCCTTTTTTTCAACCTAATATTTTAATTCTTAGTTGGAATTTTTCTTTTCTAGCTCTCTCCTCCTTTTTGCTTTTAATTATCAATCACCATCACATAAAGGCATGTGAGCTGGTGAAAACGGCAGCATTCTTCTCTCTAGTCAAACTGGCCAATGTTTGCACAGCAAAAGCTGGTGGTTCTTTACAATTCCAAACTACTGCCCTCTCTTCTATGCAAGAATTTGCCTTCTACATTCTGGGACACGCTATTAACCCACTCCCCCATCTCTCCTCAGCCTTTGCTTGTCATCCTCTCTGCTTTATTCTCTTCTTTCTTCATAGTGTGTGGTTTATAGGGATATTTTCCAGTAAATACACATTTTAAATCCACAAGCAGGTATGCATTTTTAGGTAGGGTATTATTATATACAGATTACAATAAGAGCACAGGTCACATGGTACAATATTTGTCTACATTGATATATACAGGTTCTTGGGACAGTACTGATATACACAAGTACGCGTTGCAATATTATCATACACTAGTAAGTCCACATATAGTTGGTGGTCAGTTTTTGTACCCAGGTGAAGACATGGGGATTTGGTGCAGAATTACAATTCTTGGTTAAGTATGCCGCTGTTATTTTTGCTGAATATAAATGAGAGGTTGTTACCTTTCTAGGTATAATAGTTATTTATATTATGGTATAGTCTAGAAGCCCCAACAAAGATTAGGGCCCTGTTGCGCTAGGTACTGTACATACACGTAGTGAGAGACAGTCCCTGCCCCAAAGGCAAATGGTAGGTGTGGAAAGAGGCTCGGAGATCCACGGACAAAGGGGTAGCACAGCGCAAGCACAAAGCAATAGCGCATTACAACTGCAACTCCTTGACACTAGTCTCCCACCAAAGTTCCCGGTCTCTGGCTATGTCCTTAATAGTCTGCAAGAGGAACTCACCCCACATGCCCCATATGATGAATGGCAACAGATATAGCAACAGATTTTTGGGGAGGGATAGCTCAGTGGTTTGAGCATTGGCCTCCTAAACCCAGGGTTGTGAGCTCAATCCTTGAGGGGGCCATTTAGGGGTCTGGGGCAAAAATCTGTCTGGGGATTGGTCCTGCTTTGAGCAGGGGTTGGACTAGATAAGATCCCTTCCAACCCTGATATTCTATGATTCTATATATTCATGAAAAGCTGCCCTCAAGTAACTTCAGAGTTCAAGACAGGATATTCAAACCCTCTTGACAGGTGAGAACCCTAGGCTCACCCTCTCTACTGCCCAATCCTATATTCCATGGCTTTAAGGATTGCAAATATCACCCCCTTTCTCCCCTCCGACACTGCAGGATCTGATTTATAGGTGAGGGACTAACCCACCTTCCCACCAACCAGTCTTTTTATTTTGTCCTCTCTGGTTTACATTGGGTACGACCTGAGACATCCAAAACATGAGGTTACGGCCATGCAGCAGACCGAAAAAAACCAAACAAACAAACAGGGAAGCCCCTAGCCAGACCTGCAACAGGGCTCAATAATGTTACATCAGATTGTGGCTGATGGCCTCTTCTCTTAGGGCCTCTTCTAGACTCCTTTAGGGCAAGGCAGGTCAGGATATGCTGTAAACCAAAATTATGGGACAGAGGAGCAAAATAGCAAGCCAAGGAGTGAGGAGGAAGAAGTGAAATGGGATGCTGAAGGGCAATCTGTGGCCTAAAAATAACAAAGAGAAATTGGAGATGGAAAAACCTATTGGGTCCCACCTTCTACTGCACACTTTCTGCCATTGTGGGATGGATTGTCCCCTATGGTATGTTCTCCAATTCTTTACCCAAATTCAGTCTTAAATGACTCAAACAAGGACTTTCTCCCTTTCCACTTGCGAGGCTATTCCTTCCCCTAAGAGATCATGGCATTGTTAGGAAGTTTTCGCTCATAGGCAGCCTAACATTTCCTTTTGCTCAATTTCATCTGAGTCCTCCTTAGCTTTTGGGCTCCCTCAGACCATCCTAAATGACCCCCCTCCCTTAGGGTCTCCCTATGGAAAGAGCAGGGTCTGTGTCTTCAAGACTACCTGCACTAGTGTTACTCACCCCTCCGGCTAAATGTCCTCTACAGTGAACATGATGCACACCCAAATCCAGCACAATGATTGGGGACTAGTGGGCTCGTGTGATAGGCTAATGCTCTTCCCTTTCAGTTCGTGGGTAATTGAGTATAACCCTTGTAAGAGAGGACAAGCACATTGGGATGTAGTGTAGAATGGAAATGATCGCCATGACCTTGCAGGCCTCTCTCATGCCAGCTCTCCCCCATTATCTATTTTAAACTGTCGAGAAGCACAGGAGGCAGGGTCCTCTTGGATGAAAAAGTCCAGTGCCAGCCAGACTGTGGTTCGGGACCTGGTGAAATGTGGCCCATGTGCTGGAGAAAATGCAAATACTTTTGTTGATGCTCATGCGCCCTGTTCACCTGCTTTAACATTAATTCAACAGCGGGGCACCATAAGCCCATGATGCCACTTGAAGCCTTTGGTATGCTGTAGAGATTGTGACCCAGGGGCATCGTACAGTGATGGGCAATAGATATAGAATACCACCATGTGCTGCTTCTACAACATACCTGGTCTCTAAAGCACTGTGCAAACAACAGGTCAACCCTAACAACACCCCTCCCGATTTTACAGCTAGGGAAACTGAGGCACAACAAGGTTAAAGTGACATGCTCATGGTCACACAGCAAGCCAGGGCAGAGCTGGGGATGGAACTCTGGAGTCCGGACACCCACTGCCTGCTTTAACCACCCTCCCACTTAGCTACCAATGAGAGCTGTATGATAAACTCCTTTGAGCACCAGTGAGGTGATGGATCTCCAAGAACTTGCTGCAAGAGGCAGTCTATGGTTATAGAAACTATTTTATTGCCCATGTGCCTCATACGAGTCAGTTCCTTTCCTCCACAGAGTAGCCCGGCCACGAATCAATGGTAGAGATCCTCTGGTGAAGCTGAGATCAGGGACAGTCTCACATTCCAAACAGCACCCAGCCTTCATGCTAAAGAAGCTGCTGCTCGTCTGTGGTGCGGTGCCTGCATCATAACCCTGGGACCCTTAACAATCCCCACTTACAAGACAACATGGGGTGGGGGAGCCATTGCCCCATAATCTTCAATTTTCTCTGCACAGGCAGATGACTTGGGGATGGATGTGGTGCCCTCCAGTTCTGTTTCACCCCAGATCCCTCTCCTCAGCCTGGACAATGAGGGATCTTGAAACAAGATGATCTTGGAGTTGCGATGGTGTGAGGCACCTTCCCCTGCCCCTAAGGCAAGGCAGGAGCTTTCCGCTAGTTACCCATCACTCCGGAGTTCCCACAGATTTGTATGGACAGCACCAAAGGCAGGAACTCCCCCTGGGGATGTCTTCTTGTCTCCATCTCATCTTTCCGGGGAGGAACAGGGGTGGGATGAGGATTTCTCCATGCACAGACATCCGCCCTGAACGGGAGAAGGTCAGGCAGGAATCTCAGCACCGTCAGCCTTCGTTCAATGAGGAGCTAAGTAGTGAATTCATTTACTAGGGATAAGAGCTAATCCTTCTTCTCTTTGCCTTATATGGCATGCGAGTCGATGGGAGTTCAGATGATGGGATGTCCTGGGGTCATGTCTCTGCACATCAGTGCCAGGGCCCGAAGGCCTCGAACCAACCCTGATGTGCCACCGACCATTCTGGGTCAGGACTACTCAGATTCAAGAGACATGCAGGGCATGAAATTACATCCAAGTAGGATTTGTGGCTGGCCTGGCCTCACTTAGCAGCCTGCTTGCCCCAAGAGGGATCAGATGCTTTCCCGCCATGAGCTCCTTGCTCTCCATCACGTGAGCTATGAAATGGACACTAATGTTACACACAAACATCTCCATCTGCTCACACTGGGCATAGTCAGTCACCCCGCCAACAAGGAGAAGCCTGAAAGAAGCCTCACGTCGGACCGGCTGGGGTAGTTAATTAAGAAACTTCCAGCCCTGTCCAGCAAACACTGAGTGCCAGTCACCTGATGCCTATGAATTCTTTTCTCTGCTGCCCATTCTTCTTTGCTGCTGGCAACAGCAGCCCTGGTTAATGTGGGGAAATGCTTGCTGTCTCGAGGCTGTTAGAGACAGATGAAGTTACAGTTGTTGTTTTGGGATCATCACTGGAGTTATTAAGTATCAAAAACTCCAGCAGAACGTCTGAGAGGCGGTAAACCAAGTGCCTGAAAGAGACAGAGGAGAAAACATAGGCTTGTCAATGCAAAGAGACAGAAGTCTGACATGTCTGCTAATAGAGGGAAGTCTGCACTCACACAAGCAGGGTGTGCACCTGTGTACAAGGCAGCCATTAGAGGCCAAATTCACTGCCGAGCCCCAGGCTGGGGTGCGGGAGGGGGGGGAAATCCCACACACTAGAAGAGGAGGAGGAAATGCTTCAATGGGTGGGTGATTTTTTTCCCCGAACATTGGTTGCCTGATGCTGCTGAGAAGTTTGGAAGGTTAGAATCAGTCCCAGGAAGAAGGATTAGTACACAGAATGCAACGGAGGGGGTCAGAGATGCATAATATATTTTTACATAATGCTCAGTGGCGTGCCATCTGTGTATGCAACACATCCACTGCATGCCCACAAAAGCCCTGAATATGACTTCCTGACCGGCTCTGCCCATGGGGACGATTTTGATTCTGATCGAGCTATAAAGTATAAAGAGCAGTGTAACTGTGGCAACATAGCCAGCGGTAGCAGAGGTATTCTGAGCCATCCAGAGTGCAAACCTGCCAGAAACTGGTGGGTATGTACCCAGCACTGCTCAGCCATGCCTCCGCTACTATGATCCGTGCTACTGTGGCCACACGATTGTTTATATTCATGCTAGCTTGATGAGAGCTAGTGTGAGCATGTGTACACAAGCAGCGGAAATCACACCTGTAGTGTAGACACAGCCAAACTTAAAGCCTTTCCAAACAATGGGACAACCCCGGATTGGATCTGGCTTCGTCTCCTGCCGCACTATTTGTATCAATGAAATCAGCAGATCGGCTGAGATAATTCATAGCATGTTTAGGTTGATATTTTCTAATTGTCGCCTCAGGAGATGAATTTTTGCAGTGAGCCCCCTTGGTCTGAAAGAGTCTACTCATTCCACTGAGATTTTTCATCATTGGAAACTTTCTAACCAGTGGGGTTTTTCAAGAGAGTCCACCGTGCGATGCACTACTTGGTTATTGCATAGCAATGACTGTGGCTTATGGAGGCTAAGAAGGCCCCGTTGTCAAGGATACCTGTTTATGATGGGTTGCCGTAGTGACTCAAGGACCAGGTTCCAGCTCAGTCGACATCTGCTTGTCCCAAGGATTTCCAGAATTAAGTCTGTTAACATCAGAGAGACACTTTGTCTTTAAAAACCCATGTCTACATTACAATACAGGGCACATTGCACTTGTTCAGGAACTCAATGGATGTTAAAGAGCTTTTCTATCTGATTAGATGTCCCAAAAAGTAATGCTCCCCCTGCCCCCACTTGGAGAAATACCAGGAAAACACACATCTTAAAGCCCAATCTTAATACCAGACATAACGTACAGCTCTAGAACCAAATGTAGAAGAGAGCTTCCGGACCAAAGAGACAACCTCCGGCTAATTATAATAAACAGCAGATGGAAAAGAATCTTAATATGCTTTACAAATTATCCACAGATGGATTACTTCACCCACTTCTGAAATGCAGCCACCTCTGGGGTGGACCACACAGCAGCTGTTTTAAAACAGAGGGAAATGTAAATGAACACCATCTGGCCAGCATATCAGGGCTAATGATTGTAGTCGTGTGGAAAAGCGCCCCAATTTTTTTTAAATGATAGCAGAAAGAATTCTGTTTTATACCTCCTCTGAAAGATAGTACCTTCAGCGGAACAGCACCTTCTTGCTGTGCTGGGGCGCTGGCTCCCTACTGAGTGGCTCTGAAGGAAGAGCATCACCTACTGAGTGGCCAGTACTAAAGGCGGGAGATGAGGAGGCCTGTATTTAGAAGTCACCAAATGGCAGGCCCTCTCTCCCTCAGAGCCCTGGACTTTGCTGAGACAACTGTGTGAATTATCTCAAGTAACTCTGGGGCAGCACGGTGGCTGTTCACTTGGAAGTAGTGGGAGTCTTATTGATGGGTCATTTAACTCCTGAGGTGATGTGAATTTGCCAGGTCTTGGATCTTGCCGCGGCTGAAAATGGTGTCAAAACTGCACAGAGTTTAGAGAGCGAGAATTGCTATTTTCCAAAGTGTTTCACACTAAACACACCAAAGGGGGGCAAAGAAGGGACGGCTTCAAGTCCATGCCTCTGATATCACGTGTGGGTAAACACAAGCAGGCTCTCTCATGCTCTGAAACCAGATCTCTAGAGGTGACAATGCAATGCGTTCACTTGTGGGGCTCCCCAGCTCTCTGCCTTGCCCTGTTCTCAGGGGTGGCCAATGAGCCTATGACAAACTCCCGTTCGTTTGCAGTGCTCACAGCCCATGGTGCTCAGCACCTGCGGCACATTAAGCACTGGTTCCAGGTGTCACTATCGCACCTGCGCGGTGGAATGGATTTCAGAGCCTGATCCCTAAAGAGCCAAGGCCCGTTAGCCAGATACCACAGCTAGAGGCCGTTGGGTGTTTATCGCGTGGCAAACTCACCAGGAAGGATTCCCATCAGGCTCTGCAAGGCCTGCTGTGCCGTCGCCTCCTTCTGCTCCTGCGTCCTGAAAGGTTTAGGCACCGCTGGTAAGACTCCCCCGGGCCATATGGATTCCTGCAGCAATCGGAGGTACTGGACCCAGCGCTGAGTGCAGGTCAGGTTAGTCACCTGCACTTCCAGCCATCTGCAGGCAGACAGGGGGAGAGAGAGAGAGAAAGGTGAAAGATGGCTACAGTGGGAATTAGCTCGTGAGCCTCCCCGCTGATCTGGGTCTCCTGGAGAAGGGCTGATGGGCTTTATAAAACGCTACCCCCTTCACAGCAACGGCCCACAGGCTATCGCAGCCACTTCACAGCCATTAATTAACTGCTCCTCCTCACCCACCTGTGAGGCAGGTAGAGATGGATACCCCCATTCTACAGATGGGAAAACGCAGGCACAGAGCACAAGGGCCAGATTAGGGACGCTCTTGCTTCCACTGCGGAGGAGTTACTCACATGATGTCAATAGAGCTACTCATGGAACTGGCCCCCGATGGGACCCTGGCCTGTGCTATACAGGTCAGACTAGCCCTTGAAGCCTGTGGATTGCTCTAGCTCTTAACGAATGGCTTGAGGGCAGATTATGGCACAGATGGGAGTAGAGCCCAGGGCTCCTTGCTCCACGTCTGGTGCCTTATCGCCAAGAGCATCTTTAACGCTTTTGGTTTCAGAATCAACCCAGCTCAGAGACCCCACCCCTCAGCCAAAGCCAAAAACAGGCATTCTTGATGCTTCACTGTAAAGAGAAGACGGCTCCCTGGAGATCTGGAAGCCCCCAAGCAGCAGCGTCCCCTAAGCTGTGGTAGCAGAGGGGAGTATGCTGTATTACCCGTTTTCCTCCCCTCCCTGATCCCATTGCCAGCACCGCCTGGCGAGGGAATCTGGTCTGGTGTTGAGTGCCTTCCTCGTCCTGTCCCACTGCTAGTAGAGAAAGTCAACGCAGGACCCCATGTGGTGCTTTGCCATTGCTTGTGCCAAAAGCCAGCCCCCATTTGGGTTGGGGGAGAGTGAGTAAAGGCTAAGGGGAGATGCTTGGGAATAGAAGGGGCTGGAGGACTCTAAGGAGACAACTGAAGGTCTTTAGTAATGCTGGTTCTTAAGACCAAAGCTATAACTTCCTAGGGCAGGGAGGTGAAGCTGTCCTTGTGTTTTGTACTCATCTCCTTTGCCGGCTTTCCCTCCCCTCCTCTTCAGTTCTGCTCCTCTCCATCACTGGAGGGCAGTGAAATCATTGCAACTTGCATCCAAAAATCTATGCCGTACATCTATTAAAAGGAAAGTTATGTACCCTCCAAAAAAACTTCGCACTGGACCTCCTGCTGGGACAGGACTGTGCCCTTTATATGGTAACAACCTGCAAATCCTGAGGCTACAGCCCCGGGAATATCATTCCGGATAGGAGCCGGGAGGCATGTGCAGCCAGTGCAGGAAAGGTTCATTGACACCACCCATGCTGGCCAGAAAATGTTACTAAATCAAGTTTGGATCCCCAGACTCCAAGACATTACAGCACTCTCCCAAGAACCAGAAAAATGCCTCTGCAGTCAGCCAGCCATCAGCTTCGGAGCTCTCCCTGCCCGCAAAAATCAGCCATGCAGGGTGGAACCCTTTAGGTCTCCTGGGGAAGCATGATCTTAATCCTGATGCTGCTCATGTCAATGCCAAGACTCCCACTGGTTTCAGCAGAACCAGGACGCAGTGAAAAGACCAGTGCAATACCGCCAGCTGTGGGAAACTTGCAGCCCCTCTCTCCTCAGTCTGTGCCAGCAGAGGGCTCTACAGGAAACAGTGGAGTGTTGACTATGGGGAAAGCTTGCAATTTCTCCAGGCCTTCCGTTTCCCACCTCCTATGGTCCTAGAGTCTGGGATTCAGCCCGAGCCTGGAAGTCTACACAGCAATGAAACAGCCCAGCAGCCCAAGCCTTGCAAGCCCGAGCTGGCTGGCATGGGAAGCCGTGGGTGTCTAGTTGCTGTGTAGACATACCCACAGAGTCCCAGCAGATAGCAGCCCACGAGCAGCGTCGGGAGACCTGTCCCATTTGGCAGCCTGTGCTGGAGTTCGTAATTCCATCATCACTATGCTCCAGTGGCTTGTAGTACATCCAAGAGCCGGGCCCTGCCAAGACAAACTTTATTTAACCTGCGCTCTGCCAGACTGTCTGCATTCTTCTCAGCCTGGGCATGCTGGCCAAGGGCTTCTTTCCCGGCTTCCAAACGCAAGTGGACAGAACAAGAGCGGCACTAAGAATAGAAACACCCGAAGGTAACTGAGGGAGAAAACTCTGGGTAGTACCAATGGTTGTCAAGGGGCAGGGCTACAGTGATATCATTCCTCATGTGCCCCTGCCTTATGCCCTAAGGAATACATCTCCCTACCAACCGGCTTCCAGGCACCCACGTGCACAGGTATACATATGCGCACATGCTACGAATAAAAGTAAAGAAGACAAGAAAATAAAACCAGTCTTGGTTCCGCAGGGCTGTAAGGTCTTTGTAATCCCGCTCAAAACAGCCTTGTTCCTGGCACTCCTCTGGGGCAGCTGGATGGTTATCCCAGAGACTTGGGGCAGCTGGGGAAAAGATACCATCAGCCGTGCTTCTGTGCGTATTGCCACAGTGCCCTGTGATTCCAACCAGGATCAGAGCCTTCTTATGCTATCCGAGCACGCCCTTGGGATCAATAGGCTAGTTTGCACCAGCCTTAGAGAGCAAGGTAACAAGAGCATCGTCTAGGGCAACAGCACCGTTTGAAAGTGCGTTGGCTTAAACCCAACTTTGCCCCCAGTATCAGCACACTTTAACATCTTTAAAAACTTGCTAGCCATGCTTAGTTGGTAATGGTACACTGTAGGGTCAACCACAACCAACACACACGGTTTTCAAGGCGTGGAACTGCGCCTACTTTAGGGGCAATGCCATGCTTAAAATCAAGTTAATTAATAGATTTCCAGTGTCGCAGAACTTCGGGGATGTCGGGTTAAAGCTCAGGATTCAGGCCAAGGATCTTTCCGGGGATGTTAGATCAAATTCTTCATTTGGATTAATCTCCACTACATTCAATAACTTTTATGTGCTTGCTTCCTACAAAGAGCAAACATGTTTCTTGGCTGGAACGTCACCGAAAGGGAAATTTTAAAGCAAATGTTGCAGAAAGTTAATTTTGAATGTGGGATCGTCAGTATCAGCAGCATAAGCCTGACTCTGAAGACTTACTCTCATCCAGTTAGGGGACAGGATGTGCAAATGGTTACAGGCCATAGATCTTGTGATTATAAAGCCCAGGATGGGGAGGGGGTTATTTTGTACACGCTTTGATTTTCTATTTTCAGTCTAGCTCCATGCTTCCCAAATTGGGGACTGGGTGCAGGAACAGAGGAGAGGGCTGATCCAGATTCGCTCCCCGTGTGCTCCTGCTGCAGTGGGCAAAGCAGCAGATAGCTCTTCAAAAGGTGCCCAAGTTTCCACCCTGTTCCTAAGGCAGCCCCTAATGCAGCCAGTTTCAGGAGCAGCTCATATGGGTAGGGATGCAGCCTGCTGTCCCAGTTGTGCTCAGCTGCACGAGCACACATGTCCTGGCTCCTTTCGATCCCCAATGGGCTCCACTGTTCCAAACAATCTGTCGGCTCCGGTGGGCTGGGGACTAGAAAGATGGGGAAGCCCCACAGAGGGAGAACTGAAAAGAATCAACATTAGAAAGCGAGATGAGAAAAAGAAAGAAAGGAGACACACAGGTTGAGGAGAAAAAGAAAATGAAGGGACAATTGTGGCACAGCCAATGGGGGCTCCCTTCTACCATCCCATTCAAGGGTGGATCTACCAAAAAAAGGCTAGGAAGGTAGGAATTGCTAGACAAAATTGGACATGGGTTCCATCTAACCCAGCGCATTCCTTCCCTGAGAGTGGCTGTCATGGGATAAGAGGGAAGTTGCTCTCATGGATCAGTAACTGGTTAAAAGATAGGAAACAAAAGGTAGGAATAAATGGTCAGTTTTCAGAATGGAGAGAGGTAAATAGTGGTGTCCCCCAAGGATCTGTACTGGGCCCAGTCCTATTCAACATATTCATAAATGATCTGGAAAAAGGGGGAAACAGTGAGGTGGCAAAATTTGCAGATGATACAAAACTACTCAAGATAGTTAAGTCCCAAGCAGACTGCGAAGAGCTATAAAAGGATCTCACAAAACTAGGTGACTGATCGACAAAACGGCACATGAAATTCAATGTTGATAAATGCAAAGTAATGCACATTGGAAAACATAATCCCAATTATACATATAAAATGATGGGGTCTAAATTAGCGGTTACCACTCAAGAAAGAGATCTTGGAGCCATTGTGGATAGTTCTCTGAAAACATCCACTCAATGTGCAGCGGCAGTCAAAAAAGAGAACAGAATGTTGGGAATCATTAGGAAAGGGATAGATAATAAGACAGAAAATATCATATTGCCTCTATATAAATCCATGGTACGCTCACAACTTGAACACTGTGTGCAGATCTGGTTGCCTCATCTCAAAAAAGATATATTGGAATTGGAAAAGGTACAGAAAAGGGCAACAAAAATGATTAGTGGTATGGAACAGCTTCTGTATGAAGAGAGATTAATAATACAGACTTTTCACCTTGGAAAAGAGATGACTAAGAGGGTATATGATAGAGGTCTATAAAATGATGACTAGTGTGGAGAAAGTAAATAAGGAAGTGTTATTTACTCCTTCTCATAATATAAGAACTAGGGGTCACCAAATGATATTAAACAAAAGGAAGTATTTCTTCACACAATGCACAGTCAACCTGTGGAACTCATTGCCAGAGGATGTTGTGAAGGCCAAGAGTAGAACATGGTTTAAAAAAGAACTAGATAAGTTCATGAAGGATAGGTCTATTAATGGCTATTAGCCAAGATAGGCAGGGATTGTGTCCCTAGCCTCTGTTTGCCAGAAGCTGGGAATGGGCGACAGGCGATGGATCACTTGATGATTATCTGTTCTGTTCATTCCCTCTGGGGCACCTGGCATTGGCCACTGTCGGAAGACAGGACACTGGGCTAGATGGACCTTTGGTCTGACCCAGTATGGCTGTTCTTATGGGCAGACAGGAGCAATATCTTAGATCATTAAAGGTTCATGAGCAAAAATGCCTCTGCTTTAGCCATTTTATTTGCTGCATGAGGCAGGTTGGATCAATTAATGGAAAACCCCAGATGACTCAAACCCAAACTGCTGTGGCAAGCTGACATTACCATCAAGCAGACCTACTGCGCTAAAATCCAGTACTCAGAGATACACCAAGGCCACACACTAATTAAGGGTTAATATTTCTCATGCATGAACTTAAATGTGTAAAGCTGCCAATCTGGCACCTTTCACCAGCGCTAAATTCACAAGTAATTTTTTTGTGCTATTAAAGCACTAATATTTTGAGGTAGACACCCAGACGAGACACACACAGAGGAAATCAGGTAGAAATAAACCCGCTGACAAACACAAATAGAGCTGGCTTTATTTTGGATGGCTGATAAGTTGCTATTTCCACTCCGGTATTTTACACAGAAATAGGGCCCCAAAAGAAATTAAAACAAACCCATCCCTGAACCATCTCCTTGTGTTGCAGAGGAGACCTGAAATAGACAGCAAGTGACCTCTGAGCATCAGACACCGAAAAGCTCTGAAAATGCCCAGTGTCAAGAGACAGAATGCAGAGGCAATGGGTCGTGGCCTCTTGTCTGGAGGCACATAACTTGCCCATGCTGTAAGGATCCTCTGTTTGAAATAGCTTCAGATGGAGGAATGAAGTGGCTGCTAAAAAAGAGCTGGTTTAATACCAGGGCTTAGGATGGAACTCCAAGGTCAACTGAAGGGGCCCCATCAAGACAGGATAAACATGAAAGCCCCATAGGTGGGGAACATGGGCTTGGGGATGAGCATATACAGTGGCCCTATTCCCCAGCAAAAGGCAATGGGTGCTGCTGAGACGGGAAGGTCTTGTGGTGAAGGCACCGCCCCGGGAGTCAGCAGACGGGGGTAAGTAGCTGTGTGTGGACTGAAATCTTGTTTGACTCTTGAATGCAAGATGGGCTGCCGTGCCTCGGAGGGAGTGTGGCTGACCATCCGCTGGATTCCTTGCAGATGGAAAAGGCTGAGTACGGTGAATCAGTCAAGCTTCCCTGCAGGCTCGAAGGGGAGTCACCCAGGCTTTGTCTACACACAGGAGTTGTGCCAGTTTAACTTAAACCTGTTTTTAAAACAATTTAGCTAACGCACTGCAAACCCTTGTGTGGACACACTTATTTTAATTTACAAGTGGCTTAAACTTGTTCCTAATGGAGGTAAACTAAACTGAAGTAAGCCTGGTTTAAACCGAAATACGAGTGCCCGTGCCGTTTTTTGCACCAAGTTAGCTAAATCAGTTCAATATCCCTTAAGGTAAACCATTGAAGCCCCTCACCTAGACAAGCCCTGAGGCCACAATCTCCAGCAGGATTCAAACCCATGTTTGCAAAAGGTGAAAGAAGAGTGTATTAATCCCAGAGCAGCATCTTGCCCCCTCCTCCCACGATCAGTGACTGAACAGCTGCTCAGGAACAGAGACTTGAATTCCTTGAGACCAATTAATGCACCTCCCAGGCAACAGGAAGGTAAAAAGCAAGGCACACAAGACCAAGGCCATTACACAAAGTAAAACTATTTCCCAATGCTTATTTCCCTCCCCCTACAGTTCCTCATATCTCCTTGTCAATTGCTGGAAATGGGCCATTTTCATTACCACTACAAACAGTTCTTTTTCTCTCCTGCTGATAATAGCTCACCTTAACTGATCACTCTCCTTACAGTGTGTATGGTAACACCCATTGTTTCATGTTCTCTGTGTATATATATATATATATCTTCCTACTGTATTTTCCACTACATGCATCCGATGAAGTGGGCTGTAGTCCACAAAAGCTTATGCTCAAATAAATTTGTTAGTCTCTAAGGTGCCACAAGTACTTCTGTCACAAGACCAAGGTAGTACAATATGCCGAAGAGAATGGTGACACATGGAGACGCACGAGGAGAGATGCAAATATATCCATGCCACCTGGCAAAAGGTTCTGAGAATTCTGTAGGAACAAAAACAGCTCATCTGCAGGGCCAGGATGGAATCCTTGTCCCATGTACAGCATCACTGCAAGAGCCCTTAGGTGTTCAACATTAACACTCTACAACAGCTTGAGACAGGAAGTGAGGGAATACTACCTCCATCTGAAACTCCAGAGGGAAACGAGAGTGCCTTGTTACTCCAAACTCAGCATGACAAATGTATTGCCAGGGTTATTTTGACTAGGCAAAAAATTAATTCTTTGCATCGGTCTTCACAGTTGAGGATGTGAGGGAGATTCCCAAACCTGAGCCATTTTTTTAGGTGACAAATCTGAGGAACTGTCCCAGATTGAGGTGTCATTAGAGGAGGTTTTGGAACAAACTGATAAACTAAACAGTAATAAGTCACCAGGACCAGATGGTATTCACCCAAGAGTTCTGAAGGAACTAAAATGGGAAACTGCAGGACTACTAACTGTAGTCTGTAACCTATCATTTAAATCAGCTTCTGTACCAAATGACTGGAGGATAGCTAATGTGATGCCAATTTTTAAAAAGGGCTCCAGAGGTGACCCTGGCAATTACAGACCTGTAAGCCTGACTTCAGTACCTGGCAAACTGGTTGAAACTATAGTAAAGAACGAAATTGTCAGACACATAGATGAACATAATTTGTTGGGGACTAGTCAACATGGTTTTTGTAAAGGGAAATCATACCCCACCAATCTACTAGAATTCTTTGAAGGGGTCAACAAGCATGTGCACAAGGGGATCCAGTGGATATAGTGTATTTAGATTTCAGAAAGCTTTTGACAAGGTCCCTCACCAAAGGCTCTTAAGCAAAGTAAGCAGTCATGGGATAAGAGGGAAGGTTCTCTCATGGATTGGTAACTGGTTAAAAGATAGGAAACAAAGGGTAGGAATAAATGGTCAGTTTTCAGAAAGGAGAGAAGTAAATAGTGGTGTCCCGCAGGGGTCTGTATTGGGCCCAGTCCTATTTAACATATTCATAAATAATCTGGGAAAAGGGGTAAACAGGGAGGTGGCAAAATTTGCAGATGATACAAAACTACTCAAGATAGTTAAGTCTCAGGAAGACTGCGAAGAGCTACAAAAGGATCTCTCAAAACTGGGTGACTGGACAACAAAATGGCAGATGAAATTCAATGTTGATAAATGCAAAGTAATGCACATTGGAAAACATAATCTCAACTACACATATAAAATTATGGGATCTAAATTAGCTGTTACCACTCAAGAAAGAGATCTTGGAGTCATTGTGGAGAGTTCTCTGAAAACAATGACTCAATGTGCAGCGGTAGTCAAAAAAGAGAACAGAATGTTGGGAATAATTAAAAAAGAGATAAATAATAAAACAGAAAATATCATATTACTGCTATATAAATCCATGGTACGCCCACATCTTGGATACTGCGTGCAGATGTGGTCGCCCCATCTCAAAAAAGATATATTGGAATTGGAAAAGGTTCAGACAAGGGCAACAAAAATAATTAGGGGTATGGAATGGCTGCCATATGAGGAGAGATTAATAAGACTGTGACTTTTCAGCTTGGAAAAGAGATGACTAAGGGGGATATGACAGAGGTCTATGAAATCATGACTGGTGTGGAGTAAGTAAATACGGAAGTTTTATTTATGCCTTCTCATAACACAAGAACTAGGGGCCACCAAATGAAATTAATAGGCAGCAGGTTTAAAACAAACAAAAGGAAGTATTTTTTCACACAATGCACAGTCAACCTGTGGAACTCCTTGCCAGAGGATGTTGTGAAGGCCAAGACTATAAGAGGATTAAAAAAGAACTAGATAAGTTCATGGAAGATAGGTCCATCAATGGCTATTAGCCAGGATGGGCAGGGATGGTGTCCCTAGCTTCTGTTTGCCAGAAGCTGGGAATGGGCAACAGGGGATGGATCGCTTGATGATTACCTGTTCTGTTCATTCCCTCTGGGGCACCTGGCATTGGTTGGAAGACAGGATACTGGGCTAGATGGACCTTTGGTCTGACCCAATATGGCTGTTCTTATGGTCTTAGACCTGTCTCATGTTTTATCTAGCATCCTCTCTTTCTTTGTAGCACTAAGTATGTAGATTCCCTTTTTAAAAATATACACACTCCTCCTCAGTAAGAGAGAGGCACCTGGACAATTCTATTCTATTTCTTACACCAGTGCACTACCGCTGGGTCTCAGTACCTACAACAGTATTCTTCATCTATATGCTCCAGGTTATTTAAATCCAGGTGCCACGCCATGACAGCGAGGGACATATGACCTTGATTGATCACACCTGTGCCTCATGGGTACCCTAACAGCCCTCACTAACCCCCCAAAATCCTGCCTGAGCTTGCCCTAGCTCAAAGAAAAGCCTCAGAAGGCCTCTTTGGAGAAGAGACTTCCTTTGTTGACCCAATTTCCTAGTCAGGAGGGGACACCTGTGTCTACATACTTCACCATAGTATATGTGAGCGTCTCCCAACCATTAAGACATTTACCCGGACACTTCACCCAAGGCCACAGAAGGCGGCTGTATTGAACTTGTCCATCTAGATAAGCATCTTATGATAGTATTATTGTTATTTGTATTACCATAGCCCCTAGGATCTGAGCATCTCACAATCTTTAACATGTTAATCCTAACATCAGCCCTGTGAGGCTGGGCAGGGCTGTTACTCCCATTTCACAGGTGGGGAACTGAGACACAGAGAGAGATTAAGTGACTTGCCCAAGGTCATGCAGGAAGCCTGTGGAGGACAGGAAATTGATGCCAGGTCTCCCAAGTACTAGGCTAGTGCCATAAGCACTGGACAATCCTTCCTCTCTCAATGTCTATCTCCTAAATGCCAGTCCAGTGCCTTAAACCACAAGCCCATCCTTAACTCAAGGTATCCAAATGGAACAATGGCCCAAAACATAAGCACAAAGCTGCAGACCGTTGTAGCATTCATGACTTTGCAGATTTTTTTTAATGAGAATTTTTGGTTTGTGTGTGTTTGGGGAGGTGGGGGGAGGGGTAATCCTGCCTTGCTGCTCTCTGGGGTGCATTCCTCCAGGGCTCTGGATCCTTCCCCAGGAATAAGTTCACTCACAATAAAAATGATTTTTTTAAAAATGACTAAAGTCACCAAAGCTGCAACTGAATCACTCCCAAAGCCACTGGGGGCGGGAGTGGGGGAAAGAAATGAGGATCCATAGCCAAGGAAACAATTGCTTCAGGAACAGTTAGAGGAATGGAAAATAAAGAAGGAAGATATTCCACACACCCCCTCCCGCCAGCCTCCACTTTCAGCACCTGCTGATGCTGCAATCACCAGAATTTATGTGTTTGCTTCTCCCTCATGCTGTCAAAAGAAACGCACGGAGCTCAGAGCTGGAAAACTTGGATCCGACGCCTGCAGAGCAAACCAGCCTTCGTCCAGTTTGCTGAATTGTTTGCAGAGGACAGACAGAAAAAAAGAGCCCTCCATAAATCAAAGAACATGAAGCACCCTGAGCCCTTTTAAAGAGCTGGCCAAGAATAGAGGAAAAGAAGTAAACCATCTCCTTGAATTACTGGAAACGTTCGTCTCTCGCTGCCCCGTAAAAAGTTTACAGTGGTTTAAACTGCGAACAATGTGTTCCGTACCCCCAGCCCGAGGACAATATGATGAAGTGTTTGTTCAGCAGCGCAGCAGCCTCCATCCTTCAGGGCTCAGCGCTTTCCTGATGAACAGACTGTCTTGCCAATTTCACACCTGCTAAGCCCACAGCGCACACGCCGCTCTCCCTCGTGCCGTGGTGCAAACCTGGAGCAGCTCCGCTGAAGGCGGCAGAGTAGAGCTATGCCCAGAGTGAATCGAGCCTTGTGAGTTTATCCAAATACAGCAGTGTCCTTTACACCAAGTGAGTCAGAATGGTAAGGCTTTACACACACTGGTAATGAGAATTTCTTTCCCCCCTCTGACCCCACCAGGAGCAGCCTTTGATCACAGGTTTGAGACATTGGGGGCAGTATGTGTATGAGGGGGCAATACTGCCCCGCTGCTCTCTGGGGTGCACCCGATATGCAGCCAGAAGGATTCATTCCTCTAGGGCTCTCAATCTTTCCCCAGGAATAAAAGCACGAAAGCTGCAACTGAATCACTCCCCAAGACACGGGAGGCGGGAGAAGGGGAAAGAAACCCGAGGATAAAAAAAAGGCCCAGGCCCTTCATTTTTAATGACATCAGAAAGTTCCCCTGCTTTCGATAAGGTCTTCATCAAGTGTTTATTGAGCCAATGAAGCTCTTAACAGCGCCCCAGGGAGAGGCTGGTCTCTGTGAGCCATGGATTGCTTCATTAGCCCAGTTCAGAAATAAACTACAGAAAAGCACTGTTAACCCTTTGCAAGCCAGTAAAGAAAAAAAGAAATTAAATACTCTTTTCCACAAGAGAGAAACATTGTTCCTCCAAAACCCTTTTCTTCTCTATCTTCCCAAATGATAGCTGATCTCCCACCCCATGCAGAAGAGATAAATCAGCCCTTACTAAGGTGCTGACTCTTGAAGCGTCAAACCAAGGACAAAGGATATGGTTAAAACAATGCGGTAACTACTATCAAAGCACAGAGTTTGCTTGTTTCTAGCGGCTGAATTTGGAAGAACAGTTTCTGAAGGAAAAGTTGTTTGAGACGGAGACACAAAGAGTGGATCCAAAATTCCTGGGTTTTGGGGAGGACTGAATTATGTCAATATCCAATGTGATTTCTCTCTCTCTCTCTCTCTCTCACACACACACACACACACTCGTGTTGTCATACAGAGCTCATCCTGGGAAACAGAAATATGTACCTGGGCCAAATTGAGAGGGAAGATAGTGTAAGGTAGACTCCCTTACACACAGATTCCACCACAAGCCCCCAGTCTGCACAAAAGTCTAAGATCGTGTAATTTACAAGCCATACCAATGTAGCTGTGCCTGTGTTTCCGCCCCTGTGCAGATGCACTGTACCAGTGTGGCTGACCCCAGTTTCAAGCCAGTGCAAGCCCCATATTACATTGGCGCAGCACATCTGTACGGGTATAAGCAATCTAGACTCCTTCCAGACTTTCTCAGACTACTCTCTGAATTCAGAATCCTGGACTCATTGGGTTAATGTGCAAGAACAAGAGACTTGAGGCCCAGAACCCGGCCTCCATCCAGTCAGACGCAGGCACTTCGGCACCATTCATGGACAGCAAGTGATTTTACACGAGAGAGGGTTCAGTGATGGAGTTCCGCATCCAAATTCCTTGGAGTTTGGGCAGGAGGGAAAGGTTGGCGGGTTCTCAGTTTAGCTCAGGGGTCAGCAACCTTTCAGAAGTGGTATGCCGAGTCTTCATTTATTCACTCTGATTTAAGGTTTCGCGTGCCGGTAATACATTTTAATGTTTTTTAGAAGGTCTCTCTATAAGTCTATATATTATATAACTAAACTATTGTTGTATTGTAAAATAAACAAGGTTTTCAAAATGTTTAAGAAGCTTCGTTTAAAATTAAATTAAAATGCTGATCTTACGCTGCCGGCCTGCTCAGCCCGCTGCTGGTCTGGGGTTCTGTTCACCTAGGCCGGCAGTGGGCTGAGCGGGGCCTGCGGCTGGGACCCCAGCTGGCAAGGGTCCAGCAGCCAGAACCCCAGACCGGCAGCGGGCTGTGCAGGGCTGGTGGCCGGGACCCCACAGCCCACTGCCGCTCAGGGGTTCCATCCGCCTGCTCCTGCCAGCCGGGATGCCAGCTAGCAGACCCGCTCAGCCCGCTGCCGGTCTGGGGTCCCGGCCCTGCCCACATACAGTGGGTATCTACCTTCTCCCTGGTTCTGGCCCATTCTCTTCCTCTCTCTGCACTGAGCTGAGGGTGGAAGTGCACTGAGCACAGGGCTGGGGGTGAAGGGTCTGGCCAGGAGCTAGAATGAGGGAGGGGGCTCAGGGTTGGGGCAGGAGATTTGGGTGTGGGGCACTTACCTGGGCAGCTCCCATTTGGTGCAAGGGGTGCAGGTGGAAATGTGTGTGTGGGGGGGTGTGTGTGTGCAGGAGCTCCCGTTTGGTGCTCAGGGTGGGGGGTGCATGGGGTTTGGGGGCGCTGGGTATGTGAGGGGTGCAAGAGTCAGGGCAGAGGGCATGTGAGGGGGGTGCAGGTGTCAGGGCAGGGGGGGCGGGGTGGGTGGGGGGGTGCCAGAGTCAGGGCTGGGGTGGTGGTGGTGGGTGAAGGAGTCAAGCAGAGGGCTGGGTGTGTGTGAGGTGGGTACAGGGCTCAGGGCAGGGGCCTGGGGGATGTGCGAGGCTGTGGGGCTCAGGGCAGAGGGTTGGGTGTGTGTGGGGGTCAAGGCAGAGGGCTGGGTGTGTGTGTGGGGGGGTCAGGGCTCAGGTCAGAGGGCTGGGGCTGTGTGAGGGGGGTCAGGGCAGGGAGCTGGGTGTGTGTGGGGGCTCAGGGCAGAGGTCAGAGGGCTGGGTGTGTGTGAGGGGGGGTCGGGGGTCAGGGCAGAGGGCTGGGGATGTGTGAGGGGGCGGTCACGGCAGAGGGCTTCCCCCACTCCTGCGGCCCCCAGCTGGTTCACCCACTCGGGGCCCCATGGCGCACCGCACGAGCGCAACTAGCGCCCCCCGGCGAGAGAGTCCCCTCTGGCTGTGTCTGGAGGAGTCGCTCCGGGCGGCGCATGACCCCGCGGTATGCAAGCTCCTCGTCCCAGGGCTCTCTGGCCACCACCGATTCCCGCTCGCCCGCACCTGCTGTGCGCTCAGCGCTGCCGGGCCGCGGGGCTCTCCACTCCTCCCAGCAAGTACCGATCCATGGCCGCGGCCGGGCGCCTCCTCCCGGGGACGCTCAGCAGCCGGCGCTTACTGCTGCCGGGAGTCTGGACCAGGTCCGGCAGCGAACCCGCTCCCCCGGCGCACCGCCAATCCACCATGGCCAGCTATACCAAGGCAGCCCAGGTGAGCGGGCTCCTTGCTGAGTGAGGGAACGCGGGAGCCCAGGGGCAGGCCGCTGAGGCGGCTCCTCTCTGGGGCGGCGCAGGCTCTGCCCCTCATTGGCTGCGTGTCCTCGGGACTCGGGCAGGCAGCAGCGTGCCATTAAAAATCAGCTCGCGTGCCATCTTTGGCATGCGTGCCATAGGTTGCCGACACCTGGTTTAGCTCTTTGTGGAGAGGTGGCCACATCACAATGAAAACTCCAGCATCCTGATGATCAGATGGCCTCTGGGCTGTTATTGCAGAGCCCTTCCCAGAGGTTAAAGTCAATTGGAAATGTAGCTTGGCACCAACTAGGGTGTAAGGTTCACATGTTGGGACCGCTGCACGGCTTATTTGCTTTCTCTCCATGTTTTGTGGGACAGGAAGGAAGTGAAACAGTCACATTTCCCATTCAGAGCTATTCAAGACCAGCACAAAACCTCTCCCTGCCTTCTCGAATTCAATTTGACGGGATCTCAACACACTTTATGGAGCGAGAGACAAAACTAGGAGACAGGCCTCTGCGGAGCTGTCGTCTGGAGTCCTCCTCAGCACTCTCCCCTCCACGCGACACCGTCCTTCCACAAACAGGCTGCAGTAGCATCGATTGCTTATGTGGGCATGGATAAATGCCTCTAGCTCCTACCCGCTGCTGAACGGCCAGCGGGAGTAACCAAATCAGATTGTAACACCAGTCAACTGGGCTCTATTTGCATCCCTCCCAGCTGGGGAAGGATGGCGAGGGAGCTGTTTTCATGCTAAGTAGAATCATAGAAGATCAGGGTTGGAAGGGACCTCAGGAGGTCATCTAGTCCAACCCCCTGCTCAAAGCAGGACCAATCCCCAACTAAATCAAAAGAGTTATCACTGCTGAACTAGAGGTGAGAGCTTGGCTGTGATAACCAGCCATGCTCCCAGGAGCGGCAGCTGATTGGGAGGTAGTGTCCTGTTGGGTCCTCCCAAAGCAATTACAGAGCCAGCGCTGTCTTAGGGAGATGGTTGCTCTCAGAACAAGGAGGAGCCAATTGAATCTATTCAGGGCACCCAGCGCTGTGGCATCCTGGGGCCACGCACACGAGTTAGGAAGAGCAACGTGGGCACAAGTAGTTGTGCAGCTTTTGAAGCAGGGAAGTTCTTGCTTCTTTCATGGGGAAAGAGTGGCCAGTCGTGCTGCAGGTGTCCTCATTGTGAAAAGAATTGTGCAGTCACTTGGGTCGCTTGCGTTACATCCTAAAGGCAGCAAGACTCAGGTTCATCCCAGTCTCTGGTGGTGGGAAGAGATGCCATAGCCAGCAGCCTGCTACTGGCACTGCTCAGTGCCTCAGTCCCACCCGTTCCAACCTTGATCCAGGTTTCCCAGTGGCTTTGCTTTGCAGGAATGGCATCAGTCTGAATCAAGGCTTTCACCTGATGAGTTTTCATGGGTTTCAGCCACTAGCAATCAGCAGCATTCACCTTGCGGGGGTGGGAGTTACAGCTTGTTTTCTGACTCATGACAGTGTCTTGTCCCAGGCTGCAGAACAGAAGCAGGAAGAGAACCCAAGAGCCCGTGTTCCCAGTCTCCTCACCAGAAGGGAGGCAATTATAATAGAGGCAATGCCTTCCCCTAGCAGCTCTTGTGTGTGGTGCAAGGGAAGGGGGAAAAAATCACTCGCCCACCATCACACAGGCCTCTCTGCGGTGGGACACGGAAGCTATTCTGTGCCAGCAGAGCAAACATCATTGTTTTTTAGGTCAGGCAGTGACAAACGTCTCCAGTCGCTTCAACAGGGGGAGGAATGTTACTTACCCATCTAGCAATCTGGGCAGGACACAAGCCAGGACAAAACCCTCTAAAAATACCACAGGGTCTTAAATGGTCATAACAGGGAAGCACCTTGGTTTTGTGTCTCATCTGAGGAGGGCAGGCAGGGATCCTTGGGGAGGCCTACACTGCACTCTCCGCAGCTGGATATTCGCTTCCGCTCTCTTTCCCTGTGTTCCAGATGGCTCTGGCAGACAAGCTGCTGAATAACCTGCCTCAGGCCATCTGTTCCCAGCCTTCAAGGAGCTACAAAGTGCAGGTGCTCCAAGAATTTAGGCCCATCCAAAAAGCCTGGCAGTGTGAGCAAGCCGGTTTGCGCCGGGTGTTTGAGAGGGTCAGGCAATGCTGTGCATCTGTGGTCCTGTATAAAGTCAAGGGAAGCACGGAGGCTGCCAAGTGATTTGTTTTCACCAGCTGTGCTGGCAGAAAGAGCTAGCGAGAGAGACTGAAAAACAAAACAAACCCCCAAAGTTATGAGCTCCTTGAATCACACTCATATTTTCAGAGGTGCCCAGGATGGCTAGACTGACATCAACCCATTCCAGCCCCAGTTCCCAAAGCCAAGGGGGCAGGGAGAAGATATAGCAGCCCCTGTCAGCACACCAAGTCGAGAGAGCCCAAGCGGCTGTCCAAGGGACAGTCAGTCCCTAATCACCGCGGGAGATCATCACAGCTGCATGTCGTGTTCCCCACCGAACGAGGGGAGGATGATCAGCAAAGAGGCTTTGATATCAGAATAAGCGATGGGGTCCTTCCAATTGCAGCGGCTTGAAGTTTAATGGCTCTAGTTCTGCGGGCCACCTCACAGCTCTGGCCACTGGCCTCAACTCTTACCAGTGGCACCCTTTGCAGGTCCAGTCCTGAACCCACTCACAGCTCTGCTGATGCACCTCACTCCTGACCTGCAGCATTCTCCCCTGGGACAAGTTGGGGCTGGGATTTTCATTTCCAGCGGCATGCAGCAATCCTTTCCGGCCCTAATGGTTTGAGAGATCTCACACCTTATATCCACCTATGTCCCTAAGCCAGAAGAGCTATTATAATACTGTACTCAGGACGTTATGTAGCCATAGTGATGTCCGAGCTCTCAGTGGGTCATGTAAAAGGAGGCAGCATTTCTAGTGGTTAGAGCAGGAAACTGGGAAAGTCCCAAGGTTTTGGCACAAGACCACAGGCTGATCCCAAGTTGGCTCAAAACCAGTCTGGTGTCTGACTGAGAAGCTCAGACATGGCACAGTGAAGGACTGAGGCTGGGTCCTATCCCAGATGCAGAGAGATGGGTGTGGACAGTCACTGAGCCAACCCAGAACAGCCTGACTTGCTCACAAAAAGCCCTCGCATGGCCCCCGGTGTCAGAAGGCTCGATCACCAGCCCACACAGGAGAGGAGAAAGCCTCCCACTGAGCCAAGATACTGCAGCACTTCCTCTCCCAGGCTGTGGGTGCTGGACACAGCAGAGACCATCCAGCACTGCTCTCCTCTATCTAGATAGATTACTTACATTACCACCCCCCTCCATCACTACAGTATCTGAGTGCCTCTCCGTCTTTAATGTACCTACCCTCACAACCCCCCCGGGAGACAGCCCAGTGCTATTATCCCCATCGTACAGCTGGGCAGTTGTGGCTCAGAGAGGCTAAGTACCTTGCCCAAGGTCATGCAGGAAGTCTTGTCGGGGAGAGCAGGGAATTGAAGTCCCAGGTCAGTGCACTAACCACTGCCCCCTGTTGGTCACCAAGATGAGAAGAGGGAATGGGATGAGGAAGAGGCTCAAAGGAGATGAGATGGAGGATACAGCCCTCTCCTATCCCACCTCCTTTGGGCACTCTGTGAAACCCTCCCTTTATTTCAGGGTGCGACTGGCAGATATCTGTCACCCCAACAGCTCTGAGCAAGTTTCTCCCCTCCACCTGGTCCACACAGGGATGGTATCTGCACTAAGTCCTGTCTTCTGAGGGCTTGTCTTCCCTGCAGAGGTACTTGAGGGAAGTACCTCTGCAGGGAAAAAAATAAAACCGTGCGAATAAAACCCCTTCCCTCCAGCGCACTGGTGCTTTTCACTCATGTTGGCTGGCCTGAGGAAGGAGACAGGGCACAGTTCGAGTTAGCACAACTCAGCAGCTGCTACGGCCAGTGTTCTGCGCAGCTCTATTTCGCAGCGTGGCTGCTCACCCTCGTCAGCAGCCCATCCTGGCACAGGGTTGTTGTCCAGTAACACACATGGGCTGGTTTGCAGTGTCGATGGGCTCCCCTAACTGTGTAACCAGTTTGTCTTCCTCCCAGCTCCGTGAGTAGTGGGACATCCCAGGACGCACTGCCCCCCTGGGGCACTCGCTGTGGCTCTGTGCATGCACCCTTCAGGCTCTATCCCCTGCTGAGGCACTGTGGGATAGCCATCCAGATTTTCCCAGAATGCACCAGTACGGAGGGAGGTGTGGACATGCACGCTTGACAGGCACCTGGTTATGATGGGAACAAAGCTGCTGTGTGGATACAACTCCCTGGTGCTTTGCCTGGCCTATTTTAGTGGTGCATCCTCTCCTCCCCTCCCACCAGGTTTACCCACTCTCATGTGAACGGCTGCCTGGCCCCGTTCTCATTCGACCAGTACCGGGGTGCCGGCTTTCCCAATGCAGAGCCCCCGGGGGGAGGGCTAATTAAACCGGCCACCCAGCTGAGCTAAAAACCCAATCTGAGATGAGGCACGGAGGTGAAGCCTGATGGGGTAGACGGGCCAGGGAGGTGATGGCAATTTAATGGTTGTCTTGGCAACCAGGGGCCTCATTGTTCACGGTGACTTTACCTCAGTGGGGAGCGACCTCCATCGTGGTCAGCTCCAAGGCTGATCGGAGGGCCAGGAAGGGAATGGAACAGAGCCTGGGTGGGAATGGACAGCCCCAGGGCAAGGCCTCTGTGCAGGTTGGGGGGGGGGGGGATTCTCCTTCCCCCCCCCCCCGGCCACATATTCATCCCAGGCTGCAGGTATAATGAGCCCTCGGGCCATCATTTGAAAGGAGAATAATAAAAGCTGGAATAACCTGGAACCAGGCAGGGTCCCAAGACACTGCAGCTACCACTGGCGGCCCAGAGGAGCCCACCTCAGTGAGGAGGAAGAGCCATGTGAGGCAGGTAACGTGTGTGTTTGGGGGGGGGGTGACATTAAAGTTGCCCTAAGAGACCCTTGCCTAGAAAAAACAGATATCCAATAGATTCAGGAGATGGGGGGTGGAGGGGGGGCAGCAATGGAGTGCTAGAGCATAGGACGCTTTGTGACAGGGAGGGAGATTTCCCCAAAGCAAATTATTTTAAGGGCACTGCCAGGAAGAAAAACAACTGAAGGACAAAAGCTTCATCCTTGGTTGCATCCACTGTGACAGCTTCATGGCCATCTGCAGGGACAGAACTCAGGATCACCTGCTCCAGAGCCGCATGCCTTCACTGTCTGACCTAAGGCAGCGTTTTCATGAGCAGCACTAAAGGGCCGGGTTTTTAACCTCTCCGGGCCTCACACCATTGGAAGGGGATGTGGCCATGTGCACATACAGGCCTTCTAGCCAGCAGAGGGCAATGGTGACACACAGGTGGGGCCTGGTTCCCTGCACTTACACCCCACTGAGATCAGTAGGAGGAAGGGCAGAATTTGGCCCAGGGTGCATAACACAAGAAAGATCTTGGACTCAAAGCACGAGCCTCTACAGCTTGAGCTAAAGAGCCAGGCTTTGTGTCTGGGTACCCCTATCGCATCTCTGGATTAGTGAGGACACAGTAGTGGGTGTCACTAGCACTAAGCAGCAAGGGGCATGGTCAAGGGTGGCCCAACGGGGTAAAATTAGGAGTGATAAGGGGAGACTCAACCAGTGAACAGCAGGTGAGGTTTCTGGACATGGGGATGGAGGAATCATAGAATCATAGAATATCAAGGTTGGAAGGGACCTCAGGAGGTCATCTAGTCCAACCCCCTGCTCAAAGCAGGACCAATTCCCAACTAAATCATCCCAGCCAGGGCTTTGTCAAGCCGGGCCTTAAAAACCTCCAAAGAAGGAGACTCCACCACCTCCCTAGGTAACCCATTCCAGTGCTTCACCACCCTCCTAGTGAAAAAGTTTTTCCTAATATCCAACCTAGACCTCCCCCGCTGCAACTTGAGACCATTGCTCCTTGTTCTGTCATCTGCCACCACTCTGATTAGTTTCCCCTACAGGAAGCAGGATCCATCCCATTATTTGGGAGATTTAGCACTGAACAAAATGCTAGAGAATAGAGTATAAGGTATAATATGGACCTGGCCAAAGAGAATGGCTAAGATGGCTGACAGCAATAGGCTGGATTCTCTCTCTAACTTCCATGGGTGAAATAAGGAGATTTAAGGGTAGAACGGTGTTAGGTTAAACTTCTTCCAGCTCACAGGAGGGTAGAGACAGAGACACGACAGCATCATCAAAGCAGCGCTTCACCTGTTACCAGCCACACGCCCTCAGATTGTTCATCCACCCCCAAAGAACCACAGGCCTCATCTTGGTGCTACATCCAACAGCCCGGGTATCTCTAGCAGATCTGTCACTCCAAAGATCAGGGATCCAGGTGTGCGTGTGTCTCTCGCTCCAGCTCTTTATTTAATTCTGCTCCTATCTTCCTCACACAAACGTCTGACCCCACACACTGATTCAGCCCCTGCCCCTCCACCCATCCACATGGACAATTAAAGGCGAGGATGGTGACTTTAAATCACCGGTCACTCGTGATATCCCAGGCCACAGCAGAGCCAGAAAGCAGCAGGCCAGTGAGACAAGAGCAAGGCTATGATATATATACCTGAGCTGCATTAGGCAGAGAAGGGGGAGGGCACAGGCCTCAGTCGTAAGAAATGGGCAATGCTTCCCCTCCACCCCCGGGCTACTAACTCTCTAGATAGGTCTTGTTTAATACCCATTGGGGCCAGTAGGCATCGTACGCCTGGGTCAAGAGAATGTTTTTCTAGGCGAGTGTCGTGTGGCTCTTTTGAACCTGAAGCAGTGTAGTTCCAGGAATCCATTATATCAACAGGGAACTGGCCCAAATTACCAAGTTTGGACCCGAACTCCTGCAGAAGGTCTGCGGTGTTGGGATCTGGAGCCCCGTTAGTGTGAATCTAACCATCCCTTTGCTCAGTGTGTCCACACACCCCCATTCTCTTCTTATTCCATCCATTCTCAGCTGTCACCTCTATGTACCACCTAGCCTTGATCACCCCGGGGCATGCTCCCTCAGCGCCATCCCAGCTACAGCCCCTTTTAGTGACAAGAGCCCCTCAGCTGCACAGCTGCCAGGTCCTTCCAAATTTTAACGGTCCAGAGAGAATCGCAGGTTGGCTGGCAGCTCCCCCTTGTGCCCACAGTGAGAAATGCAAAGCCAGTGACCCCTCTTCACCCTGCCAAGGCGAGAGAGATGGCATCTAGAGAACAAACCTGAAGCCAAGAAACAAACCTATAACTGGGCAAACTCACTACTGGCTAGAAATTGTCACCCCCATCCAGGAAAATACAAGGGATAAATATTGCGACAGGATTACAGCACACACATGTGTGTGTGCATGTCCTGGGGGTTTCTCTCTTGCACTTTTCACTAGCAAAAAAAAAAAAGTTTTGTGCCAGTGCCCTCCATCTATCCATACAACAGGTACCACACAGGCAGCAGCAGAACAATCTTCCTCTATCCTTCACCAACGCCCCTTGGCTCCGACTACCTCCCGGGTTAAGAGGGGCCATTCAACTCTCTCACCCCTCTACAGAGATGGCTGAGATCTAGACTGAGACCCATCAAACTCGTTTCATAAAAGTTTATCCAAAGAGCCATCAGATGGCAACAGCTTTTTGTCACCATCAGCCTGGCCTGGACTCAAACGAGTGAACGGCTTTGTAGTTTTCTGAGCCACTCCACAATGCGTAAAAATCATAATGCCTCTCAATTCAAATGTGGTGGGCAAGATGTAGTCCCAGCGGACAGTGCACTAGACTGGGACTCAGGAGACCAAAGTTCTATTCCTTGCTTGGCCACTGATCATGGGCATCTCACTTACTCTCTCTGTGCCCATTTTCCCTCCTGCCCTTTGTCTGTCTTCTGCACATAGACTAAGCTCCTTGGGGCAGTGGCAGCCTCGTTCGATGTTTCTGTTCAACACCTAGCACAGTGGGGCCTCAACTTCAGTTGGGGCCTCTTTATGCTGCTGGAATATAATTATAAAAGCTGCCTACCGCCCACCTGGGGGGTGGACACCCCCCACTGAAAATTCCAGGATCTGCAGGGAACTTTTCAGTCAAAGCATGTGAGGTTGCAATTTTGTGGCAGGTGAAATAACTAGAGGGCTGCACACTTCATTGCTTCTGTAGGCTCACACCTGGGGCTCCTTGTATTCCTCTATTCCAACCCCCCCCCCAATGATGTGGATCACTCTCCCTTCCCCCTCTATTTCAGGGCCTCCCTGAAACACCTCCAGCTCCTCCCTCATGCCAGGGGCTTTGTGTGACCCCTCATTCCCCCCTTCCCCACAATGCCAGGGTCCCCCAACTCAGAACCCAGATTTCTCAGAGGCTCAGAGAAGCAGCCCTGGGATCTCAGTCTCCCTTAAGGTCTGGTTCTAGGGTGGATCCATCCCCACAAGGACCCTGTTTCCCAATCCTGGCTCAGAGGCCAGCTGGAATTTTGGGAGAACCAGCAATGGATAGAATCCACACCAGAATAACTGAGCCCATGAGGCTGCCAATATCCAAAATGGTGGAAAGTTGGCAAGGGCAGCGATCTCATGAGATTCCTGCCACACAGAGCCTAAACATCACCGGGGCAGCTCGGAAGATTTCAGTGCTGGTGAACCCAGACCCTTGCCCTGGGTCAGCCTCTAGCTTGAACCTCGATTCCCAGTCTAAACCTCATGCAGACCTGAAGACCACTTGGCTGGTCCCACTAATCAACTATCTAGCTAGGCTAGCTCCTAGCACAGCTCATTTTTCACTCGCTCTGCTCCTCCGCTATGGCCAAACAGGGGATGTTGATCCCCAGGGATGGCAAGGTGGTCCCTTTGCATCCAGTGCTCACTATAAAGGTGCTGAAGGAGGGGAACTAAGGCCAGGGGAGAGATCTGGAAGAACCATGCAAGCATATGACCGAGGGAGCCTCAGGACAGGAGATGCTGATCGGTCATCCAAGCCAGGGATGCTTTTCATTTATTTTAACTCCTGCTCCGTGTCCCCTATAAAGCCACGTGGAACCTGACACCATCAAAGCTGACTGCATATGCCCACGCTTCCCTTATATACACATGCGCTTCCGAGCCTCAGCACGGCAGCCCCGCTCGGGTTACCAAGTGCAGACAGCCAGGATGTGATGAGACACAATCTCTTTTATCTTTGGATTAATGGGTCATATAAAATGCACGCCTCTCTTGTGATGTTCAGGAAGGGGTGGGGGACGACTTACTAGAACAGCTTATTGCAAAAAACGTGCTAGAGATAGAAGGCAGTGGGGAATGTTCAGACCTGGATCCAGAATTCTCCCCAAACTGGGGGTGTTCAGATCCAGAGTCTTAGAACATAAGAATGGCCAGACTGGGTCAGACCAATGGTCCATCTAGCCCAGCACCCCGTCTCCAACAGTGGCCAGTACCAGAGTTTCAGGTGGAGTGTGCAGAACAGGGCAATGACGGAGAGATTGACCCGTCTTCCCCTCCCAGCTTCTGGCAGTCAAAGGTTGAGGCTCGCCTTGAGAATGGAGTTGAATCCATCCAGATTTGGCTTCGTCTCTAGATTCCCCTCCTCAACCAGAGTCATCTACTTGGAAGTAGACATGCTCTGCAAGAGAAAGCGAGCACTTCTCTCGCTCAGGCGGAAAGGAGCAAACCCACCAGAGAGGGAAAAATCAGAGCAAAAAAACCCAGATGGTTAAAATTATCACGGCAGCAGGAGTGCTTGTGGCCACCAGACACCCTGTGGTATCATCAAGAGAGACCCCAGGAAGCTCACTGACCCGATACAAAGGGTTGCAGTGGTGGCTGGCGAGGAGCTGAGCAGGTTGACCAAGGAACTGGCCATGGGACACATGACACAGAACAGCCAGCGAGTACTGACTTATTGATCCAATCATCAGGGCTTCCTGATACCTGTGCTACTGGCAATGGGACATAGCTCACGGGCCATCAGAATTCAGGCAGTCTTGGCTCCATTAGAACCTACCCTAGGTGGCCACCAGATTTCGGGATTCTCTAGCTTCATCAGCAGGGTTTCAGGGCATTGCTCTAGGGTTTCTGCTCCCTCCACCCGTAGCCCTTTTGCCATCGCAGTAACACACAGAGACAGTCTGCACACTACAGATACAGCGGTACAATCGGCACACATGAACTCTGCATGCTGGGAGCACACGGCACAGGCCTGCTGCACCAATCGTGTCCACCCCAATAACCACGCTGCAGCCCTATTTGTCCTGGACCACAGGCTACAGCACCCTTTACTGGTCCTGCAGCACCCATGCTAGGAGCCCATTACTCCTGCATCCCAAACCCGCTGCTCTGATCACATATGCTTGTTGCACCCACGCCAGCAGCCCCTGCCACACCCACACTGAGTGAACTCTTGCGCAGCCGCATGCCACACCTCTTTCACGCGAGCGCCAGGTTCTTGTTGTGGCTAATCGCCACACGTTTTATACTTGGGCCACCTTCACCGCCACCGAGAATCTTTCAGCCTCCTCTGATCATCACAGCACCGCGGAGCCTGGGAAACACAAGAGGCGATGCCAGCAAACTCCACAGGCAGAGAGCACGGGCATTTTTAGAGGCAAAGCAGAGACATTATCACAAAGAGGAATCAGAGGGAGGTGAGGAGAGTCAGGTTGGCGGTAACTGGAGCTCACTCCCAGTGGCTGTTCTGTAGGACGTGAGATGGTGAGTCTCCAACATTCATGGCCACTAGCCAGCGCCCTGGAGCAGATGCCCACAGCCCAGAATCTACCACTACTAGCACTGAGTGCCCCTCATTGAGGCCTAAGCATAAATGAACCAGGAAATCTATTTAAGTGGCTCATTTGCAGGAACCACCACTGCCTCAGCAAGGGGCTCGTGCCAGGTTAGGCCTTGATGGTGGCCAGCTCAGGCCAGGCCAAGCCAAGCTCCCACCTCGCCCTGGTCTTCAAAAGGTTCCACAAACACCGCCCCCTCCCCCCACGCTTTGCCTGTTTGATTCATTTGTTTTAATCTTCTGGCACCCAAAGGTGGCTCCATTCCTGGATGCCCCGTGGAGCTGGCTCTCGAGCCCAGGGCACATGGATGGGCACTTGGTTCTGAGAGACCCGAAGCCAGGCTCCCCCATCTCTTCTCCCACTGGCTAAGAACCTAAGATGGAACCCTGGGAGCGCTGTCTCGCTGTGCCCATCACCGTGGCACCGGGGTGCCTGTCCCTTTGACACAGTGGCAACCGCTGCCAAAGGGGACAGCTTGAGGGCAGGATGCGGGGATGCAGCCACTGTGTGTTCGGCCTGTATTTATATCACTGCACTGACTCACCCACTCAAAAAGGGACTTGGACTGTCTAAATGCTTCTAGTTCCTGCAGTGATACCCCAGAAGCCAAGAATAGCCCCATCTCCGTTTGCAGACAGGCCCCTATGCAGACTCTGAATTCACTCTGACAGGGAGGACCACAGCCCTGTTTCCTCCCCTAGGGCTAGGAACATTTTTTGCTGACCCAAGGGAGGAAAGAGACAGTTTAATAAATGAGGGGCACGGATTTGGAGCGGGGCAGAGGGTTTGTTTACAGACGCAAGCTGAGCGAGCAGAGAGGGCTGTACAAACTGGAATCTTTTCTTGGCTCGGGGTCGTCTCAACTCCCAGCTGCCCCCCACCCCCACCCCGCTTCTCCCTGCGGCTCCAAAAAAGGACCACTCCATGTTACACAATTGGATGTGCTCGGCACCGCTGCAGACATGCACGCCTGTGCTCCCTTTTACTTAACAATACCTTTTTCGGTCATCCAGCTTTTCTCCTCCAGCCTCCTGTTGCCATGAAACTGACAATCAGGGGAGATTTATAGCCCCTGGCTCCAGCTGCAACTATTCCAGCCAGGGAGAGGAGGGAAAGAAGGGTGGGGTGGGATATTTTGGTGGGGGGAAGGAGGGGACTCGTTACTAGTTAGCAACAGCATCTGGCAGAGGACACTTGTTGTAATTTCAGGTGTAAACTGGAGGATGCTATGGCAATTGGTGCCAGGGAATAGACCAAGAGAGAGAGAGAGGGAACCGCTGCAAGTCACCAAAGGATGGAAGAATGTGGGTGTAAAGAGGGGGGCAAAGGCATCCCTAGTGCAATTCCACTGATTTCAATACTATTGCACCAGGCAGGGGGATCTGGCCCGTTGCATCTGGATCATTCAGCTGCACAGCTTCTGCAAAGGAGGAATTCTGGTACTTGCTGGAGAGAAGCTGGAATGCCCATGTGGGTATTTGCATCAAGACACCAGGAACAGCATGTTCCTCGCCATACAAGAGCTGCAAGAGGAGTGTACAGCAGTGGGAGGCAGTTCTGAAGCAGCAGCGCCCACCAACACCCTCTCAAGCGCTAAGACCCCAATGGGGAATCTTGTGAAGCAGGAAAGGAACCCTCTGGGGGCATCAGAAGCAGCACAACAGGCTGTACATCTGACTCTATATAAACCTTCATGCTTCAGGGCATAAACCAACTAATAGGGGTCAGGAAGGAAGATCTCCCCCTCCCCCCCAAATGGACAGGTTATTCCATAACTTCCTAGAAAAAGGTACTTGCACCTTCCTCTCGAGTAGCTCATACTGGCCGCTGTTGGAAACAGGATGCCAGACTAGATGGAGCATTAATTTGCTAAGGCTATTCCTGTGCTTGGTCTACACTAGCAGAGAAAGGGGCTGCCAAGGATCGAATAGTCCATGCCACAGAAACAGCATCTAACATCTTCTCCTCCCTCTTAGGGCTACCCAGCAGCAGTCGGCACCAGAGTCAGGGTGCCAGGGCTGCGGCTGTATTTAGGTTTGACCTGTTCAATCAAGTTAGGAGTACAAGAATGGCGAAATGCCTCCAACTCGAGTCTGTGTAACGCAAAGCTCCTGAATCATCGTCATCAGGGACCCAACCTGGGTCTTAAACCCTGAGCTTCTACGGCCCGAGAGACAAGACCCACATTGGTTAGCCAAAGATCTATATGTGGCCCAGCCACCACTAGAGGGGGACAGAGTGCCACACTGAGTGGGCGTGGCTAGCACCTGTTCTTATCACTCCTCTAACGAGGGTACATCTACACTGCAATTGAGCTAGTGTCTGCATACCCACACTAGCTTCACTCTAGCGAACGTGGATAAAAATAACAGTGAAGATGCAACCGCATGGACACCGATGCGGGTCAGCAATACCAGTACATACCCAGGTTTCTGGGCGGGCTTGTACAGCCCATGCCAGGGTCTGCGCCATCACGTCTTCACCACTATTTTGAGCTATGCTAGCTAGATGAGAGCTAATGCAGGTATACCTGGGCAGATCACGCTACCGTCCGCAGGAGAGACGTACCCCGAGGCAAACACAGGCTGCTCTCAGCTGTGCGGCAAGTAGCAATGCCAAGAACACAGAGAAATGGAGATTCCCACCGTAGCGCTCCGTCACAGTCAGAGCCACCAAGCAACTTGCGCTGCTCCCGCAGAAACACCAGCGCTGACCTCCCAGAGCAGAACATCCACGCGCCTTCTCTGACTCTACCCCAGCTCTCATCCCACACCGGAGCTGAATGGCGCTGAGAGGCCCAAACCCCATCCTATTGCTCGTGGTGCCCATTACGTCAACCAGAACAGCAAAGGATAGAGAAGTCCGAGCAATTAATCGATAGCACCAGTATCCTGGTAACAGATCAGCTGACCTTGCAAAACAACCCCCCTCACCCCAGCCTTCTGGGTCGCATCAGACATGGATTGGAAGTATAGGCCCCTTCCAGTTTTGGATCTGATCCAGACACAAACTGCAGAGGGTGGGGGTTCGGCTCCGTGGGTTCTAACTCAAAAACCTCCTTCCGCACCCTACAATTCAAGGGTGCTGAGCACTGGACTGGAAGCTCTGCTTTAGGTCTATTTCCAGGGGAAAACATCGCAGAACACTCTGATCTGGGCACTAAAACAGGTCCCTGGCACTAGGCAAAGGCCCATGGAGACATTAGGTTTGTCTGACCCCGAATCTCTAACACAGACTGCATGGAGGGGCTGCACACCCAGCCTTCCTAACACAGCTCTGCTCGGGATATTTTCAGAGATCCCCAGTTTAGGCACGAGTCACAGAGCCAGTCAGGTGCTTAGCGTGTGAACATTTCTCTAGTAGAAAAGGAGTCGGCGCTGCAGGCTCCCTGGGTAACTGGGACGCAGCGTAGTAGGAGGTGATAAAGTGCAGTGTCAGGACCCGGTGCCTCTGTGCTCACACACACAGGGATCAGGTTCCAGCACATTGCTCAGCTAGAAAAGCCGACTGTGGAGAAGCTGTTCTCCCCTTTCCCCCAAAAGGAGCCAACTTTCTAGTGGCTGCTAGAATCCCCAGCCTGAAAGGGCTTTGACAAACTCCCCGATGCAGTCCTTGGGGATCAGCTGTTGCATGAGAGGAAATGCTTCCGGGCTCTGAGCTTTGGCTCTTTAGAAAAGCTTTGCCGTTTACCTCCAAAGACCAGATCCTCAGCTGGTGTAAATCAGTGCAGCTGTGTTAACTGATTGACATCAGCTGAGGATTTGGCCCTAGGCATCCCTCCTGGGAAAGGGAGATGGTACGAGAAGAGACACTCCATATAACCAAGCTAATAGCCAAGCAAATGACCCCCTTTTTCCCAGCTCACACAGCAGGAGCCATGTTTTTAAGGACACAAGGTTGCAGGACATGCGGCAGGTCCAGCCAAGCTGTTACCACTGCACAAGAAAAGCGAGCGCTCGCTCAATGCATACGCCAGCCAAGGACGGGGCTCTGAGCCAGCCAGACTAGGGAAGGTTTGGCACATCCCGAACCAGCCACGCACACGTGGCATTGCAGGAGGGAGGTTTACAAACACACCCTGCTCAGGGACAGTGCGTGCATTCCTTTTTGGAACATCAGACAAGGCACAGCTGTGACCTGCCCCTTACTGAGAGGGAGCCCGTGTCAGTGGAGGCTGGGAGTCCTACTTCCCTAGGGTATTGGAAGACTAAATTCATTAATGCTTGGGGAGATTAGTAGCGACTATCCTCCACTAACCTAACTTCCCTCGTATTCCTACTGGGGTGGCTGCTGCTCTTACCAACCCAAATGGATCCATGACCCTTTGAGAGCACCCACTGGAGAGCCAGGAAGCAGCCTTCACTGGACATGCTGCCCTTCCCGCCAGGGACAAAACCTCCCACTCCAAGAGCCGGGCACCTGGTGCTATGGATCAGTCCTTCCTGTCTCTAAAGGGAAACGACCCAGGGCTGCATGTGCCAACGGAGACCGGCTCAGCTCTCTCCTCCCTGGGGATGTGGAGTGCTGCAGAGATCTTACCTTTGGATCAGGGACCCAAAGAGCAGGTGCAGCACCTTCTGCATGTTCTCAGTGCAGAGCCAGCTCCAGCGATCCATCAGCAGCAGATGCAGCAGGTCCAGAGCCATGTCTGCCAGGGGCGTCTCAGAACCTGCCGGGAGGTAGAGGGAGCATGTGAGAAAGCTGGCTCACACCCACGTCGCTTGCTGCATCAGAGTGAGACCACGGCTCTGCAGTCACAGCAGGAACACTGCACTCCTGAGGCACAGATTCCCTTCCTTACAGGACCCCAATTACCAGCTCTCTAGACTCCGGCACATGCAGAATGCTGCTCCTTGCCTAGGGACATGCCACAACACCCCCACCCACAGCCAGTTCCCCTGACATCTGCATTTAGTCCCAGCTCCAGCCCGGACACAAGAGCACTCTCCTCTGCAGCACCTGCCTTCCAAAACACCCCTCGGCCTCTCTCACCTCCAATCCAACCCCAAACAGCCCCCTTCTCCTTCCCGCATCCTCCATAATACAGAGTAGACCAGATCTCCAGCTGCTGTCACTCGCTGCCCCACCGACTGCACCCCCAGCTGCGGGTGTGGGGCCGGGGGTGTCGTTTACAATACATGGGTATAGCACCTGGCACAATCGGTGTGGTTTGTAGGAAAGGCCTGGTGACAAATAAAGCCACATCGTATGGTGCATATGGCCAATTCCTTAGTCACGCATTCCCATTCCGAGCGTGAGGAGGCGTTGGCTAAGTGGCTGGGCATCCCCAGTTCCTCCCCAGTGAGAAGAGTGGCAGAACACGAATGTATGCTAGGATTAAGGCTCCCAGTCGGTGCCCTCATTGCCCGTCTCCATACAGCCCCTAAGCGGACATGGTGCTTTACAAACGCAGAGGAGACATGGACCCTGCAAAGAGCTTGCAAGCAGAATAAGACAAGATCAAAGGGGAGACAAGACATGGGGCAGAGGTTTCCAGGGGAGGGAACCTGGGACGAGGAGAAGAGATTGCTTGGAGGGGTGGGTGCTGAAGGAGGGATTGGAAGGATCTCAGACTCGGAGACAGCCAATAGGACAAAAAAAGCATGAAGACGAGAATGGGAAAAGGAGGCAGAAGGAGAGGTATGGGGATCAGGAGAGGAAACGAGAACAAAGACGTAGGCGTGGGATACCACCGGGTGGGTACTGGTGGGGGTTACAGGTAAGAGGGAGGAATCAATGGGGGGAGTTCAGGGATGGCAGCATGGTTGGAACAGGTGGGGAGGAAGCCAATTTCAGCAACTAGAGTTTGGACTGATTGAGTGTGGAGAGAAGGTGGGTGTAGGGGGAGGGAGCTGGGCTTTTCCCAGGCATGCCCCTCACTGCTCCCAACCTGAGGTTTCCCGGTGGTTTGGCTTTCTGGTTAGCATTGCTGGGCTGCCATCTTGTGGCAGGCTCTGGTCCCAGCATCGACAGTATCCCAGCACAGAATGGAACGGTTCAAAACACCAACACATCAGCAGGGAGGTGCCACTGTCAGACCTCGACAGGGTAACTGGGTCTGTTCCTCAGGGTCCTTGGACTCTCTAACCAAATTGTGCAAGCTTCAGATCTTAATTGCAGTTAGCCCGTCTAGAGAACTTTCACACCCCTAGATCTCCGGGTACGCGACACAGGTGGGAGGCTTTACTTTCCCCATATTACGGGTGGCCAAACTGAAGCACAGGTTCCATGTGCTGATCTCCTGTTCCCCTCACTGTCCCAGTCACAGACCCTTCATCCTCTCCTGAAGCTGGAGCACCTTTCAGAGTCCTCCTGCTCCTGCTCGTGCTCAAGTTACTGCACAAAAGGAGAGCGGACAGGGGTTTTGCTTTCATTCCTTGCTGTCAGTGAGCTGACCCCTTGCTCCCATCAGACTGGACGCTAATTGTTTTCACATGACCGTCTAGTAAGATCGGCGGCTCACATTTGGCCGCCTGGTCCTTCTGGGAATCATTTCCTCTCATGCATTACATTCCTCTGGGGCTTGGATTTGCTCTAGAAGGGCCAAAGCAGGCTGTCACCACGCGCAAAAACCAAGGCAGCGCTACAGGACAGATGATCATGAATTAACCTTGTTTACTCCCTTCACGTCCATTCCCCCAACCCTAGGTCACTGGCTGGCCAACCTCACTGCGCCCCCCTCTTCTGACAGGTCACTTACTCAACAAATATCTACTCTGGTTGTCCTTGGCAAGCCATTTCGCAGACATTCCCCTTCTCCTCCCAGACCATTCCGTCCCTTCGCTGCTTCCAGCTCTGGTGATGGCTCAGATAAGTCAGCATCATTTACGCAAGACTTCCATGAGAGTTCAGCTAAACACGACTCCTTCGCATCTCACTTGTTCTGTACAGACCAGTGACCTCAGACCTGACAGCCCTGCGGCGCTATGTAGTCACATTCATTAGAGGCAGGGTAGGCACCGCTACCTATACATAAGGATGCCCCACACTTCCTATTATGAGACCGTGTTTGCAGTTGATTATAACTTAACCAGACTTTAACCATTTGGTTTGTAATCTTCCAGGATGGGTATCTGCCTTGAGATGAATTTTTTTGGAAAGTTTCAGCTTAAACAGTTCAGCCGCATCCAAGAACAGACTAGGGAAAAATACATTGTTTTGCCCATGTTAAAAATATTCTTGCAACTGTTTTGTTGAGAAGCTCTAGTGTCCCCATGCTTGGAGCAGGGACTTGAAATTTGGCAGAGGTCACCCTAGTGTCACAGATGTGTCTTTTGCTGGTCCCATTAAAGCCATCCAAATTTGGCCAAGTTACAAACCTCCGAAAGACTGTGTATTATATCACATAAACGCAAGGGGACTGAATGACAGCTGCACAGGCAACCTTAATTCTAGCACTTCCTAACTTTTGAGTTCTTGACTTTGCAACTTTAATGTTCTTTTAATGGAGGTTTTTTTTTAATGCAATATTGAAACTAAAATGTATTAAATGTCTCCCTCTCCTGCTTCTAGGAAATGCATCTCTATAGTAACGTTCAGCAGAGGAACTCCAAGCTCTCCATAAACATTTTTCACATCTCAACCTGTAGGGTAGAGAAGTGTTATTCCCTCCCTGGTTGCCTGGAAAACAGGGAACAAGGGCCACACAGGTGGAATAACTTGCCCAGGGTCCATCAGGGGAAAACCAAGCAAACGGGAGTCCAGACTCATACTCCCAAAGTATTAGACAACCCTGTTCTCTGCAAACTGCCTTTGTTACTTTCTCTTGGATACGTTCTGTCATGCAGAGCAGCAGCACACATCTGCCCAGGTGGGAATTTTCAAGGGTGCGGCCTCATGAAGATCACTGTGGTGCTAATGTTGAGAGTCATTCAGATTTTTTATTGCAGATGGGGTGTAAAAGAGATATAGATATACGAACAAGTGAGCCATCGGCTCCTGCACCGTACCTCCAACAGGTTATTTTAGAGAAAGGCAAACGAGACAATGCTGGGCATGGTGGGGGGACAAAGCGTGAGACTGGATCACTCCCTTTCAGCATGTACAACTAAAAATATTACTGTGTGCAAGACTGTTCAGGCCCTTTTCATACCATGCAATGGCTTTCTCTCTCCAGCTCCTGGGTAGCAAATTCCCCAAGCCTGTTCTATGCTGGGTGGAACAGTGTTTGTTTTCGTTGGTTTGCAGACTGTTGGCCACTAGCTATTAATTATCACTGGTATCGCAGTGGTGCCTGGAGACCTCAACCTGGGAGTGGGGCCCCATTGTGATGGGTGCTGGACATGCTCAGAAACCCAAAGAGGTTACATCTAAGTAGCTTGGAGCGAGTGAGGAGTTTTGAGAGAGCCCTTGCTCTCTTGCCACAGGACAGCATCAAAGAGATGACTGAGCCATGCACTCCGTACCCACATGGCTCTGATTCCTCCCTTTGCTTCCAACGACAATCCAGCACACAGCTGCTTCCCAGCATGGCACCAGAGAGGTCTGGTTGTTTCAATCATTAATCAGAGTGCCAAAAGCGTGACAGGCAAGGAGACCCCAAAGGCCTTATGAGATAAGCAGACTGACGAAGATGGGGGAGGCATGTAACATAAAAGCCAAGTGATGGGGTGGGGTGGAGGGGCATTGGCAGGCAGCAGCTTACCAGGGTCATCCTTCTGGCGCACCGTCTGCTGCGGAACGTGCGTGGGGCCTGACCCCTCAGTTTCCGGGGCCTCGCTGGACGTCGCCTCCAGCAACTTCTCCTGCTTCTGAATGAAGGACTCCATCCCGGCCAGGGACAAGGCGTCAGAGACCTGAGGAAACAGCCATGTGTCAGGGCCACAGCACTGGGAAGCAGGTGGCTATAACTGGCAACCCATCCCATCCAACTACTCTGCATCATACGAACAGCTAGCCACTGCCCTGAACCATAGCCTCTCCCGGCTTCCGCCCTGCGTAGCCCTGCTGAATCCAGTGGCTCCCATCAGGGAACACTGGCTTGTCCATTAGCACCGCAAGCATAAAAATTAGGTCACAGGGAGTCACTGTTGCTGCCATTCATTTTCTATTTCAACCTGCAACACCAGTTCCTGCTTCTGGGCTCCAGAACCATGCCCCAGCTGTGCCAATGCATCTCATTCTTGTCCTGCAACACCCTTTGTTATTCCAGCCCTAGATGCCCAACTCACCTGCCTTCATCTCCAACAACCCTCCTACCCCAACCAGCTCTGCCCATTTATTATTTGGACTGCGGTAGTGCCCAGAGGCCAGGGCCCTGTGTACTAGGCGCTGCACAAAGATACAACAAAGAGATGGTTCCTGCCACCAAGGCCTTTCCTCACCTGCAGCCCCCCTTTACTACTGCAGCCCTGGTCTCCCCAATAGCTCTGTGAATGCTCTTCCTGCTTGGCTGGCAAGAATCCTGCTAGGCACTGGGCCTCTCTTGAACTAACCATGCAACTAGCTTCATGTTGGCTCAGACTACCAAACTCGTTGCACTGGTGACTGTCTCCAGCAGCAGCAAGCAGTGAATACGCTACATGGGGTCCCCACTGCACCACATCCCTTGTACACCTAGATTTTTCCAGTTCAGCCATCAAACAGTCTCCCAAAGACCCATGGTCCTGGCCACCTGACCAGCATCCTCGGCAGGATCCGCACTCACAGTGCTGCCCTCCCTCAGGCCGTACAGGATCCTGTCATGTGCTTCAGCCACGCTCAGCACTGGAGCAATTTTACTGGACGGGAACCTCAGCCTGGTCCTGGGGAAGAGAGACAGAGCGGAGTTTAATGCCTTGTCCTTAATCTGATGTGAGGAGTTGCTAAAGCTTCAGCTAAGAACACAGAAAGCCACCCTGCTGTGAAAGGAAACCAGCTCTGATCTGTCCTGTAACCAGGGCCAGATAAAGGGGCAGGCGACTGCCTGGGGTGCCAAGCTTGGGAGGCACTGGGCTTGGGGTGTTGTTTTTGTTGTTAGTGACAAAAGGGAAAGTAGAACATTTGAAGTGACATGTTTCAGGCATTCCGTATGCAGATTCATTTTTCACTAGCCTCCTAGAACATTCTGGACCTTTGTAGAATCTCGTGGAACCTTCCAGACTTTCTGAGAACTGTATTTTCCTCGAACCTTCTAGAATGTTGTCAGCCAGGCCCTCGCTGGGTAGGACGTCGCAAGTCAGTCAGTGAGGTATAAGAACGGAGTGAAGTGAAGTAAGAGCCCAGCTGCGATATTGTGAACCTTGTTCACATGGCTGACAACATTCTGGGAAATGTCGTTCTCAGAAAGTCTGGAAGGTTCCACGAGATTCTACCAAGGTCCAGAACATTCTAGGAGGTTAGTGAAAAATGAATGAATTACAAATGCAATAAAAAAATAAGGTAACAAATGGGAGAGAGGGGGGCGCCAAAGATGCTCCTCGCCTGGGGCGCCATTTGGTCTAGGGCCGGCCTTGCCTGTAACCCCCAGTGGCCCTAGGCAAACCACTCGGTAGGTATACTTTCCAAAGGTCCTATGCAATTTTTGAATGTATAGCAGCATCGGATACATACCGTGAATGGCCCTGTACATGCCACGATAAGCCCTGTCAAAGAAGCGCTTGTATCATGCTATAAAAGGGGGGGGTCCTGCAAAGGGAGTCTCCATAAGGGCTTACAGACCACGCGGGTACCCAAAATACACACTCCAGGTGTCTGCAACACAGTCATGGTCGAGTGGTTAACAGCAGCGGCCAGGGCTCCTGGGTTCTATTCCCAGCAATTCCATTGACCTACGTGCAACATTGGGCAACTCACTTCGCTTCTCTGTGCCTCTGTTTCCCCATGCCAAGTGTTTGGGACGGGGGTGCCTTAGATATTGATGGAGGAGCTCAGCTTCTGAGGCTGGAATTTCTGACCCGGAACAGGGATATTTCAGGGTGAGCACAGCATGCAGGAGTCAGTGATAGCCATGGGCCCTGCAAGCACCATGCTGCCTCGCCCACCTCCTGAGAAGACTGCAGTCCTGGCTGGTGCTTTGGGCCCAGGGAAGCACTGACAGGATGTTGCACAACAGTGACAGTGCGGCTCTGGCTACCATATATATATATATACACACACACACACACACACACACACGGTCTAGGGTTGACTTAATCTTGCCTTTGCATGGGGAGCATGGATTAGATAACCTGTTAAGGTCCATTGCAGCCTTATATTACTGTGGTTGTGGTTCTAGATACATAGAATCATAGAATATCAGGGTTGGAAGGGACCTCAGGAGGTCATCTAGCCCTACCCGCTGCTCAAAGCAGGACCAATCCCCAGACAGATTTTTGCCCCAGATCCCTAAATTACCCCCTCAAGGATTGAACTCACAACCCTGGGTTTAGCAGGCCAATGCTCAAACCACTGAGCTATCCTTCCCCCCCCGTATACATGTATACGCCCACTTCTTATACACTGGTTACCATTTTTCTAAATTCAGATTTAAAATAATAATAAAAAGAACTCAACATGCCAATTCAAAGCTCTGGGTGCCCTACTCAACCACCATGACTTGGATAACGGAGTGGAGATGATGCTTATAAAATGTGCGGATGACACCAAGCTCGGAGGGATTACAAGCATTTTGGAGGGCAGGATTAGAATTCAAAGTGACCTTGACAAATTGGAGAATTTCTCTGAATACAATAAGATGAAATTCAATAAAGACAAGTGCAAAGTTTTACACTTAGGAAGGCTGAAAAATCAAATGTAAAACTACAAAATGAGGCTATCAGGCTAGGCAATAGTAGTGCTGAAAAGGAATTAGGGGTTATGGTGGATCATGAGCTGAATATATGCCAACAAAGTGATGCAGTTGCCAAAAAAAAAAAAAAAAAGGACCAATATAATTTTGGGGTGTGTTGTATGTAAGACACTGGAGGTAATTGTCCCTTTCTACTTGGCACTCGTGAGGGTCCAGCAGGAGTACTGTGTCAACTTGTGGGCACCACAATTTAGGAAAGATGTGGACAAACTGGAAAGAGTCCAGAGAAGAGCAACACGAATGATAAAAGGTTTAGAAAACCTGACCTATGAGGAAAGTCAAAAGAACTGAGCATGCTTTAGTCTTGAGGAAAGAAGACTGAGAGGGGACCTGATAACAGGCTTCCAATGTGCTAAGGGCTGTTATAAAGAGGATGGTGATCAATTGTTCTCTGAAGGCAAGACAAGAAGAATGGACTTAATCTGCAGCAATGGAGATTTAGTTAGATATTAGGAAAAACTGTCTAACAATAAGGGTAGTTAAGCTCTGGAATAGGCTTCCAAGGGAGGTTGTTGGTCTAGGGTTACTTGGTCCTGCCACAGCAGGGGGCTGGACTTGATGACTTCTCGAGGTCCCTTCCAGCCCCAGATTTCTATGATTAACAATACAATAAATAGAATGGAATTCCCGCCATATATATCCATGTGCATAGCTCTTCTCTTATCCACTGGCTAACACACACACACAGGCCCTCCTATACTGGTCAATATTTCTTTTTTAAATAGAGATTTCTGTTCAGTGAGCGGTAGTCACTTATACACAAGCATATACAGTAACATAACACATGTTCATAAAGCCTTTTGCTATCAAACGCCCTAAGTAGGATTGTGTAACCCAACTATTAAATGTGCAGACACAGAGAGGTCTGAAGGATCTGGAAGGGCTGTTTGCTTTTTGGATCAATTAAAAAGTCTGTTTATTGCTAAGGAATGTTCTTTCCAGCCAAGATTGCCCCAAATCTGATTTAAAAAAAAAAACTGTTCAGAGCAGCTTTTTGAAGCAAAACATCCCCTTTCGGGAAAATACATATGTATACACACACATGCATTCCAACCAAGTTGACCAGCGGCTTCTGTTGACTTTAGCAACAGCAGATAGTAAACACTTATGTAGCAAAGTACATGCAGTATCCTCGGCTTATGCCACAGGATAAACACTCCAGCATTCACTGGCCATTCCACTGGCCACCGCAAAGAGCTTGTGGAACTTTTGGTAAGGGGAGTGGGGGTTAACCCCCAAGTCTGGACCAAATCAAAACTCGAGTATTGAAATTACATTCTTCCTCCCCCAAACTCCCTTGCAGTTTCAGCTGGATTTGGGATTGTGTCCTACAGTATTGTGGATGGTTGCCACAATTGCTGTTTAAACATCAGCTGTGCTCCACCCCAGAGGAAGCCACATTTCACTGGTACAGCTTGTGCAATCTTTAAAGATTATAATGCAATCCTTCAATAACATAAGCATGTCCTCCAATGCACTGCACCTCCAACAGCACAAAATACAATGTTTCAGTGCGGATCCCATGGGAAGAGTGCCACCTATCATCAGCCAGCACCAATTCCTGGAATATCTGAGTGTTCCCCTTGGGGTCTCCTCTTCACATACTGACCCAAGTTGACCCTGCTTAATTTGTAAAATGTAATGGAGTCACAGCACAAGGTAGGACGGCTGCATATTACTCACCATTTCAAAGCACCCAACTTCAAGCCTGGTATTTGGCGCTGCCTTGAAGCACTATCCTATGTTCAGCCCACTGATACTGTCAACATGCTGCGCATAACCTGAAAAAAGAGTCCTTACTTATTAGACTTCTTCCCATCCGTCTGGGATTTCCCATCCACCTCTGCCTCGCTGAGCTCTTCCGTTGGGCTCTGAGGTTCCGACCTGGGAAACGCCGTCTTCAAAGTGTCCACAATGGCATTGAGCACAATCTGCCAGGGGTGGGAAAAGCAAGGTGGTTAGCTCCTTGTGAAAGAGGAAGATACCATGTTCCAGAAAGAGGTGTCGTCTGGCTTCCAACTCAGCCGGTAACTGCCTATCAACCACTACTAAGGAGGAAGAAGAATGTGGCACGGCCAGAACAACCTTCACTTTGGGATTAAAAGAGCTCAGTGCTGCACCAAAAAATGTCATCCATGCTCCTTTAGGGTCAGGTCCTGCTGTCAGTAAAGTCAACCGGAATTTATTGGGGAAGCCAGTGGGATAAGGCATGGGCCCATAATGCTCCTTAACAGCGTTTTTTTTTTTTTTTTTTTTAATATGGAGACATACCGATCTCATAGAACTAGAAAGGACCTTGAAAGGTCATCTGAGTCCAGTCCCCTGCCTTCACAACAGGACCAAGTACCATCCCTAACAGATTTTTTTTTTTTTTTGGCCCCAGATCCCTAAATGGCCCCCTCAAGGATTGAACTCACAACCCGAGGTTTAGCAGGTCAATGCTCAAACCACTGAGCTATCTCTTGCTATTAGGGGCAAAGGGGTAGCCAAGATGCCCAGAGAAACGGACAAGAACTGATGGGCAGCTCAAACCTTCACTTAGCTTCAGTCTCTCCTTCCCGTCTCTGCTCCCATGGCTGACAGGATCTCCCCTTTAGACCAGGCCTACAATGCAATCGCAGGCGGGTGATCACAGCTTGTGGAGACAGACTCAACACTAGGGTTGATCTAGCTAGCTGGAATAACAATAGCAGTGAAGCCGTGGCAAGTACGTACCCAGGTGCTGGGTGGGCTTGTACAGTCTGTCCTGCTGCTAGCAATCATTATTCAAGCTAGCTAAATCAAAGTTAGCTCAGGGATGCCTACATGCGCTGCAGTCACACCTCTGACTGCAGGGTAGACGTAACCTGGGAGTCACAGGGCCTCTCCAGGTAACATTTTAGATGGAAGCCTGTTAAACCGTCTGAACCGCACATATGCTCGTAAAGGACACTTCTTAAAGTGCCCCTACTGGAGCTGCCGGGGGTTCAGTGGAGTGGCAGGCGCTGAAAGTGATCCAGCGGATAGAGCCCTCGCTTGGGGTGTTCAGGGCATGGGAGCAGCTACTGCTCTGGCAAGATTCCATCTGGGAGAGGCACGTGGTAGAATTTTAATGCAACAGCAAAAGGAAGAGAGACTGATTTCACTTTGATTTTGTTTATGGGCACCAGGTGCACCACGAGAGGAAGTGTTGGCCAGCATGTCAAGTGTGTTTAAATTAGACTGTAATATCTTCAATGCAGGGACGCTGTCTGAACCATTTTCCCAAGGGCAGGACAGCCTGGATTGTGTGAACATCACAGGGGACAGAGTAAATTTGGAAAATTGAGACTTTGGATAAATCAAGGGAACTTTCAGTGTGACTGTTGCAGAGGGAGGAGGGGCAGGACCCTGTTTGGGGGGATGGCTGTTGCGCTGGGCTGTGTATATTTCAGCACTCTGGAAACTGGAAGAACGAAAAAGGGAAAGCTATAAAAAGCATCACTCTCATTCATTCAGAGCCAAATACACCGCGCATCCAGGCATTCAGCTAAGCTTTAACCCAAGTGGTTTTAACAAGCAGTCGTGCACCCAGGTGTCCAAGCAGAAACCGATCTGTAAAGGACAGGTTTGAAAACTTTGTATTGCTCTCATTAAATAAATAAATAAATAAAAAACTGCCCATTAACAATCAGGGATTGGCCAGCTGATGTAAATACAGTAACCCATGAGTACCAATCCCCAATTCTAACTACTAGACTATGCATCTTTATCTAATTATTAAAATATCTATGCAGCAAGGTTTCCTAGGAAAAACACAATGTGTAGGTTGTAGGTATCTTACACCCCTCCTATAACCTGAGATCAGGTAACACATGTTACCACTCAGGAGATTTGTTCAGAGAGCTCACAATCCAGGAGGAGATCTGGGGAAGAGTACCCAAAGGTGCACCAGGCACATAAGAGTTAGTACCTTTCTGAATCACCAACACTTGACCTCATCAACTGAGCTGGGCACTTGCAAGATGGGGTGGGAAAAGTGGTCATTGAAATGAATGAACCATCCCTCTGTCTCCTCTTCTTTCCCCTTCTGTTACCTACAACATCCTATGCTTTTGATGGGAAGGGTAGCAATTTGGGTCACAGACGCCATTTGCACAAAGCAAGCAAGGGTGGTCTTATGGTTAAAGCAGGGGACTGTGACTCCAGTGACCCAGACTCCCTAGGCAAGTCATTCGATATTTCTATGCCTTGGTTTCCCCCGCTGTGACAGGGGGATTAGAATACTTCATTTCTCCACTTCTGTGGCCATGCAGATTGCAAGCTCTCTGGGGCAGGGACTGTCTCTAACCAGGGGTATGTACAGCACCTAGCACAGTGGGGTCCCAGAGCTCAGCTGGGGCCTCTAGATGCTAATAAATAACAACAGGCAGACAAAAGCCTAGGAGGAGAAAGTATTTTAATGCGTTAGGATGAGAGCGTTCACACAAATGGAGCTCAGCAGATGGCAGCTACACAGGGGCATGAAGGTACCTTGTCTATTCTGGAGACCACGAAGGGTTTCTTGACAAACGCGATCCTGGCGTCCGTGTTCAGGGCGAGGAACTCCTGCACCTGCTCACTATTGGCAATCTCGGGAATGCTGCACAGTTGCTGCAAAGGAAAACACAGGGCTGGGTCCTCAGAGACAGATGAGTCCTGGTAAAGCCTGTTGTCCATCTCTCCTGGTGATCAGTACCAGATTGTCTTTTATGCTATAGTCTCCAGATGGTCCAAGAGACTGCAGGACCACCACTCCCCAGGGAAAATTCTCCCACACTCCGACAGGGTATTTGTTGAGCTATCCACCCTGAATTTCTTCCCTCCTCCATAAAATGCAAGAGGGCAAAGTCATGCCTTGTATGGATGATTTGGAGTCAGTAGGGGGAAAAAAGCAGACCAAGGCTTCTCTTCTTGCCTCCTCCCTCCCTCCACCCTCCCCCCCAAAAAATTAGAGGCCATTTCTGAACATTTGACTTGCCCAAGGTCACATACACATGTGGCAAAGCCAGGATAAAAGCCCAGTCCCCTGCTCTAACCAGTCCATCACTACTCTGCTCTGTTCAGTCACACAGATGGATCCTGCCCAAACAGATCACAGTCATAAGGAAGAGAGAGGCGGCTGAGTCTGTTTAATGATAGGGACCTGAGAGAACATCTCACCTTCAAGAACGATTCCAGGAGACTTTTTCTGGCTTCCACCTTGTCACTGTCCATGTTTCCAAACGGAAGATCAGGAAAAAGTTTCTTTGGACCTTTGACATCTTCAAAATAAAACACATGCATAAGTAAAAATAGGACGCATCAGTAATGTTAAAAAAGGGTTAAATCCCGACTCATGCTGAGGAGTAACTTACTACACCCATCGGCCAATGGCAGAGTAGGTTAATGCTCTGCATGAACTAGGGTGAAAGGATCTGGCCTCAAATATATACAGAGCTTTCATCCCAAGTCTTTTAAGACACAGGACTCTGCAATGCCAAAGGACTGGAGGTGTTGGTTAAGAGATAATAGACAACCCGAGAGAATTTATGATCTGTAATAAGTTGTTATATTACAATGTTTCAACATTATCCAAACAATGGACTTTCCAGTGTGCTGGAGATTTCAAAACCCCGACTTTTCATTCCAAAATCAGAATGAAAATAATTCTCAAAACCAGAGACTCCTATGGTATGGAAATTCTGCTGTCTGACCAGCTCTCCACTGCTTAATCAAGGGCCCCCCATTATGTTAAGAAAGGGACATCCTAACCTGGGCTGCAGCAAGGGCTATGTTAAGACCTTAGGAGGAATCTAGCAGCCAGCCCTGCTCTGCACTTTGATGTGCACCAGTTACCAGACATGGACACTCCTCCTTGGCGTCCTCTCTTCTAACTAGCTTGGCAGAGGAACTGGAATTGCTTGTCGTTTGAGTCCCCCAGCAGTTAACGCCTGCAGTGATTTGGATTAGGGAAGCCACGAGCTACACTTGGTTGAGCCATATTTGGTGCTTGCGCTGCATGTTGGTCACCTCTACCACAGGGCTCGCTCCTGGAACCTACAGTGATGCTCCTTGAAGCACCCACCCATCAGCAATCAGGATGGGGTGACCAGCTCCCGCCCACCACTCTGAGAGCCCCGTTCCCGTCCCGGGGGAGCTAGCCCAGTGTTGCTGGCTGACCCACACCCCTCTCTGCTGTTGTGCATCACAGTGCACAGCAGGCAGGGATATCGGGAAGAGGATGGACTGGGCAGTGCTGCAGAGGCTCCTACAGCAGGGAGAATGGCTGATATGCATTGGGGGAGGTGGGGGGCAGGATATATCTCACTGTGGCCAGAAGGGGGCACTTGGGAACTCAGATGAAGTTCAGAGAGAGGCAGGGGGAATACTGAGGTCATCCTAGCCTCCTGTTAACGCACCGTATGCTGGCCTATGGACGCTCACAGGGCCTTCTCAATGGGGCACCCATTATAGTTAGCCAAGCAGTGCCATGCAGAGGTGGCAAGGAGGGGCAGGGAGGTGGGGAAGGCAGCTAGGGCTTTTTACAGGGAACCAGCTTGAGTGCTGACTTTTAACGAATTTCCGCAGCTCGGGTTTCTCCTCCAGCCTGGTCTGCAGGTTCAGGAACTCGCGATAGCGCCGGTTCACCGTGTGGTAGGCCACTTGCTGGAGGCTGTTGGCGTTCTCACTCTCCAGCGCGGTCTCATACTGCGGAGGAAGAGGGCAGGCCATTAGTCAGTCGTTAACTTGTGGAGACCAGACACACCTCAGGGACAAAGATCCCTCCCTGGGCCAGGGGCTGGGACCCAGGAATCCCCACTCTCAATCTCTCGCCCTAACCACTGGGCCCACACTACCCCCCGGGGTGGATAAAAGTGGAGGATTTTTTTTTTTTTTAAATAATTTAAATGGGATTTGATTTTTGTTATTTAAAATTCGAATACATTTTTTTGTTTTTAAAAATAAACCTATTTAAAATGAAATCTGAATTTAAGACAAAATATGTTAAGGCCTAAACTTATTATAATCTCTTAAAATATTTGAGCAAACAATAGATATGCTGAATCCATGAGCCTCTATCAAAACCTTTGAGTTAAAGGCTGCTTTTCTATAAAAAGAAAGAATCGGGGGGAAACCATCTACCCTGTGAGGTGAAGCTTAATAAATATGGCACAATAGTGGTAAATAAGCAATAGATCGGGGGTCGGCAACCTTTCAGAACTGGTGTGCCGAGTCTTCATTTATTCACTCTAATTTAAAGTTTCGCGTGCCAGTAATACATTTTAACGTTTTTAAAAGGTCTCTTTCTATAAGTCTATAATATATAACTAAACTATTGTTGTATGTAAAGTAAATAAGGTTTTTAAAATGTTTAAGAAGCTTGATTTAAAATTAAATTAAAATGCAGAGTCCCCCAGACCAGTGACCAGGACCCGGGCAGTGAGAGTGCCATTGAAAATCAGTTCGCGTGCCACCTTCGGCACGCGTGCCATAGGTTGCCTACCCCTGCAATAGATCATTCACCATTTTCTTCCATACTAAAAAAAAAAAAAAAATGTACAATTAATAAAAGTCTGAAAATATTAAGCTATACAGTTGCTTAAATAAATATAGCTAGTTATAGTGTACCTTCCTAGGTACCAAATCTCATGTGAAGGCTCTCTTTAGTTGTAAATCAACATGATTTTTATGATCATCTCAGCCAAGGAGAATACATCTTTCTTTAGAAAAGAACTGAAGTACAAATGGAAAAGTTGATTGAAATTGAGGATTTCGAATCAAGGTTTTCCACTTGGTCATTGAAATCACAGATTTAAATCAACCTGCCCTGCTATGGGCAAAGCTCCCAGCGGAGGGGGCAATTAGGTTGGCCTAAAACAGCTTACTGACCCTCTCTTCCAGAGCATTGGCCTTCCTGCAATGCCCCCCTTCCAACAAGAACAGAGGAGTGACTGTATCACCTTGACCGTGTAGAGTGTGTAGGGATGGAACCCTGTCCCGCTGTGTTCCCGGGCAGTGATGGTTCCGGTTATCCGCAGGTTCTGGATGATGACTGGGCTGTCAGGGCTACTGAGCGGCTCAAAGCTGAAGGTATGGGAGGAGTAAAGTGGGAGAGGCGGCTGGCTGGGGTCCAGGGGACTCTTCGCTGGGTTCTCCAGAAAGGACGGTCGCCTCGAGAAAGGCTTCTCTGGATCGGCCAGCAGGGTGGTGACAGAGGCCAAGCTTTCTTCCTTCTCCACCGCGGGGTCGATTTGTATGTCAGGGCACTGGCCCAGCGCAGAGGGGAGGACGCTCGTTTCAGAGCTAGAGGCGGTGCTCTCCTCCAGATACCCATCCTTGGCAACCACACCGTCCTCTTGGTCCAGGCCGTTCGGCCCCTCCAGCACCCCAAAGGAATCCTGGAATGTGTCAGAGAGGAATTCCTCCGTGGACAAGAACACCACAGAATCAGAGTCCTTGCCAAGGTCAGACATAGGGGACTCCAGCTCTGAGTCCTCACACAGGAAGAGGGAGCCCAGAGTATCTGGCTGGGGGTAGTGCACGGGCGTGCTCCCGGCTTTCCTACCGTCAACATCAGCACCAGGCTCTCCGCTAGTCACATCCTTCCCCTCTTCCGCTTCCTGGGGGTTGCACTCCAGACTGTCCACCACATCGTAACTGGGGAGCTCTGAAGGCCTGGGAGATGGTGCCACAACTTTCAGTGGCAAAGAATTCGGCACTGTGGGCTGGCAGGGGGAGGCGGACAACAGAGGCTCCTCCCCCTTTCCCCGTCTCACCCCTTTGCTGCCCATCTTGGAGAAAATCCCAATTAGCAACAGGTTGATCCAGTCAGGATCAGACATCTTCTTGATCATAGGCAGAAGAACATTGCAGGTGATCAGCTCCACCACCACGAAGCGCCCAGTCCTAGTTTCCAGGTGAGGCTTGGGCACCAGCACCCGGAGCAACAGGTCCACAATGCTTCGGGCATAGTTCACTTCCATGGCTGGGCTCTGGACGGCTGGGTGCGGGGCAGAGAGCTCGCTGTACGCTCGCCAGAGCTGGTCTGCCAGCTGAGCTGGTCCTGCCGGGCTCCTTGCAGCCTCCATGCTCTCCCTTGCTTTCATGTAGCTTTGCAGGTGGCAACCACAAAGCAAGAGAATCTTATGGGTCAAGGCTTGCTTGTCCACCAGTGCCATCCTCCTTTTGAGCTCTAGGGCCAGGCCTGTCATGGCCTTCCTCACCTCATCCTCAAAGCCCTGCTCACTGCTGACCGTCCGGTACCACGAGGACACAAAGTCCCGGATGATCTTCTGGATCATGCGGTCAATCTCCTCGTCCAGCTGCCTCTCCGCCTCGGGGCTCTGCGGGCAGCTCTCCAGCAGGACAAACCGTTCCAAGTGGAGCCGGCTGCGGGTGCCGATGACGGCCTGGGACCCCAGCCATCCCCCCAACACTGCCAGCAAGCCGGAGAGGAGACAAAGCAGCCAGACATTAACCAGCAAGTGGACGACTAATAACCAGGCTAACAGGGCCCCCAAAACCATCAGCTTCCTGTTCCCTACCAGCTCGCTCAGCCCGCTGCCTAGGCTAGCGCAGGACTCCTGCATCTTTAGCATCCTCTGGTTTTCCATCGAAAGAACCAGGGAGCTTGGTGCTGGGCTTGCAAGTCTGAAAGCCTGTTTCCCCAGCCCAGGCAGATCAGCACCTTGTAAACATCACATCCAACCAGCTGGGACACAGGAGAGGCAAACGCAAACTACTCTCTGCTGACTGCCAAACCCCAGCACCCAGACAGCCCCACAGAGCCACGGATTACAAGCGAGGAGGCGCTTTGCAAAGGCACCTTTGCCTCTCTCTCTGTCACAGCCCCAGGTAAGACCAAACCAGCCAGGCCAACCAGCCCCCTTTAAAACCACTGGCTCCTGGAACGACATGAGTTGCTTTAAAAACTACAGCTGGGTGAAAAGCTTCCTGCTTTTCAGATCACAGGGGCAGAGCGACCCTCGCCTCTCCTCCCGCCACATCTGCACCCCAACTTTCCCTATAACCCCCCTGCCAAGCCAGTGGGCTCTCAAATCGTGCTGCCACCCACAGGGCCTTAACTGGGTGCTCGCTGGAATACGTCACGGGTTTGTCTGAGTGCTGCATTGCCAGGCATTGCTGGTGCTTGGCTCCTTTGCTCTCTCCCAGCTCTGCTTGGCATCTGTGGCTGGCTCAGCAGCTGCTCCCCTGCTTGCTGCTGGCCCCTCTCCTGCCAGGAAATGGACCTGGGGCTGGTGGCTCAGGGCTGTTGTCTGAGAGCTGCCGGATCTGCCTCTGCCAAGGAGATGCGAGCGAAAGGGGAAAGGGAAAGGCCCAAAGCAGCACAGAGAGGCTTTTCTCAGTGCCATCTAGTGAAAGGGAAGCAGCAGCACAGAAACTACTGCGGCAGTTCAAAACATGGTCTCTGCTCATGCAGCCACTAGCACATCCTGGGGACTTGAGGTGGCTTTTACTAGCAAATAATAATCAACAGTGTAACATCTGGGGCAGCCAAAGGAAAGACACGAGCCCACGCGGTGTAAAAATCCCACAAACACTAAAGTAGCTAGAGCAGTATCTGCCCTCCCAGCCAGCGCTGGCCACAAACCTCCCAAGCACCCCTTGTTTCAATTCCCATTCCCCTACCGGATCTCTCTCAAACCAAGCCCACCTGCAACCCAGAAACCCATTCCAGTGGTTTCAAGTTACAGCCTGAAGTGCATTAGTGAATTACACCTCACCTCCCTGCTGCCTGCTGGCAGATGGGGAAACTGAGGCACAGTGAAGTGACTTCCCATAAAGAGTCGGTAATAGAACCTAGGTGTTCCCTAGCTCACAGTCCCTTATTCTAAACATGAGATTGCTCTCTTTCTGATTTTATACCATCATGGAAGAGGCTGGGTGCTCCTGAGAACTTGCATCCTGGATCAGCAAGGCAGGAACGAGATGTTAGAAATGCAGTGTTACAAAAGCATCCGGCTACAATTACCTAACCACGTAACTATCATGGCTGACTCAGGTAATTACAGTGAAACCTGACTGACATGGAGATGAGTGAATGGGATTTCCCATTCGGACATTCCCCTGCTTTAGGAAAGCTCATAACTGGAAGCAGATCTGGTCTCTGTAATCCGCTTGAATCAGAGCATCAGATCCAAACACCGCTGAGCTTTGGGAAATTCAGATTTGGATCCAGGTGAGGTCCAAACTTTACAGCAGGGGTCGGCAACGTTCGGCACGCGGCTCGACAGGGTAAGCACCCTAGTGGGCCGGGCCAGTTTATTTACCTGCTGACGCGGCAGGTTCAGTCGATCGCTGCCCCCACTCGCCGCGGTTCACCGTCCCGGGTCAATGGGGGTGGCGGGAAGCGGTGCGGGCCAAGGATGTGCTGGCCGCGGCTTCCCGCCGCCCCCATTGGCCCGGGACGGCGAACCACGGCGAGTGGGGGCCGCGATCGGCCGAACCTGCTGCGTCAGCAGGTAAATAAACCGACCTGGCCCTCTAGGGTGCTTACCTTGGCGAGCCGCGTGCCGAACGTTGCCGACCCCTGCTTTACAGTGTGATCCCGACTCTAGTATTAAACAACCAAGCTTCATTAGCAGTTATCATTTTTAGGTATCACTTGTTAAGTGCTCAAAGACTGAGAAAATAGAAAAATAGACCATCTCTACCTTACAGCCCTTGCCTCTCACTTGATCCTGTGGTTAAAGATACTGGGCTGTGACTCAGGAGATCTACCTGTCTTAGGGCCTGACTTCACATGGAGTTATTCCTGATTTACTCCATGTGTGGACACTCTTACTCCAGAATAAGAGTGCAGTGTTCCTGTTTAGCTTAATCCTCTCCACTTATTCTGGCATAAAAGATCCACACATGGAGTTAATCAAGAACAACTTGATGTGCATTTAGGTTCTTACATAGCCTTAGGTACTTATACTGCCCCCATTCCTGTAGCACAGAGAGGCTAAGGCTCAGATCCTTGAAAGTATTTAGGTGCTTAATTCGCATTTCTATTGTACCTGGTATTTAGGAGCCTAAGTATCTTTGAGGCTCTGGGCTTAGGTGATTTGCCCAAGGTCACACAGAAAGTCTGTAGCAGAGCAGGGAATGAAACCAAGATCTCCTGAGTCTAGATTAGCACTCTAACCACTACCCCATACTTCCTCTGGGGTCAGTGCCTCCCTCTCCCACAGGCTCCCTGTGGGTGTGTCTACACTGCAGCTGGGAGCAAGCCTCCCAATATGGGATGGACACACTTGTGCTAACAGGGCTCCAGATAGGAACAGCCACACTGCTGTTAGCTGCTTTGGGCTCTCAAGCCTGAGGGGTTAGGCCTTTAATAAAGCAGGTCCTAGAGCAGGGTTGTAGCTTTCCCCAGCAAGTGTAAGGAGTGCTAGACGGCAGGGGTTCTCAACCTTTTTCCTTTCTGAGCCCCCACAACATGCTATAAAAATTCCACAGCCCACCTGTGCCACAAAAGCTGTTTTTCTGCATATAAAAGCCAAGGCCAGCATTCGGGGGTAGCAAGCAGGGCAATTGCCAGGGGCCCTACTCTACAGGGGGCTCTATGAAGCCAAGTTGCTCAGGCTTCAGCTTCAGCCCCAGGCAGCGGGCTTGGGCTTTGGCTTTCTGCCCTGGGTCCCAGCAAGTCTAATGCTGGCCCTGTTTGGTGGACCTCCTGAAACCTGCTCGTTGCCCCCAGACCCCTGGTTGAGAACCACTGTTGTACGGCATGTTCCCTGCAGTACACAGAGCCCCACAGCTCGGCACCCCCTACCCACTTTGGAGAGGAACAAGTGAGTCCTAGATACAAGTTGCCATAACAGGGCAAAAAACTTGATTCTCCCCTGCCTTGCACAGCTGTAAGCGATGAGCCAGGCGGCACAGCAGGCCTGACGTGTTCATCAGAGGCCAGTTAGCTCAGGCATGGCTCTAGCATGCTGCAGACAGGCACCAGCAGCCACAGCTGGCCAGTGGGAAGCCTGACTGGATCCCTGGTCTGCTGGGGGTTTCTGTGCACGAGGAGAATGGTGGAGCTCCACAGCTGAGAGCAGAACGCAGGGCCTCAGGACAGCAGTGCAGAGTCTGAGCGATTAGCAAAGGTGCCTTGAGTGAGCTTAGTTATTGTGAGGGTGAATAGGGGGTGAGAGAGAGATCCTGACCATGTCATATCCTCATTTATTCAGTGCTCAGGATGGCTTGACCTCACCAGCAGACTAAAACCCACCCCTGCGATGGCAGCTAGGCACAGATAGGCAGCCCGGGTGGCGCACGGAGCAGCGTGAAGTGCTTATGCTGTGCCAAGCTTGCAGCAGCCTGCCCAAGTGGGTTTCCTGAGTAACCCCAATAGAATGTGCTACGTGATATGAGGTGGAACCCTGCTTGTCTTAGCCCCCACCTGTGCTTTCTGAGGGGGGCATCAGACTGAAAGCAAAGGTCAGAAAACATGACAGATCAAAAAGGCAACTGTATCCCCCAGAGGATGGCCAAATCCCCCTTCGGGCCCTGTGGTCTCTGATAAGACATCTCCAGGGACAGCCACCTCCCACGGAGTGGGGGAAACCATGAGGGACTTTTGCTGCTCAGGGAAATGAAAGGACTTTCCATGGGATTTTTTTTTTAAATTGGTTTCTTCAGAATAAATCTCTCCTGAGGTTCCCAGATCCTCACCTCAGAGCTGCTGAGACTCTCACTCAAAACAAGAACTTCCAGCAAGGTAGATGTGTCCAACGGGATTCATGGGGAGCGGAAGGAAACAAGGAGAGGTCATTCCCTCAGTGACAAGGTAATGCTGGCTTTTAAAGGGACACTGACGGAGGTGTGCATTCCTGCGTGGTGCTCCATGCCATGGGTCCCACACAGCCCTGTCTAGATTCTGATTAGGTCGCACGGGAGGATCAGTCTGTGCAAGGTCGTGTAACCTACTGTGATCCACAGAGCTGTTGCTCCTGACTAGTGGAGTTAGCGGAGGTCGGTGCTGGGCTCAGAGCCTGCTTTGGTCTGTGACTGGGGGTCAGATTTGTCCTCACCTAGAGACTTTCAGTCATGCAGCCTGTTGCACTGAGGCTTAGAAACCAGAGTAGTGAGGGAGGCTTGGGGGTCAGGCTGCAGGCCCAACTAAAAGGATTAAATCTACTAACCCCACGTTATTTGCTCTGTGTCAAGTCTTCTTCTAAATGACAGTTGAGCGACACAAGAGCTGCTGATCACATGGCAGAGTGACAGGCAAGGCCATGGCAGTATTCTCTGTGGGCCTTTGTTTTACATGAATTGCAGTAGTGACATGCAAGCATTAAATGCTCTCTCCCCTAGGAGCACTATACAAAAGAGATCTTTGTATTACTAACCTTTCTTATGCTAAGCAGCCTCCAAGAAACTAGTGTGAGAGTAGACACTGCCTCAACCTGGGGGCGACTCCAATTTATGCTAGTTGGTTATTCCCCCCCTTGGGAGCATTCACCTTTTGAGGATTGCTGGAGCACAGTGTGTTTTGTTCATATTTCCTCCCCAGCTCACCCTGATGTGACCCCCTAAACCATGCCCTGCAGCGAGTGGCATGTGGAAGCCATGAGGCTCCGCACCCACTGAGGAGCTGCAGCAGGGAAGTTGCTCAGGTTCCTTTCCCTTTGGGCCATAGAGTAGGCCAGGGGATCTGACCCACTACTGTTTGTATGCTAGACAGAGCCCTAGGGCCAGAGTCTGATCTGAACTGCACAGGTGTAAAGCTGGTGTAACTCCATTGACACAAACGGCGTTACTCCAGAGTTAAATGGTTATGTGAGAGAGAGAACTGGCTCGTCGCTCTGTAACATGATCATTTTGCATGGCTGCAAAACGATCTCTTAATATGGTTGTCAGGCCTAAAGAGCCTATGAGAACTGAATAGAAACTGACAGTGAAGCCAGAGGGGTGACTGTGAAGCAGGGGGTGACATGGGGAGGAAAACTAAACCCAGTGAGCAGCAGAATTTCAGGTTACAAGGTGTGGTTGGGGACCCCCCTGCCCTTTACCATTAACTTTAAATATGCAAAAACCTGTATTGGTGCAAAATTTGAGCTGTGGATTTAAACTCCCTGAAGTCAGAGAGCCAGATCCCCAGCTGGTGTAAATCCGCATGGCTCCGGGAATAGAGCCAGGCTGATTTGCATTAGCTGAGGACCTGAACTGCAGCGCGCCTGTAGCAATCCAGATATCACACTTAGATAAGAAGGTGATGCTTTTTTCACTCTCAACATATGCTGTACTTGAGGTCACTGCTTCTCTTGCGAAGTGAGTTGGAAAAGGCCAGCGAGGGGGCGTGGTACAGGGCAGGGTGGGAGAAAGGGATCTAGTGTCCCAAACTTCAATCTCTCTTACAGCTTTAGGAATAAAAAAGCTCCACAGACCTGCGTCTGTTAGCTCTATCTGGGCCAGACATGCCGAAGATTCTCTCCTCTTGCCAGAAAGTGTTAATGCTACTCATGTGAGGGGTGTGAAATGAAGTCGCTCCTTGCCTGGTAGCATTGGCCCTTACTGAGAAACAAGCCCCGTTGCTCTCGTTCTGACCAGTCGCTGCAACTTGCAGGAGACCTGTGCAGCTGAGGGGAAAACAAAAGGTAAGAAACACATGTGGGTGTAAGTTTGTGGGTTGGTGTGATGGCTGCCACCCAGGCTAGCAAACCCGGGTTTGAACTGGGGACCTCTAGAGCTAAAAGCATGAGTAGCTGCAGCTGGAACTCAAGTGCCAACTTTCCGTAGCTGGGACTGTAAAAGATTCATGTTCTGTGCAAATGGGACACAGGGGGATCTGTCCACTCGACAGTGGATTACAGATGCACGTATATTTCTATTTGCGTAGGTGTAGACTGTGATTGGGTAAGCCTATTTGTATTTGTGTGTGTGTGTTTCTAGATATGTATATCTGTGTCTTTGCTGAGGAATTAGCTGCTGGGAGAAGCCTTATTAAAATTTGCATTTAGTTCTTTTTGAACGTAGGTGCAAAGTCCCCCGGATAATCACTAAAGCTGGTTGGAAAATGTTTGGGGGTTTTCTTCCCTCCTCTGTGCAAAATTTTGATTCTTCATCAAAAAACAAAATGTTCCACTTTTACTCAAAGTTTTTGGTATTAGACTGAAATGGGGGGTTTTGTGGGGGGAAGGGGGAGGTTTGACAAAAAAGTAAAAAATTTCCATAGAAAATAGACCCTTCATTAAACTTTTTGTCTATAAAAAAATCCACCTTTCTATCAAACTTCAGGAGTGAACTTTTGACCAGTCCTAAAATAGCACCAGACAGAGATGCAGCCCCACAAACTAGCAAAATATCCTGGTAAGATTTGCCATTTATAACTCTACGACAACCACCACGTAGAGAGCACCTTTTATTTGGATAGATCCCAAGGGATTTTCAGAACATGGACCTGATACTTCTTGCATTTATGCTGGTGTAAATCCAGAGGGACCCCACAAAGGTAACCTTGGGAGTGCAGTGACAAGCCCATTGGTCCTGATGCTAATTTCACACCAGTTCTACATCCATATAACCCCAATGACTTCAGCAGGTCACTCCTGATTCTCACTAGTGTAAGTGAGAACAGAATTGGGACCATAGCTTGTTAAGTATGGAAACACCTGCCTGCAGCTGTAGCTAGGGTACATCATGTGGTTGACACTGCTTGACATGCTTATGGAGTGTGTCTATTAGGACATGAAGTGAAAGTCCTGAGTAGAACAGGGTGAATAACTGTTTTTTCCATTCGGGCAACAGACTGAACAATTGGGGGGGGGGGAACCAAAATTGGTTCGGATTGACCCAAAACAAAACTTTTTACATTTTTCCAAATGAAGACGTCAAAAATACTTTGTTTTGGGTGGTTTTGTTTTGAAGGTTTTAAAATATATATATTTTTAAAATAAAATCTAGTTGAAATTCTGAAATAAAACACCTTTCTGAAATGAAAAGTCAAAGCTTTAGTTTGGAAAGGCCGAAATGAACCACTTCAACACTTCAGAAATATTTATTATTCAATGAAAAAAACTGGCCAAAATTGATGTGAATTCTCAAATTGTTTTGGGTGACCCCAAATCTGTGTCTTTTTTTCAATGAAATAATTATTTTTTTCCATGAAATATTTTACTCAGCTACAGTCCCGGTTCTGCTCCCGGTTTACATGGTGTAAATGAGGTGTAACTGTACTGCAGCAGACAGTGCTACATCATTGTAAGGGTGAGGACAATCAGGCCTGAAATCTGTTTTTATTGGCACAAAATGGTGATCGAGTTCTACCCCAGAACTGGCTGCTTTTCAGAGGTAGATGCCTGAATCCTGTCTATAAGGATAAACAAATTGTACTCACTTACAATAAAGCAAACCAGAGTTAACTTCATTAATTCTAGCAGTGTTTAGTGCCAGATTCTGGGCTTGGTTACACCACTATAAACCTGAAATAATGTTAGTGGGGGTTACTGTGCTGGTCAAATAACATCATAAAAAGTTGTTGAATAACTTATCTAAAAACTGACTATGAAATTCGTCAGTTCAATTATTCAGTGAATGGTTTTATAGCCAGCTCTTCTGCCGATTTACCGTTATCCAGGCAAGGCGGTCTCATGTGACAGCTTCCTCTTTGTAACCATTCTAACGGTGATAATTCGGGACCTCACGAGTTAAGTGCCTCCAGAACAGGCAATCATACATAAGCTAAATCTCAGATTTTTATAAGAGACAGAGGCGTGGTCCCTGCAGTGGTCTGATTGGCTAGCCAGCAGTCATAGGAAGGATGCCTTTGTGACAGGGACTCGGGAGATGTACGTTCAATTCCTCACTTTGCCAGAGACTTTGTGTGTGACCTTGGCCAAGTTGGGGCTGGGCTCTTTCAAGCACTCAGCAGCCAGGGTTGGAGCCAGTTCAGCTCCCATTTTGGTGTCTAAAAGAAGTGACCAGTCCCCAACAATTCCCACTGCTCTTCTGAAAGCCTGGGAGTCATTGCATTTGAAGCAATTTTGCAAATCTGTCCCTCAATCTCTCCATGTCTCAGTTTCCCCATATATAAAATGGGGAAGATAATCCTTAAGTACCTCACACAGGGGTGTTGTCAGGACAAATTCTTTATGGCGTGAGACTGGGGCCATAACAGTCCCTGAATAGGCAGGTACTTTGTGCACATACCTGAGAACATCTCTTCTTCCCCCACCCACCCCACAAAAAATCCAGTGAAATAACTCCAAAGCATTGAACCATTAATGGGAGTGAGTCTTGATGTGGCCACCTGTCCTCTAAGAACAAGAATTGCAGGCTGCAGCTGTCTCTAATCTGAATTTTTTCCTTCTGGGGTAGAAATCCTGTCATTAGTCTTAATTTCTCCTGATGTCTCATCCTGTAAAGGGATTTAAATGCAAGGCTACTGCTGCCTCTAAAGCCTCCGACTTAAGGTGGAAAGATGATGAAGCTTTGGAGCCCAATGCTGATCTAGCTTTTACCCATGTCGATTGGGAGTAACGCCCCAGAATCCAATGGAGTTGTCTGGGGTGGAAGGATGATGTGAGTGAGAGAAGAATCTGAGGTTGTTTACAGAGAAACTACAGTGATTAGAGTAATGATAATGGATAGAGCTGAGGGGGAACAAGGGGGCTACGGCGCTGGAGTTATCCATCTCGCAGAGAGATTCTGACTGCGTCAGAAACTGCTCAAGTGGATTAGCATCCCACCAGAGACTTGAGATGGATTGACTGTCTGAGCCATAAACCCCTCCGGATCCATTATTATTATTTTGTGTTAAAAAAATAAATCTTGCAGAGACTGGAGTTCCTGCAAGTTTTACATTGAATGAGCAGCCATTTCTTATGTTAAGTTATTTCAGTTGACGAATGAAGAGCTGTTGAAGTAAATGGCAGGAGAGCTGGAAATACATTTTGATCTTGACACCAGACCTGACAAATGACTTCATGCCCATGCGGAGAATGGAATTTTTATCGCTAGATGGGCAGAGGGTGTGCAGGGGGAAGAGGGTGGCGTGTTTTATCAGACTGTAACTCTTCAGTATTCTATAACAGAGTGGTGTAAAAGAGCCATTGTTCCTACATTGCAATTGTTGGCCTGGAAAGCAGGCCAATTAAAAGGGATTAATTTATAACCAGTACAAAACATGAATCTGACAGTTGTATAAATGCAGGCTGTTTGGAAGAGCGTAAAGCGTGTTAGGAGCAAAGCATCATGTTGATCTGAGCAGGAGGGACTGTGTGTATGAACTAGCTACTTACTGCTATTTAGATCCTGGGCACTTCCAAATTAGGGCTGATTTGATTTCTAAAGCTGGCTTATAAATTGAGATGACAGGCCCCTTCCTGAAGCCCTTGGATCACCGACACAAAATTTTTTCCTCAGCAGGAACTATGCTTTTTACTTTCCTTTTGAAATGAGGCAATAAGTTTGGGTATGAATGAAAACAGAAGCTCCTTGATGTAACATTGTAGGGACCGCTGAAAACAGGGTTCTTAAGTGCTTACACCCGTCTTAGCACTGCTCTGTTTGGAGGGCTGTGGGGTTTTCTTTGCGAAGGGTTGTCATCTCTGCAAAGGTTTTGGGAAATACTTTGGGAGGTACAGTGGTCTGGAAGCTTTGTGGTGGTATAATGTAGGTGACTGAACTGACTCTTGCGTGCTATCTGCAAGAGCTCCCACGCCTGAGCAGTAAAACTTTGCCTCATCACCCCTCATTTTGTCAATGGCTTGTATGCCACAGTCTTTCCTGTCAGAGAGGAAGGATGATCTAGTGGTTAGGGCACTAATCTGGGATACCAGAGACCTGGCTTCAATTCCCTGCTCTGCCATAGACTCCCTGTGTGACCTTTGGCAAGTCACTTAGTCTCGCTGTGCCTCACTTCCCCATCTGTAAAATGGGATGAATGCCTACCTCACGGGGGCCTAGTGGGAATAAATACATGGACGGTTTTGAGGTGCTCAGATACTATGGTAATGGTACCATGTCAGTATCATAGGTCAGCTCCTTTCCAAGTGGGAACGATGGGAGATGTTCGGCTGCCGGTACTCCCAGGATTCCCCAGTGCTTTCCCTTGGGCTCGGTGGCTCCAGAGCAGGGATGTTGGCACTGCTGAGGCAGGATGATCGTGTGGCTAAGGCACTGAGCTGGGTTCAAGTCCCTGCATTGCCACAGGTTCCCTTGGGCAACTCACTGCGGGACAGATTTGTAAAGGCATTTAAGCGCCTAAAGATGCTGATATGAGAATCCCACTGGGCACCCAAGCACCTAACTCCCACAGATCTCAGGAGATGTTAGGTGCCCAGGTAAATCCAGTTAGGCTCCTCTGTGCAGACTAAGGAGCCTAAATATCTTAAAGATCTGGCCCTTAGTCTCTCTGGGCCTCACTTCCCTCTCTATTAAAGGAAGGAAGGGGTTACAGTACCAATTTTCTCCTGGCCTTTTCCTGGGCTGTTTTAGATGGTAAACTCATCAGTGCAGGGGCTGTCTCTGGCTGTACAGCACCGAGCGCAGTGTGGCCCTCACCCAGCTGGAGCCTCTAGGGGCCACAATAACACTATTAATAAGAAGTGAGCTAGTTGCCAGGGTGGTGGCGATCAGCCCAGGCCCCACCTGAACCATGTGGTGAGTAAATAGTGTTGTAGCACTGCCGATGAGGGGTCCCGGTGCATGGGTTTGAGGCTTTCTTGTTCCACTCTGGTCAGCATCATGTTTTTTAATAAATAGACACTTGGGCACTTTAATATCCACCTCACCCAGAGCTGTGGCTTCTTCCTGCCTGGGGTGGGCATCAGGCTCTGTAGATCAGGGTTGTGCTTGTCTGGACCAATGTTAGCACAATGCATGGCCATCCAGGGGAGTTAAAGTCTTAGGGTCGTAGCCTATGAGGGCTTGGACCTGCATGGTGCTGAGGGCCTTCAATTCCCAAGGGTTCCAATGGCCATTGTTGCCCAGCCCCTCCCAGGACTGGGTCTTTATTACCCAGTGGAAGGGGTCAGGAAGGTCACAGGTTATGCTTGTATCCACTGGGGAGGCTTTGCCTTGCTACACTAGCGCCTCCTGTTGATTCCATCAGGACATGGGCTGAAGCTGACTGAAGAGCTCTGCCGTGTCCCTGGCAAACAGTTCAGGAGTCCTAGGGGGTCTCTGGTGATGCAAACTGGGCAGTTGCTGTGGTCATTGCAGCAGGAAGAACAGCATGGCTCCCTGCCAGGCCAGAGTGGGATTTAAAGAGTGAAACTGGAGACCAGCTCTCTTCATTAAAATCCACGTGGGCAGCTCCTCACTGAGTCACCTCAAGGTGTGAACCAGGTGAAAACCAAGGTGAGGCCAGTGCTCCCTGTCTCCCCGATTGCTGTGCAGCCAGACAGATACAGTCGTTCTGATTTACCACGCCACTACATTCCGGTGCATCATCCTGGAATAACCCACTGTAGCATGGGAGCTCTCCTTGGTGCTGAAATAGTTCTTTACCAGGTTTGCAAGGAGACACCAATGCAGCCAAGCATTTGCACCCGCTTAACTTTAAGCACATGTCCAGTCCCACTGGAGACAGTGGCTCTTAAACACGTGCTGATAGCTAAATATATGGCTGAAGAGGAATGGAATTACACGTGCCTACAGTTAAGTATATGCTTAACTTCTTTCTTTAGACCCCCATTCAGCCAATTTCTTATCAGTCATAACCCTCCATATTGATGCAGTAAGTTTCCTTTGGGCATTCCTAGTGCTTTCCAGGTATTTGTCGATGAAGACTCACAAAACTGCAGCAAGCGTTACCCCCATTTTACAAATGTGTAAACTGACCCACTCCAAAGTCCAGGGGCTTGTCCAAAATCACAAAGCAGAACCCAGGAATCCCAGTTTATATTCTCTTACTCCAAGCTCTGATCCACACTTGTCTAGTTAGGCATGCTGTTAATTGTTCCCTAAAGGAGTACCATGTCTAGCTGGAAGAAAAGATCCCAGGTAAATTTTTGTGCAATGGTTTATTAACGCATTCCTAGCACATAAATCTAGCACAGTGGAATTGAGAGAGAACTTTCCTTCCTTTGGCAAAACTTACCTCTAAATGATTTAACAAGTTTTTTAAGAAACCCAGCCATTTTGCACTGAATTTGTTAGGACTACATCAGCTAAATCCTGTGCAATATGACATTCATTCTTTTATTATAACTAGTGTATTAATCTTGGAATGAAGCAATTTGTTTTCCTTCCCTGCTTTTATGGTGCTTAAATGCAGGTATCTTTTCCCTCCCCCCAAATCAATAACTAAAATGATGAATAATAAAAACCATTGCAGCGAATGGTCATAGAGATCTGAAGGATGTAAGTTTGCCAGGAATGACTGTTTGTTATCCATTAACTCTGTGAACTAAGAAGAATTATGCAGATTTTAATTGCTGTATCAACATTAGAACATCTTGCTGATAGACCTTTCTGATTGGATCCACAGGCTATCATACTGCTAATCCCATTTACAGAGGAGCTGATTATATTAGAGTGCATTGCAGATCTGGAGATACAAAGTTAAGGACTGATATTTTTATTATTTTAAGATGGGATTTTCAAAAGCACTCTCGCAGTTACCTTAACTCTTCTCCTATTGAAGTCAGTGAAATTTTTACCATTGACTACAGTGGGACTCATTAGACCAACTCTGAGCACTTTAGAAAGCTCGGTCCACAATTTTTTATGCACGAGTGGAATTCATCCCTTTGCAGGAGGCCGGCACAGTGCTTTTTGCATCACAAAACCCTCAAGAAATAATCAGGACATAAATATCTTTGTGCTGGTTCTGTGCATTGGGATGAATTTCATGCCATGGTCACACAACTGAGTGTGAGCCTAATTTGTGTGAGCAATCACTGCAGTTGTGGGCATAGCTTTGGTAACTGTTCAGGCAAACTGCGAATGATGTTCATTTGTGCATGTTATATAGTTTGCAGGCATAATTGTGGTAATTACACTCAATGTTCAGCGGCAGTCAAAAAGCTAACAATGTTGGGAATCATTAGGAAAGGGATAGATAATAAGACAGAAAATATCATATTGCCACTATATAAATCCATGGTACACCCACACCTTGAATACTGTGTGCAGCTATGGTTGCCCCATATCAAAAAAGATATAGTGGAATTGGAAAAAGTACAGAAAAGGGCAACAAAAATGATTGGGGTATGGGACAGCTTCCATATGAGGCGAGATTAACGAGACTGGGATGTTGCAGCTTGGAAAAGAGACGACTAATGGGGGATATGACATAAAATCATGACTGATGTGAAGAAAGGAAATAAGGAAGTGTTGTTTACTCCTCATAACACAAGAACTAGGCGACACCAAATGAAATTAATAGGCAACAGGTTTAAAACAAACAAAAGGAAGTATTGCTTCTCACAACACACAGTCAACCTGTGGAACTCCTTGCCAGAGGATGTTGTGAAGGCCAATACTACAACAGGGTTCAAAGTAGAACTAGATAAATTCATGGAGGACAGGTCCATCAATGGCTATTAGCCAGGATGGGCAGGGATGGTGTCCCTAGCCTCTGTTTGCCAGAAGCTGGGAATGGGCGACAGGGGATGGATCACTTGATGATTACTTGTTCTGTTCATTCCCTCTGGGGCACTGGGATTGGCCACTGTCGGAAGACAGGCTACTGGTCTGATCCAATATGGCCATTGTTCTTATGTTAATTTCACATGAAAATTAGGTGCGCACCCACTTTAAAAAAATCAGACTTTTAAAGTACCTTGTTGTCTGAAATCGGTGGTGGGAAAGGCAACAGTAATAATACCCAGCTCTTATATAGAGCTTTTCAGCAGTCGATGTGAAAGTACTTTGCAAAGGAGGTCCGTGTCATTATCACCATTTTACACATGGGGAAACTGAGGTACAGAGGAGTGATGTGCCTTGCCCAAGGTCCCCACCAGGCCAGTGACTGAGCCAGAAGTAGAGCCCAGTCCTATTCATAGGCTGTCTGGAGCATTCTCAGGAAGGCTCACCAGGTGGGGGATAAGCTTCTCCTAAGGCCTATTGTTTTCCCTAATGGCCCATTACCCTGAATAGGCCCTTCACAACCAGCTGCCTAGGCTGGAACCGTTTTGCCTAGTGGGTATCACCCAGGTGTAACCACATTTGAAATACAGATACATAGTCAATATTCATAACTTCATATACAAAAATGATCCATGCACACAACTAGGATAATCATATTCAGCAAATCATAACTTTTTCAATTACACCTTACATGACACATCTAATACAAAATGCATCATAATTATGCCATAATCATATTCTAATAATAAGACTATGAAAAATATGGGGTGCAGTATCACAGTCCTTTATGGGGAAGATGTTCTCAGTCCAGATTCTGGGGCCAGGTGTCCCTGTCGCAAAACCTACCACAGTGGCTGACACTTACTCGTTCTCTTAATAGGGAAGTTGAGGGCTGAATGGGCCGTGGAGACTGAAGGCTTATGCCATGGGTCATACTGGCGTGAGGGAAGCCTGCATATGCTCTGTGATTTAAAGGAGGGATTCACTCTCCAGAGAGACTGATCTGTCAGGAAGAAATATGCAGAGAATTGCTTAACATCTCCCCCTCCTCGGAGTGAGGACAGAAATGAGGGAAGGGGCCAGAATTGCTCCCTTTGCAATCTCTGGACTTCAATACTGTAGTCTGTTACTGCAGCTCTTGGTTCCTCTAACCCAGCTAGCAACTCATTAGCAAATAAATTTGTTCTTTTCAGGGTAATGCTGAGAGCTAATATGATGTGCAGATAGCGAAGGCCTGAACGTACTAGAATCGGAATAGCTGCAGTGATGAACATGTCATGAAAAAATCCAAAGCGCTAATTGAAGGTGGTTTCAATTAATGTTCTCTTTGTTTGCAGACGGTCTGAAAAGGGGCTGTTGTCCCCTGAGGATCTGTGTTACTGTGAAACAAATAGATGAAAATGAACTGTTTAAAAGCCCTCTAATTTAAAGTTGATTCATCATCTTTATTAAAATCTTCATTGTGGGGAAGACGACAAAGTAATGGAATTAAGAATTTCCCTCTTCTATCACCAGCCTGCATCCAGTCCAAGATGGTAGAGGCTGGAAGGTGACCGCTAAGGATTCTTCGGTGGCCTATATGGAATTAGTTCGTGATCTCAGCCCGGTTTTTGGTGCACAGGTGTCTATTTTCTCAACCAGATGAAACTTTGTTGGCATTCTCGACAGAGAGGCCAAGGAGCGACTGCTCCATGGAAAAGGGAGAGATGGTCCCTCCAGGGCAGAGCAGAAGAGGGGAAAGCTTGCAACGCCACTGACCTTGCTCTGCCTGTTTTGTGACCAGAGTTTTTCACTCCACAGCTATCAAACTGGAAACTCACCAGCAAAAATATCCACGCAAGTATCTTTGAAACCAGGTCTGAGATGCATAGAATTTCTGTGGGGTTTCACCATCTTCCTTTGTGACAACATGCCATGTACTGTGCTGGAGAACCAAAGTCATTGGTTTGGTTTGCTTTGTGGGGGCAGGGGTGGGACATGTGTACACCTCTGATCTTCTCCAGCTCTGTCAGAGCCTCAAAGTGGTTTCCATGTAACACTTGGGTGTGAATGCTCTCAAGGTATCTCAGCAAGGTTTGTAGGCATGAATCTGAAAAACCAAGGGAAGCTGCATTCTTCTTGTTCTTCCAAAGCAGACTAGACCACAATCTCACTTTCCCTGGTACTCTCCATTCCTCACGTGCTCAAGAAGTGCATGTTGATAGACAGCCAACCTATTGATAGACAGCCAACCCTCTAAGCCAGTTTATCTTCGGCACTGGCAGTGTGGGCCAGTAGATGGGCTACAGCCTTGGGGATGAAAAGACCTGAGTTTTGTTCTCAATGTGGCCACTAACCTATTTTGGGAAAGTCACCCCTCCCACTGTTTGTCTGGCCTGACTATTTAGCTTGTCAGTGCTTTGGGGCCCAGGCTGTAATTTATACTGTGTATGTACAGTGCCTAGCATAATGGGGCCATAATTTTGGAGAGGCGCCTCTAGGTATGAATGTAATATAAGCGTCTGAGATAAGCAGTGGAAGAAGTTCTGAATGCAGCTTTCAAAAATCACAATCTATAGCTGGCTGATGGGCTGAAACTATTATTTAAGAGTTAAGGCATACATGGCACTACAAAGTCAAGCACTAATCTATGCTCCTGTGTCCAAAGATGATTTCACTGTTTTAAAGTGTTATTTATGATGAGTGCTTAGACCTGTTTTGCAATGGTGATAGTGTTGTGATAATGGGAATTTATGGCTTGCTTTGACAAGAGACCATAAACAAACCAGCTAGATATTTTTGCTGTTGCTACAGGCTTAATTTGTAACATAAAGCACTTAATAATTGTTATTAATGTACCCTCTGTGGTTGGTATAAATACACAGCTGGAAATCACATCTGTTCTCAGACTTGCAGCAAACTCTTGCAAGTCGAATGAAACACAAGCACTGTGGGGAACTGATAGCTACAAAAGGAAATGACATCCGTTGGCTAGAGGAAGTACTTGCAGACCAGCTGCGTTTGTCTTTTAAGCCCTGTAGTTTTGACATAGGTGCTTGCAAATGAGCCTTGCAAAGTTGACAAGGAAATTCCCCAACCCAGGCAGCAAATCTACTCCGGCCCGTGTCGTTAGCATGATAAAGATAAAACAAATGAGGATATTTCACTTGCATGTTCAGAAGTGACTTGCCTCAACTCAGAAAATGCAGTTTTGCAAAGCAAAGTCATGCAGGGATTGGAGTCCAAGGGGGAACCTTTTGGATTTTATTGTCCTTCTCAAAGTAAATGTTAGGTGAGATTGGAACATATTACCCGAGAGACAAAGGACATCAGACTCTATTGAATTCTTATGGTCTGAATCCTAGGAATGATAAAAGTCTTAGTCACCGGAGGATCAGGCTGAGCTTTTCAAAGGAGCCCAGGGGATTTGCACATCCATCTCCCGTTTAAAATTAATAGAAGGTATGGCCAAGATGTTCACAAGTGACTGGTGATTTTGAGAGATTTTATTTTTAGATTCCTAATCTGCATGGGCACGTGCACATCCCTTTATGAAAATCAGGCCCTTTTAATGTGTCTCAGGTTAGGCCTAAAAAATGGAGATAGCCAAAATCACTAGTCATTTTTGAAATTCTTTGCCACAATGTGTCTAAATCCCCAAGGTAGATTTGGAAATCCCAAACTCTGTGTGTGTGTTAATAGATGGCTATGGAACAAATGAAGGTGTGATCTGGTGTAAAAGATGTGCTTGGAACAGTGATATTACTCGTGTGGCAAGACAACAAATGAATTACCCAGGTCAATCCAAGGAAATGCCAATAGACTCTTTATACGATCACATCCTGTACTCAGCAGAGGCCACATACTTTACAGAAAAGACAACGTTTTATAAATGTTGTTTGAGAGTTTAAAAAAGTTTTCGTGGGCCTACTTTCCTCTCCTGACCCTGCAAAGCCATTAGTCTGCCAGCTCCATATTCCCGTGAGTCTTGCCTGCATCATCTTAATAAAAACCAATAGAATATTGGCAGCCCAACAATCCTGATTAGCATTGGAATGCAAGGTAATCGCTTCGCTCTGGGCCCAATCCTGCAAGGTGCTGAGCTTCCCCTATGTTCAAACAGGAGTTAGTTCAGGGAAGTCTGTGGCCTGTGTTATGCAGGAGGTCAGACTAGATGATCACAATAATCCCTTCTGGCCTTACACGGTATTAAATTGTCAACTGCCACCAGGAAGCTGGATGCGCATCAGTGAGCGTTTGTTGCTACAGCACGTTAGGGATGGAGGATATAGTTAGAAATTCTCAGGCCAACTCTCTTTGGTGAGTCCCCCAAAGCCACGGGGGGGGGGGGGGGGGGGGGGGGGGGGGGCATCCCGTTCTGACATCAGCCGGAGGCAGAATTTCTGGGCATTTTAATGGCCTGGTATATATCTTCATTGCTGCCCCTGTAGTGAATGGAAGTGAAAGGAACAGTGGTCTAGTGGTTAACGGAGTAGTTGAGGATTTCAGAGACCTGAGTTCAGACTTGCTCTACCACAGGCTTCCTGTGTGACCCTGGGCTTGTCACTTAGTCTAGTTGTGCCTCAGCTCCCTGTCTGTAAAATGGGAATAACAGCACTTCACAGGGCTGTTTGTTGTGAGGATAAATACATTAAAGATTGTGAGATGCTCAGGTATGATGCTAATGGGGACCATATAAGTACCTAAGAAAGAATTAGAATAGCTTAACTGTGTGTCATAGGCCCAGTACTGCTAATAACTAAGGCTCATTCTCCTTTAGCCCAAATGGCAGGGTTATGTGCCGTTGAATTCAATCCCGTGGCTCTTGTGAAGTCCTGAGTGACCATGGGGTGGAGCAGATGCACACCCATGGGGCCCTAGGCTCTTCTGGCAGCTAACACTTTAGGGCTAACAGGATGACACTTCTCTAAATGGTTGGTTTCAGAGTAGCAGCCGTGTTAGTCTGTATCCGCAAAAAGAACAGGAGTACTTGTGGCACCTTAGAGACTAACAAATTTATTAGAGCATAAGCTTTCGTGGGCTACAACCCACTTCTTCGGATGCATATAGAGTGAAACATTGAGGATATATATATACACACATACAGAGAGCATGAACAGGTGGGAGTTGTCTTACCAACTCTGAGAGGCCAATTAAGTAAGAGAAAAAAAACTTTTGAAGTGATAATCAAGATAGCCCAGTACAGACAGTTTGATAAGAAGCAAGTGTGAGAATACTTACAAGGGGTGATAGATTCAATGTTTGTAATGGCTCAGCCATTCCCAATCCCTATTTAACCCTGAGTTGATTGTGTCTAGTTTGCATATCAATTCCAGCTCAGCAGTCTCTCGTTGGAGTCTGTTTTTGAAGTTTTTCTGTTTTAAGATAGCCACCCGCAGGTCTGTCATAGAATGGCCAGACAGGTTAAAGTGTTCTCCCACTGGTTTTTGAGTATTATGATTCCTGATGTCAGATTTGTGTCCATTAATTCTTTTGCGTAGAGACTGTCCGGTTTGGCCAATGTACATGGCAGAGGGGCATTGCTGGCACATGATGGCATAAATCACATTGGTAGATGTGCAGGTGAATGAGCCCCTGATGGTATGGCTGATGTGATTAGGCCCTATGATGGTGTCACTTGAATAGATATGTGGACAGAGTTGGCATCGGGCTTTGTTACAAGGATAGGTTCCAGGGTCAGTGTTTTTGTTCAGTGATGTGTAAATAGCCAGCAATGCTCATCTCGTTTGCAGGCTGGGCCAGGCATTAAAATCCCAGTCCTGAGCAGCCGCAGTGGGACTTGCAGGGTTGGTCTGTGACGAGTGCTGTCCCAGAAGTAAATGTAACCCTGGGCTCTTCTCTAGGACTTTTCGGCAATACACCTCAAAGCGCTTGCCAAAGGAGGGTGGGGATCTGTGACGCAGACACGCCCAGGCAGGTGTCCGACCATCTGCTCAGCGTTTCACAAAAGGGGGTTGCCTGGGGTCTCTTCCAAAAGTGACAAACCGGCTGATTGCCCTGGCTATTGCAGGATGTTTGAATGGGAAGTAATGTTAGAGCGATGCAATGTGTAGGGTATTGGGCTTCGGAACTGCTGAAGTGTGAAGCTTGTCATCAGCGGTGACACAGGGCTCAGGGTTAACTCAATCAGTGCTGAGAACCAGGCACATCCTTGGAGCTAGCCCTAAGTTTACTATCTGGGCCAGGGAGAGGCTTGAGGATTTGCAAAGACAAGAGTCAAAGAAAATTATCTGATTAGGGGACCACATGGGGTAAGAGGCAATAGTCTGTGACTGTACTGGAGAGAGCACAAATGGTTATCCATTACAGAACAGAGACTCTGCCAGAGGGGGTGTCTCATAAAAGGTGGATCCCAGCTTTCTGAAATGGACAAGAGCTGACCATTAGGTGAGAACTACCTTACTAGACAGGAACGTTACCTGTTAATAACTGTAGGCTATGGAGCGTGTTCGATGTTTTTCTTTTACTTGTAACCTTATGTTTCCAATCTCTTGTGCTTGCTTTTATTTGACTCTCTAGCTCAAGCTCCGCTAAATAAACCCCAGTTGGTTTTACTATAGACACATCTAAGAGCTTTATGCTAAGCAGTGAACTGGGGTACCCTGCTTCCACGGAGGCAGCAGATTAGTGTACATCATGAGTGCCCAGAAGGTAAGGGACTGGGTGCTCGTGTGTAGCTAAGGGGTGTGTGGAAATTGCTAGCCAGCATTGGGAAAGAGTGCGGCTCGTGGAGTCTGGAGCGGGGTGTTTGTGCTGCCAGCTGCCAGGGAAGATTTCCCCTGGTGGACACAGACAAGGTTCACTCACACTATAAACAGGTGGTAGTGATTCACCCCGCACACCTCCAGTACCTCGAATAGCGTCGCAGCGTCATTAACCCAAGGTCACAGAGCAGATCAGTGGCAGAGCTGGGGCTAAAACCCATGTATCCTGACTCCCCGCACAGTGCTGTATCATGCTGTTTGCTATAGGCCTTGTTATACTTGGGATTGTACTGGGGACACGTCACGTTGATGGTCTGCGGGTTAAGACACTGGACTAGGTTCATTTCCTAGGTTCATTTCCTAGCTCTGCCACTAACTCCCCCCTGTGACCTTGTCCAAGTCACTTAATCTCCCTATGCCTTAGCTCCCAGATGGGGATAATAGTCTGTCTTGTTTGTTTAGAGTGTACATTCTTTAGGGAAGTGACTATCTCTTGCCACGTACAACACCCAGCAAAAAAGGGCCCTGATTTGGGCTAAGGCCTTTTGGCTAGAAACGAGAATAAAAATAATTTGACTGGGTACCTTCTTTCACGTGGTAGTAGTGGGATGGCCTTAGAGGCTCTGATCCTGCAACGTGCTGAGCACCTCCTGGGTAAACTTAGTTCTGCTGAGTTTGCTTACTCACTGTGGCCTAGTGGCTAGGATACTGGCTACTAGCCTGGGAGTCAGGGTTTTATTCCTGGCCGTGACCTTGGACAAGTCATGGCCCTTTCCCGTGCCTCAGTTTACCCACCAGTAAAATGGCGACAATGATCCTTTGTAAAGCACTTTAAGATCTATGGCTAAAAGGCACTGTACGAAAACGAGATATTATTCACTTCACTTTTGTTGAAACTAGATAACACTTTGCGGCATCATGAGCCCATTTTTGCAAGCATAATATTTTGCATAATTGTTCTGTGGAAAGAGCTAATGTATTATTTAGAGTTACGTAGCCAGGCGTTAATTTATGCCCATTCCTCTGAGAATGACTGTGCTGAATGAAAGTGTTATTTATGATGCACGCTCAGATCCATTGTGTGCCATTGATAGTGCTGCGATAATGGGCATATATAGCTAGCTCTGACAAGAGGCTATAAAACAAATCGCTGGATACTTCACCATTGCTCGATAGGCTTAATTTTTAATGTGGGCTCTAATGGTAATAGTTACCGAGGTGGTCAGGGAGTCACTGGATACTAGAACTGGTCGAAAAATGTTGATAGTCTTCTGTCGGCAAATGCTGTTTTGTCAAAGCGGAAAGTGAAGTGTTGTGTTGGTTTGGACAACATTTTCAACAGTCAGAAGTTGAAATGATTCGCAACTGAAACTGGATTCTTTTGTTTCAGCTTCCTCTATTACAGTCTGTGTTGCTGTTGTTTGTTTGTTTATTTATAGGTTTATTTTTGTGTGTTATCATAGCACCTTGAGTCATGATTTCAGGGTTACTGCACCTGTATTTCCCCCTCCATGATCCCTCAAGGGCACCCACTTAAAGGTTTCTGGCTTCCAGCCATCCCTTCTAGATGTCTCATTTCCCCCTAACCAGGTTTTAAGGCTGCAATATCCCCACCTGAAGGCCAGTGTCTGTGCTTTGCTTTCTCTCCCAGGGTTAAGACCGGTGTATTGCCAGCAGTTACAAGTTACCTCTTTCTAGGCATGCTCCTTTATTCTTAAGGCAAAAACACGAGAGAGAAAACAAAAAACAATAAAAGTCCCTATGCATGTGCTAAAAGCTTACCAGAGGTCACCCCTCAGTCTTACGGGACTCTGATAAGCCAAACTCTGTCCAATCTTTCTGCAAGGGCTGCAGCTCTTGGACAGAAGGTCCAGTCCATTTGCTGGAACAGAAGGAAGGCCCTGAGTCCGTTTAAACGTAGCCACTTTAAGCCAAAAGCCCTTTCTTTGTTTTCGTAGTCTCTGGAAACTGTTTGAACTAGTATATCTGAACCTTCCCAGGGGGTGATACATCTCCGGAGGTGTTTAAAACCTGAGCAATTCACCTTACTCACCCCTCACTGTTTCTAGCTCCTGGAGGAGTTGGAATAACTCTTCCCCCATGGTGTAGAACACAATCATTCATACAATCCCTGGCCCGCAGCGATACATAAACTTAATACACGAATGTTCCCCCAAAGGTACCGTATGCCGTTGCAATATCTGTCACATCTTGTTTGCACTAATATGTTTTCACAATGTTAGGCTATGCTTCAGTACCTTGCTGCTGTTGTTTTTTTGTATTGTGATAGCATGTAGGAGCCCCTCTCCCGGATCAGGACCCCATTGTACTAGCTGCTGTACAAACAGAATAAAATGACGGTCCATATTGTATTACATTTATAGATATTTCGCATTTTATAATCATTATATTTAACATTTTACATTCTAGTATAGCGTTTAGCATCATTGAAACGAAACGTTTTGAGTCACTACGGTCTTTTTGATGTTTCCACATCAAGATTTTTTGTAATGTCTATATCGTGAACAATTTTGACTTTTTGTCCTGATTCAGGGAGAAAACGAATGTTGAACGGTTGGCATTTCCCAGAGGTTGGATATTCCATTTTCTAACTAGTTCTACTGAATACCCATGAGCATTAAAGCATTAGTAGTGCTGTGCCTGCTTATATGCACTTTATATGTGATAAGGCTGATGTCAAAACATATCTTACAAGGCTTTTTATTCTGTGTTTGTACAGCACAAATGACTGCTCTAGTCTAGTCTAGGCTCTACTGCAATAGAAATAGATAAGAAGAAGAAGGTGCTGAACCATAGAATAACCCAATGGAAATATATTGGTGCAAACAAAGTATAGCCCCTTCTGAACTTAACAGACAGCTGGTCTCATTAAGACCTTGAGGAGTCACACATGCTAGGGCTATGGGTGCTATGTAAGGATTCGGAACGGTGTGGCCAGACACAATATAGCACAATTTACAGCCAGGAATGATATAGTATCCCATGTACAGCATTGCACTAATAGCCAGGAGCACTATGGACACTGTCACATTCTTCTGTCTTCCTCTTGTTGACATCACTGGGCATCACCCTAGATAACTCGGGAGGGTAGACGACCACAAGTGTCAATGAAGCCTTCCTGCACTAGGCCTAAGTGAACCAAACTCTATCCTTCCATGTTTAAACTCTAATCGACCTCAAAAGCCAGGTGCAATTGGAATGTGTAAGCAGCCAGCTATCAGTGGTAACCCCCCTTACTGGTACCAAGCAGTAATAATGAGGCCTGCATACCTCTGGCTAAAAGGGAAGATAATGAATCAAAGGAAAGGGACAAGATAATAATTCAAGAAGTGTTACTAACGAGCTAAACTTATACCTGCCAAAATAATCTAACTGCTTAAATGTAATTGCTATTTGCTTAGTAACTATTACCAGGGATGGGGGGGGGGGGGGGAAGGGAGGGCTAGAGGGGGGGGGGGGGGGTGAGGCTTAACTGCAAAAATGTATAAAAGAGGAAAAGCTGTTTCTGTTGGTGTGCTTGATCTGAGACTTGCCTGTCTCCTTGTACCACTTTGAGATCTCAAATAAACTTTGTTTGCTCCTCCACCCCTAGTGTGTTTATTGGCGCGAAGCACACCGGGCAACGAACCCCGCTGTTGCTGTCCTCGGGCACTCTGTGCCGGCAACACTCTGAACATTAAGATCTTGGCTACTGCCAGATTTAATGGTGTGTTCTGGTTTAGCAGCGCCTGCTTTCCACAAGACGCCTTGCGTTTCAGTGGTTCTTCCAGTCTTCACATCTGTCGTTTAGCAAGGTGCAGGAAGAGCCCAGATGCTCAGAAGAAAGAGCTGGCAGTGCCCATGGCAAAGTTCAGCAGCGGAGGATATAAAGAAATACGTGGTGCTGCCCATGCATGTGACTGCAGACGCCCAGTGCCTCTATCACCAATGCATAGTTTATGCCATAGCTTTAGGTGATCATGTTAAGGGCTGGCGAGACAGCCCTCTTCTTTCCCGGACGTGCTGCCAGCTACATGCTGCAGGAGAACCTGACTCGGCGATTCTCTCCTGCGGCTGCAGAAAGGCATGCGTTTGAATTTGATAGATAAATGTCTATCAGGGATGGTCTAGACAGTATTTGGTCCTGCCATGCGGGCAGGGGACTGGACTCGATGACCTCTCGAGGTCCCTTCCAGTCCTAGAATCTATGAATCTATGAATTGGACGCTCAGATGCTGCGGATGTCAATGAGCTGGGGGCTCAGCTCCGGCTCCCATGGGAAGAGGGAGGACAGGGATGCTGCCAGGCAGCAAAATGGAATGAGAGACCCAGGCCTTCAGGGATGGATTTGGCTCTACCCTTCGGGGTGGATGGTGCCTCTAGGCACAGCCAGGGACAAGGGGCCGTGTGTAAATTGCACTCTCCCAGGAGCAGCTAAGATGTGTGATGACTCAGGGAGGAAGAGCACAGCTGCTTCCTGGTTCTATGGGGACAGGAGGGGAGGGCATAACTTAATGCAGCAGTTGAAAGGGGGCAGCTTCCTTCACACCTGAACAGCTACTTAGGCCAATGGATGGAACAAGGGCTAGGGCGCAGGTACTCTCTTCCCTGCCAGGCACCCGACGAGTTAGTGTTTGGAGAGCCGCGGCAGTGTTCAGGATCAGAGCTGGACCTAAGAGCTGCCGACATTATACAAATTGAATCTATTTCCCCATGTTAAGTATCCTCACACCTTTTTGTCAACTGTCTGAAATGGGCCATCTTGATTATCACTACAAAACTTTTTTTTTCTCCTGCTGATAATAGCGCATCTTCATTAATTAGCCTCTTCGAGTTTGTAGGGCAACTCCCACCTTTTCATGTTCTCTGTATGTGTATATATCTTCCTACTATATGTTCCATTCTATGCATCTGATGAAGTGGGCTGTAGCCCACGAAAGATTATGCTCAAATAAATTTGTTAGTCTCTAAGGTGCCACAAGTATTCCTGTTCTTTTTGTGGATACGGACTAACACGGCTGCTACTCCGAAGGCTCTTAGTCAACTTTCATCTCAGCCACCAGCAGTTTTAAAATTGTTCCAAATGCGAAGGCGCAAATAAATTCCAGGAACGGCTGAAGTGGCTCCAGGAAACGGAGAGATTCTCCAGAGAGTAAGAAGGTGGGAGGCCAGCCCTCTAGGAAAAGAATATTACATGGAATGGCCCAGATTGCCCGGCCTGGTAGAGCTGTGCCTGGCACATGTCTAGAAGGGGAAGGCACAGCAAAAGTGGGATTAGGTCTCCTTACCTGTTCTGTGCCAAGCATAGTTCAGCCAGACCCAAGGATTGAGGTCTTTCTGTGCAAATCTATCCATTACACAGAATGATATTCCAGATGGATCGGGGGAAAGATGGTCCAGTGGTTAGGGTTGTAGCTAGGGACCTGGCTTCACTTCTCTGCTCTGCCACAGACTTCCTCTGTGACCTTGGGCAAGTCACTTAACTGTAAAATGAGGATAATAAAATGGGAATGACACTTGCCTGCTTCACAGGGGTGTTGTGAGGACAATACATTAAAGATGGTGAGACACTAAGATACTACAGTAATGGGGAGCAAATGAGTAACCTATGTAGATGGAAGAAGAACTTGTTCCACCTGATTTCCCCTTCCAGTTTCCCCATGAAGCTCCAAGCACAGCCCTGGTGGAGTGAACTCCTGGGAGGAGGAGACAGGTTTGCACTGATTCCCCATGACCTGAGTTCCTCTCAGCTGTATCTCCAAGGCATTTTTTCAATCAGTCAGGTTGGCCCATCCTACTGTACCTGGTGTTACCCTCACAGTGTAATATCAGCATCACAGCTTTCGCTGTGGCAGCTTGGAGAATGGATGGTAGATGTGGCACCTGAGCAGTAGAAACCAACTGTGGTGTGTGCCGAGCCAGTCAGACTTTCAGACAGTTTGGGGGACCCGCTGGCAGCAGCAAGCCAGAGAGAGATGGAGAGTTTCCAAACTCCTCCCGCATGTTACTGCTAACAAAATGCAAGGCTCCTCCCACGATGGCTAGTCTTGGGGTTAAATTACAGGACTGACTCTTCCGGGATCCAACAGTGGCTGGGTGACCTTGAACATGTCACTTGACCTCTCTGGTTTCATTGTCAATGAGCAAGACTAGATGATCAGGTGATAAAAAGCCAAGCCCATTCTGTGCTAACACTGCCACTGTTTCTATTGCCAGCAGAGCTGCCCCAATGGTAGAGCACTGGTGGGAGAATTTCAGAACTCCGCATAGACGAGATTTCTGCTTCTCAGTTCCCCCCTCTACAAACCCAACCTAATGCGTCCGACCCTCACAGAGATAGTGGAGGGTGAAGGAAGAGCTGATGAAATGCAAGAAATATGGCTGGATTTTTCTTTGCCAGTGGACTTCAAATTCACAGATGCTCGTGTCATCTATCAATTAAGATAAAGAGGCAAGAAAATATGATGGCTGCACACATTTATTTTTGATTAAAAATGGAATCTGGATGTAAAGCAGAGAGGCCTCGTGATCGAAGAGTGGTTCTCAACCAGGGGTAGGTGTACCCCTGGGGATACTCAGAGGTCTTCCAGGGCATATGTCCACTCATCTAGATATTTACCTAGTTTTACAGCAGGCTACATAAAAAGCACTAGCGAAGTCAGTACGAACTAAAATTTCATACAGACAATGAATTGTTTATACTGCTCTATATATCATACACTGAAACGCAAGTACAATATTTATATTCCAATTGATTTATTTTATAGTTAGATGGTAAAAATGAGAAAGGAAGCAATTTTTCAGTAATAGTGCGCTGGGACACTTTTTTGTATTTTTATGTCTGATTTTGTAAGCAAGTCGTTTTTAAATGAGGTGAAACTTGGGTACGCAAGACAAATCAGGCTCCTGAAAGGGGTACAGTCATCTGGAAAGGTTGAGAGCCATTGATCTAATGGAGCCAGGATGAACTAGGAACTACCAAATTCCACTCCCAGTTTTGCCACTGATTGACTGTGCAGCATTGGTCAAGTCATTTAAGCAGAACTGCATGGAGGATGGAAATTCCATTTAATTAAATATTTCAAAATTTGATGTTCATAATCAGAATACCCCTCCCTCCACTTTGATTTTTTTTCTGCAGGAAAATAAAAACAATATATAGTTTTGGCTCTATCAATGTTTTATTTTTATTTTGTCTAAATAAAACATTTTGATCCCAAACTATATTTTTTTTGGAATTGCTTTTTGCAGATGATTTCATTTTGTTTCCATTTCAACTTTTTTTTTTAAATGATTCTGTGTTCTGTTATATGTTATCACTCATAATACAAAATGTAAACAATTTCAAAGTGAAAAGTCATTTCAAAATGAAGAAAAAATCCATACATTTCATTCTGGAAATGTCAAAACATTTCAACATTGTCAGAACTATTTCCTCCCAGTTTTTCCCTTACGTGAAATTTTGATGAAATCATTGCAGTTTTGCAAAGCATTCTGATTTGGATGGATCTGCATTCTCCAGTGGAAAATGGTGCCATCAAAGTTTTTCTGATCAGCTTTATCTTTCTGGGCCAGATTACCCCTTCACTTACTTGGCACATTTTATTGCATAGGGGCATCGTGGAAGCTCTTGGAAAGGTATCAAAACAATCTGTGCTGTTTCAAAGCCTGGTTATCACTGGGCTACATAATCTGAAGGCACCCTTGTGACTTCTAACCCAACGCGAAGCAACTTGATCCCATTCCAGACCTGTCCTGAGTATTCTAAAGCCTTTGAAAAGAACCCCAGTAATTTGAACCCAGCTGCAGCTAAAATCTGATTCCAGTTTGATTCCCCTGGTGACTGAGTCAGGGAACTGACAGATATTGAAGGGGAAGCATGGGCCAGATCAAATGAGAAATGGCAAACAAGGGGCGAGCTGGGAATGCAGAGGCAGGCGAGATGCACTCAGAAAATGGAAAGAATAAAGGTTTTACTGCAAACGATAAAAGCAAATATGAAACTATCACAGTGAACATAAAACTAACAATTTACCAATAGCCTCTTGGCAGTAAATCACTCTTTACCTGAATCTGAATATGAGCCACATTGATATAAGGGTCTATGCAGCTTCACCTTGGCTGAGGAGCAGAGATAAAGGGACGTGTTCAAACTAGCAAGGACAAAATCAGAGGCAGCTGGGTGACAGTGTGTTAATGACTTCCCTGTGCATTGTAAGCTTGAAGCATGGCAGTAGAGGCTGGTGATTTCAGTCGGGTCTACAAAAATGGAGGGCCAGATTCTGATACCTACTCACTGGAGAGGCAGTATGGTCCAGTGGGTGGAGCACTGGACTGGAACTCAGGAGATCTGGCTTCTATTCCCAGCTCTGCCATTGATTTGCTGGGTGACCTTGGTCTCTCTCTTGCCCAATTAGACTGTAAGCGATTTGGGGTAGGAATTGTCACTTGCTATGTGTATGTACAGCACCTAGCACAAAGTGGCCCTGATCTTGGTTACAGCTTCCAGATGCTATCATAATTCAAATAATAATTGTGGATAGGTACTTCACATCACAAATAGCCCACTGAAGAGGCTGCTAAGTGCCCGCAGGAGTATCAGAATCTGGCCCTCTACCATCTGTACTACAGCCAGTCAAAATACTTCACTGAAACATTTTTGATAAGGAATGGCTCTTAGACCAAAATATAAAAGAAAGACTAAAGATCCAAAAATATTTCAGCAAAAATATTCAGTTTGGGTAAATATTTTTGGTTTCTCAGATTGTGAAAACAAATTTTTTTTAAAGTAAAAAACTGAATATTTTCACTAAATGTTTTTTTACAGAACCATAGTTTCCCACAATTTTTATCTCATTTTATATTTTTTTAGTGAAAAGTTAAAAAGAAATTTTTTTTAATTAAATTTCCCATGAAAAATTAGTGGCATTTTTCAGCAGCTTTCAACAGTACCCCAGACAATGCCCCCCAGGCATCAACAACTGCCCAAGAGATTAACCTCTCTCAGGATATGTCCACACTGCAAAGAAAAAAACAGTGGCAGTGAGACTCAAAGCCTCAGTGACTTGACTTGGACTCGCAGGGCTTGGGCTGTGGGGCTGAAAATGCAGTGTAGATGCTTGGGCTCGGGCTGGAGCAAAGCTCTAAAACCTGGTGAGGGGAGAGGGTCTCAGAGCGTGGGGCTCCAGCTCAAATGTCTACATTGCTATTTTTAGTCCTGCAGCTTGAGTCAGGGATGCTGGAACAAAGAGCCATGGAACCAAACTGTAAATCCTGCGTATGATGGAAACTACTTCATGCCAGGGGGTTTGGCAGCACCCCCAACACCTCTAGTTCTAGCACCGATGGCTTGAGCCCCATGAGCCTGAATCAATTGACCTGGGCTCTGGGACTAAGTGCCACGGGTTTTTCTTTGCAGTGTAAACAGATCCTCAGTGTCTCCATTCTGCCATCTGTGAAATTGGTGCACGGAGGCGTAATTAAAGGCTGTTTGCAGGGTGCTTTGACATCCTTAGCTGAAAGCTGCAGCATTGCAACCTATTATTTTAGGCCACATTATAAACCCCTTACTTGCAACAGAGAGCATTTACTCCCATAAGTAGTCCAGGGAAGTCAGTGTCAAGGGTTCACCCCGATCCTTTGTGATCATTCTAATTTAGAACCTCCGACCCCAATCCAGCAAACATTTAAGCACAGGCAGAACTTCAAAGGGGCTACTCACGTGAGTAAAGTTACACAGGTGTTTGGAGGATTGGGGCCATGGTCATAAGAGATCAAAGAGACCTCTTGGGAATCCTCAATTCTATCCCCTAATTGACTCAAGCTGTACATTTAACAGTCTTTTCCAGAGCTTTTCATTATGATTGTTCATTTCCTACGTCACATTTAAAAAGATCCTCCCTAAACTTCTATCATTAATTTTTTTTAAAAACCCTAATCTTTTGTAATTACGATTGTAAAGAAAACCAATCCTCCCCTCAAAAAAACTTTTAAAAATATAAAGGGAAATCTCAAAAGGTCAAACTGGTCTCGGCCTTATACGAGTTGAAATAAATTGCTTATTTCTAGTGTATTCATAGGATGGGGAAGACCGTCTGTGGGTAGAAATGATTGTTATAGAGTTTCCAGGTCATTAATTACATTAGATTCTTCCACTCGTTACTGTGAGTCATTTTCATAAAGAAGCCAAGATAATGGGGAAAGATAATGTAATGAAGTCAGAACACAAAGAAAGGAGAACAAAAGTGTAAGCATTTAAAATGCTGTTTGTTTCTATCTATGTATGGGCCAGATCCCCAGCTGGAATAGCCCCACTGAAATCAATGAAGCTACACCAATTTACATCAGCTGAAGATCAGCCTGAGAGATATTTAGGTTCATGGGAGAGGTACTGGTCTCATTCTTTTTGTTGTTCTCCCAAGTATTAAAGTTTAATAGACTCTGCAGGCCTGATTCTGCTTCTCTGTCACACTGGCGTAAAACAGGGCTAACTCTATTAGAGTCAGTGAAGTGACACAGGTTTAAATCAGATCAGAGTCCGGCCCACGGTGCCGTATTTACTGCTCAAAAACCACCTGCTCCAGGAGATAAAGCAGCTGCTATCTGTCTAGCTTTCAATGTGACATTCAGCCAGTTATCTTCCTGGGGCCCTCGTCACTTTAGATGTTGTTGATTTTTCTTAAATGTTAAAAGAGTTTTTAAACTTCATTTGAATTCTCCTACCAAGCCTCCCCTTACAGCTCTGTCACCTCTTCCCCTCCTTTCCAATGAGATCTGTCTGCCATTCTGTTGACACTCACTAGTCTATTAAAAAGGGGGAGTGAACCATCCCTCTGTTTTATGTTTTATTTACAAGGGAGCTTTTGTCTTTGTGATTTCCCTTCCCGAAGAGCAGCGCTCCTGTTCTGGATGGCTCAGTTCAGGTTTGGCGAGGGACTTGCCTTACCACTTGTCACTTTACTGCGGTGATGGCCACGGTTTTCAAAAGGGACCAGTGAGGAGAGGAATCCTGATTTTTTTTTTCCAGATGCTTGAATTGAGGTGCCTTACAAGGATCTGATTGTCAAAAAAGTGCTGAGGGTGTCTCTCTGTGGGCCTGAATGCACACATGGGAGAATAGGTATGATCCAGTGGATAGACAGCTGGGCTGGGAATTAGGAGACCCGCGCTGTATTCCTGGCTCTGCCACTGACCTTGGGCAAGTCACTTATCCCCTATGTGCCTCTGTTTCCCTTCTTAGTCTTATCTATTTACATTGTAAGCTCTTTGGGGCAGGGGCTGCCTCCCACTAAACATATGTACAGCGCCTAGCACAGTGGGGCCCTGATGTTGGTTGGGGTGTCTACCTGCTACTGTAATACAAATAATGCGTCTCTCTCTCGTTAAATAATATAAACATTTAAAGCAAATCCTTGCCTCCCTTCTGCAGATGCTGCTCTGAGTCCTGAGTCCTGTACTAATTCTCTCTTTGCCGCTCCCCAGCACCTGGCTGAGCTACTTGCGCTGGGCTCTGGGGAGAAGGTTTCCTTCCTAATGCTAGTGAATAGTTCTGAAGAGACTGGAGGATAAGGGCAGTGTGGGAAGCAGGGGTACAAGCCTCCCCTAATGACCTGTCAATGTGCCTCAAACTCAGCCTGCAGGGACCAATTGGCGATTGGAGGATTCTGTTTCCATGGCCTGTCCAGAACTTCTTCTGTCTCTGAGACTTCCATGCACTGAATCAGTTGAGGGTACGAATAAATCACCAACTGGAGTCAGAAGGAACTTCTCTCAGGGAGAACACCTCATAGGCCAAAATTTGTGTGCAAGAACTATATGGCAGCGGTGTTTGTAGGGACCAAGTACAGTGCAAGACCAAATCGTGGCCTGAATTCCCAACTATTATTATTCACAAGGAATAATATGACCAGCTCCATGGCAGTGCCACTGAGTCCCCTGGGCAGAGGAGACACTGGTAGAAATCCTCCAATAGTACAAGGTGTGGCAGTGCTGAGAGGCTGTGGGATGCACAGGTGACCTGACCTGCTGTATGTTCTGAAAGGTGTTAGCATTCAAGATGGTGCAAGGAGCTCTGGGTTTGTTCTTGATGGCCTCATTTCAACTCAAGGCTTACAATAAATATTCTTTCATAAGGGAAACTTCCTCCCCTTCTAATCCCTCCAGCCCTCTCCTTGCAAACAACATGAAACTAATTTAACCATGGGGACTCTCTTCATTTCCAGTCTGCGCCCTGCTCCATTTCCCATATCGGTGACTCCATGGTGTGGAACAGAAGGCGGGGTTTGTCTTCAAAGGGGCACTCCCTAGAGCGATCACTAATGATGCACCGAAAAAGGGCAGAGTGAGAGCAAGTAGAAGCAGTCTGAGCTCCATCTCCACCCGTTGTCCCATTCTCTTTGCAGGAATTCATGCTGCCAAAGCTAAGGGGATTAAATGATTTCCTTCTCTTTGGGAATTAAGGTCATTGCAGCAAAGTCAGTTCTAGAGGCAGGTGAACAGGTCAGTCCTGTTGCTGCACCATTCTGCATTTTTCTTCCCCTCCGCTCTGATTGGCAGCTGTGCTTGGCCACTGGGTGGAGGTCAGGGGAGGAACATGTTTTCTGCCCTGGTGGATACAATGGCTAGGCTACTCCTGCATTCCAGACAGGCATGTAAATACAGTACCCGCTCTACAGTCCCTCAGGGCTGCAAGCTGAATCCATTCTATGTTTTTCTCCCAGGGATGGTAACTAACGTCCATTCCAGGTAAGCCTAGTGATCCCAAAGGCTCCACGCAAAGTTCATTCTAGGAGACATGGAGATAAAGTCCAGGTTTTTCTCTCCCAAGGGTCTATATGTGGAGTTCCTTTCAGATAGGCACAGAAAACCCATGCAGGTTCCTGGCATATGAACAGACAGAGGGACACTACTCTTGTGTCAGGGAGAGGGAATTTCACTAGTAACCACTGGGCAGGTTCCCTGCATACTAGTGCTTGTAGCCCGCTCCCCTATGGTGAGCTCAGATATTGAGGTGATGGGCTCAGTATAAGAACAGATGTCTGTCTCTTCTGAGGGAAACCAAAGGGTTTGCTTAACTTGAACATGAAGGACTTCAAAGGAGTGATGCCCATTTCAGTTCACATGGGTTTGCAGGCCTGGAAATTCTAAAGAGTTTGGATTGGAAAGAACCCAAGTTTCCCACGGCCTCCTTGCAAATCCATAGGTTTCTGTGTTTACAGGAGATTGGCCAGAACGTTGGCCTCCCTGTTTGGACGGGATTGGCCTGAGTTTTGTTTTCTGTACTTGAAAGCCTCGGGATTGGCTAGACTCAAGCACTCCGGAGCTTTGCAGCAAATGGGAATGTACTGTGTCTAATCCCATGTGGAAAGTCTTCACTTTCAAAACTTCACAGTATAATTACAACCTGCCTAGTGCATTGGTTACGATGAGCAGTGACGATATAAGCACCCCGTTATTTGTCCTCCTCGGCTCCAGCTGTTAAAACAATTCCTTCTTCACAGACCTGCCAGTTCCTTGGCTCTAGTGAGCCCCCATCTCCCCCCGCTCCAAATCCTGTGAATTTGAGTTCTGCATCGGAATCTCCATGAAAGCTGCCTATTTCCTGCATGAGTCCCGTAAAATTGGGAAGATAATATTTTCAGAGCTGCTGGTACCCTGATTGCATGTTTGTTTAAAATGACAGTTTATGTTGTGTCTCTTTCATTAGGGACGCTCAATGATCTTGACGTTATTAACTAAAGACGGCACTCTCTGCAGAGAAACGTTATTCTGCTGAGACACTCCAAGGAACACTTGAAGGAGTGGATGGGAGGGGAGCCGCGGGGAAGAGTCAGAAAAGATTTTTAACTAGATTGGAAACCCAGCGGAGAGTTTCATTTTGTGTTTAAATCCCTGGCCAGCAAACAGGAGAACACAACAGTGGAAATCTCCAAACTCAAAACATGGAGCCAGTCCTGGAGCGCTAGACCCAGGTGTCGGAACTCAAAGACAGCCACTGGAATGCAAAGTTGGTCTGGATGGGGGAATGGCAAATTGTAGAGATGAGTCAGAAGCAAAATCCCGGATCTGAACATCCCTGGCCGTTGGAAGGAAGGGAGCTCAGAGGCAGAACCCGGAGCTGAAATCCGTAAATAGCCCTTATCTCTAGGATGGCCTGAATGCAAGCCCGGATGCAACTCAGGGAAGAAGCGTGGTCTTGCAGCTAAGGTTCAAATCTGGAACTCAAGCTGTGCCATAGACTCTTGGTAATCAGTTCTCGTCCCTTTTACGCTATGGAACGCTCCGGATTTACACCTGGAGGGGCAGATCCTCCGCTGGTGTGAATTGTCATAGTTCCATTGAAATGAATGCTGTGGGTGTTCCCCAGAGTGTGGACTGGCTGCAGGTCGCTTTGCATCCCTTGGCCTCAGTTTCCCCATCTGTGAAATGGGAATTATACTTTGTGTATTTGAGGCGCTCTGAGAGTGTGCAGAGGATCACCATGGAAGAGGCTACAAATGAGTAATAAACCTGGCACAAACACTTCTTTAAAGCCAGCTTAGGGTCTAGAATTATGTTTTGGGCCATCCTCTAGGAATTGGCCAGTGGAAGGGTGTGGCAGAAAGGGGGTCTTTCTTCTGTTCTCTCCAGTATTAAACCAATTGCAACCCCAGCCATGTGGAATTCACCAGTCCAACTTCACCTCCAAACTTTGGGGCCGGTTGGGAATCTAAGCCGGAATGCAGATTTCCCAGCTGGCTGGCTGCCCTTTTTCGCCACCCAACCAGCCCTGGTTTGAACTGTGCATCTCAGGCACATGTGTAAGGAAAACGCTCAGAGGGGATCCTGAAACCAGAGTGGGGGGGGGGGAGGGCAGAATTAGGGAAAGGGGAGATGGAGGCTTAGGGGAATGGGAAGGGAGAGAGATGGGAACCCATCCCGGCTCTGGAGACGAGAAATCTGCTACTTTCTCTGGTTGTTCTGCTCCTCTTTGGTGCTTGCTTTTCAATTAGCAATAATTAGACAGGGAGCCGATGCCGGGCTCTCGGACTTGCTCCTCGGCACATGCCAAAGGACTGTACTCAAACATGGCACAGTGAGGGATCACGGACAAATCTTGTTTCAGTCGCATTATGCTTTCCAATGTCAATAATATCTTCTGAAGCAGGCCCTGTCTCCCTCAAATTGCTCCATTAGTGCTCTCTGTTTAATTCCAGGTCACTGTTGTCCCAGCTTCCCGAGGCCACGCTGCACCAGGGGGATGTTATTACTTAATTAAGGCTCTGATCCCTGTGCCCTGTGGCTGCATCCAAGGCAGTCATTAAATGAAACTTCCCCAACATCTGTGTGAAATCCCCCTCCAGCTTCGCTGGCAAGGTGTGTGTGTGGGGGAGGGGGGGAGTGGGCGTGCTTCTCCCAGGAAGATAAGGAAGTCCATAGGGTTGCCTTCTCCCAGTGCAGCAAGGAGAAGGAAATCAGTGCAGGTCCCTCGAGGTCTCTTCCAGTCCTAGAATCTATGAATTTATGAAAACATGCAGCTTGCTGCTGGAGGTGGGGCGATGAATCTCTTTCAGTGTTTGCCTGCTCCAGACTCTCTCAGATTCTCTGCTTTTGCTGGTTTCCATTTGCAGATTTTGCAAAAATAATAATAATAAATAAATAAATAACAAACCCCGCAGCATCTCATGGGATGGAACGGCAGCAAAGTTCACACAAACTTCTCTCTGCAATTTTGCATGGCCCTGGTTAGGCTGCTTCCCCCAGCCTGGTGATACTGACTCATTCCTGGTCAACAGGCCATCCCGAAGGAGGACTATAGTGAGAGAGAATGACAGAGCCGGAGATGCAGCGAGAGCGAGACAGAGAGACACAGGTGGGCAGAGGAGAGCAATGGAGAATAGTGAGGGAGAGCAGGAAGGAAGGAGGAAAGTTAGGGTTGCTACTTCTGAGGTACAAAATAGTGGGACATCTGCTTGCCCCCCAGACCCTACCACATAAACCCCTGGGTACAATCTGTCCCCAGGACACTGGGAGAAGGCACCAGCCCCGTGGGCTCCCAGGGCTGCTACAGCCACCAACCTTACCAAGCCAGGACATGGCACTGGCCGCATCCACCCAGCTCCCACCTGGCAGTGACCTCCGCAGTTAGGATCTGCACAGTGGTGCCCCTGTGACCTGTTCCCTGTGCCCCACAGCCCCGCCCACTGCAGACATTAGGGGCTGGGGGGCCAGCATGGACGTGACTGACAAAACCCAGGACTTTTAATGTCCCGGGAAGACTTACAGATGTCCTTAATAATGGGACAATGCTGGGAAAATGGGGAGAGATGGCAACTCTAAGGAGGAGAGAGTAAGAGGCTGAGGGAGCAAGTGCCCCTGGGCTCTGAGTCCCAACTGAGATGCCCAAATACTAAATAAGAAGCCTGGTCTTTCTGGATTCCTCACCAGGAGTGGGAGCACGGGTGGGAGCACGGGATCCATGCCAGGAAGCCTGTTCCTGCTAGCTGTTCAGGGCCCTAGACAACGCAGGCTCCGTGTGGCTTCTCCACTATAACTTGGCCTGTGGCTGGAGAGTGTGGTGTGCAGCTGTGAGGCCCCCGGAATAACCTGGCTTTGTGCAGCGATGCGAGTAGCGTAGACTTAAGGCTATCCAAGCATCCGTGCAGGCCAAAGCACTCTGGGTTGGCTAGGTGAAGCATCTGTATCTGAGTCTTTTGAAATTGGCCTGCCTGCTGCTGATTCCCTGCCTGGGTCTGGATTTGCCACTACGCTCTCTTGGGGATTGTCGCTGGCTGGATCTCTTCTGCTATCTCTAAACTACCCTGGCTGAGCCCTGCACAAATCGCTGGATTGTCCATGTGGGTTGTAAGAGCAGAAGGACTTTAAATAACTCTCTGGCACAGCCTCACCGGTTCAGTCTCATGCCACCAGTATTTAGCAGATGTTTTATTTTTACTCTGTCTTATGAAGGGAAAATGGGTCCCTAAATTCTGGCACTCTTGGGCGTATTCCAAAGCTACTTGGCCAATCAGGCGGCATGAATAGCACCCTGCTAGATGGCTGTCTGGACGTGGGGCTCAAGGTACATTGCAAACTGATAGCTATTATAGATTCTGGGGCAGGGTGGGGACGAAGAATCACAGCAGTTCACCCCCCGGTGCGTTTGCTTTATGACTGTCTTTAATGAATGACACAATCACCTACTATTTTTCTCCATGGGACCCCTGCTTCATTCAATGCAAGTACCATGGTTGGCCTGGCTTTAGCCCAATCCTCTTCTGATCAGCTGCGTTCACATCCAGAGTACAAACAGGACTTAATGAAATGCAAGGCAGCCAAGACTGTGTTAGTCCAGTTGCTGGAGAGCCAGAGAGGGCCCTTGTGGGTCCTCCGTCCATGCCCAGCAGCCTCGAGAAAGAATCCCACTGATATTCGTCACAACCAAGTCCTTTCTCTTCTTCACCAGGAGAGACGCTACAGCCATGCTGGCACCATGGGGCCCTCCATCCATAACGAAAAGCGATTAGTTGGCTCTGTCTGCGGTGGAGGAATGGAGTGTAAATGCCTTTCTCTGTGTGTGCCTGCCGATTACAAAGCAGAAGAATGGTGAGGGAAAATGAAAATGGAAAGGAACTGACAGCCCATGGAGAGGTATTTCAGCTCCGACACAAAACATTTGATGGTAATTATAGAATAACCTTCATTTAAATGCAAATAAGCCTGTAATTAAGATAAGGGCCTTGTCATTTGCCAGCATTCCCCCCCCCCCACCGTCCCTTTGGCAACTATGGGTTCTGAGCCATTCCCCACTTCATGGAGGAGCTGACACTGCCTTCGAGGATTGTGGGGCCAAGGAAAGAAGTGTGTTTGCGGGGTCAGCAATGTAGGAAATTGGTGCTTTGCACTTTCTGCTATCCCCAGGTGAAAAAGAAAGCTGAGCATTACAGAGGGGGTCTCAGTGACCTCTCTAATGGGACTGTGGACTCAGCAGCTGATCCACACAGGACCAAGAGATGTATCCGCTGTGGGGGCTGGGTCCCAATCCTGCACCGCTTTGGATACAGGCTGCAGATTGATCTTTCACCAGCCAACGGAGGGGACCTGTCAGCCATTGTCCCAAACCACTCTGAGCTTTGGAAGGCTTGAAATCTGGATCTGAGATGTGCAGATCGGGGCTGGATCTAGTTCTGATGCGACAGGAGCCTTCTCCTATGCTGGACAGTGTTGGATTCTATCGTAGACGCTCACCACTAAGTAGAGCACTGGTTCTCAGCCTGCGGCCCGTGGGCTGCTTGTGGCCCAATCAGCAGACAACTGTGGCCCATGTGACATCCTCAGGGCCATACAGGTAGTATTGGATGTGGCCCACAATGGTAAATAGGTTGAGAACCACTGAAATAGAGAGAGGCCAGAGACAATCCTCCACAGACAAACCCTCCAGGGTCAGATAGGGATCCAAACGTCACTGTTGGCTGCTAAGCCCAGATCCTCAAAGTATTTAGGTGCCTCGCTCCAGTGGGCCTTTGTTCCCATAATGGGCCAGACCAAATCCCAGCATACAGATCCCCTGGGAGTTGATTGATCTAGGTTTGACAATTTGCAACTGGGGCCCATTTCTGGTCCTGAGGTGAAGAATGAGCAGCCTTCTTTATTGGTCACTTCCAGCGAGGCCGGAGAGCAAGCTGGGGAGTTCAGAAGAGCCTTAGGCCTTGTCTTCACTATGGGCAAAGAAGATGTGTCCTTCCTCGTGCTAGCTAACACGGGGCAGCTACCATGGGGGGAGGGAGGAAAGCCCTAGTGAAGAAAATCAGCATGTTGTTTACTTATGTCTTAGCAGCTTGAGGTAAAGTCTATGGGGGAGCCTAGGGTGGACCTCGCCCTGCTAGGGTAACCCCATGCTTTATAGCGCAGCAATTGACTTTTTCTCCAGCCAGAGAGAAGCCGTAGGGAGGAGACTTGGAGCTTAGCTGGATACTCTGCCCACGTGCAGAAAGCTAGAGGTCTGCTTGGGCCTAATTGTAAAGCCTGATGTGAACCCGACTCCACCACAGACAATGCGAACCCGCCGCTTGTAGTGTGTCCTGTCAGGTTTGGGTTGGGTTGAGAGCCGCCTCTCCCCAGTGCACAGAGCTCGTGCCCCTGGGATTAGCTACCTGCCACTGGCCGTACCTAGGGCTCAGCCAGTTCTCATGGCCTGGGCGCTGGGAGCCCCTGTGCGCTCAGCCCTGCTCCCTAGTGCTTTCTCCGAGTCGTCCACTCTGCCCCCTCCTTCTGCCACGGCTGCTGTACTCCCAGGCCCCCTCCCTGCTAGAACTAGCCACTCAGCGTACAGAGAAGCGGCATGCCCCTGCAGCATCAGTGGACCCGTCCACGGCCAGCTCCATCTGCACAGGGGAGAGCGGGCAGCATGGGGCAAATTAACTGACCTGAACCCAACACTTGTAGTTGGGTCTTGTTGGGTTTGTGTTAGCTTGCAAAGGTCTGCAGAGAACAGGGCAGGGTAACTTTGAAAGACCCAGAAGCTTCCAGAACAGGGGGTGCCCATTACCTGATCTGCTCTGAGGCCCTATGGGAAGTTTTCACTGTGGGCAACTCACCTGGCAGGAGATACCTTTGTCACGCTCTGAGAACTCAGCTGAACCGAGCGCTAGCAGGGGAAAGGTTCTAATCACAGGAGCTAAAGACAGGCAGCACCGGGGACTCGGCAGCTGAGAGTTGGGTCCCAATCCCTGTACCACTTTGGATACAGGCTGCAGATTTTTGTTTCACTATCAACCGAGAGGACGGTGCGCTATTAAACCATAGGCTGGAATGCTGCTAGCTGTGGGGATCCCCAGCCTGTTTGTTTGCTGACAGGGTTCTGGGGTGTGTGAAAGGACTGAGACGCTGCTTCAAGCACTGAGAAGTCCAGGTGACACACCCTAGGTACTAGGGTCTGGCCATAAAGACTGAGCAGTCACCTCTGAGAGAAGATCAGAGGGGACGTGTTTAGATTTGTGTGCTGAAGCATAGAAAATGTGATGCTGAAACCTTCTATTTGAATGTTTGTAACAGAAACAAAAGGGAAAATCTGCACGAGGAACACCAGAGATTTACTGGTTTTGCTGCTTTTGTCGAAAAGTTATTCATAGCATTCCAAACGCTGTTTACAATATTTTATACTATTTACAGTGTGTTTTGGGTGCACGATGTGTTTGTTTTACTGAGGAAGTGTATGGCATCTCTCTTTGAAATTGACTGGGGGCTCTTAACATCTATTTGTCAGGGGTTTACATACAATAGTCCTGAGGTTTAACTCCGTGTAGTGTTTTCTGAACTCTGGCTTCCGCAAGGGGTTAAGCTGAGGTGCAGAGGAAGGGGAGCGGATTGTTATACAGAATGTTGCCTGAGCATCCCCTGCCCCCATTACCCGCTCTCATGTTAAAACTACAAGCTGTCTTGTCGTCACTCACTTCTCACCCGAAGTCAGCTAACCCGTGTGGAGAAGATTGAGCAGATGCCCTTTTCTCCTGGTGAAGACAAGGACGAAGGGAGCTCAGCACCCAACTCCCATCGATTTCCAGTAGGAGCTGAATGCCTGGTTCCCTCATGCTCCTTTGAAAAAATCCCATCCCTCATATCCTGACAACCTCCCGACATGCCCTCCTGGGAGGTGGATGGGTATTATCGTCAGCTGAGGCAAAGTGACTTGCTCAGGGTCAGACAGCGAATCAGCAGCAGGGCTGGAGATGGAGCCCAGCGTCCTCGCCCTCAGGCCTGGACTTTAACCTATGGACACTATTTCCTCTCAAAGGTGCTGCTCCGCCGTAGGGGAGATCCTGCCATGCATGCACCGCGACATGAGACACCACATGCTGAGCTGCTCGACTGGAGGGGTTTGCGAGCTCCCCAGCAGCATATTGCACCGGTTGGGCCGAGACTGACGGCAGGCACCAGGGTGCCTTTACCTCAGGGCACCAGGAACACCCAGGGAAGTTCAGGGCATGGGAAGCAGCTCGGACAACGTTCGCATGAGCCTCAGACTCCTGATGGGGTGAGGACAGCAGTGGGTTCCTGTCAGCGAAACAGGGGTCTTGTGCCCTGAGGTAAAGGGTGGAGCTGGTTCATCGAAGCTGGTTCCAAGGGGTGGGTGGGAGCCAGGTCTGGCTCACCTCCCCAGGTGGAGGCAATGAGTGCCGGGGTGAGGGGAGATAAAGGGCAGCTGTGATCAGTTTGGGGCGAGTCTCCAGGGAGACCGGATCTGGAGCCAGTGCCCTGTTAAAAGGGCGTGGGTGCCGACTGATAGGCTCCCAGGGCTGGAACCCATAGTGGGGGGTGGGGGTGGGTTCCTGGCTAGCCTGAGGGTGGTAGTGAGGAAGGAACTGATTGGAGCCTAGGAGAGCTGGAAGTTGGACATAACAGACAGGCTAAAGGCTGCTGGGAACCAGGACAGGCCCATGGGGGAAGGGCTGGAACCAACGAGGGTCCGGGCTGGAAGACTGTTGGTGTTTTCCTTTGGATTCTTGAAGAGGTGGATTTCTTTGACTTGGCTGGAGGGCTGAGTCACCACAGTAACCTGACAGCGCTGGAGTTGGGGACCCTTCTGAGAGAGGGGACACTGAGGCAGCAGATGGGTCTGAAGCCAGACAGGGTGGGTCCCTGGTACAGAGCAGCTATAACACTTCGGTCCAAAAGGCACCCGGGCACACAGCTAGATTAAGGCAAAAACCAAAAGTCAAGTCTCCTTGAGAGAGACGCACCGCGGGTGGGCCCAGCTATGGGACTGGCCTGCAAACCACAAAGGGGAGGTTGGTCTTGGGGTTATGGCAGTGGGCTGTGATTCAAGAGAGCAGGATTCAACTTTGGCTCGGCCACAGCTGCCCTGTCGCTTATATTACAGCAGTGCCTAGAGGGCTCCACGGAGATCAGGGCCACCTAGTGCTAGGTGCTGTACGTACAGAGAGAGAGACACAGCCCCTCTTCTTAGCAGACAACCCAGACTAAGGCTGGGAGGGGAAGTGTTGGCCCCGGGGGTGCTGAGTGAGCTGAGAGTGGATTTTGCCCTTGGGCAAGTCCCTTCATCTCTCTATGCCTTGGTTCCCCGCTGTAAAACAGGGGTAGCAATACCGCCTACCTCCCACTCTCCATCTGTCTTGTCCATTCAGATCGGTGGCACTCTGACTAAGTGGAGGTAGCACAGTAGGGCCCTGTCCTCACATGGGCCTTGTAGGGATCATACAGTGATAATAAGAACATCTCCAAATGTCAGGACTAGTTTTCCCCTGCCTCCTTCCTGGCGCTGATAAACATCCTCCCAGCAGGGAGCCCTCAGTACTGTAAATACACAAACTATATTTTTGCTCTGGACCCAGACTAACAGCTTCAGCTGACAGTGGTGGGCAAATGACAACAGATGTCTTTTACCTCCCCGCACACAGGTTTTGTAGTGTATCTTCATGTAATAATCTGCGGGGAGCCTATGTACATTTCCTGGGTTGGCAGTGTGTTTGCCTATCAGGTCTCCCCGTGGTTATCATCCTGTTTCCTTCCAACAGGCGCAGGGAATGAAGTGGGAGCGTGATGCTGTGCTGCCAAGAACAGCCCTTGCTGAATGGTTAGTCTGCAACCTTTGCTTAAACTGTCTCCATCTGTATTAAATGTTATCTCTTTGCCTGGCTAAAGACGTGGGAGTCAGGGGAGCAGAGATGCCTTCGATTGTGTTTATCTTGCACTTTGAAAGGGCGTTTGAGGGATTAACTCGGGAGCTTGGGGGAACTTTAATGTTCTGATAAGTGGTTTAATGCTGCATCTCCACTCGCCCCAGCCTCACGTCCATAATGGAGCATTTTCTGGGCCTGAATGGCCCAATGAGCAGTAGGTAAGTTTAATGTTAGAGCTAGAGGAATTCAGCCAAACATTTCCTGCTATCTGAAATGCGGAAGCTAACTCGCTGTAGTTGAATTGGTGCCCTTTCCTGTACTTCTAGCAAGCCAGGTCACTTTAAGGAAGGCTCATAGAAACAGCCAAATTCAATTGCATCAAAATAATGGTTGACATTTTTCAAAGTCAGTTGGGGGATTTAAACCCCCTGTTCCCACTGAAATTAATGGGAGCTGTGTGGTTAAATATCCCAAGGGGAGCATTGAAAATCTCGGCCAATCGCACTGAGGATTGCAGCCTTAATGCTTTTGTATAGTGCTCTCAAGCCAGAAGAAATCCAGGCACTTTGCAGGAGTGGATGTTGTTATCCCCGCATTGCCAATGGGGAAACAGGCATAGAGGTGAAGTGACTTGCCCAAGCTTCTGCAGTTGAGTCAGTGGCAGAGCTGGAAATGGAACCCAGGAGTCCTGGCTCCCAATCCAGTGCCCTATTTGCTGGACAGTGAACTTTGAACAGAATGGTCATGGAGGAAACTTGCCTTTTATTCCCATCTAATCAAAGAGCAGATATGATGCCATGTGATCAATGCATCCGATCGAAACAGCTCTATTAGTGAAGCTTTGCAACTCACTAGCTATGGACCAACAATTACTTGTAAAAATTCAGCACATAAATAGTCAAGAAATCTGTAAATTGCTCATGGGCTCTAGCTTGTGAGCTGAGGCCAAGCTGTACTACACCCCTGCGGCTTGATGACATGGTAACAGCACCTCTTCTTGTATATTTCTTCGAACCCGTGCACCACAAAGAGTAGCCCTGTCAGCAGTGCGGACAGTAACCCCCATTGTGAGGGCATAGTGCAGATCTTGTAGACCTCCCCTAACGTGATCGGTCAGGGAATGTCTTCACTGTAGAATTAACTGGGGCTCTGATCTTGGTGGTACCCCAGCCGGCCTTCCCATTCCCGCGCCTCTCCGCCGAGGTTGGTGCTTTAAACCCGGTCTAAGCCACAACCCCACAGCTGGGGTTGTGGCTTAGACCCGGGGTGCTGCTTTCACACTGCTTGGAACCCGCCCTCGTGGCGGTGAGGATGCAGGCGCACCCACCCGACAGCTGCCAATCCTCCATTACCTTCCCACAGTGCCCCACCGCCCCGAGTGCTCAGAAGGACAGACGAGTTCTCCCTTAACTCGCTAGGGACGAATCCTAGAGCGGCTCAGCTCACTGCAGTGTAAAGAAGGATGGGACGTGCTCCAGGTGCCCTAGTGACATGCATGGGTGAGCACAGCATCAGCGAGCACCCTATAACTCGGGTGTGGCTTTGCAGTGGAGACATACCCCTAGTGCAGGAGTTGGCGTGCTAGTGAACCATAGGGGCTGTCCCAAGTCCAGCAACCTCAGCCAAGGAACCCCTCTGGGCCTTATATTCCTTTGCTCCCAGGCCCCCTTTCTATTGTTCTGGCAGTGTAAAGGGCCCTGGATGAAATGAGAATAGGGCCCTTTATGTTCATTACAGCCAAGTCTCATCTCTTCTGCTGCCCGCCAGTGAAGACATCATGCTGATCATGGCAGAGACGTCCCTGCAGAGAGGTGGGCCAAGAGTGAGTTCGGAGGACCTGGGTCCTCCCTCTTCCTTGGCCCAGAGAAACCACTCTCCCTTTGTTCCAGTGCAGGAGGAAAGCTGTGTGCCAGCCTGTGCCTCTGGCATCCTTCCATCCTCTTTCTTCCCAGCCTCAGCAGCTCCTCCCCGGCTGCCCTGGTGGGAACAGAGATGCCGCCATCTGGATCCGCAGCCTCGGAGCCTAGAGCGGGGGATATTCCTACAGAACCAGCTTCCCCAAGCCCATCTGCATTGCAGATTCCTGTGGAAATGATACCTGGCGTTTTCATGTATTCCCTTTCTTCTTCCTCTTCTCTGGAGGCTTCAGCCGGTGGCTGGAGAAGCAGGAGGCAAGCGCCAGTCTGCGGAAACACAGGAAGCCCTAAACAGCCTGAGTTGGCAGCAGTAGGGCTTCCATTTTAAATGGCACCAGGGGTTGAAGTGGGGCCCTCCAGAGCTGGGAATGTGAGTCCCGACGGCTTGAGCTGAAGAGCCAGGCACCACAGTAGGGGCTGTAACCCTCGGATCCTTGGTGGACTGGGCACAGGGCGTGGGAAGGAAGGATGCATAACATCCACTGACCAATGGGCTACACCTGGAAGAGGCTTGAGGAGGCTGGGCTGTACTCAGGTACTTCCACAGTCAGATCCTCCATGTGGGGCGACAGTGGGGGCTGAGGACCAAGCCGCTGCCAGGCAGTGCAGTGTCTCTCATGTAGAGAAGAGGATGGACTCAGTGAGAAGGAATATAAAGGGGATTCTCCAGTGAGGCGGCTGGACACCGTCTGCGAATCTCTCGGACTTGTCAGCCCCCAGACTTGCTGGCAGCCTAGTGGCCTTTGAGAGTCTCCCAAAGTCTGGGCCTAGGCCAAGCAGGCCGGGAAGGGACCGTAGGCAAAAAGGTGGTAACAGGTGGAACAGAAGTTGTGAGTCTGGAGAAACCCTAAACCCACTCGCCCCGCAGGAAGTTTTGAGAGCAGTGACCAAACCAAGGAGTCTCTCCCTGCTCATCAGAAGAGGGAGTACAGGTGTGTGAAGGTGCTCCATTGAACAGCAAGATGCACAGGCAAGCCCTGAGGCTGCCTTGGAAACGGATTTTTTTTTTTTAAAGGGGGGAGCAATTTCCCCGGGGAAACATTCTTGCGTCTACCATGTGTCTAACTTTGCTGTTTAATATTTGATACTGGCCTATAAATTATGCATTTAAATATATAACCAAGTGGTTAGAGCCCTGAAGGGAGGTGACTGCACTGTGGAGTGGCTATCGCGCTGATTTGGGATAAACGCCCTAGGTTATAAAATGGGATATATAAGCACCAAGAGAATCCACAGGGGGGGAGGGTTAGACAAGTCTGTGATTCTTCTCACTAACCACAAGATGGCAGCCTTTCCCCACACAAATCTAGGCAGCTGTACATCCCTCTGCCAGGTACTGTACTGTAAGGATTTCAGCTACTAGTTTTGAGTGGTGGGGAGAACCTAAAGAACTCAGCTTGCGTTCTCAGCCGTGCTGAAAATGCTGCTCCCACTGCTTCTTCTTGAGCTGTGGCTGCTCAGCAGTGAAAATCAGGCCCAAGGCGTTTGAAGAGGGCAGCCTAAAATCATTGGCGCTTTGGGGGAAATGCTGCCCTTTATGCCTAAGGGGAGATGGCAAAACCCCAGCGCAAGTATTTCTCCAAAACCTTGGGGAGTAGTACCCAAGCTGCACCATTCCTCTCTCATTTACACATCCCCAGGATAGGAGTTGAAGTGGCTCCGATTTTGTGCCATTTCTTCAAAATGCATATGGAAGGCAGGGGGTCTGAGAGTCATTTGGGTCACCGGTGTTTCCGAAAACAGAGGCCATTCAGATCTGGGTTCAACTTCATGCCCGCTCCCATAATTCAGCAGCTCCAGTTTGGACTAATCTCTGTGCTCGAGGCTCTGCTTTCCAAACGCTCCAATGAGGTACTTACAAACTGGCACTTGCACGGCCGTCTGGGGGTGGGTTTGCTTGTGACTGAGCAACGCTGTTCTTAAGCGCGTTCACAGCGAACAGACAAGTGATTAAGGCAGTAGAGTGGGAGCCTGGGGCACTGAGTTCTGCTCTGAACTCTGCCACTCATTCACCCTGGGGCCTTGGGCAAGTTGCTTATGCCAATGGAGTTTGGGTACCCAACTGAAGCTACACTGGGCCTGATCCTCAGCTCTGCTGAGCACCTGCAGCCCCCCTGGGCTTCAGTTGGAGTTGTGGGGGTGAAAATAATTATAGCCAGGGGGAGTACTGAGCATGTCTGGCAATCTGGCTCTCGGCATCCCCAGTGAAACCCCTACAGACTGACACATGTGAAACATGGACACTTCTAAAACCATGTTGACTGCCTGCCTATAGTTCTTCAGCCGTACAACGAGCTAAGAATGGTCTCCCCCTTTCGCAAAGTGATTTGAGGAGCTGCCTGTGAAAATCACTAGATGATCCCACAGCATGATCCTCAATGAGCCAGTGGAGCAGATGCTTCCAGGGGAGGAGTCACCAGCTGCACGAAGGGTGTTTTCACCATCATTAGTTGCCCATGCTGAGCAGAGGTAAGTGAGTGGGTGATTTATTGATTACTGCCGCCATTGGAAAGCTATGTTTTCCCCTTTCCTAACAACTGAAAGTCAGATTTGTTCACCCCCAATTGCTTTGAAAGTTTGTAATTTCCATTGCATTAAATTTGTACTGAAGTTCAAAACACAGCCCTGAAAAGAACCACCCACACAGCCAACAGGGACAAACTATATGCAGGCACAGTCTGATTGTACCACATGGCAGAATATAGGCAAAGCAGCCTCACCTGGGAAAGCCAGCCAGCAGAGCTGCAGAAACCCCCACCCATGCAAGGGCAAAGGCAGGGAAAAGCAGGATGCAGATGCAGTGATGACAGACCTCGGGTCAGCATTGTCTCTGCAAATGATCTGAGAGAGGGTGCAAATGGCTTCTAGCCACCTGTGGCTATAGACGATTCTGGTCCTTCTGAGGATCTAGATGCAGATCAGTGGATTGGATCAAGGGCCATTACATATTATAGGGGCTGGATTGCCATTGATGTGCTGTTTAATGGACATGCACCCCTTTTAGAGAGTATCGGGGGGTAGCCGTGTTAGTCTGTATCCACAAAAACAACGAGGAGTCCGGTGGCATCTTAAAGACTAACAGATTTATTCCTTTTAGAGAGTATGTGTGCTATAGGATGGGGAAATGCAATTACATCACCCCCCCCCCATATATACACACTGAGATCCATGTCTCTGTATGCCCAGAGCTACCACAACAGCTCCTTAAACAAGCCCTGCTGATCAACACGTGAGTGGATCTAACCTCTTCTGTCCAGCAGATAGCAGTCCTGTACCACTCCAAGCAGTGCATCCCTTCCCTGCACCGTCCAGAGCGTAAAGAGCCCATGTGCTACAAACAGGCCCAATTACTGTATCAATTGTACACACTGGGAGTGGAGAATAGAACCCTTATGAATCAGCTGCACAAACTGGCTTCTCTTGGAGGAACATAAAGGTGATTTCTAATGAGTCACTTAGTACGTCCCATAAAACCCTCTGTGTCCTGGGTAGGGGTGAAATCAGGCACTCAATCATAAAATCAGTGCAAGGTACCAGGGGTTTGAACCCGCAGCCAGGCACAGGGCTGTAATAATGCGCAGCCACATGATACATTAGCTGCACTAAAATGGCAGCAGGGGGAAAAGAATTTGCAACCTCTGTACAGAATGCTCCCAAGCCCGTCCAGGTGGAGAAATTAGGGAGCCCCTCCCCTTCCTCCAACAGCAGAGGGGATCTAAGTGAATGCACCCCGATGAAATCAAAGTCATTCTCTCCAGTCTCTCATTCCTGCCATCTCAGAGGTAAAAATAAACACAAATCAGAATGTTAAAGCAGTGGCTGAAATGAATGGCCACTGCATGCAGTTCTGATTTTGTCCAGCAGAAGGCAACACACCTTGTAAGGCTGCAAGGCAACTGAGTCCAATGAATTCCCTGTTAACTGAGAAACAGAGCAATCGCAGGGTTTGTCTCCTTCCTGAAGCATCCAGTGTTTGAAAGGATCATGTGACTGAGCAGGTGAGGCATGCACTTAAGGGGACGGCATTTGTTGAATAGAAATAAGAGAAAAACACATGAAAAATAAGGGACAACACGCAATTTTGAGGGGCATTTTAGGGAAACACTGTTTCCCTTGGCATATCATGTATTTTTCTTTCAAGTGTATGTTTCTACTGCTTTTAAGTATTCAGTGCAATTATCATAAGCTTCAAGTTGTTGCTTAAAATGGTACTTACCAGTGTTAATGCATTTCCACACATCTTTGTTTCTCTGAAATCAGTTCATAAAACTCTTTACACGTACAACTGAAATTAGCTTTAATTTGGAGCTCAGCCTTAATAGAATCAATATTTAGCAGGCCGCTGCAATCTGTCCAAATCGGTGGACGTAAGGAAAATGTTCCTTTCGCTGTGTTGGAGGTAGGAGTGGACATAAGAAATCCCACAAGTTTTAAGAAATTGGGAGGAAGAAAAGCTGGCTACTGCGTATGAAAACCTGACCCCTTCACACAGTGCTCATTGAACCTTCTTTGAAATCAGACATCCCAGTGTCCCTATGTGCAAGCATTTGCTGCTTACTTAGCCATTAATGAACCTTTCCCTTTCCAGTAGTTTTCTAAATTCTCCCCAACATTTCCCTACCTGCGTTACAAGTGCAAAACAGGCCTGGGGGTGGAGAAACTTCTATTTAATATCACGTGTTCAAATAAGAAGCCACATCCATGAATTTCATTTCAGGTGCGACAATTTGGTGCAGTCCTAGGACCACACAAACAGAGAAATTGTTTTGAAAGCTTTGGGGTTAGTTTTTGTGAAAAGATTTGTTTCTTGCCACTGAATTCTATACTGCAGACATGGTTTAATCAACAGCTGCATTGCTTAGAGCTGCTCTGCAAAGATTTGATTCAGCCTTCTCTTGCTCATTCGACAAATCAATGAAATAAGGGATGTCCTGTGAAATAAGGGATGGGTGACCACCCTAAGGGCCAAATCAATTAAATCATAGAATCATAGAATATTAGGGTTGGAAGGGACCTCAGGAGGTCATCTAGTCCAACCCCCTGCTCAAAGCAGGACCAATCCCCAACTAAATCATCCCAGCCAGGGCTTTGTCAAGCCTGACCTTAAAAACCTCTAAGGATGGAGATTCCACCACCTCCCTAGGTAACCCATTCCAGTGCTTCACCACCCTCCTAGTGAAAATGTTTTTCCTAATATCCAACCTAACCCTCCCCCACTGCAACTTGAGACCATAACTCCTTGTTCTATCATCTGCTACCGCTGAGAACAGCCGAGCTCCATCCTCTTTGGAACCCCCTTTCAGGTAGTTGAAAGCAGCTATCAAATCCCCCCTCATTCTTCTCTTCTGCAGACTCAAGAATCCCAGTTCCCTCAGCCTCTCCTCATAAGTCATGTGCTCCAGCCCGCTAATCATTTTTGTTGCCCTCCGCTGGACTCTTTCCAATTTTTCCATATCCTCCTTATAGTGGGGGGCCCAAAACTGGACACAGTACTCCAGATGAGGGCCTCACCAATGCCGAATAGAGGGGAATGATCACGTCCCTTGATCTGCTGGCAATGCCCCTACTTATACAGCCCAAAATGCCATTAGCCTTCTTGGCAACAAGGGCACACTCTTGACTCGTATCCAGCTTCTCGTCCACTGTAACCTCTAGGTCCATTTCTGCAGAAAATAAGGGATGGTCCCTTAAAATAAGGGATCGGGTGGGCACCCTACATGAACTGCATCACATAGCTAGAGCGGAGATGGATAACAGGTAGATGGGGAGGGGCAGTATTGGCTTTCATGACATTGGATTTAGACCCCTTGGTGGTCTGTACTCTGGGATGCAGGCAGCTCTTCTTCCTGGCTGGGCCTTTGCAGAGCTAGCTGGCTCATTGGTTTTTATACTAGAAATGCCAAGCATGGTGTTTATTGGGGTTTGCCATGCCCCAAATCCAGATGCACCCCAGCAGTGGGGACATTCAGAATCAGGTTGGAAGATCGCAGCTGTCTCTGTCTCCAAAGGGCCAAACCAATTCCCTGAACCTCAGTCCTGGGACTGGCTAAAAAGGGCTGTAAGCCTCCCAAGACCTTTCCCGAGTGTCAGGTTTGCACTGACCTTGACAGGACTCCTGGGTTCAATGCCTAGATTGCCATGTTACCTCAGGCAACGTGATAAGGGCACGACATGCTGGTAAGCCACTGATTTTTCCCTCATCCACAGGCAGGGGCGGCTCTAGCTTTTTTGCCACCCCAAGCACGGCAGGCAAGCTGCTTTCAGCGGCATGCCTGCGGGAGGTCCCCAGTCCCGCGGATTCGGCGTACCCGCGGCCGAATTGCTGCCGAATCCACGGGACCAGCGGACCTCCCGCAGGCATGCCGCCGAAGGCTGCCTGACTGCCGCCCTCGCAGGGACCGGCAGGGTGCCCCCTGCGGCTTGCCGCCCCAGGCACGCACTTGGAGCGCTGGTGCCCGGACCCGCCGCTGTCCACAGGGCATGGGCCAAGACTGCAGAACGGCAATACCCCCCTTACATGACAGGGGGCAGCACCTGGTGATTCTAACGGCTACTCTCACAGGCAAGTCGCTTCGCCTCGGGCGCCCTGTGAAATGGGGATACAAATACATAGCTATCTCCCATGCCGAATGGATGAGAGAGAGGCTGGGCAACAATTAGAAATGTAAAGCTGGTTGAATGCTATGAAGTGCATAGCTTATTCAATAAGTCTCACCTGCATTCATCCCATCATTTACTCAATGGATACCTTTTACAGCTGTAATTAGCAGAGGGTAGCATCTAGAGGCTTCAATCCGGGACCCCATTGTGCACGGTGCTGTTTGCACACAGAAGGAAATGACAGTCCCTTTCCCAAAGAATTCACAACCTGATTTTGAGGACTCTACAATTCAGCATATACTGGTGAAATGAATCCAGTAATGTAACTGGCAATGTGTAGTTTTCCTGCTATCCAAGCAGCCCTACTGTCTAGTTGATCTATTGATTGTGCCCATCAGGGTGGCATCTGGGCACTAGACCCTCAGGCAAAAACTGCCATAGAAGGGCGAAATGAAAAGGAAACCTAAAGTGCCTCATTTTTAGGTGCGCTGACAGCCACCACCACTTCTTTTGAGTTCAATGGGAGCAGTGGATGCCAGCACCTTTGAAAATCAGGGGGATCAGCCAAACTCTCCATCCTTCTGGGAACACCTTGTACTGCTTCCCAACGGAGGGTGTCCCCAGGGCTGCTTGTCCCTAATTCTGACTCCAGATTTGTGACACTATGTCCAAAAGAGAGACCATCTAAATACAACACTTTAAATGCAAAGTAATGAACAGTGGAAAGCATAATCCTAACTATACATATACAATGATGGTGTCTAAATTAGCTGTTGCCGCTCAAGAAAGAGCTCTTGGAGTCATTGTGGAGAGTTCTCTGAAAACACCCACTCAATGTGCAGTGGCAGTCAAAAAAGTGAACAGAATGTTGGGGATCATTAGAAAAGGGATAGATAATAAGACAGAAAATACCATATTGACTCTATATAAATCCATAGTACGCCCACATCTTGAATACTGTGTGCAGATCTGGTCACCCCAACTCAAAAAAGATATATTGGAATTGGAAAAGGTACAAAAAAGGGCAACAAAAATGATTAGGAGTATGGAAAAGCTTCCATATGAGGAGAGATTAATAAGGCTGGCACTTTTTAGCTTGGAAAAGAGACAACGAAGGGGGGATATGATTGAGGTCTATAAAATCAGGAATGCTGTGGAGAAAGTAAATGAGGACGTGCTATTTACTCCTTCTCATAACACAAGAACTAGGGGTCACCAAATGAAATTAATAGGCAGCAGGTTTAAAACAAACAAAAGGAAGTATTTCTTCACACAATGCACAATCAACGTGTGGAACTCCTTGCCAGAGGATGTTGTGAAGGTCAAGACTATAACAGGGTTCAAAAAGGAACTAGATAAGTTCATGGAGGATAGGTCCATCAATTGCTATTAGCCAGGATGGGCAGGGATGCACAACCATGCTCTGAAGTGTCCCTAGCCTCTGTTTGCCAGAAGCTGGGAATGGGTGACAGGGGATGGATCACTTGATGATTACCTGTTCTGTTCATTCCCTCTGAAGCCCCTGGCATTGGCCACTATTAGAAGACAGACTACTGGGCTAGATGGACCACTGGTCTGACTCAGTATGTCCATTCTTATGTTCACCTAAAGTGATACATACCCACACACACACATTACAAAGTTCAGAAGAAATGCATTACTGATAAGAGACACCAACACAAAGTACTTAGGATTCTAGGCCATGTGAGCCTTTAATCATCTCTTCCGTGAAAAGGTCAGACAAAAACTCTGCATTGGCCGCCATTTCCCCAGGAGATGGCGTGTTCAAGCCTAGGGCTATACTGGCTCCACCAAACTCAAAGAAGACATGTAGGACTTAGCCAAAAGCAGCCCAGAGTTCAGTGTGGTAAGACACAGTGGTCCTCTCCTAAGCCAGCAGTTCAAATCCAGCCCAATTCAGGGAGGCTAATATCTGTTGGGTTGCTTGGTGGACCTATGTAACATGATCTGGTGGGTTCTTGGTCCACCTTCCAATGGGACAGGGGTCTCCATGCTGAGTGGCAGCCTCAAGAGAGGACCCAAAGACACAGTGAATTTGAATCCCTTCCCTAGAGATGGTCCCTGCAGATCAGGGAGGTGCAGTGACTTATAGTAGGAGGTCGGGGCAGAGCTCTGAGAGTGATATTTGCCTCCCTCTGGGTGGAAGCAGGGGACTTTGAGACTTAATCTGTGAATGGCTGCAAAGTGCCCTACGCAGAAGCTGCAATAACAGGATGAAGAATATTGACCATTATCGCCCAGAGTGTCCCATTTTGGCTTATTTGGTCTTTCCCCCATTATTATTTTGAAACACAATAGCTGCCCATGAAGGGACGAGACACCCCAGGCTGGAAACAAATAGCAGGAGTGCCTCCTGCTCTTCCATTTCTGAGCCAATGCTCCTCAGTCCTATCCTGCAGCATCCCCAGCCCAGAGCCAAACATTTGGTGATCTTGATGCATACGTCCTCCAAGGATGGACACTGAAAATGCTAAGGCAGAAGACTCTTTGCTTCTTTGCTTCAGTCTCTGTGGTTCATTGAACAATAAGAACTTGAAGAACTGAACTGGATGGCTTTTTTGTTTGGGCTTTTACTCGGGGGCGGGGGGGGGATTAATACCAGTCTGTATTCTTCAAATGTCTCAATTTGCAGCCATATCACGAGAGTTGGAGGCCGAGAGCAATCCATAGTTGCCATAACAACTAATAAATTGTAATTAGTCAAAGAGCAGAGAAAAGGGCCCAGAGAACAAATGGGAAAAGGGAGAAAGATTTTTCAATGAATATTGATACTGATCAGAAAGCCTGATAGGAAGCATGTTAGCGGGGGACCTGGGCATGATTTCAGATGCCTCAGGGATGGTGGAGGGAAGAGAAAACAAACCCATTCAACTTTTTGTGATCCTCCCCACTCTGTTATATTTATTGCCACCAGTGGTGCAAGTTTGGTGACCTCAGCATCCATCTTTGGAGGATGTGTGCATCAGAAGATCGCTGAGCATTTGATGATTGAATTTGGGGTGCAGGGCTGGATAGGTAGTGGCCGATGCAGGACCAGGACTGAGGTGTATTGGCAGAGCTGTGCGTTGGCTCAGAACTGGTATAGCAGGGATGTAGGTGTGGGGGCAAATTTGTGGGTTTGTGGGGCATGAAGGGGAAGGAGTCGGGACTGGGATGGAATAGGGTCCAGCTGAAGTGCATGACCAGACTTTGAGGACCTAGGAGAAAAACACAATGCTCCATTAAGCCACAGTGTAGTTTAGCCTAGAGCTGGTGAAATGTTTCATCTGACCCTTTTTTCGGCAAAAAATGCAGGTTCAGTGACACCAAAACTTTTTGCAAATTTCACATCGGTTTCACTCAATTGTTTTGGTAAAAAAAAGAAAACCAAAACAACCACCACCCCTACACCCCTAAAATAAATAAAAAAATCTACCCTCCCCCAAGTGCTGACATTTTTTAAACAAAACGTTTTGATTTTTTGGTTGGAAACGATTTTTTGTTAAAAAAAATAATAATCATAAAAATTGTAAATGTTCAAAATCAAACCAAAATTAAACATTTTGAACAGCTGAACTAAACATTCAGTTTGATCCAAAAATATATTTTTTAAAACTTTTGATTTGCTGAAAATTGAAAAAAAATGGTTTTCGGTTTCACCTGAAGCAATTTGTTTTGAATAGCCAGTGAACCAGAATATCCATAATTTGCCCAGCTCTAGACAATGAATCTGTGAGTTAAGACTCTGCTCTGACAGAACCGACTGCATTCCTTCTGCCTGGAGCAAGAATGGGCAATCACTCCCTGCTTTCAGAATGAGAAAGCTCACCTTAAATTAACACAGCACAAGCAACAAAGGATGTCCCGGTAGGAAGGTCCATCCTGCAACATCCCCATGGGAGATGCTTCCAGCAGGACATTGCTAAAGGAAACTGTTACTCACTGTCAGACGCCAGCTATCTAGATGGGAGCTGGAGAGTGACAGAGCTTGTAGGCAGAGAGGAGAGCAGGGCTTTGTGTGTGACCTATATGGCATTTAGGCCATGGGCCCGCTTTCTGCACAGGGGTTAATTTCACCCTATCTGAGCACGCTCTCCCCCCATAACAGTCCACAGGACAGTAGGCAACTTACTGGGTTCTGCTAAGAAGTTGGCCTGCCTCTAATTCGATCCCATGCAAACTTTATTACCACTGGAAGTAAACTGTAGGATACTTATGTGGTGTAATATTCTATCAGTACTGTCAGATCCCAATAAGGACCGACCCTTGTATCTTTTGGTCTTAGCAATGTATTATTCATGTGCTCTCTTGTTCCCGTACAAGCAAAGGAAACTTGATAAAGATTAATTCCCCTCTCTCTCTCTCTCTCTCTCTCTCTCTATATATATATAAACAGGATTTTTTAAAGGACTTGGATCTGTTCAAAGAGCTGCATTCTCTATGCAGCCAGAGTAGCTGCTGGTTCCATTTCTGCTTTTCTTCTCCCCCACCCCCAGCACCCCACGCTCCCCATTCTGTTAGATATCTTGTCTCCTTAGTATTACCGCCGCACTTCCTTTTCATATGCCTGAAATATATACTATTGTGTTTCGACTTTAGTTTTGTGCAGAAATTCCTTTCATGTCTCATCTTCTGTAAGGTCCTTTTTTCTTGGCAGTCAAGTGCATGAATGTTTGCTGCCAGGAGATTTCGCTTCTATTGTATTCTGGGGTATTAGAATATTTTTTGTTCTATATTGTCTGCGACGTGTTGCTTTATTTTTTTTTCTTTTTGCTAACATTCCTCTTTCCATGCAGATGCCACCTGGTTCTCTACAAGCATCTTCCCTTACTCTTCTCCCAGCAAGGATGGAAGAGAATAACCCCCCCAAACCAGGTATGCAAGAAAACAGTAGGACAGAGAGCTTCAAATAACAACGCTTGGCATCTTCAGTTAACTAATTAACACACCTGTGCTGCAGTTATTACTAGCCTTCCTTCTGCAGATAAGGAAACTGAGTCACAGAGAGACAAAGTGAGTTGTTTAAGGTCCCACAGTGACTCAGTGGCACAGAGGAGAATAAGATTCAGAAGACCTGTGTCCACCTCCAGCTGGGTTCTCAGAGCATTAGCCCAGGAAATGTCAGTTATGTTAACCCTGCTTTGAACTGTCATGGGATTAATTTCTTTAGCCAAAATAGCATTCCCTGTCCCCTCTTTTCTGTGACTTGCTGGTTTGGATGGGAATCATTTCCAGCAATAAATGGGGCAGACCACCAGCCCTGAAATTGCAGAGAATGGACAAAGCCGCTTTTGGAGAGCTGCATGCTCGACCACCAGGCAGCTCTCAGTGACAACAGGGAATGATGATGATGGCCTAGTGGTAGAGAAGAGACAGGCAGCATGGAGCAAGTGAGACCCAGCCCTGTTGCGTTTGCATTAAACATATCTGAGAGGAGAACTGGGAAATAAAAATAACCACTGGTTTTCATTCGGAGATTGATTCAACTACTCAAGCAGATGAAGCAGGAAAGATCTCTACGCTAACACAACGCTCTCAGCAGTAACCAGTAAAACTGCAGATGACTCCATCCAAACACTCTAATTGGCTGAAAAAGCATCTCTTTAGCCTTTATTGACTGAACAAAAGGAGCTGGTGTGCCTATGGAATACCTCTATCTATAGACAGTATTGCCAAGCATTCAATAATCATGAGTCAGCCCCCTTGCAAAATCGTGAGATTGGCTTATAAATCATGAGACTTTACATAATAAATGTTGGGCCCTTTTCATTTGCTTTGGTTTTTTGATCCTTGAGGGAATCACGTTTTCAAGTTTTTCTCCACAACCATGAGGACTAGAAATTTACTTTAAAAAAAAAACAACTGAAGTTCTTATGTAATAACATGAATCCTGGAGCTGGTGCTTTAAGAAAAAAAATCTATCACAAGATTAATAATCACATCATGAGAGTTGGAAACACTGCGGTATGTCTGTTTTTTTAATAGGACAGTGGCATGAGAGCTGATTTTCATGCTCAAATATTCAAACACACATTAAGGGATAAGGAGGAAGAGGAAGCCCAGAAACAGGTGCCAAGATTTCCTGCAATTTGATGGCTCTGTAGGAGAGGGCAAATTATTTTTAATAGGATGGTCCTGCTATCCGAGATCATTCCCCCTGCACAGACCTGCTTTCCTGGCCCTGATGAGGACACACCTGCTGACTGCAGCTCAATCACACAGATTATTTTTAATGACATCTCATAGCAGGAAATCAGAAACCACCTAGAACTATTCACATTAGATCAGGAGCCTCTAGAGGCTTGATCAGAAAATCTGGATTAGAATGCTGAAGTACCCTGGGAGGAAACAAATGAGTATATTAGGGGCATCCTGCAGGGCAGAAGGAGTTTTAAAGGGCCAGGATCGCAGTCATCGCCCCAGAAACTTCATCTAGGTGTAGAACTGAACTCAGGTGGTCTCTGTGTCAGAATACGGCAGGAGGGTATCGCCTTGTGAGTCCTGAAGCAGAAGTGCTGGAGATATCACAAGACCAGACCCTCTCCATGGCAATCCCAGCCCGGTTCTGTAGACTCAAGGAAAGGTTCAGATCATCCTCGAGAAGCATCTGATGTTTGGAGTGAACCTTTGGAAGGTCTCCCATCTCTGGCAGCTGCTCCACCAACCTTCCCGCCAAGGAGTGGGGTGAGGAGAGGGGAAAGATGTTGGGCTCCCAGCTAATTTTTGGTTTGTTTGTCTTTCCTAATGTTTTTTTATGGGGCTGCCATAAAAAAAAAAACACTCATTAGGCAGTGTTGATTTTCATTAATGTTGATTCACCTAGAGCTTAATCAATCTTCTGTGACCGACGACCCCATTCCCAAGGGAGAACAAAGCTGTTAACAAATAAGCCTCACAGACTGGAGGTAGAGCATGCAGCTGCGAGCGCCAGAACAGGAGCTGTGTGGATTACCGTAACGTGCACAGGAACAATGGGACGGAGCTGGCTCCTCGCAATTTACATCTTCATTGAAACACGGTCAGGGCCACACTGTCATTCTTCTCCATTACCTTAGCCATTATTCGCCTCAGCCCTTTGTGTGCACAGAGAGGTGTAGGAGGGAGGCTGGACTTGTGATCAAAGCCCTGGGCTGGAGCTCGGGAGCTTTGGGTTCAATTCCTGGTTCTGCCACGGACTCCCTGTGTGACTAGGCAACTCATTTAGGGACAGTTTTTCAATGTGACCCCAGGTTCCCTGTTCAAAAGTGACTTAGGGCTTATACTCATTAGCACTTACTTCAGTATAACTTAAATCGCTCAGGGGTGTGAAAAAGCCACCCCCTGAGTGATGGAAGTTACACCGATCTAAGCGCCGGTGTGGACAGCACTGGATCAGCGGGCAAAGTTCTCCTGCCGACACAGCTACTGCTGCTAGGGGAGGTGGAGTAATTATGCTAACGGGGAGAGCTGTCTCCCCTTGGCATAGAGTGTCTGTCCTAGCTTCATACAGCGCCGCTACATCGGTCCAGCTGCGCCCCATAGCGATTCTAGTGTAGACTAGCCCTTAGGCCAAATTCCCTGTGACAATAAGACTTAGGCTTCTGAGTGTCTAAATCAGGGGTTCCCAAACTTAGGGGGTCATGAGGTTATTACATGGGGGGTCGCGAGCTGTCAGCCTCCACCCCAAGCCCCGCTTTGCCTCCAGCATTTATAATGGTGTTAAATCTATTAAAAAGTGTTTTTAATTGATAAGGGGGGTTGCACTCAGAGGCTTGCTGTTTGAAAGGACAAAAGTTGTAGAATCACTGGTCTAAGTCACCTTTGAAAATCAGATGTAGGCTCCTAAGTCACTTAGCTACATTTGAAAAGTTGCCCTTAATCTCTATGTGCCTCAGTGCTCTCTGCAAAATGGAGATGGTTACAGAACTCCAGAACTTGCATAAAGGTATGGATAAATCCATAAATATCTGGGAGCCACTCAGATACCATGATGACAGGGACCATATGACTACCCAGTATATTTAATTCCAGATCATAAAGAAGTTCACACTGGAAGCATCTGATGTACTGAAATGCTTGGAATTTGCACACTGAGGGCTTGTCTACATCCAGACATAGAGTAAATCTGAATTAACTAAAGGTGTGAATTTAAAATGGATTAGCTATGCCTCATTAAACCCCTGTATGAACACCCTCATTCTGAATTAAAGTTGCCTTAGGGTATGTATGCAGTGTGATACAAAAGCCCATGGCACCGAGATGCAGAGCGTTGGTCGGCTGCCTTGGGCTTGTGGGGTGATAAAACTGCAGTGTAGCCGTTCAGGCTCGGGCTGGAGCCCGGGCTATGGGACTCTCCCCTCTTGTGGCATTTCAGAGCCCGGGCTTCAGACCAAGCCTAAACACCTACTCTGCCATTTTATAGCCCCCTCGCCTGAGCCCCACGAGCCTGAGTCAGCTGATCTGGGCCAGTCGTGATCACACTGCGAGTCTTTTATTGCCGCATAGACATATCCTTAATTCGGTTAATCTGAATTCTCTTCCAAAGTGAGTTAAGCCAAACCGAATTAAGACCACTTTAATGCTGAATAATAGCATCCACAGAGGGAGGACAAATTCATACCTTGTGTTAATTCGGTTTAACTTTCCTGTGCACACACGCCCTAAGGGAAAATGTAAAGTGCATCAGAATTTCCCATGAATCTAGTCACCTTTCTGCCAGTGTTCAAATATTCTCTACTCCCCGTAGGAGACATTGCCGCTCAAACCATCTCATTTCCCGCTTCTCATCCAGCAGTGAAGGCATAGGGCCTGATTCTGCTCTCCGTTCCAATGGTGAAACCACGGCTAGCACCACTGAACTCAATGGAGTACTTGTAAAACTTGTGTAGGTGGCGCGATGGCCGTGGAGCTGCGCTGCAGTCATTTACAAATACGGCATGTTGATCTGGTTATCCGGACGTTTGCTGTATGAATACGTTGGTCTAGTTTAACAGGGGGCTAACAAGCAATAAGAAAGGAGAATAGCTCAAGGTAAGCCAGTGCTCTGCCAACTCTTGCGGGGTGTTATGGGACAATGGCAACTGAGGAGTTGGCTCTGAGGAGTCTGGTTTGACCACTTGGGTAACTTGCCAGATGGTTTAACAAGCAGGGCCCAGGAACAGATGAGAACAAACAAACTCTGGCTGGATATTAATATTAATGATATTATCGTAGCACCTAGGAGCCCCAGTCCGGGGCCAGCACTCCATTGTGCTAGGCGCTGTACGGACACAGAACAAAAAGACAGCCCTTGATAAAACAGACTTTCTCTTTCCAGAGAGGTCAGAGTTGACTCCCATAGGGAAGAATGGCAGGTGCTGACCCCTGTTGGACCTGCTGAGTCAGGGTGCTGTAGGCCAGGCCCTGGTCCGAGAGAGAGAGAGAATTCTAGAATTCCATTCGAGGAGAGCAAAAGGCACAAGGTGGTGCACCCAGAGGGGAACAGCTAGTCCTGTACCCTGACAGGTGAGGTCAGAATCAGACCCCTCGTTGTAGCATCCATCCTAGCAGAAGAAGAGGCAGGACTCAGTTGTCGTGAATTTAAAGGAGATTCTGTAGTGAGGCTGCCGGACTCAGGCAGACCCTGGGGTTCCCTCTGGCTCCCTCGCTCTCGGCTGTGCTGCCTAGAGTCCCTACATGCCAGCTGCCCACATACCCTGTCATCATGAACCCACCAACTCATTTCACACGGGCTGCCAAACAGCCATCGGATTGGTAATGACTTTCCCTTGCCAGCCCGGGCTGGATTTGAACAGCTGTTCTAGAGGTGAAAGGCTCCTGATCCCATTACCGATCCAATTTCCTGGATTTTTACAGGTTAGATAGGAACTGCGGGAGCGGAACAGCCCGATGGGCCATGGAGCCTGGTGTCTCCTCTCTGATAGCGGCCAGCGTTTGGTGCTCAAATAAAAGCCATCCCATTATTTGTTTTGTAATTGAATATCGCATCGCTGTGTGCATATCTCATTCAGGAAAGAAAAGGCCTCAGGGAAGGGGCGGGGAGTCGGTAGCGTGTGTGCAGGCTGCAGGGGAAGGTCACACCCTGTGTCTCCTAGGGTCCCCGTCTTACTAGAGCACTAGATACCTAGGCATATGAGGGGTAGGGGCGAGGGGTCAAGAGCAGGAGACACTGCTCAGGCTGTGAATAAAGACTGGGTGCCCTAAATCCGTTGCAGAGCTCCTTTGTGATTCTAAAAGCTGCTCTAAGGCCTCGTCCAGCATCCGTCTTTCCGCTGACTTGGATGGGTGCCGGGCCAGTCCCTTAGCAGGGAGAGGAATGTCCGTGCTGGCCTTCACCACAGCAGGGGCTGCCTGCCTGTCACAGGGCATGCTGCCCACGGTGAGAAGCAGAACTGCGTGTGTGTCGTTGCCAGTGGCTGCTATCCCCAGCGGGATTAGCCAAGGCAATCTGTCTCCTTCTGCTCTCCAAGGGAGCAGTGGGAACCAGGCTGGTGCATGAATGAGCCCAATTTGCAGGGAGGCAGACACGAAGTTGACATCTCCAGTGTAGGTCAGCAGCCCATGCTACAAGCCATGGAGGCACGTTCCGGCTTTACCAGCAAAGGGCCCCAATCTGGTGGCAGCCAAAGACACCCGCGATGAGGAGAGGGTGTCCAGGGTGTTAACAGGTGTAATCTGTGAATATCTGTGGGTGTGAGGGGCAGGGCGCGGGGCTAGGACCACTGGACACCTGCAGGAGTTTCATCAATTAAATTGCTGACAAACAAATGTGTCTTCTATAGATAAAGATCCTGCTCCCACTGCACGCCTGACCAGGACTTCAGAAACAGCCACAGTGAGTACAGGCCACTCATGAATAACCTGCCCCACGCTCATCCTGGGACAGGACCATAGAATCATAGACTATCAGGGTTGGAAGGGACCTCAGGAGGTCATCTAGTCCACCCCCCTGCTCAAAGCAGGACCAATCCCCAACTAAATCATCCCAGCCAGGGCTTTGTCAAGCCTGACCTTAAAAACCTCTAAGGCTATGTCTACACTACAGAATTAGGTCGGATTTATAGAAGCCGGTTTTATAGAAACCGGTTGTATGCAGCCGATTGTGTGTGTCCCCACCTAAAATGCTCTAAGTGCATGAAGTCGGCGGACCGCGTCCACAGTACCGAGGCTAGCGTCGACTTCCGGCGCATTGCACTATGGTACCTATCCCACAGTTCCCGGAGCCTCCGGCGCCCATTGGAATTATGGGTTGAGATCGCAATGCCCGGATGATGCAAAGCAGTGCCGCGAGGGGTTCTGGGTACATTGCGTCAGGCCCCTCCCCCGCCGTCACAGCAACGGCAGACAATAGATTCGCGCCTTTTTACCTGGGTTACCTGTGCAGACAACATACCACGCCAAGCATTGAGCCCGCTCAGCTCAGCTCACCGTCACCATATCTCTTCCGGGTGCCGGCAAACGTGGGACTGCATTGCTAAACAGCAGCAGCAGCTTACTGCCTTTTGGCGGTAGACGGTGCAGCATGACTGGTAGCCTTCATTGGCGATCTGGGTGCTGGCAGCTGTGGGGCTGGCAGCCGTAGGGCTGCATTGCACCAGCCCCTTGCCTTTTGGTAGAAGATGGTATATTACAACTGGTAACCGTCGTCATCGTACTGCAGTGGCTGTCGATCATGGGCACCCGGGCAGACAATGATGGTTATCAGTCGTAGTATGCTATTTTCTGCCAAGTGCCCAATATTGTCTGCTAAGCACCCAGAAGAGGCCGAGGGCTATCTGGGTGCTGGCAGACATGGGGCTGGCAGCCGTGGGGCTGCATTGCACCAGCCCCCTTGCCTTGATGATGATGGTTATCAGATGTATTATTCGCAGGATGGGGCAACATTGCTATACAGCAGCAACCCCTTGCCTTTTGGGCAGAAGATAGTATATTACGACTGGTATCCATCGTTGTCATACTGCAGTGGGCATCAGATCGTGCAATAGACCTGAAGGCTTACTGCCAAGCGCCCAGTATTTGCTGCCAAGCACCCAGAAAATGCCAAGGGCTATCAGTCATGCTGCACCGTCGTCTTAAGATGTAAAAAATAGATTTATTCTCCATTCATTTGCTTCCCCCCTCCCTCCTGCTAAACCCAGGCTTTTGAGTTCAATCTTTGGGGGGGGGGGGCATTCTGTGTGACAGTTGTTTGTGTTTCTCCCTGATGCAAACCCACCTTTCTTGATTTTAATTCCCTGTACCTGTACGCGGTGTCACTCGCCCCTCCCTCCCTCTCTCCCTCCCTCCCTTCTTCCCCTGGTCCGTCAGATACTACTTTCGCGCTTTTTTTCAGACCAGACGCCATAGCCAGCACTGGGATCATGGAGCCCGCTCAGATCACCGCGGCAATTCTGAGCACTATGAACACCACGCGCATTGTCCTGGAAAACATGCAGAGCCTCCTGGACATGCCAAAGCCAAACCAGGACCAGCTGAGGAGGAGGCGATTGCAGCGCGGCGACGATAGTGATGAGGAAATTGACATGGACCTCTCACAAGGCACAGGCCCCAGCAATGTGGAAATCATGGTGTTACTGGGGCAGGTTCATGCCGTGGACCGCCGATTCTGGGCCCGGGAAACAAGCACAGAGTGGTGGGACCGCATCGTGTTGCAGGTCTGGGACGATGCCCAGTGGCTGCGAAACTTTCGCATGCGTAAGGGCACTTTCATGGAACTTTGTGACTTGCTTTCCCCTGCCCTGAAGCGCCAGAATACCAGGATGAGAGCAGCCCTCACAGTGGAGAAGCGAGTGGCGATAGCCCTGTGGAAGCTTGCAACGCCAGACAGCTACCGGTCAGTCGGGAATCAATTTGGAGTGGGCAAATCTACTGTGGGGGCTGCTGTGATCCAAGTTGCCAGGGCAATGAGAGACCTGGTGATATCAAGGGTAGTGACTCTGGGAAACGTGCAGACCATAGTGGATGGCTTTGCTGCAATGGGATTCCCAAACTGTGGTGGGGCCATAGACGGAACCCATATCCCTATCTTGGCACCGGCGCACCAAGCCGCCGACTACATAAACCGCAAGGGGTACTTTTCAATGCTGCTGCAAGCCCTGGTGGATCACAAGGGACGTTTCACCGACATCAACGTGGGCTGGCCGGGAAGGGTACATGATGCTCGCGTCTTCAGGCAGTCTCTTCTGTTTCGAAAGCTGGAGGAAGGGACTTTCTTCCCGGACCAGAAAATAACCATTGGGGATGTTGAAATGCCTATCGTGATCCTTGGGGACCCAGCCTACCCCTTAATGCCATGGCTCATGAAGCCGTACACAGGCAGCCTGGACAGTAGTCAGGACCTGTTCAACTACAGGCTGAGCAAGTGCCGAATGGTGGTGGAATGTGCATTTGGCCGTTTAAAAGCGCGCTGGCGCAGCTTACTGACTCGCTCAGACCTTAACGAAAAGAATCTCCCCATTGTTATTGCTACTTGCTGTGCGCTCCACAATATATGTGAAAGTAAGGGGGAGACATTTATGGCGGGGTGGGAGGTTGAGGCAAATCGCCTGGCCGCTGATTACGCGCAGCCAGACACCAGGGCGGTTAGAGGAGCACAGCAGGGCGCGGTGCGCATCAGAGAAGCGTTGAAAACCAGTTTTGTGACTGGCCAGGCTACGGAGTGAAACTTCTGTTTGTTGCTCCTTGATGAACCCTCTGCCCCTCCCCCACCACCCTGTTAACTCTACTTCCCTGCAAACCAACCACCCCACCCTCCCCCACTACCCTCCCCCCTTCGAGCACCACTTGCAGAGGCAATAAAGTCATTGTTGCTTCACATTCATGCATTCTTTATTAATTCAGCACACAACTAGGGGGATAATTTGAAAGGTAGCCCGGGATGGGTGGGGGAGGAGGGAAGGAAAAGGACACACTCCAATTTAAAACTTTAAAACTTATTGCTATGGAAATCATCTAGGGTGGAGTGAGTGGGTGGCCGAAGGCCCCCCCACCGTGTTCTTGGGCGTCTGGGTGAGGAGGCAATGGGACTTGGGGAGGAGGGCTGCTGGTTACAGAGGGGCTGTAGCGGCGTTCTCTGCTCCTGCTGCCTTTCCTGCAGCTCAACCATACGCAGGAGCATATCACTTTGATGCTCCAGCAGCCGGAGCATCGACTCTTGCTTTCTGATTACAAGTTGACGCCACCTCTCCTCTTCAGCCCGCGTTTCAGCACGCAACTTCTCCTCTTCAGCCCGCGATTCAGCACGCCACCTCTCCTCTCGCTCATATTGGGCTTTTTTAAAATCAGTCATTGACTGCCTCCACGCATTCAGCTGTGCTCTGTCAGCGTGGGAGGCAGTCTGAAGTTCAGTAAACATTTCGTCACGCGTCCTTCGCTTCCTTCTTCGAATATTCACTAGCCTCTGCGAAGGAGTAAGATTTGCAGCTGGTGGAGAAGGGAGAGGTTGTTAAAAAAGATACATTTTAGAGAACAATGGGTAGACTCTTTCACGTTAGATTTTGCTGTTCACAACATCACACAGCACATGTGCTTTCGTTACAAGGTCGCATTTTTCCTCTTATATTGAGAGTCTCCTGGTTTGGTGTGAGAGATCACTCACGCAGTGCCAGGACACAGATTTCAGCTTGCAGGCAGCCATGGTAAGACATATAGTCTTTGGGCTTTTTTAACCTTCTTAACATGTGGGGATGGTTTCAAACAGTTCTGCCCTCATTTCCCATACCAAGCACCCGTGCCATTTAAAATGGGTTTGCAATGTAAAAGGAGGGGCTGCGATTTCAGGTTTAACATGCAGCACAAACCCAACTAACTCCCCTCCCCCTCACACCCAATTCTCTGGGATGGTCACTTCAACCCTCCCCCCCACCGCGTGGTTAACAGCGGGGAATATTTCTGTTCAGCAGACCAGGAAGGGGCACCTCTGAATGTCCCCTTAATAAAATTGCCCCATTTTAACCAGGTGACCGTGAATGATATCACTCTCCTGAGGATAACAAAGAGCGATAAGGAATGGATGTTGTCTGCATGCCAGCAAACACCGGGACCATACGCTGCCATGCTTTGTTATGCAATGATTCCAGACTACGTGCTACTGGCCTGGCGTGGTAAAGTGTCCTACCATGGCGGACGGGATAAGGCAGCCCTCCCCAGAAACCTTTTGCAAAGGCTTTGGGATTACATGAAGGAGAGCTTTCTAGAGATGTCCCTGGAGGATTTCCGCTCCATCCCCATATACGTTAACAGACTTTTCCAGTAGCTGTACTGGCCGCGATTGCCAGGGCAAATTAATCATTAATCATTAAACACGCTTGTTTTTAAACCATGTGTAATTTTTGCAAAGGTACACTCACCAGAGGTCCCCTGTGTGCCCTCAGGGTCTTGGGTCAGTTCGGGGGTTACTGTTTCCAGGTCCAGGGTGACAAACATATCCTGGCTGTTGGGGTAACTGGTTTCTCCGCTTCCTTGCTGCTGTGAGCTATCTATGTTCTCTCCATCCTCATCTTCCTCGTCCGCCGAACCCGCTTCCCCGTTTGCAGAGAGGGACTCATAGAACACGCTTGGGCTAGTGGTGGCTGCACCCCCTAGAATGGCATGCAGCTCCGCGTAGTAGCGGCATGTTTGCGGCTCTGCCCCGGACCTTCCGTTTGCGTCTCTGACTTTGTGGTAGGCTTGCCTTAGCTCCTTAATTTTCACGCGGCACTGCCGCGCGTCCCTGTTATGGCCTCTGTCCTTCATGGCCTTGGAGATCTTTTCTAATGTTTTGCCGTTTCTTTTACTGTTTCGGAGTTCGGCGAGCACTGCTTCATCTCCCCAGATGGCGATCAGATCCTGTACCTCCCGTTCGGTCCAGGCTGGAGCTCTTCTGCGATCCTGGGACTGGGACTGGGACTCCATCATGGTTACCTGTGCTGATGGGCTCTGCATGGTCACCTGTGCTCTCCACGCTGAGCAAACAGGAAATGAAATTCAAACGTTCGCGGGGCTTTTCCTGTCTACCTGGCCAGTGCATCTGAGATGAGAGTGCTGTCCAGAGCGGTCACAATGAAGCACTGTGGGATAGCTCCCGGAGGCCAGTAATGTCGAATTCCGTCCACACTAACCCAATTCCGACCCCCTAAGGCCGATTTTATCGCTAATCCCCTTGTCGAGGTGGTGTTAGGAAACCGGTTTAAAGGGCCCTTTAAGTCGACAGAAAGGGCTTCGTAGTGTAAACGTGTCCAGGCTTAAGTCGATTTAACGCTGCTAAAGTCGACCTAAACTCGTAGTGTAGACCAGGCCTAAGGATGGAGATTCCACCACCTCCCTAGGTAACCCATTCCAGTGCTTCACCACCCTCCTAGTGAAAAAGTTTTCCCTAATATCCAACCTAGACCTCCCCCACTGCAACTTGAGACCATTACACCTTGGGTGCTTCAATCAGTTCTACATGCCCAGTTGGAAGCTATATGCTCACTGAAGCCACTAGTGGCTTTATACTGATAAGATTTAGGGCACGGGTTCTTACCCAGGGGCAATGACTCCTAGAGGAGCAGGTCTCAGGCGGTTGTGGCCTTCCTACCCTTCCCATATTGTTAAATAGGCCGGTGTGTGTGTGTTCTGGCTAGATAGGAGTGTTCCCATATGGAAAAGATTGAGAACCACTGGCTTAGAGTATTTATTTCAGGCTCCCAGGGATCTGGGACAAACATACAGGACATCTCAGACTGGCCACATAAGACTTCAGTAAGGAAAACACTGGGGACCTTTGAAGGCCATCACTGAGTTCCTATCCTGCATAGGAGGTGAACTTTACCTCTGGTACCACCAATTCCTGTGATGCGCCACCTCTGTCTTCAAAATTGGGTCAAAGTGAGGCTGGGCTTTGTGCAAACCCTTCTGCCCAAGGCGGAATTTCATCCAGGGAGAATAGGACCCTTGTACTTTCCTCCCATAACTCCGGTTCTGACCGTGATGGCACCCCGAGGGGGTGGACGGGAAGGAGGGGTTTAAGGGACGGCATGAGCCCATGAAATCTGGATTCTGGATGGTCTGTGCCTTAGACATCCCTGTTTCTGATGACAGATGATCAATCTGTGTCTCGGGGAGAACGTCCCCTTTGCTGAAGGGGAATTCAATATAGAGCACAATGGGTGCTGGAAAGGATGTGACTGCGGGGTGGCTGGGAAGGTCTGGAGCTTAAATGAGGGGTTTTGTTGTGGTTAGAGGGACTGAAATCTTCATTGTAATGCTGCAGGTATAGAGATCAAAGACAATTTCCTTTAATGTAAAGGGTAACAACCTACTGCTTACATTGCTGAGACGTCCTTTATTTGGAGGATGATCCCTTATTTGGTACCTAATGTCCCACATCCTGTGTCCAGTCCATACAGGGCTCACTTTGTGCCATATTGCAGCACTAACCACTCAGAGGATCACAGCCCTATGTTAGGAGTCCCACATCCTTGCTGTCCTGTGTATGATTTTGTGTCACGAGTATTACAGGGTAGGATGCTGTCCTATGTGTTATAAGTAGAGCTGACTGGGAAATTTTTGGACATAACATTTTTAGCTGAAAAATGTCTATTCATCAAAACTGAATTTTTGCCGGAAAGGGTCCATTAAATTGAATTTCTGTTTAGAAAAAAAATGTTGACTGTGTTAAAACGTCCCATTTTGCCATTTTCTCAGCAAAAAAAATACCACTTTTCATTTCCAAATTTAAGCTAATTAGAGTAAAAAGAAAAGGTTGAACTTGAAATGAAATGTTTCAGAGTGGTAGCCGTGTTAGTCTGTGGCAGCAAAAAGAACAAGCAGTACTTGTGGCACCTTAGAGACTAACATGAAATGAAATGTGTCAAAATTATCCAATGAAACATTTCGATTGACCCAAATAAAAAAAATTGGCTTTTTGTTTCGCAAAATGTTTTGAGATTTCGATTTTTCATCCTGATTCAGGATAGGAAAATGTTTTAAAGCCTCTCTCTCTCTCTCTGTGTTTATTTATTTGTTTGTTTGTATAGCTTGTCCTTTGTTTCATTGAAGTCACCCTTGCTGGATGTTCCATCTTTCAGATGAGACACACAACCAAAGATCCTGACTTAGGAAGGGTGGTGGATGTGCTGTTTGAGTCTAGATTTGTTCCAGGCTGGAGTTCAAGAGAGGGTTTGAGAAGATGAGCTGGGTTTGGAATTTACAGCGCCAAAATCTTGCAGGAGTTTGCTCATAAATGGCATTGATGTCAGTCAGATTGGTGCATGCTCAGAAACTCTGAAAATCAAACCTCTAGGGCTTAGTGGCACTGAAGAGGTGATGGCCCTTCTGCTCAGAGGCGAATTCTATGCTTGGGGAAGGTTACTCAATGTTCATAGATGGGGGAAGGAGGTTGAATCCAGTCCAGGATCCCTGTATGTTCTTGTGCATTAGCCGACATCCCTTTGTAGGGGAGCCAATCTTACAAGACTGATTAATTTGCCCACCTGAGTGGTAGTCTTTCAATTAGAAACCTCCAAGAAAACAAACCCATCCATGGCAATCAATAGAGAAATAATTTTGCAAATTGTGGGCATGAATCATTCGCGATAGGTGTGCCTGTGTGTTTGTTAAAGGACAAAAAGAGGTAAATCAATTTTCTTTATTAGAACACAGTCACTCTAGCTATTACTACTTTAAGTAGGAGCAGAGGGGAGGACGCAGGTTGGGGCTAAGATGAGCGTTCTCTGTATTTCCCAGGGCTTGCCTGAGGAATACTGAGAGATTTAACTGGGGACTCAGGTCTGGAAGCCTTTGTAACAGCTCAGATCATGTCCCAAAGCAGCTCCATGGTAGAACTGAGCGACTCTTGTGGGTGTAGGTCTGAGTGGTGTGGACTTCTGTGGAGAGTTGCGCAAAGAACAGATTTTTCAGTTCACTAGCCATTCTGAGTGTAACCCTTCTGCCCATCTAAGTTGGCAGCAACAAGGGCCGGGTTCTGTATCTAGGGGTTCCGTTTCAATAACACAATGCAAAACCGGCTCGAGCCCCCACCCAGTGACCTGGGACAATTACATACCACCCCCCTGGGTACCTCTAAGAGGCAATACTTCCCCTCTCGCAAGCACGGAGTCTGAGTGTAGCAGAAAATGTTTAATAACATGAGGTAAATGACATCAGCATAAAATTGGAAAAACACCACAAACAGGATTCATAACACAAACCATGAGCAAAACCCACCCCAGCAAATTGGGCTGTGTCCTTTCCCTTTGGTTCTTGAATCCAGCAACCCAAAAATCACCCAGAGTCCCCAAAGTCCAACATCCCCAAAGTCTCTTAGGTCCTGCAACCACCCAAAGTCCCAAAAGTCCAACAACCCCCAAAGTCTCTGTCCCTGGTCAGTGCAGCCCCAGAGTAAAAGGGGGGGGGCACGCAGGGTGTTAAGGGGCACCTTACGTGATCCGAGGCTGGCCAGCCGTCTGTTTCTCCGTGGGGGTTCTGCCGCAGCCTTTACCACGAGCCAGTCCACTTTCCTGCCATCCCACGAACTGCTCCGCCCTACAAGCTGCTCCGCTCCACTCACCGACCTGTGAGCCGTTCCAGCCGTCCCCGCAAACAGCTCCGCTCGCCGTTCCTTGGGCCACTCCAACCGGCCCCACAAGGCTCCACACCGCTCGCTGCTCCTCCAGTCGTCCCCACAAATTGCTCCGCCAGCTGCTGAGCAATATAGCTTCAGGCTCCCCCACTAGTTAACACAGCCTCAGTGATCTCAGCTCTTAATAACATCAGCTCTTTTGTGATTTCAGCTCATAGTATAGTAGGGGAGCCCCAGTGCTGGTGCACCATTGGCCCAAAGTGAACTCAGCTCAGCAGCCTGTAACTAGACTCCTAAGGGAATCAAAGTTCGCTCTGATATTCAACAGTGGAGACGGTGCAATTGGTGTTTCAAACCCTCAGAGGGGGCCCATACCATCAGGTATAAATACCTGCCCCCATCCTCTCTCAATTCACTGGGTTTTGTAACCCATGCCCCTTGTCAAGCAAGTGCTACTTAGGTAATGGTGAAGGACTCACTCAGTCCTTCTGTCATACAACAGTTCCACTGGCCTTGATTCACAGAATCAGGGTAACAAAACTTTATTCTTCCTGCCCCAATAATAGAGAAACTGGGGATCCCACACCAGCCAAAGTAACCACTTTCAGTTGCTGTGTTTCATGCCAGGCGAGTGGGTGTGCCTATGCAAACAAGATCAGCCCCTGGAGTTCTTTTCCACACTCGCCATAATTCACCACCAGATGTCAGGGTAGAGCTCATCCTGACTCTGCTTACATCAGAAAGCTAAAAAACCATCATTTTGGGTCGAACCAAAAACAATTTGTTTTGAAATTTTTGGCCAATCGAAATTATATATATCTACATATATATAACGAAATGTGTGAATGAAATGCCTGAAATGTTTTGTTTCAACAAAATCCAAACATTTTGTTTCAATTTTGACCATTTTTAATGTTTTTTTATTTAAAAAAAAATAAAATTAAAGGGAATTTGGAACAAAAAGGCATTTCGAACCCAAAATTTGAAACTTTGTGTTTAAAAAATGTCAAAACAAAATGTTTTTAAATTTTTGTTTGGAAGTTTATTTTAGGGTTATTTTCTTTTTTTACTGAAACAATTTGGCAAAACCGACATGAATTTGTGAATGTTTCGGTTTTGGTGTTACTGAAAAAAGTTTTAGCTGAAAAATTTCGCCCAGCTCTAGTTATGTATGTGTTTTTGTGAGCATTGTGGGGTGGTGTGTGCTAGCCCTGTGCATAGGAGAGAATTGCACCCTCTTTACAGTTATGTGTAGGTGCAAAGAAGGCCTTTTGTTTGAGTAGCGTGTGGTGTTTGTGTGTGAAACTGGACATAAGCACAAAGAGGGAATTGAAATAGAACCCCGTTCTTCTGTTTGTGTGTGAGTGCTGTCTACTGTGTGTGTGTGTGTGTGTGTGTATGGTGAGTGTGTGAATGATGTGTGTTGCTGTATGTGTTGTGTGTGTGACGCTAACAAATGAAGAGCGGAAACTCATTCTTTTTGGAAACCACACGCCCAGCCAACTCTCTTAGTGTCAAGGAGGATTCATTAGTGTTTACTATCATATTTGTATCTGCATGGAGGGGGTAGCAGAATCATCTCCCTGTGTCTTCATGCACCATCTCACTATGTTGCCACGGTGCATTGATGGATGCAGTGTTCTGATGCCTGAGAATGCTTTGGTAGCAAAGGATGTAGGCCATGCTCACAGGATGGGGGACTTTATCCTGGGAAGCCATGACTCCGAAAAAGATTTGGGGATCACGGTGGCTGAACATGAGCTGCCAGTGTAATGTCGTGGCCGTGAGGGCTAATGCAAACCTTGGATGCATGAACAGGGGAATCTTGAGTAGGAGTAGAGAGGTTATTTTACCTCTATATTTGGCATTGGTGCATCTGCTGCTGGAATCCTGTGTCAAATTCTGGTGTCTGCAATTAAAGAAGGATGTTGGTAAATTGAAGAAGGTTCAGAGAAGAGCCATGAGAATGATTAAGGGATTAGAAAACAGGACTTACAGTGAAGGACTCAAAAAGTTCAATCTATTCAGTTTAGCAAAGAGAAGGTTAAGGAGTGATTGATCATAGTCTATAAGTACCTTCATGGGGAACACATCTTTAATAATGGGCTCTTCAGTCCAGCAGAGGAGGTATAACATGGTCCAATGGCTGGAAGTTGACGCTAGACAAATTCAGACTGGGAAAAAGTGTTCATTTTTAACAGTGAGAGTAATTAACTATTGGAATAGTGGGTCAGGGTTGTGGTGGAGTCTCCATCACTGGCAATTTTAAAATCAAGCTTGGATGTTCTTTTAAAAAATCTGCTCTAGGGATTATTTCAGGAAGTTCTCTGGCCTATGCTATACAGGAGGTCAGACTAGATGATCACACTGATCCCTTCTGGCCTTAAAATCTATGCGATGGATTCAGGCCTCTACAGCTGGCCTGCAGGCTGTGAGCCAGACCCTAGGACCATGGGACTATCCCATCCGGTAGCATCCCTTCTTTCCCCCAAATATCTCTTGAACCATTTCAACTGGTTCATTTGACAGCTCCCTCTCCCTTCAGAACCTTGTTCTGTTCATAGTACCTAAGCATATTGGCAGATAGTGTGGGCTCCTGGCTAGGGTTTTGGAATGAGAGTCAGGAGATCTCAGTTCCCAGCACTGACCTTGGGCAAGTCACTTCACCCCATGTGCCTCAGTTTTCCCATCTGTAAAATGAACGCAATGATACTGATCTTACTTCCTACAGTGTTTTGAGTACAGCTCCTAGCACAACAGGTCCAAGATTGGGGTTCGTAAGTGCTACAATAATAATACAAATGAAAAGCAACTTAGTATTCTAAAGGGAGTTTTGCTATTACATTTAAACAGGAGCAGGAGCAGGTTCATTTTCCTGTCCTGATTTGCAGCAGTTCTGCTGGGTAAGAGAGGCATTCTATTGCCTTATATATGTGTGGCTGCTTCTCAGTGATCTGAACTAATGCCCATGAGCTTCTATTTAAAGGAGCCCCATCTTCTCATTGATTTTGAATAGTACAGATGAGAAAGAATAGTTTCACAATAAAAACAGGGAGATAAATAACCCGGCGCTTGGCACGCTCTGCCGACTAGATCTGAATAAAATGTAACACAGATACATGGTCAGAGAAGGTCAAGGTTTTTAAATCTAACACGGAGCTAAGTAAAATATTGAGTAACTAACTGGATTCCAAAGCTCATAAAATGTTGATAGCGCCGAATGTCGGTGGGAATGTATCTCCTCATCTTTTAGAAAGGAGCCGGCGCTTGGCTTGATCTTTACTCATTTCAGAAACACCTCTCCAGTGGTGCAGAAAGGAGGAGAGAGAAAGAACAACATCAGATAGTTTGTTAGAAGCACCTGTGAAGGCTACACCCTAGCGACACCTCAAGCTTTGATTTCTTAAACCAGGCAGCAGGCTGTGTCCATTCTTGGAGAGGTGAGTACGTAGGAAATGTATATAGACTGAGCACCAGCCTGGCAGACAGTGACTGAAGAGTTGTATTCTCAGCTTTGCCTTTGGTTCGGGTCTTTACTTTCCACTCCCTTGTGTGATCTGTTAGTCCTGTGCAAAGTGGATGCCAAGTGCTACCTGATCAGAAGTCTCCACTTGCTTCCATTGCCAGGTATTCACTTGCATGGGGGTAAACGATGCAAGGTAGTGGGGAATTGGGGCATTGGTTTGTGGTATTATCCACATGCTTTGTAAAATGGGGATAGAAGCATGGCCTTGTGGTTAATGCTCTGGACTTGGACTCGGGAGATCTGGATTAGATGCCTGACTCTGCCACAGAGTGCCCGTGAGACCCTGGGCAAGTCATTCAGAGCTGGAGTTTCAAGTACTCAGCAGCTCCAATTGTAACACTTATGGCCATGCATGATTTTTGGAAATCAAGCTCTGGTTTAGTGCGCTGAGTCCCGCATCACTCTGTGCCTCAGTTTCCATATCTGTGACAGGTGGATAATAATCCTTCCTTTCTCCCACTCTTTTTCTTGTCTATTGAGATTGTAAGTTCTTTGGGTCAAAGAAATCTCCCTCTCTTTCTGGGCATTTCTCTCCTGTAATCACAGGGTGTGATGGCAGCTTGAGCTGAGATAGCCGAGATAGCTTTAACCTGCTGTAATACTGTTGTGACTATAATACAAATCATACTGGGACCTATCAGGAAGGGGGTGTTGTGGGGTGAATCGGTTATTGTTCATACAGCGCTTTGAAAACAGAAAAGGCTTTGAAGTTGGGATTCTTTTCCTCTTTCTTTATTTGAAAGTTGCTTTCCAAAACCCTTATGGAGTATGGCTTAGCAATGCGTTTATATCCTGGTTTTGATGACCTCTTGCTCCCCTAGTTTACTCATTCCTGCATGGACGGTGTAGCTTCAAGGCGCCGTATGTTCTGCTACTGGTATTCTTTGTACGGTGTCCATTGTTTTACATATTGTATCGTTTATTCAAATGGCTATACTGATCCTTGGAAATGTAACGAAAAATTAAATTAAAAACCAGTAACTGTCCATCTGCAGCCAAGACATTTCATAAGATCTACTGTAGTCTCGTAATGGAATCATAGGCAGTCCCCTTAGACACTCCAGTTTATCTTGCCACTCAGGCAAGCTGAACTATTAGATAGATGGTCACTTAGACCAAAAATCACAAAACATTCAGGTTACGCCCAGTCCCAAGAGACCAATCACTCACCCAGATTGGTTTGCAACCCAGATCTCATATGCAAGACAATGTTGGTAGCCAATTGTATAGTAAATTAACGAAAGGTTTATTCGCTAAGAAAAAGGAATGAGAGTTATTGAGAAGTTAAAGCAGGTAAAATATATGTACAGGTGGGTCACAGTCTATAATTTCACAAGGTAACAGAGATGAAGTGATCTACCAGTTTCCCAGAAGTCTTTTAGGGCTACCCATAGTAACTCTGGGGATCTCCATCTTCTCGTTTGGTTATTCTGCCTGTTAGAATCCAAACGGTCCAGAGATGAAGATTTTTTTCTTGTGTCCATATTTATAGCTTCTCACAGAAACCAAGCAGACAGCAACAGTTCCTACACTGGTCTCTGTACGGGGGTACATGGGAAGGAATGCACTTAAAATCTTTGATCCTAGATCTCGCACAATGGCTTATTTGCTTTTAATTAACAGGATTTAACATCTTCTTGTTCGAGACCATCATGTGCACTACACAAGGCTTCTTTCTGGTTTGATGGGTTACTTAGTTGCAAGGGGTATATACATTGCAAATGTTTGCTTTTATATGATAACCCGGGGTAGATTGAGTGAGAACAATACATGCAGCATCCTACAGGCATTTTATAAAACACTAAGCACATTCTTATCAACTTAATATCTAATATTTATTTTGAGAATGCTAACACACGGGTAGGCGAGACTGGTTTCCAGCTATTCAGTTGTAAGTGTTCAGTGATGCTTGGCACGAGCTGGCATCTGGTCTGCCAGTGTCACAGTTGCCAACTCTCTTGATGTAATTGTGAGACTCCTGATATCTGGTGCATCTCTTAAAGCTCCAGCACCCAGAGTCATGTGGTTAGGAGACACTCGCTTGGCTTTCATTTAAAAAAAGAAGTAGGTTTCCAGGCCTCATAGTTGCAGAGGGAACCTTGAAAGTGTGAACTCTAAAAGCTATCATGCCAAAAGGCAAATAAAAACAACCCCAATGTTATTTTTAAAATTCTCATGATTTTGAAGCCAGTCTCATGATTTTGGGAGCCAAATCCATGATTCTTGAATGCTTGGTGTTGGCAATACTGTGGGGGTTTTCGATGCACAAATAACGAGCAAAAATTTTCACCCAGAACAACCTTATTTTTAGATTAAAAGAGCAGACAACTCAAGAAAGAACCAAAGTAAAGTCTCCATTGAAGAGCACTGCATTTCTGTGTGTGAGTTCATGCCTTCTCTAACAATCTGCACGGAACTACACACAAAATGGCCACCTGTCTCTAACAGCACACAGAAGACAAAGGCCCAATTGTTGCATTGTTAAACCCCTTATACAAGGGGCTCCTCGGAACTGGAACATATAGACCCCATTGCGGGAGGCTGCAGCTGGCACCCATCAGAATCCTTATTAGATGTGTCTTTCCGACAGAGACAGTGTGTAAAATACCGGAGATGGGCAGGCACAGATCTCCCAATGGTTTACTGACGGCTCTGGAATCCATCAGTATGTGCTGGAGATGACAGGAGGGGAGTGATGGAGAGTTCTGGAGGAGCCAGCTGACAAGATAATGAACTGCCAAATAAAGAAAGGAGAGAGAAGGAGAAAGAGAGAAGCCCATGATAAATCCACCTTTCACGCACCGTGTAGAGGGACAGATAAACTTGCTCTCTGTCTCAGACAGAGGGGTTTTCTCTCCAAGTTCATTGAAAAAGACATCGGGCTGCCTTTATTCCCCAGTTCGCTCTTTGCTGCCCTTTTCTGGCATCAGTACACACATGCACACGTGCACACACGCACACATTCTGCACAGCATACACGCCACCCCCTATATGCTCTGTCACAGAGTATGAACAGGAAAGTGAAAGCTGATCAGTCCCCCGCAGTACTGAATCCCATGAAAGGATTAATCATCTCTCCGAGGTTGCTAAGTAACCATGTCAAGCCCTCACGATCGATCAGCCAATGGCAGTTTGGTCTGATGGTGTGACACTCTTAAATGGCTACTTTGCTTTGGTGGGTGGAGTTACTCCCAGCGGGCATCCTCTCCAGATTGCTCATGTAGTTGATGCTCTTTGTTGCTGAATTTCTCACCTAGGCAGTGATCCCTTTGACCTCAGTGGGAATTCAGCCTGTGGCAAAAGAGAGGAAAGACTTCAAGATGATTATTTATTATGAATGATTAGGGTTGGAAGAGACCATCTAGCCCAACCCCCTGCTCAAAGCAGGACCAACCCCAACTAAATCATCCCAGCCAGGGCTTTGTCAAGCCAGGCATTAAAAACCTCTAAGGATGGAGATTCCATCACCTCCCTAGGTAACCCATTCCAGTGCTTCACCACCCTCCTAGTGAAATAGCTTTTCCTAATATCCAACCCAGACCTTCCCCACTGCAACTTGAGACCATTGCTCCTTGTTCTGTCATCTGCCACCCCTGAGAACAGCCGAGCTCCATCCTCTTTGGAACCCTCCTTCAGGTAGTTGAAGGCTGCTATCAAATCCCTCCTCACTCTTCTCTTCTGCAGACTAAACAAGCCCAGTTCCCTCAGCCTCTCCTCATAAGTCATGTGCCCCAGCCCCTTGATCATTTTTGTCGCCCTCTGCTGGACTCTCTCCAATTTGTCCACATCCCTTCTGTAGTGGGGGGCCCAAAACTGGATGCAGTATTCCAGACGTGGCGCCCCAGATCCAATCTCTTTCAGTTGAGTTTATCCTGTGCATGCACCAGTTGCTCTCCCGAATCTTGCGTCAGGACATTAGACCGTAAGCTCTTTTGAGGCAAGGACTGTGCCTTCGTATAGATCTAGACAGCCTCTCGCACGGTGTGGGTGCTACTGCAGGGTACATGATAACCCTGTGCGTCTGACTCTAGCTGTTCATTCCAAAGCAGGCAGTGGCAGTGGTTCGGGGGAAATATTTGGATATGTTAAAATGGCTACATCAACCTTCAAGCACTGTACTGGTCAATTTGTTTTAGATCGTCTCATTTAAAAGGGGCTACTAAGGGGCTCATTCACTAGCCGGAGGCCCCTGAGTCCTGGCCTCAAATCTAATGTATGGCATCCAAGTGGTCTGTAATTTGGGTGCCTCGATTTTTGGCATCTTGGGCCTTCTTTGCAGAGGTGCTGAGCACCGGCGGCTTTAACTGAAATCTGTGGGCGCTCAGCACCTTTGCAAATCAACGTGTCACCAGCTGGGCACCCAAAAACAGAGCGATCCAAAAGGAGAGGCCGGTTAGTGTCGTAATGGTTAAACTTCATCGCAGTCCTTTGCTTAGACTGTAAACTCCTTGGGGTAGGGAGCACCTTTTTGTCCTGTGTTTGTACAGCGCCTAGCACAGGAGAGTGCTGGAGCTGGTGGGAGCCACTGCAATGCAAATTATAAATGGAATGATAATAACTACTACCCTATTTGGCATTAACTAGCAGTCTCTGCTAAGGGAAGGCCAAGAACTAGAAGGGTTATAGATCAGGCAGGAGATGCATTAGCAGAGCAGCGTGGAGCACATCGGACAGGAGTTGTAGAGCAGTGGCAGGTCAGGAATAAAGTGCACTGGCAGAGCTGTGTGGGGAGACTAAGAATGGACTAGCCGAGAAATGTTACTGCAGGTCAGGCGCGAGGCGCATTAACAGAGCAGAAGCCCAGGATATAAGATGTATCTGAAAAGCAATTTAGTGTGTGGACCACGGACTGGAATAACAAGGGCAGCTGCAGGGCAGGACTGATGTGCCTCAGCAGAGCTGAGTGGTGCCCAAGATTGGAGTCTCTGGGATGTCCTGCAGGGCACGACTGAGGTGTATCACCCAGCCCAAGCCTAGACCAGGCTGATTCTGGCTGCCCTGGCCTTGCCCAGCGGCTCGGCAGAGGTCAGCCTCTCATTACCAGTGCTTTCCTCCTGAAAAGTGCTCTCGATAGGTGATGAATAAATCATGACGTTTCCCCAGCGCTCCCCCTATCCCCACCCAAACGCAAACATTCCCCATCACCGCCACCCTGTAACTGGCAACCCTGCTCCCTCTGACAATCAATTACCCTCCGGAGATGAAATTATTGTTTAATGGCTTTTGGAACAGGCTCCTGCTCTGACATTCATCACAATCAATAATGCATCAGTGGGGACAAAAGAAATTACCTGCCTCCTGCTAAGTGAACGAGTCCATTTATATTCCATGCGGCCCCTTCACGCCTGCTGAGCCGGCAAGCACAGGTGGACTCCAGTGCTGGCCTGGCAGGGCAGGCGGGTTGTCATGTGTGGTCTGATGGCAGCTTGAGTAAAACTTAATCTTCCACTCCCTTGGTGTAGCCTGGTGTGTCCAGAGTCTCAAAGCGGAAGTGTGTGTGTATGAAGGGGAGCAGCGTGGGAGTGTCTCTTTGGATGTGGGGAGGCCAGGTTACGTTTGTGTGTGTGTGTGTGCACACGTGTGGGGGAGCAGATTGTGTGGGAGCACATGGGAAGAACAGGATGTGCATGCGCACA